>NC_092874.1:350054319-350654319 GCF_028372415.1 Notamacropus eugenii | reverse complement strand
ACAAAGGGCCACCACAATCAGAAATGTGAAAAGCTTCTTTATGAGATCAGTTTCCATGAAATCATTCTGAACCAAATTTTTACTGTCTATACATGATATACCCAGTAATGGAGCTTGAACTTAAGTCCAGGTCTTTTGCTTTTAAATTCGTACTTCTTTTCACTATATGTTAGATTGTGAGTGAGTTAGAATGTATTAATTTTATCAAACATCTTTAGTTATCAGAATTCCAAATATTAGCAAATAAGTTAGTCACTAAGATATTTTCGATATTGAGTAGGAGAAGAATCAACAACTAACACTTATATAATGTTTTGTGACTTAAAAAATGTCTTCTTTTACAAGTTCCTTACAATAACCCTGTAGATTATGCATATAATATTTCTGGAACTTGGTGTATAAGAAATTTGGGGTTCAGAGAGGTTGAATAGCTTACTCAAAGCCACAGGTCTACTGAAGAGTGGAGAAAAATTTCAAATTCAGATCTTTGGACTCCAGGTACAGTGTTCTTTTTAAAAGTATATCTTACCTTCAAAAATCATGCAAGAATACACTTTTATTAATGTTGATTTCAAATTACATTGATATATTTAAAGATCCTGTTCTTTCATTCTTCTGTCTCTCTCTGTCTTTTAACATCATTTTGACTTAGATCACTCCCCTTAAAAATGTACAGCAAAGAAGAAACACACTAAGCTTAAAACAATGAGAAATGAAAAGGCCACAAGAAACATCAACCAAGTCACATTTATATGTGGGGAGAACACATTTGTTCTAGCTTCCTTAATGTTTACTATAATACCTCTTTATTCTTCTATAGTTTGTAGTATCAAGTTATTTAATCTTGAATTTTATGTTGATATTAACATGGGTCTGTAGTTATGGTAACAATGAAATAATGAAATCAACATGGTTGATTTTAAGGATTTTAAATATTTGTCAAAAATTTTTAAAAATAGGAGTCATTTTCCAATTGATAGATGATCCAAAGATATGAATGATTGGATCAGATCATAATTCCACCAACAATATATTAAAGTCCCAATTTTCCCACATCTTCTCCAACATTGATAATTTTCAATTTTCTCTCATATTAGCCAATCTGATAGGTGCAAGGTGGTAACTCAGAGATGTTTTAATTTACCTTTTTCTTATCAAGATTGATTTAGATCATTTTTCATATAACTATATGTAGCTTTAATTTTTTCATTTGAAAACTGCCTGTTCATATTCTTTGGCCATTTATCAAGTGGGGAATAACTTTTATCCTTATAAATTTGACTCTATTCTCTACATATTTGAAAAATTAAATCTTTATCAGAGACACTTGATGTAAAAATTGTTTCCTGGCTTTCTGCTTGCCTTCTACTTTTGGTTGCATTGGTTTTGTTTGTGCAAAATCTTTTTAGTTAAATATAGTCAAAATTATCCATTTTCTATTTGGTAATGCTATTTATCTCTTGTTTGGTCATAATTTTTTCCCTTCTCCACAGATCTGACAGGTAAACTATTACTCCTAATTCACTTATGAAAGATACTCTATCTCCTGAGTTCATGCATTTTCATTTCCCTTATGTCTGGAATGTTTTTCCTCATCATCTCCTCCTCTTGATTTCCCTAACTTCCTTGAAGACCCAGTTCAAATTACACTTAATTCAGGAATTCTTTTTGAGTCATTTCATTCACCCCCACTCAAACATTGCTAGTGCTTTCCCACTGAGATTATACTCACCCTGGGAATATATGTGTGTATTCGTATATGTTTATATTTCCTGGTATGTTGATAGACATGCACGTTTTATTCAAATCTATACTCTTTTATTGGAAAGTAATATGACATTGAACTTGAAAACTTATGTTTAGCTAAACGCAATCCAGTTTTTATGTCTACTGTTTTACTTATTTGATTAAATATTTTCAGTTCCAGAAGTAGCTTTGTTTAACTGACACATTTTAAAACAATCATTTTTGAATAGTAAAGGTTAGCAGCAATTTATCAATCAATCTTAAAGCCTTACCTTTTCTGACTCTAAGTTATGTCTTTGGAGACTCTTTAGTAAGAAGGTAGGTGGTAATCTTTTTTCCTTCTTTAAGTGAATTGTATTGTCAAATCTTTCTCATCCTTTTGGATTAATCAAAATAACTTCTAATCTGGAAAAGACTGAGAAAAATGACTATATGATAACAAAGTAGGATTTGTTTTGACAATGTTTCTTGAAGTATCCAAACTACTTTCTATGGGCTTGTTTATTAATTCTAGCTATCCCACTATGTATGTTACCTTATAAAAATCTCTTTACTTCTCTAGATATCACTTTCCTTATTTGCAAAAGAAAGAGGTTAATGAGATAGTTTCTAAAATTGCTTCCATTTCCTAAATTTTATTATTCTATTTTGTATTTATTGTTGTATTATTGTAAAAATTATTTGAAATATAATTTCACATTATTAAAATTATTATATGACCACATTTTCTTGAATGTTTTGTTATTCAGTCATTTCAGTCATGAACTATTGACCTGATTGCAGTTTTCTTGACAAAAATACTGGAGTGGTTTGCATTTTCTTATCCAGTGCATTTTATGGATGAGGAACTAAGGAAAACAGAGTTAAGTGGCTGGTCCAGGGTTACATAGCAAGTGTTGGAGACCAAATTTGAATTCACAAAGGGAGACTGTAGGCTTGGCTGTTGATTTACTCTACCACCTAGCTTCTCCTTTCTTGACCATACTAAAGCATATGTAGTTCCTTCTATGCATACGTTGCCATGACATTGAATTATGACCATGAAATGTTGAACATATTTGAGTTTTTCTTCTTCATGCATGTCTCATATATTAAATAATTAGAAGTTGATAGACCTCAGGACACCTTAGGATTCCCACCAGGCCAGTCCTCTTCAATTATGAATTCATCTAACAGTATAGTGGTTCAGTACAGGTATTTTCTATTTCTTACTATGAATTATTGTTTTCTTTATTCTAAAACAAATCCTTTTCAGAATTCATGGCTTCAGTTAATATGTTAATTAAAACTTTGCTTCTTATTGATTAAATGTCTGTCATTTAATATCTAACAAATTAATGATAGCATTGTATATCAAAAGACCATCACATAGAAAAATAACAGCAAATTAAATATTGTGGAAAAACAATCAGGATTTCACAAGACCTGGAAGTTTCTACACTAAATACCACACACGAATCTTGAAAAAAATTGTATTTTTTGAAGAGCAAAGGAGATGGAGTTGCACCCAAGATTAATTTATCCAGCAAAGTTGACTATAATTGTGAATGGGAAAAAAGATATTTGTAACAGAAAATACGGGAACTCAATGGAAAACTTGATATAAAAGATCAAAAAGAAATATAAGAAAATAATTAAAGACATTATAAGGCACTGATAACGTTTAAATTGTTTACTTATGATACATGAACCTGTTATCAATATTCTTCAAACAGTTATCATTACTAAAGTAGTTTGAAAGAAAGATTGTGACTGAGTTATGTATGATGATGGTGGTTCTAAAAAACAAAATTGGGTAGAAAAAGGTAAAAAGGAACAATTACCTCACAAAAATGGGGCATGAAAGGAAGAACTAATACAGAGGAAACAGGTTGAGTTAGAGGGCTGGTAATGTTGAAGCCTTAGTCTCAACTGAGTAGAAGAGTAAACAAAGTGTATATCTGAAGAGGTTTAGAAGTCTTCTGATCATATAGAGAGGTGAGAAAACTGGGGAATAGGGTAGGAGGAGGAACTTTTAAAAGGGTGTATAAAATAAGATTAACAAGGGAGAGTAGAGAAAGTGCAGGATTTTGGAGGTGTGTGTAAAATAAAGAATAAGGAGTAAAGGAAAAAGGTAAGGTAAAAAGGACAGGGCAAAAAGAGAGGCTGAGGAAAAATAGTGAAGAAAAAGAAGATGGAGGGAAATTCACAAGTAGTAATTACAACTTTGTCAAATCTATAAAGCTAGGAGTCATTCTCCAGTTGATAAATGGTCAAAGGATATGAACAGGCTGTTTTCCAATGAAGAAGTCAAAACAAGTTATAGTCATTTTAAAAAATGTCCTAAGTCATTATTGATTAGAGAAATGCAGATCAAAACAATCTTGAGATATAATTTAAACCTACTAGATTGACTAAAATGATAAAAGGAGAAAATGACAAATGTTGGAGAGGATATGGAAAAATTGGGTCACTAATTCATTGCTTGTGAAATTGTTAAATGATCCAACCATTGTGGAAAGCAGTCTAGACTTATGCCTAAAGAGTTTGGATGGGCATAATAAGAGAGCATTCTATAGAGTAACAGTAATATTGTTTTAAAAAAGATTTTGAGCAAGTAAATTATTGTTTATTATAAATACTAAAATTAACTATTAAATGATGTAAAAAGTTGCCTTCTGTATCCAGAGGGAGAACTGATCAATAGAATATGTATAGGATATTTTTATACACACATACACACACACACAAACACACACCCCTATTTATGTGTAATGGTTGTCATCTCTGGGACAGGGGGAGGAAGAAAAATGAGAAAATAGATTATATGATAATTTTGTACTGTATTTGAAATGAATACCAAGTTGTGCATGATACATTTGCAGTTTCATGTACAATCATCTTTTTTATTGCACTGTTATGGAAATGCTTATTTATTCCATAAATCAAAAATAAATTAAAAAAGAAAGACCATCAAATTTACTTTATATTTTAAAAGACATAAGGATTGTAATAATTCACTAATTTGTCTTTTTGATAAGCAAGTATATTGTATAACTAATTGTATAACATTATATTGTTTGTTGTATAAGAAATAGTATTATATAGCTAATGTATTACTCTTCCTGTTTCTTTGCTTTTTTCCTTTAAGATAATCAAGACATAAAAGAACCAGTCACATTCCTACTGTCTAATTAGACTTTTTCTAATAATGATGATAGGGTTAAGGAGACAAGTATTTGCCATATTAGACCCTTCAGATTGTTTATGTTTAGTTATTGTTTTTTACTCCTGTGTTAGCACTTTAGATTTTTGATACAGCTTTGAAC
The DNA here is from genome assembly GCF_028372415.1 of Notamacropus eugenii. Taxonomy (NCBI): domain Eukaryota; kingdom Metazoa; phylum Chordata; class Mammalia; order Diprotodontia; family Macropodidae; genus Notamacropus; species Notamacropus eugenii. The sequence continues at coordinate 350,649,265 of NC_092874.1, read as the reverse complement.
TTCTCTTTAGAAATGCTTGGAAGTGCTTTATTTCATTAAAGATCCTTTTATTCCTGTTATAGAATTACACTCAGCTTTGCTAGGTAAGTTATATTCAGTTGTAAACTTAGATTCTTTGCTTTCTGGAATATCATATTCTAAACTCTGTCTCTTTATAGTGATGGCTGCTAAATGAGCTTCGCCAGTGACTCCTAAGATATTTGAATTCTTTCTTTACAACTTTTGGATGTACTTTTTTTTTTTTGAGCTGGCTCTTAATGTTTCTGAGATTCTTTATTTTGGAGTTTCAAGAGATATTTTTCCCTATTGTTTTGCCCCCTGATTCTAAGAGGAATTTTGAGATTTCTTTAATAATAGAGAGTTTTAAGATTTCTCTAAATATGATATTTAATTTCTAAGATTTCTTTAAATATGATATCTAAGCTCTTTAGTCCAATGATTTTTTTCCTTCAATCTATTTTCAAGGTTAATAGTTTTTGTATGAGACAACTTAAATTTCCTCATTTTTCTAATCTCTCGTCTTTGTTTTCATATTTCTTTCCGTTTCCTGAACATTCATTTGAACTTGGCCCATTCTAATTTTAGGGCATTTGTTGCTATGGCAGGATTTTGTATCTCTTATATCAAACTGTTAATTCTTTTTTTTCATTTTTCTTCCGTAGCTCTCATTACTTTTCCCATTTTTTCCTCTAACTCTTTGTCCTCTTCCTCTAACCTCCTTTCTTTCCTTCCTTCTTTCTTTTTTCTCTTTCTTTTTCTTTCTTCCTGTTTTTTTGCATAAAATAAATAATATGGAAATGTTTTGCATGATTGCACATGTATAACCTATGTCAGATTGCATACCATCTTGGTGGGGTGAGAGGAAGAGAAAATTTGGAAGTCAAAACCCAAAAAACAAGAATGTTAAAATTTGTCTTTACATGGTATGGGGGAAATAAAATATTAAAAAAATGAATGAAAAGAATATTACAATAAGTAGTTTTAAAAGTAAAACACCCTGAAAAGTCAAACAAAGTTGTAAATGGGCTCCCCAAGTTAAAAAACACTAAATAGACTTGCCAACAAATTCTACCATTTACAGAACAAATTAATTTTAGTAGCATATAAACTCTTTTAAAACACTAACTAAAGGGTTACAACAAATTCCTTCTACGATACAAATATGGTTCTGATACTTTAGCCAGGATCAGTAAAAACAAAGAAGGAAGATTAGCAATTTGCCTAATGAATATTCATATGAATATATTAAAAATCTACTGGCAAAGAAATTAAAAATATGTATGCACACATTATGTATATATATACGTGTAATATGTAATATTGTAATATGTAACATGTAATATGACTTATACTAGGAATGCAGGAATTGTTCACTATTAGAAAAATCACAGGCACAATTATGATCATGTTCATGACCAAAACAATTAAATGATTTTGTTATTTAGATGCTAAAAAACCTTGTGATAAAATAAAATATCCATTCCTCTTTAAAACACTAGAAAGGGAAGTAATAAATGAAGCTTTTCTTGAAATTATAAATGGAATGTATAGCAAAAAGCAAACATTATCTGTAATGAGGATAAGATAGACACCTTTCTAATAAGATCAGTAATGAAGCAAAGATGTCTATTATCACCAATATTTATTACTTTGGTAGAAATGCTAGGTATAGCAGTAAGACAATAAAAAGAATGAATAAATATAATAAATGAGGAAAGAAAACACCACTCTTGGTAGATGACATAATGGCATACTCAGAGAACCATAGAGAATCAGTGTAAAAAGTAATTGAAACAATTAATAACTTTGATAAAGTTTCAGAATATAAAATAAATGTATAGATATCACCAGGATTTATCTATCTACGTATCTATCTACGTATCTATCTATCTATCTATCTATCTATCTATCTATCTATCTATCTATCTATCTATCTATCTGTCTGTCTGTCTGTCTGTCTGTCTGTCTGTCTGTCTGTCTGTCTGTCTGTCTGTCTGTCTATCTATCTATCTATCTATCTATCTATCTAATCTGTCTGTCAAACTAATAAAACTGTGTAAGAAAAGATAAAAAATCAGTTTAAAACTGCAGACAGTATAAAATACTTTGATGTTTACTTCTTAAAGCACACCCACAAACTTAATTAACAAAATTATACAATTCATAAAGGATTCCATAAAAGAAACAATGAATTAGTACTTTTTAGGAATTTTACTCTTTTGTGACTACCAGAACAGCTTTAGGACTCCATTTTTCCCTATTGCTACTATTTCACTCATTTTTAGAAAATGAACTAAAATATAAATGTTAAAAATAGATATTTTTTACAGAAATTCTTTTCTTAGAGCTAGACAGGTTCTTTTATGTTTCTTGGTTACCATAAAGAAAATCCCTCTCCCTGCTAATATCACCTCTCTACAGCAGAGGGCATGCTCTAATCCTGGAAGGGATAACTGGTGATTGATTAATTAAATGAATTAATAAAATTAACTGAATATTTCCAAGTAATCATTTATGAAGTTCACTCTGTCCTTGAGGATATATGCAAATTTTTTTAAAAGTAAGTATATTTGATAGCATTGATCTCACTAAAATATTATCATTTTAGTGAGAGGAAATGGGTTTTTGTATTATTAATAAAATTTCAAATTAAAAACAAGTATTGTTTGTATCAAATAGGTTCATTTCCTGTTTCATGGGAAGAGTATATCTTTGGTATGCAGGCCTAGTATAGTGGTGTTGCTGGATCAAATGGTATGCACAATTTTACAGCCCTTTGGGCGTAGTTTCAAATTGTTAGCTATTTTTTTAATCAATGATGTTTCATTGTCATTCTTAATGAGGGGCCACAGATTCAGTTCTGAAATTCAGTTTCCCTTTGAAACGAAAAGGTGAATTTAGGTACACCAGAACTTTTCTAGCAATTTCCAGTCATTTCGTTGAAATTAACACAAAATTTCACAAAAGCAGTTTAAGTATCTGAACTAGAAGACTTTTAGATTTTCTTGAGACATTAAACTTTAGAGAATACTTTAACATTTTGTCTATGCCCTTAGTCTAGTAATTGAGCCCACATTGATATTTGGAGAATTGACTAGATATATAGATAGATATTAGATATAGAAAATTTTTCTGTAGTAAAGACTTTTAGTTGGATCAACATCTATCACCTGTGATAATGTTGCCCTCTAGTGGTGGTCTGTCTCAAAGCAATGTAAACTAAATTGTAACGTTTCAGGGTTTACTTAATGTAGAGATCATTTCTATAAAAATCAATTGTTTAATTTTATATGTAAGGATATTTATATCCTTATCATGGGGATTGAATTGAAGATATTACTTAGCTTTATACATCTCTATGTATTTTTATATTCTGTTATATATATGTAAAATTTAAGTTACTTAAGAACTGTTGAAGGAATTATGTTCTCAGAGAATTACATGTATGATAAAATAGTAAGATATGAAAAATTGCAGAGAAGAGTATATGGGGTTTTAAATATTATAAAGCACACACTGCTTTAAATACATTAGACAAAGTGGTTACTATAAAGCAAGAAAATTCTATTTATGTATAAATGTTGCGAAAGTAGACTTTTATATCTTTTAACAATTTTTAGAAACAAATCACATTGCAATAATGAGTGATACTTGGGCTATTTATCAGTAGATAAACTACTATCTAGGCTATTTGTAATTAAGGAGTAATGTGGCCTTAAATTGTTCTAGAAAGTTAATCTGTAGTGACTCAAAAGTGATTAATAACTTGTTTTGTTTACTATATTTTTCTCAATGAATGAATGTTTTTGTTCATACCAGGTCATCATCATCATCATCATCATCATCATCATCATCATCATCATCATCATCATCATCATCATCATCATCATCTTCTTCTTCTTCTTCTTCTTCTTCTTCTTCTTCTTCTTCTTCTTCTTCTTCCTCTTCCTCTTCTTCCTCCACAATCACCATCACCACCACCACTACCACCATAGTAGAATCCTCTTTTCCCTACTCTCTGAGATCAAATCAAAATGAGGAATTTTCTTTTATGAAGGTGATTTGTCTTTAGATTTTTAAAATATTTACAAAGACAATATACAAAGGTTTGTCATAGAAATATCAATAGTCAATAAACTTAAGAACCTACTATGTGCTAGACACTGTGATAAGTGCTGGTGATACACTTAAGAAAAAGACATTCTTTGCCATCAAGGAATTTATAGTCTAATGGGGAAAGACACTGCACAAAAACAACTTGAAAAGCAGGAGAATGGGAGTGACAGAGGGTACATAATAGCATGCATGATATTCATGGGGTCAAAACCAAGTATAGCAGCTGACTAAAATTAAAATTTATCAGTAAGTTCTATGACGTCTATAAAGAGAAGGCTTTGGAATGATTATTTGCTCCATTCTTGACCCCTTCAATCAGAAGAAAGAAGCAATTGAGAGTGCTGAGAAGGCATTGAATGTCAATCTCCAAGCCAATGAGAATTCAGGCTATAAACTATACTTGGAAAGGCATCATGTTCCTCAGATTAAAACCAAGTAGAATAGTAAATGAGATACGAATTATGTCTGTGTCATGTAAGTGTCAATTGAAGGAATGGGGTATATTAGTACTGGAGAAGAAAAAACTCAAGAAAGATAATAGAATAGCTCTTTTCAGCTTTTGGAAGGCCTATCATGTGGAAGTGAGAATTTTTGACCTCACAGTGTAAAATTTTCAAAGAAGCTGATGTCAAGAAAAACCTTCAAACACTTAGAAAGTGTCCAAAAGTGATTTGGGGACAATTTGGGGACAAATGGCTTTGAAGTAGTGTGGACAGTTCCCTTCTACAAACCTTCTCCAAACACATCTAGAAAAGGCATTTTCTTGACCAAATTCTCAGAGGAAAATACGAGAAAAAGTCACAGTGAGTCATTTTTTCTAGTGAGATAGACAAAAAGGTTTGCAGACACTGGGGATAGAATAAGGCCAGGAGAATAAAGTTCATGGAGCACTCCAGAGCCCAGGAAAGGACTGTATACTTGTAACACCAATCACAGCAGTACACCTGAGGACTGCTGTTGTGAATAGTGTTAAGGGTACAACCACATAATAAGAGAATTCTATTTATTCAGGAATAAACTGAATATTTTTCAATAAAGTAAAGTGCAACATTCATAGCAACATTCTTATGAGAAACACATCATCTAATACATATATGTATCTTATAACACTCAGTATGTAATATGGCATGTAACATATTATTGCATCCCCAAAGTCAGGGAGTCCCAGGCTAGGGTATTCCCTAGCACAATGCACTCTTAAGGGGTAGCAGGAAATGCTACACCATCCACCCCTAAGTCACTGTAAGAAGAGTCTCATTTGTCAATATTTCTGATAAAAAGACTAGAAATTCATAGAAAATTTGAAGTTCAAACACGGAAGAGGAGCACAAAACAATAAACATGAATTAGCAATGACATAAGAACAAACAATGAAAATCTGTTTACCTTCAAATGTGGGGACATGGTATATGACTTCCTCCTGAATCCTATCTGCATTAGCGATCATAGAGGGAATGCAATTAGACAAGGTCTGGGAGTAGTTGTCATGTCTTGATCTTAAAAAAAGGGATGAAAAGAGGGGGAGAAGGGATAATTATCAGATAATCGTAATGTGCAAGGAGAAAGGGTAGCAGTTAACATTTGAACCTCACAGTTGTGCAGAAATATATTTGAACAATGAAATAAGAGGGAAAAGGAAGAAGGGGATGTAGAAAGCAGAGGGAGACCAAATTAAGGGAGAGTTAGTTATAAGCAGAGCACATGTTAAGAATATACAAAATACCAAATAGCTCTTTGTGAGGTGACAAACAATAAAAATCTAAAGGGAAGCCAATACATTGTGGGATGTATGAACAAGTCATAGTATATAGGTGTGATGAAAAGATATTGTGCTAAATTCATCTATGTACTAACCAAGTATGATTCCAGAGCAATAATGATAAAACATGCTACCTACAATTCTTCAGAATGAAGAATGAGAAATTTTTTTTCTGGACATGACTAATGTGGGATTTCATTTTGATTGATTTGCTTGAATTTAAGGAATTTTATTTTTCATATGTTCACAAATATATTTGGGATGGGAGGGTTTGAAAATAGAATTTTGCTTATTAAAACAAATGCAATACATTTTAAAATATTTTATTTTTTCCAACTACATATAAAAACAATTTTAACATTCATGCTTTCAAAGCTTTGAGTTTCAAATAATCCCCTCTTTCTTCCCCTCCCACCTTATTGGGAAGGCAAGCAATTTGATATAGGTTATACATGTGTAGTCATGAAAAGCATATTTCCACATGATTTATGTTGGGAAAGATGTACACAAAAAATAAAGAGAAGAGGAAGCAAGAAATAAAGTTTAAAAAGGTATTCTTTGATCTGCATTCTTTCTCTAAAGGTGGATAGTATTTTTCATCATAATCATGGGTGGGGAACCTTGGTAGTCATTTCTTATAGAACAATGATATTCCATCGCAATTTTATCTCACAATTGTTCAGCCATTTCCTAGATTATTATCACTCTCTCAATTTTCAACTCTTTGCCACGACATAAAGAACCTCTATAAATACTTTTGACCATATAGCGCTTTTTACTTAAAAAAAAAAATTCTCTTTGGGATATTTATCTAATAGTGGTATTGCTGAGTGAAAGGGTATTCACAGTTTTATAGGCTATTGTATATAGCTTCACCTTGCTCTCCGGAGTAGTTCCATCAATTTGCAACTTCACTGACAATGCATTAGTGTCTCAATTTTCCCACATCTCCTCCAATATTTCTCATTTTCCATTTTTGCAATATTAGTCAATTTGATAGGATTGCACTGGTACCTCAGATTTGTTTTAATTTGCATTTCTCTAATGAATAGCAACTTCGGGTATTTTTTCATTTGTCTTATAGATAGCTTTGATTTCTTCATCTGAAAGATGTCCATATACTTCAAAAATTATCAGTTGAGGAATGACTTGTATTCTTAAAATTTTGATGTGTTGTGTGTGTGTGTATGTATGTATGTATGAAATGAGGTCTTTATCAGAGAAATGTCCTGAAAATATTTTCCTCCAGTTTTCTGCTTTTCTTCTAATCTTGGAAGCATTGATTTCATTGGTGCAAAATCCTATTAAATTAATATACTAAACAGTATCTATTTTATGTCCTGTAATGCTCTCTATCACATTTTGCCATAAATTTCCCCTTATTTATAGACTGGCAGGTAAATTATTATATGCTCCTCAGATTTGTTTATATTGCCCTTTTTGTGTAAATCATATAGTCATTTTGACCTTATTGCAATATAAAGTGTGAGGTGTTTGTCTTCACCTAGTTTCTGCCCAACTGCTTTCCACTTTTTCCATCAGGTTTTGTAAAATAGTGAGTTCTTGTCCCCAAAACTTATATCTTTGCATTTATCAAACAATAGATTATGTTGGTCATTTGCTATTGTTTATTGTGCACCTAATACACTCCACTGATCCACCACTCTATTTCTTTGCAAGTAAAAGATTGTTTTGAAGATTAACTTTGCAAAATAAACTTTGAGATTTTGTAGGACTAGGTCACCTTCCTTCATATTTTTTTGATTAATTCCCTGGATAGTCTAGATTTTTTGTTCTTGAAGATAATTTTTTCCCTGGCTCTGTAAAATATTTTTTGGTAATTTAATTGGTATGTCACTGAGTAAGTAGATTAGTTTAGGCAGAATTGTCATTTTTACTTTATGGGCTTGGCCTGCTCATAAACAATAATATTTTCCAGTTGTTTAGATCTGACTTTATTTGTGTGAGAAGTGTTTTGTAATTTTTTTCATACAGTTACTAGGTTTGTCTTGGTAGGCAGACTCCTAAGTATTTTATATTCCCTACAGCTATTTTGTATGAAATTCTTTTTTTCTATATCTTGCTGCTGGACTCGTGTGTGTGTGTGTGTGTGTGTGTGTGTGTGTGTGTGTTATACACACTCACATGCACATGTATATTGATAATTTATGTGGGTAGGTATATTGTATATCCTGCAACTTTGTCAAAGTTGTTAATTGTTTCAACAGGTTCTTTCATTGCTTCTCTAGATTCTCTAAGAATATCATCCTGTCAGTTGCAGTGAGAGCCTTTTTTCTTGTCCTAATGCTGTATCTAGCATTTCTAGTACAATGTCGACTAATGGTGATATTGGACATTCTTTCCTCACCCCTGATCTTACCATGAAGGTTTCTAGCTTATTTCCATTGCAGATAGTGCTTGCTAATTGCTTTAGGTAGATATTACTTATCATTTTAAGGAAAAATTCAATAATTCTGTGCTTTCTAGGATTTTTTAAAAATAGGAATGACTATTGTATTTTGTCAAAAGCTTTTTCTGCATCTATTGAGATAATCATATTATTTTTACTGTCACTGTTTGTCATTGATGTGAAAAATTATACAGATAGTTTTCCTAATATTGAATCACCTCTGCATTCCTGGCATAAATCCCATTTGGACATAGTATATAACGTTTGTGAAAGATTAGATAATTACCTTCCCATTATTTTATTTAAAATTTTTGCCTCAATTTTTTTTCTCTATTTTTCCTTTCCCTTCTTTAGCTATCAGCATAGTATCTGTGTTGTAAAAGGAATTCCATAGGACTCTTTCTTTGCCTATTTTTTCAAATAGTCTGTATAGTTTTGGGATTTATTGTTCTTTACAGTTTTGGTATTCCTCAAGAGTGTTTTATATTTTTTAATGGTTTGTTCAATCCCTTTTTCTGATTTTGGGTAATTTAATTCTCTATTTTTCCATTTATCTTCATATTTTAGGTTTTTAGAAATATAGATCAATTTCATTTAAATTATTAAATTTTTTGGCATGTAATTGGGGCAATGATATCTAACAATTTCATTCATTTTCTCTTTATTTTTTGTGATCTCTCCTTTACTATTTTTATATTAATAATTTTATTTTCCTTATTTTGTACATTTTTGAAAATTCAGTTCCTATTTTTATTCATCAAGTCAATGTATTTGCATTTGTTCTTAATTTTTAGAATATCTATTTTTGTATTTTGTTGAGATTCTTTAATTTCTTATTCTTCAAGATTTTAATTTTTATACTTCATTCATAATTTGTTTTTCATCAGTGAAAGTACTGGAAGCAAATTTCTGCCTAGAGACTGCACTGGCTATATCTCAAAAGTTTTGGGATGTTAGCTCATATTTTTAATAAATATATAATATTTAAATATATTATATATAAATATGTGTATATATAATAAATATCTTTAATATTTGTTCTTTTATTCTATAAGTCTTTATGATTATAACTATTAGTGTCCATTTAATTTTGAATAACTTCTTCAAATGTCCTTTATTGCTTTCTTGTTAATAAGGAATAATTTCCATGTTTCTGGGCTTTTAATTTAGTTTTTGAGGCTTTTATAACATAGAATATGTTCAATTTTTATTAAGTCCCGCGTTTGGATTTGAAATTTGTGTCTCTGTATTTTTAATAAATAATCACCAGAGAAGATTGCTAATTTTCCTAAAATTCTGATCAGTCCTTGACTTCTTTCTTGTTTATATTTTTGTATTTTTGTCTACCTCTGAAGGAGAATTTTGAGGTCACTAACTATTATAGTTTTCCTACCTCTTTCTCTTTGTAATTGGATGAAATTTTCCATAGTACTTAGGTGCATACATATAATGTATATATGTGCATATATACATTATATGTATACTGTATATATAGTACTTCTATGCACATATTAAATATTATTATTCAATTATCTGTTTTCTTAAGCATAATTTAATTTGTCTTTTTTATCTCTTTTAACATTTATCACTACTTATTTTTTTCTCTGAGATCATGATTACCATCTCTATTTTATTATTAAATTTTTCTTGAGAAATAGTAAACTTAGTTCCAGCAGTTTGACCATGTCTGAATCTTTGTGCTTCATAAGATTCCACATTCTACTCCATTTTGGTAGTAGGCTTATACCATTCATGTTCATGAATTGTTATTTGTGCTTTACCTCTTCTACCTTTCATTCCTGATTAAACTTCAAACTTTTCCCTGTTCTTTTCTCAGAACTGTCTTTTCAATGAAGGTGATAAACAGGGAAATACTAGAATTAAGAGAGATTATGAAATGATTCCAACTATACTAGGTACCTCCACTTCCTCTTTCATTCTCCTTTTAACTCTTTATAATCTGGCTTCTGACCTCATCATTCAACTAAAACTGTATTCTTCAAAGTTGTCAATGATCTCTTAATTACCAAATCCAAACACCATGTCTTGATATCCACCCTTCTTTTTGTGGCTTTGTGGCCTTCTTTTGTGATCTTTCTCTTCTCTTTGATAGATCGTTTTGAGGACCTTACTATCTATTGATTATTCCCTATCTACTGACCACTTCTAAATCTCCTTTGCTGGTTCTAGTAAGGCAGTTAGTGGCAAAGTGAATTAGAGCCCTGGGCTTAGAGTCAGAAATTCTGACTTGAGTTAAAATCTGGCCTTAGATACTAACTGTGTGACCCTAGGCAAGTCTCTTGAGCTCTATCTGACTCAGTTTCCTCAAGTATAAAATAGGAGATATTTTCCAGGGTTGTTCTGAGAATGAAATGGGACATTTATAAATATTTTAGCTTGGAATGACAGTTGGTAATTAATAAATATTTATTTCCTCCTTCCATATATCTCAAATCTGAAGTTTTCTAGACATTTTAAACTCAACATCTCCAAAACTGAAATCATTTCCCCCCTCAAACCCTTTCCCCTTCCTAAATTTTGCATTACTATCAAAAGAACCACCATTTCCCTAATATCACAGACTTACAACCAGGTATCATCAATTCCTTACTATCTCTCATACTTTATCACTTTTGCAATATCTCTTGAATACACCCCCTTAGCTCCTCTGACACTTACATCCTAGTGCAGGCTCTCATCTCCTCATGTGTGGACTGCTGTAATAGCCTCTTGGTTGATCTACTAGCCTCAAGCCTCTTCTCTCTCCAGTCCTTCCTACATTCAGCCACTAAAATGATTTTCTTAAAGCACAGGTTCAACCATGTCTCTCCCTCCCTGGCTCGTTATCCTAGTGGCTCCCTTTCACTTCCAGGAGCAAATATGAAATCATCTGTTTGACATTCAAACGTCTTCATAACCTAGCCTTCCCCTACCTTTCTAATTTTCTTACACCTTACACCTCCATTCTATCTCAACCTCTTGTCATTTTTGATCCAGTGACATTGACCTCTTTTTTGTTGTCTTTTCCAAGATACTCCATCTCTCAGTTCTTGCATTTTCACTATGACACATGTCTGTCACCCAGCCCTCCTCTTCTCCATCCTCTGACTTCTCTAGCTTCCTTCAGATCTCAGCTAAGACATCACCATATACTGGCATCATTTCCCAATCTCTTTTAATTCCAGTGTCTCTCCTATATTAACTATTTTCTATTTATCCTATATACATGCAATAGAACATATATATTTATTCTATATACATAGTTTTTGAGTACATAGTTGTTTGCATATTTTCTAACTCATCAAAATATGAGTTCCTTGAGGACAATGGTTCCTTTGCCTTTCTTTGAATTCCCTATGCTCAGCACAGTGCTTGATACAGTAGGCATTTAATAAACCCTATTGACTGACTATTCCCAACTGATGGTCAAATAAAAAAGCATAGGTGACTAAAGCTGTTTATAAGGATACCAATATCATGTTTAAAACATTATTGACTCAAGAGAATGCCCCAGGTCATTTAACTACACTTGATTCATTGTGTAAGAATTTAAGGTTGCATTTTTTCTTTTTTAAGCATTTTATTTTATTTGTAATTTATAGAATAAAACAAGCATTTCCATAAAGTAGGAAAATTACGAAGGTAACAAATTAAACTGCAAATCTATTATGTAAGACTTGCTCTTCCTTTTAAATGTATAATAAAATTAGTATTTAATTTGTTTTCTTTTTAGAGATGGCTACCATTAGACACAAATATGTATATATCTGTATCTGTATGTATACACACATATATGTAAAATCATTCTAGAAATACTTCTATTTATCAGCTCTTTCTCTTGATGCAGATAGTATCTTCCTTCACATGTCCTTTGTAGTTAGTTTATTCATAAATGTTATAATATATTTATAGTTATAATGTATTTATAATAGTTAAAATTACTTGATCAAAATTGTTTTTAAATTCTTGAGATGTGGCTAAGCTTGCAACACCTACCAACAAATATATGAAGATTTAAAGAAGTCAGTCCAGTTGCTTAAAAATTTTAAGTGACAATAACGATATTTTTGTTATATCTTCTTTAAGGATGATAGTCAATGATTTTTAACATATTGCTCTCTTTAACTTTGATTGCTTTATGATAATTTTGAAACAGAAATTAATTTTTCTTATCCTTTGCTGTTATAGTTTAACAAACAGGTTAGAAATTTATTTTAAAATTGTTATTGCATATTTCCATTGGGCTACAATCAATAACCATATTATTTATAAAACTATTACTATGAATGATGCTTATTCAAATAACATGACTTCTTCATGGGATTCATTATCTTCATTATGAACATTAATTTAGACTTACCTGTATTCCTTCTCCAACAAGGCACTCCCTTTTTAACCAATCACTCCACCCACCTCTTTCCCTGTTGAATTTAAAGATTCCTACACTGAATTCTTTTTATGTGAATGTGTTCGTGAATAGATTCCTCCTTTATTCAATTCATAAGAATGAAATTTTTGAGATTTTTGCTCCTCTTGCCCCTTCTATCATGCTTGTAAAGTTGTATTTTTTACCTAATTTTTGTGAAATAGTTAAATTTCTCCTTCTTATTCTCCATATCTTCTCTAATACATTCCTTCTCCCCCAGTTTTATTTTTTCTCTTAAAATCATTAAAGTAAAATAAAAACCCAACCAGTCCTTGATATATTTTTTATTCAACTCCTTCTCTGACCTTTTAAGTGATTAGAATGCTGAAGGACCTCCATTCTTTTCTACCTATTGAAATTGAAGGTATCTAGCATCATCCTATTGGGTTTCTCTTTACTGTAGTATTTGAATTTGAGAATTATTAATCAGAAATTCTGGAGATTGATGTATTTTACTAAAGGTTTATTTTCTCCCTTATAGGCCCATAATCTGCTTTGCATTCTAGTTGTTACCAACTTTAAACTTTTTGTTTTTTGCTATTTGTATTATCATGTTCCAAGATTTGTTTTTGCTTTATGTAGTAGATATTTGTAGCAGATATATAGTTGCATATTAATTCTGCCTCCAACATCTGCTCTGACAGACCAGGGCCAGGATCTGATTTCAGTTCTTCGATTTTTGGAGCGCCCATTGACTTATGACTCCCCACTCACCCAGCACTGAAGCCTGAGTTTCTGCTGGTGAGAGTTTTCACCAGTTTTTCTGGTGTGCTTTCTTTGTCCTTCTTTGGCTTCTCATTTTGTTTTATTAACATGTACTGCTTTTCCACTTGTGGTTCTTCATCTTCCTGCATTTTATTCCACTTTTACTTGTGTATTGGCTTTTCTGGCACCCCTTCTTTTTCATTTGTTTGTCTTTTTGTGCAGTTATGGACCAGATAGAGAAGTTAATTTTGTTTATTTTATTAACATTTATTAAGATTAAAATATTAATGTAACATTTATTAACATTTTATTAACATTAATATTTATTAGCATTATTTTATTGACATTAACATTTATGAACATTTTGCTAACATGGTCTTTCTGGGGTCTCTTTTTCATGTTTTATTCAAGTTTATTCCTAAATATGGCCTTTTCTATGACCCTTTATTGTTGTTAGCCTATATATGTTCAATCATTTCAGTCTTGTCTGACCCACTGAGACCCCATTTGGGTTTTTCTTGGCAAATATCCTGGAGTGGTTTGCCATTTCCTTCTCCACAGATCCAGTGGATCTATTTTGTCAGGCAGTCAGAGGTTAAGTGACTTGCTGTCATACAGCTAGGCAGTGTCAGAGTCTGAATTTGAACTCAGGTCTTCCTGTCTCCAGTGCCAGTGCTTTATCTGATCAGCCACCAGCCACCTCCTTGTTGTTATGTTGTTAGTTTAACCAAATGAATGTTCTCAAAATGTTAAAGGTAGCTAGATACACAAAAATTTGGAGGAAGAGTGGGTCAAAATCATAATGACTTACTTAGAAGACTACTACTTAGGAGACTAAAACATACCAAGCAAAGAGAAAGGACATATAGGAAACAAAATCTATTCTATGGATCCAGAATGACTTCTCTCTAAGATTCTTTATTCTGAATAAGCACACAGCCTCTCAGGAAAGTTAGAAAAATAAATTACTTGGAGCAGAGCCAAGATGGAGGGGTAGAAAGATGACCTATAAGAGCTGTCACCCCATAGCCCTTAAAATACCTGTAAAAATGACTTTAAACAAATTCTTGAGCAATAAAAGTGACAAACAGTGTGAAAGAGAGTTATAGCCCAAGACAAGCCAACAGGAAAGTTCTATTGAACCCCTCTTGGAGCAGAGCACAGCCCAACCTCAGCCATGGCGTGGCAGGGATAGGACTCGAACAGGCTTCAGGGTGCCACTGTCAGCAGCAATTCCCAGACTGCTCAGTCCACAAACGCCAAAGACAGCTTCAAAGGCCAGTGAGAAAGCTCTTTCACCTGGGTGAGAAGGTACCAGGGTCCACCTGCCCTAGCCTTGTTCTCAGGCAGCCCCAGGTAGCAGGGTCCATTTTAGGAGCCCTCGGCCTAAAGTCCCTGGGGGTATCAAGTGGCCAGTCTCAATCTCAGCCCTAAGTGACAGCCCTGGGGTGAAGAGGAGTGCTGGCATGGTGCAGCTGGTAGAGGCTTTGGAGAGGATCCTGGGCAGAAACACTTGCAGTAGCTCCCAGACCAGAGTGCAGGCTAGGAGAAGAATACACTCCTCTCCTTTGATTGGGACACCTTGGAGGAACTGAGAACTTAGAGTTCCCCAGGGTTTACCCTCCTCTTGACAAAGGACTCAAAAGTTAAGTAACTGGCTGGGAAAATGTACAAAAAAGAGAAAAAATAAGAAAGGATGTTACTTTCTTGATGAACAGATATTTTCTTCCATCCTTTCAGATGAGGAAGAACAATGCATACCATCAGAGGAAGACCTCAAAGTCAAGGCTTTTGCCTCCAAAACCTTGAAAATAAATATAAAATGTTCTCAGGTCATGGAATAGCTCAAAAGGAATTTTGAATATCAAATGAGAGGTGGAGGAAAACTTGGGAAGAGAAATGAGAACCATGTAAGAAAATCATGAAAAGCAATCTTGCTAAAGTTGCTTGCCAAAAAATGCGGAAGAAAATAACGCCTTTAAAAATAGACAAACTCAAAAGGCAAAAGAGGCCCTCAAAGCCAATCAGGAGAAGAATACTTTTTAAAGTATTCTTAAATTGGCAGAATTGGCAAATGGAAAGGGAGGTTCAAAAGTTCATTGAAGAAAATAGTTCTTTAAAAATTAGAATGGAGTAGATGGAAGCTAATGACTTTATGAGAAACCAAGAAATTACAAAACAAAACCAAAAGAATGAAAAAATAGCACTCAATGTGAAATATCTCATTGGAAAGGCAACTGACTTGGAAAACAGATCGAGGAGAGTCAGTTTGAAAATTGTGGGACTATTTGAAAGCCATGATCAGAAAAAGAGCCTAGACATCATCTTTCATGAAATTATCAAGGAAAACTGCCCTGATATTCTAGAACTAGAGGGTAAAATAAATTTTGAAAGAATCCACTGATCACCTCCTTAAAGAGATCTGAAAACAGCATCTCCTAGAAATATTATAACCAAATTCCAGAGTTCCCAGATCAAGGATAAAATATTGCAAGTAATCAAAAAGAAACAATTAGAGAACTGTGGAAATACAATCAGGGTAACATAACATCTAGCAGCTTCCATATAAATGAACTGAAGACTTGGAATATGATATTCCAACAGTCAAAGGAACTAGGATTAAAACAAAGAATCACCTACCCAGCAAAACTGATTATAATACTTCAGGGGAAAAAGCGACCATTCAGTTAAATAGAGGACTTTCAAGCATTCTTCATGAAAAGACCAGGACTGAATAGAAAATTTGACTTTCAGTCACAAGAATCAAGAGAAGTATGAAAAGGTAAACAGGAAAGAGAAATCATACAGTACTTACAAAAGTTGAAGTGTTTACATTCCTTCATGGAAAGATAATGTTTGTAACTCCTGAAACTTTTCTCAGAACTTAGGTTTTTGGAGGGATTATACACACACACACACACACACACACACACACACACACACATACACACACATATGTCAGAGGGCATAGGGTGAGTTGAATAGTAAGGGATGATATGTAAAAAAGTAAAGTTAAGGGGTGAAAGAGGAATATGTTGGAAGGACAAAGGGAGAAATGGAATGGGGCAAATTATGTCTCATAAAAGAAGCAAGAAAACGTTTTTTTCAATGGAAAGGAAAAGGGAGGAGGTAAGAGAAAAAAAGTGAAGCTTACTCTCTTCACATTTGGCTCAAGGAAGGAATAACATGCACACTCAATTTGGTATGAAAATCTGTCTTACACTAAATGAAAGTAGGGTAGAAGAGGATATGTGGGGTGGGGGATGACAGAAGGGAGGACTAATGGGAGGAGGGAGTAATTAGAAGTAAATACTTCTGTGGAGGGGCAAGGTCTAAAGTGAGAATAGAATAAACAAAGGGTAGGATAGGATAGAGGGAAATATAGTTAGCCTTTTACAACATGGCTATTATGAAAGTCTTTAACAAAACTACACATGTATAGTCTATATTAAATTGCTTGCCTTTTCAGTGCGGATAGGTGAGGAGGGAAGAAGGGAAAGAAGTTGGAACTCAAAGTTTAATAAATGGATGTTGAAAATTGTTTTGCATGCACCTGGGAAATAAGAAATACAGGTAATGGTGTATAGAAATGTATCTTGCCTTACAAGAAAAGAGAGAAGATGGGGATAAGGGAACAGAGGGTTGTGATAGAAGGGAGGACAGATTGGGGAAAGGGGAAATCAGAACGCATGGTGTTCTGGGGTGGGGCAGAGGAGAGGTGGGGAAATAACTTGGAATTCTAAGTCTTGTAGAAATGAATGTTGAAAACTAAAACTAAATAAATAAATTGAGAGTTCCCCCCAAAATGAATTACTCTTGCAGCATAATTAGAACCTTAATAAATGTTTGCTGATCCAATGTTAATTCTAAATCCAAAGGCCATTGATTCTAAAAACAGAGAAGAGAGACAAAGTATGACAACCCATTTTAGCTTCTGAACAAGATCAGTAAGAATATATCCAACAGTAAACTATTTATACTCTCTATACAACAGCTTAGGATGAACCTTATTCTTGAGTTGTGAGATATATATCCTATTCTGAATACATAAGTGATTTCTATTTTTCAATTAGATTCATATCCTACAAGGGAAGGCTGTGTCACACAAAATCTGGATTACCAACCCTCTCCAGGAAATGTGTAATCCATAAAGCTAAAAAAACCTTAGAAAAAAGATATTTTTCTTTAGGCTTATACTTTGAAATCATATTGAAAATCATATGGGGCAATGAAGAGAATCTTCATCCCTGATTACCTCTGAATATAACACATATTTGTGCCTGAAGCTGGGCTTCTCAGGATGCATTTTCTTGGTTCTGGTCTTTCTCCTGTGCTGGCTCAGTCATGAAACACTTAGTTCTTTGCCCCTTTCAATAGTGGAGGCACTAAACAGAGCACAGATTTCCCAAGGCTTGTTGTATTATCCCAAAGAGGCAAATATTTACTCAAAACATGTTTCTTCCTTCCCCTCTCAGAGAAGAAAAAAATAAAGGAGTGTAACTCCAAGTCTGTTCCATGGGGTATATTCTAACCAGAGCTGATCAAGATACCCTTGAAGGGTAGGGGAAGTTGGTGACCCCCACTGCAAAAGAATTTATAGCTGGAAGGGACTGCATTTTATTTTTTAAATTTTATTTATTTTTAATCTTCAGATTTGCCATTATAAGTTTTTGAATTCCAAATTTTCCTCTCTTTCCTCTACTCTCATCATGATGTCATGCAATCTGATGTAGGCTATACATGTACAATCATATTAAACATGTTTTCACATTAGTCATATTGTAAAAGAAGAATTAGAATAGAAGGGGAAACCATAAGAAACAACAACAAGAGAAAATAATGTGCTTTGATCTGAATTCAGATGCCATAGTTCTTTCTCTGGATGTGGATAGCATTTTCCATCATGAATCTTTTGTAATTATTTTAGATCATTGTATTCTTGAGAAGAGCTAAGTCTATTCAAGTTGATCTTTGCAAAATATTGCTGTTAATGTGTACTAGTTCTGCAGACTTCACTCAGCATCAATTCATGTAAGTCTTCCCACATTTTTCTGAAGTCTGTCTGCTCATCATTTCCTATGGAACAATGGTATTCCTAGAGGATTCTGGGAAAATGGCAGAGTAGGTCAAAAATTGCAAGCTCTCAAGATTTTCCTCCACGAAGGAGATGAAATAGGGCCTCTGGGCCAACATAGAACCTTGAAAACAAATAAGATTAGGAGCAGAAGAGGAGTCCTCTTGGGACAATGGAGAAGACCTGAAGAAAAATCCCAGGGCTTGTTTTCTCCAGTGTGAAAAGTAAACACCTACAGGCCAGAGTGTGCTTTAACAACAAGCTGTAAACTGTTTAAACAAGCAGCAAGTCCTGGGATTAGCTGGATTGGGAGACTGCTCCACCCTGTCACAGAAACTTGTATATCCTAGTGAGAGAAGCTGGGCTTCAGACCTGTGGAAAATCTAGGACACCTCTGCTGATAAAGAATTTTAGACCCAGCTATGCTACAGAGAGTGGTGAGGGCAAGAAGGAATCTGCACAAACCACAGTGAGTGCAGATGCATTGGATGAGAAACTGCTGATTATGTGTGCTTACAGGAGGCTGAAGGTCTTGGTTTGAGTTCAAGGTCAGAAGGGAGAACTAAAGAGGATCAGAGGCCAAAGTCACCACCCCCCATACCCGTGTAGGTGATTATAGGTGATTATAAAAGCTATAGGACTATAGGTTATTATAAAAACTAAATTATTACAAAAAATTAAGCAGGCAGAGGAGAAAAAATCTAATCATAAATAGTTACTGTGGGAATAGAACAGACTGGGGATCATCTTCAGTGAAGGACACTGAAACAAAGAAACCCTCTTCTACCCCAAAGAGTGACATGAAGTGGTCATCTTCCCCCAAAAGAATTCATTGAGAAACTTAAAAATGCTTTAAAAATCAAATGAAAGAGATTGAGGAAAAAATATAAGCAGAAAAATAAGAATAATACAATAAAAACAAGAAGATTATGACAAGAAAGTCAACCAATTAGAAAAGAAGATCCAGAATCTTAAGGGAGAAAATGACTCCTTGAAAATCAGTATTGGGTAAGGACAAGTCAGTGAAGTTATAAGAGATGAAGAAATAAAAGAAAACAGCAACACAATATAAAGAATGAAAAAATAGAGAATGTAAAAGAAATATCTCATAAAAAATGAATCTAGATCAAGAAAAGAAAATGTAAGAATAATTGGACTACGTGAAAGTTCTGATCACAAAAAGAGTCTTGATACAGTAATTCAAGAAATAATTAAAGAAAATTGTCCTGGTGCATTAGAACAAGAGGGGAAAGTAGAAATAGAAAAAATCCACCAATCACCACTTGAAAGAAATCCTACAGTGAAAATTGCAATTAGGTTTCAAAACCTCCAAATCAAACACAGTATATTATAAACAACAAAGAAAAAGCAATTCACTTAGGATGATACCACAATTATAATCACACAAGACCTAGCTTTAGTGACACCGAAAGATCGCAGGTCTTAGAACACTATATATCAAAGAGCAAAAGAATTGGAGTTGTGGCCAAAAATATCACGCCCAGCAAATCTAAGCATTGTTTTGAATGGAAAAAAAGGACATTTGATTAGCTTTCAGACTCTCAGGACTCTTTAAAAAATGCAACCTTGAACTCAATAGAAGATTTGACATAAAAAAACCAAGAGAAATATAAGATACATACCAGTGACCAATTACAAGAGACTCAATAAGGATAGAATATTTACCTTTTATGTTGGTTGGTTGCTGTCCTTAAACTGAAGACCAAACTTAAGGTCTATAGGGCCATTGTGTTGATCTCGTTGTTGTATGCCTGTGAAACCTGGACTGTCCACCAGTGTCATGCAAGGAAATTGAAACTGAACCTCTTGTGTAAGGAAAATGTAAAACCTATGTCTAAGATTGTTACTAGTAATTAGGTAGTTTATAAAAAAGGTTGAAGTAAATTCACTATGACATGACTTTAAAAAGTAAAACCATTTAAGAACAGCTAGAAGAGTAATTATCCTATACAAATGAAATGCAAGAGGAAGAAACAATACAGAGGAATTAGATGGGGAGGTGTTAGTTCTAGAGATCTATTTTCATTGGGAATGGGTTTAAAAGGGGGGAAATACAAATACATCTAGAAGAGTATAAAAGAAAGAAAACTCTAAGGAGATAGGGAGAAAGAGAACATAAAGGAAGTATCTTTACAGGGGAGAATGAGGGAATAGATTAAAAGGGGGATATAGAGGGATGTTTAGACTTTGGGGAATGAAAGGGTAAAGGAGTGTTTGCTGGAGCTGGGATAGGTTAAGTAATAGGAGGGGAAAGTAGCAGGTAGAAGAAAGAGGAGTTAGGAGAAATAGAAAAGAAGATGCACAAACACAAAACCAAGATTAGGAGCAGAATCTCTTAGGGAAAGCATATGTTTATAACTATATGTATGTACATATGTATAGATGTGTTATGTATATACATGGATACTTGTATGTATATTTAAGTACGTATATAAAATATATTCATGATCAATTGTAGCCTTGGGGTGGTAGGTAGAGGGGAAGAAGGGGGGAAAGAACAAAGTAAAAAGCATACAGCAGAGAACAAAAGAAAACCTACAAAGAAGTGAAGAAAAGATGGATAGCTTTAAACTTAACTCACAGTATTTAGTATATAGGTTTTCTTGAAATGATAAGTTATTGCTATATATTTTGAATCCTCTCCTACATTCTGCTGTGCACATGACATGTCTTTTTCTTTTCTTATTTTATATTTAAATTTAAGAAACAAACAAGCAATAGTATTCCATTACACTCATATGCCACAAGTTGTTCAGCCATTCCCCAGTTGATGGGCATGCCCTCAATTTCCATTTCTTGGACACCACAAAAAGAGCTGCTATAAATGGTTTTGTACATGTGTGTCCTTTTCCATTTTTATGATCTCTTTGTGATACAGACCTAGTAGTGGTATAGTTGGATCAAAGGATATGCAAAGTTTTATAGCACTTGGGTCATAGTTCCAAATTTCTCTCCAGAATGGTTAGGTAAGTTCACAATTTCAGTGCTTTAGTGTTGCAACTTTCCACATTTTCTCCAACGTTTATCATTTTCTTTCTCTCTCAGATTAGTCAGTCTGATAGTTATGAGGTACCTCAGAGTTTTCTCAATTTGAATTTCTTTAATCAATAGTGATTTAGAGCATTTTTTCATGATTTGATTTCTTCATGAGAAAACTGCCTATTCATACCATGATTATTTGTTGGGGAATGACTTCTATTCTTATAAATTTCATTTAGTTCTTTCTATATTTTAGAGATACGTCCTTTATCAGAAACACTGGTTGCAAAATTGTTTCCTAACTTTCTACTTCCCTTCTACTCTTTGTTGCATTGGCTTTGTGCAAAAACGTTTCAGTTTACTGTAATAAAATGATCCATTTTGAATTTCATAATGGTCTCTATCTCTTGTTTGGTCATAAATTCTTCACTTCTTTATAGATCTGATAAATAAATTATTCATTCCTCTCCTAATTTCCTTAGCATCACCATTTATGTCTAAATTATGTACCCATTTTAATATTACCTTGTTATATCATGTAAGATGTTGGTCTATGCCTAATTTCTGCCTTACTATTTTCCAGTTTTTCCAGCATTTTTGGTCAAATAGTGAGTTCTTATCCCAGAAGTTAAAGTCTTTGAGTGTATCAAACAGTGTATTTATTACGTACCTAACATATTCCACTTATCTGCCATTCTATTTCTTAGGTAGCACCAAGTAATTCCGATGATTGCTGCTTTATAATATAGTTTTAGATCTGGTATGGTTGACTATCTTCTCTTGAATTTCTCATTAATTCTCTTGATATTCTTCACCTTTTGTTCTTCCAGATGAATTTTGTTGTATTATATTTTCTACTTCGATAAAATATTTTTGGTAGGTTGATCGGTATGACATTGAATAAGCAAATTAATTTTGGTAGCATTGTGATTTTTGTTATATTTGCTTGGCCTACCCATGAGTACCTGATATTTTTTTTCCAATCATTAAGAAGTGATTTTATCTGTGTGAAAAGAATTTTGTAATTGTATTCATATAGTTTCTGCGTTTGTCTTGGTAGACTCAAAAGTATTTTTTAATATCTACAGTAACTTTATTTTCTTTTCCTTTTGGACTTTGTTAATAATATATAGAAATGCTGATCATTCATGTGGGTTTATTTTGTATCCTGCAACTTTGCTAAAGTTGTTAAATATTTCAAATAATTTTTACTTGATTCTCTAGGATTCTCTAAGTATACCATCATGTCATCTTCAAAGAGTCATAATTTTGTTTCTTCATTGCCTGTTTTTTCATCCCTGACTTTTATTGGAATGCTTCTAGCTTATCTCCACTATATATAATGATTGCTTATAGTTTTAGATAGATGCTACTTATCACTTTAAGGGAAACAATTTATTCCTATGGTCTAGTGTTTTTTAACGGTAGTGGGTGCCTCACTTTGTCAAAAAAAAATTTCTGTACCCATTGAAATATTCATATAGTTTCATTTAAGGTTGTTATTGATATGGTCAACTATGCTGATACTTTTCTTGATACTGAACCAGTCTTGCATATTTGTTTTATACAAAGAATTTGGTAGGACTACTTAGCTTTTATTTCCAAATAGTTTATGTCATATTGGAATTGTTATTTAAATGCTTAGTAGAATTCACTTGTAAATCCCTGTGGCCCTGGAGAATTTTTCTTAGGGAATCCATTGATGATTTGTTCAATTTCTTTTTCTGAAATGGGGCTATTTAAGTATTTTATTTCCCTTCTGTTAATCTGGGTAATTTATATTTTTTCTAAAATTTCATTCATTTCACTTTGATTGTCAGATTTATTGGCATACAGTTGGGCAAAATAGCTCCCAAGCATTGTTTTAATTTCTTCTTCATTGGTAGTGAATTCACCTATATCATTTTTGGTACTGGTAACTTGGTTTTCTTCTTTCTTTTTTTTAAATTTTCAAAATTAGCCAAAGGTTTACCTATTTTATCTATTTAATAAAACCAGTTCTTAGTTTTATTCATTAATTTAATAGTTTTTTTTAAATTTCAGTTTTGTTAATCACTCCTTTGGTTTTCAGAATTTCTAATTTTGTATTTAATTGGGGATTTTTAATCTGTTCTTTCACTAGCTTTTTTGATTACAAGCCCAATTCATTGATCTCCTCTTTCTCTATTTTATTTGATGTAAGCCTTTAGAGATATACAACTTTCCTAAAAATTGATTTGACTGTATGCCATAAGTTTTGATACGTTGTCTCCCTATTGTCATTGTCCTGGATGAAATTATTTAGTGTCTAATTAAATTTTTGTCCATTTTTCCATAGTCCTGTATTATATGAAATATTTTTATTGTATCATGATCTGAGAAGGATGTATTTAATATTTTGACTTTCTGCATTGAGTTGTGAGGTTTTCATGCCCTAATATGTGGTGAATTTTTGTGTAGCTGCCATGTACTACCGAGAAAAGGATGTATTCACTTGTACCACATTCATTTTTTTCCAGAGGTCTATCATACCTAACTTTTCTAAAATTCTATTCACCTCCTTAAGTTCTTTCTTGTTTATTTTGTGGTTGATTCTGAGAAGGGGAAGCTGAGATCCCCCACTAGAATAGTTTTGCTGTCTATTTCTCAATTATAATTTTTAAGGAATTATTTTCAGTTAGCTTTTGTATTTCCTTTTCCTTTTGGCCAATTCTACTTTTTAAAGAGCTATTTTCTTCAGTGGATTTCCCTCCACACCCAATTTGTCCAGTAGTATTTTTTAAGGAATTGTTTTCTTTGGTCAGTTTTTGTCCTACCTTTTCCAAGTTTTTGAGTGTCTATTGCATACCTCTAATTTATTTTTCCACATTTTCTTCTACCTTTCTTATTCGACTTTTAAAAATCCTTCTTGAGTTCTTCCAAGAATGCTTTTTGGGCTTGGGACTAATTCATATTTCCCTTTGAGGTTTCAGGTGTAGGTATATAGACAATGGTGTCCTTGTCTGAATTTGTTTTGATCTTTCCTGTTTCCATTGTAATTTTCTATGGCCAATGTTTATTTTTACTTTCTCTTCACCTTTTTTGTCTATTTCCTGACTTTTAAAATTGAATTCTTCTGCTGGAGCATGGGAGGCACTGTCACAAGCTTCTTGTGCGTGGAACCTGGAATCTGCTCAGTGATTTTGTGTTCTGAGGCCTCAAATGCTGGCATCTTGAAGCTGTAGGGATGTGGCAGCTTGCCTAGTCATGAGTTGGAGTCCTAGTGATGGTCTCTGGTGTGTGCTGAGGCCAGCTGGGGTTTCTCTGCATTTCCCCAGGGCTGCACCAAAGCACTTGGAGGTCTGGCTACTGGAGAATACCTGCCTGCCTGGGGCTGAACTGAAGCAGATGGTGGTTCTCTAAGCTTGAATCTGCTGATTCCCCTGGCAATGCTAAGACACATGGCGGGGGAGGGGTCTTTGTGCTGTTGTTTGCTTGCTCCATCACTCTGGGGCTCAGGATTTCCTGCTAATTTGTTGAGATGGGCCTTGATGTAGGCTTGCTGGGATGCTTTCTCTCCTGAAATGTGATTTATATTTACCTGAGATGGATATTTTTTTTTTGCCAATCCTCCAAGTTTCCTTGGCTATAAGACTTCTCCACCTCGTATTTCCACAGGTTCTACTATTCCAGGATTTGTTCTGAGGGTGCTACTTTATGGGTTTTTTGAAGATAAATGTGGAAGAATGATAGCAATTTGCTGCTTACTCTGCCATCTTGGCTCCTGGAAGTGGTGAATGTGGAAGTGACTTTAAACACCAAGTTATTGATACAAAAAAATTGGGTAATT
The DNA here is from genome assembly GCF_028372415.1 of Notamacropus eugenii. NCBI lineage: Eukaryota > Metazoa > Chordata > Mammalia > Diprotodontia > Macropodidae > Notamacropus > Notamacropus eugenii. The sequence continues at coordinate 350,623,967 of NC_092874.1, read as the reverse complement.
GATAAAATTATGTCAGTGCAAACTATGCCTCTTGGCTCAGAAAGTTTAATTGATATGAATTAATATTTATAATTAGGAGACTAAAACATCCACATCTGTCTCAGTCAGTAAATATTTGCTCTCATTACCAAGTAAAGAGAAATTACTGCTAAGGTTAATACTAGCTTAGAAGAGAAATTCATTTGTACACTGTCGTAGAGGATAATAGAACATTTTGTTTATTATCACCTCATAAAATAACAAGAAGTGATGGAGAGAGAAATTAGCTCACTGAATACCATTCTGAGAGAACCTAAGAATGCAACACAAAACACAATACACAGACCAAAATTAGTTTTGTTTTATTTTGTTTTAAAGTCCATATTCTGTATTATGAAATTACTGCATTCGGACTTTCACATGCCAGAATTCAATAAATTTCATTGAGTGGAAATTGGAAGGACTATCAAACACTTGGGGAAAGAACGACATAAAAACTGTCATTAGCATAAAAAACAGCCAAGCAATAAAGATATGAAGTGTTGTATGTGTTTTCAGACATTGTTGCTGTGTGGTGGTTTTACTTAACTGTTTTTCCCCCTATTTTGCAAGGAAGGGTTTGATGGAGTGGTACGTATTGGGAAAATACTGTGTTGTCAAAATACTTCAAAAAGTTGCTTTCTTTCCAAAATATACCATGGCTAGAAAGCTTTTTTTTAAGGACATATAGCTCAGCTTATATCAAACTCCTGTTACAATTTAATCATGGAAATTTTTTCACACTTTGTAAAGCGAAAACCAGGTACGAATGTTTTTGTCCTTCATTTAATATTTTGACATTTTGTTACATATATTGTCTGCCCCTTTCTCTCTGTGATTACAATTAAGCAAGGAAGGGGCATTGAGGAATTAAATTCTTCTCACCATACTCTCGCCCTTTTAAAACACCTATTATTTCTTTCTAATCAACCCTGTACTTTTATCATTTTGTGCATAATCTAAACTCTGAATATTTTCTACTGATTTGGCAAGCTCTAACGCTGTTATTCCTAGTACTTGCTTCCAGCAGCTTGTGCCAAAGAGATTCAGAAAATCCCAAGAGGTACAATTCTTGGACAGTATGAAAATTAACAGTTTTCTTTGAGGTTCCAAGACTACCACAGAGCACTGACCTGGAGATTACACTCATCTCCCAAAGTGTGATTAGACAATTCAATAAAAATTCCATCTTTTACAAAATCCTTATGGGTTGTCAAGTGTCTTGTTTGTTAAAAGGCCTATCCCAACCCAATGACAATCAGAAAAGGTAAGAAAAAATAAAAAGAAAAGAACAGAAACCTTATTAGTTTTCTCTCTCAGAAAAAGTGTGGTGCCAAATGAACTCCTAATAGTATGCTGAACTCACATAACAGGGACTGGGTACCTAGGGTAGAATGAAAATCACATGCCTTACTTTCAGGTGAGGAACCACTTTCCCTGAAAAATATTTCCTGATCCTATTTAAAACAAAGGGCAGCCTGAAGAACTCAAATGCTTTCTGAAACAAATAGACTTTTCCAAATTAAAAACTACACAAAGTTTTCCCAATAGATCACAAGGACCTATTAATGAATGGGAAATATCTCCCCATTTAAATTACCATTACATGCGATCCCAAGGTCTTTCACATTCACTACGTAGATCGGGTTAGTTGGGGCAACTGGTATCAACAGAACTGTAACAGGGGTAACAAAATAAACATATAAAACCATGTCTTAGGCAACTGGTGTCAGCAGAACTTTACAACAATATAACAAGGATCACACAAAATAAGCACATAAAATAATATCTTAGGGTGGGGCTTGAGCACAAGCACACCATCATTCTCCTCTCAAACTAATGGGGGCCACAATCTTGGGGTAACAGGTGAAGGTCTCTTCTTCCATGGCTACTTCCTGCTGAGATTGCATATAGAACTGTCCTTCCCCAAGAGGTCTCATTTGAAGGGTCTGGCATCCAGAGCTTGGTTGACACATCACAAATGTGGACAGGGGGTAAGATACATCAAGTTTAGGCAATCAGACATGCAGGTGGAGGGTATTAAGCCTGTAGAAAACAAATATGAGAAACAAGGGGAACAGACCAAAAGCCAAACTGAAACAAGAAGACAATAACTAGAAATAGGTAGAGTCAGCCATTCTTCTGGAATCCATGAACAAATTTTCATATCCTCATTCACTGTTGTTTGCTGTTTTCTAATTTGAAATTTTGGGGTCTTCATTCTGCTTAGAGGTATCCTTTCTTTAATTTGACCTGGGACCTGGCCAATCTCCTACTCTCTCATAGGTGTGAAGAGCTTGGATACAATGTTTCAGATGTATCTGTAGGGACAGTTCCCACTTCCCTGCTCAGCCTAAAATCAAGCTTCTTTCCTTGATACATTTTATACAGTTCATTAACTACCAAAATCTACTCCTGCTCCCAATAGAGCAGTAAACAATTCTTTTATCATCAGTCTATTCTGACTTTGAATCAGCTGTTTACTCTTCTCCAGGAAATTTATCTTTTTCACTGATTCTTAACATCCAAAGTACCAACAATTCTCCCATGCTTTGGGTGAACCAATTCAAAATATTTGTGACCTCCTGTTGAGAAAAATCCTCAATTACCTCCTCAAACATTGTGTGGGCCCCTGATTATACTGCTTCCTTCTTAGGAGCAGCCAAACCTCAGGCTCCTCATTTGTTTCATTCTCCTCCCATCTATCATCCTGGTCTGTGTTTGGGTCCCAGTCAAGCCCAGTTTGTGCAAGGGCTGCATTCACATTCATTCGACAGTTTGATAGAAAGGTCCAGCCTCTCCTATGTACCCCTGCCATTTCTTTCCCTGCAATCAACTTTCTAAGTCTCTGGGTCCTCCCTTCTGTATTCTTGGTTCCCAGTTTTCACAAAACCCTGTATCTTTAGACCATTCTCTTGGTAGGGAGAAATAAGGCAAATCCTCACACCCTGGGGCATCCATTTCTTCCTCTGTTTCCTCTGCCTTTCTTTCTTCATATAGAGGTCTGATATTTTGCGATCCCATCTCTGTCACCATTTGTAGCACCAATGCGATATTCATGGCACCTATCACAGCCATGAATATCCCTGTGCAATTCTGAATCATGAAATGCCACTGACTCTCCACATGGAAGACAGAACCAAAATATTTATGCAGACACCAAAAATCAAAATCCATCATAGTAACAAAAATCTGTACACAATAACAATGCAGAGGAAAACACCATCCTCAAGGCTTCTCCCTGCTAGGCTTCCCACAAAACAGCTTCATTATATGAATTACAAGCAAGCTGTCTTAAACAAAATCACAAACAAGCTCTTTCATTCACACTAGCTAGCAACCTGCATCCTTCCTAGCTTTGACTGCTCTCAAGACTAACTTCCTTTCATCTTTGCTCTAGTTCTGCCTCTTCTTGTTCTAACTGCATAGGATATTCCTCCCATCACAGTCTCCATGTGGCTCAGATGTGACTCAGGCTTCCATGTGATCCAGGCAGGTCACATGAGCCTATTAATGAATGGGAAAGATCTTCCCATTTAAACTACAATTACAATGACAACAACTTTTTTCTAAATTACTTCAGTTTTAGGTTTTGTTCTCTGCAATGATTGTTAAATGACAGTTAATAATCCCAGAAACAGATCTTGGTTAAGATTTCAAAGGGGATTCATTAAAATAATGAGTCAGTTGTAGTATGTTCTTTACTACTTATCTTGGTAAGATTATAGCTTTTTTTAAAATTTCAAATGTTTATTTATTTATTTTTAGGTTTCAGCATTTCTTTCCACCAAGTTTTGAGTTCCAAATTATCTCCCCATCTCTCCCATCCCCCACCCCCTAACACTGTGCATTCTGATTACCCCTTCCTTAATATCCCCTCTCTTCTATGACACCCCTCCCTTCCCTTATCTGCATCTTCTCTTTTTTCTTATAGGGCAAAATAGACTTCTATAATCATTACCTGTGAGTGGGATAGACTTAGTGAAGACTCCTCAGATTGTAATTTTTCTCCCAGGGGTGAGGTAAGGCCTAAAGGCTCAAGGTTACAATATTTTTAGAATAGAATAGTTCCATATAAGGATATAAAACTGTGTAGTGTATTAGGGTCTCAATGATTGGACAAAACTTACATAATTCCTCGATGTCTTCATTTCAAAAGGGATTGGTTAGATTTCGTGTCTAGAATGTAAGACCATATTCTCAGCTAATGAGGATAATGGTCAGTGTGGGGAGGAGGGACTTGCGTTAGGGTCTATATAGATCACTGTCCTGTTCTTTGTCTTCGGCTTTCCTACTCCTACAGGTAAGCCCCGCTTCTCGAGAATCGAATAAATCACTTTTCTGTCATCACTTTGAGAGGCCTCTGAGTAATTGATTTATGTAGGGACCTGAGCCATCCCACACACCTGTATTTCTCATTTCCCAGTTGTATGCAAAAACGTTTCTCAAATTCGTTCCTAATACTTGAATTCCAACTTCTCTCCCTTCCTCCCTCCTCACCCATCACCACTGAGAAGGCAAGCAATTCAATACAGATTATATATGTGTAGTTTTGCAAAAGATTTCCATAATAGTCATGTTGTATAAGACTAACTACATTTCCCTCCATCCTGTCCTGTCCCCCATTTATTCTAATCTCTCTTTTGATCTTGTCTGTTTCCAAAAGTGTTTACTCCTAATTACTCCTCCATCTCATTTGCCTTCCCTTCTATCACCCCCACCCCCTTTATCCCTTTCTCCGCTACTTTCCTGTCATGTAAGATAAATTTTCATACCAAATTGAACGTGCATGTTATTCCCTCCTTAAGCCAAATGTGAAGAGATTAAGCTTCATTTTTCCCTCTTACCTCTTCCTTTTTCCCCTCCATTGAAAAACCTTTTTTTAACTTCTTTTATGAGGGATAATTTGCCCCATTCCTTTTCTCCCTTTCTCCTCCCAATATTTTTCTCTCTCACCCCTTAATTTTATTTTTTAGATAACATCCCTTGCTATTCAACTCACCCTCTGCTCTCTGTCTATATATAAATGTGTGTATGCGTGTGTGTGATTCCTCTACCCAAATACTGAGAAAAGTCTCAAGAGTTACAAATATTATCTTTCCATGTAGGAATGTAAACAGTTCATCTTTAGAAAATCCTTTGTGATTTCTCTTTTCTGTTTGCCTTTTAATGTTTCTCTTGATTCTTATAATTGAAAATCAAATTTTCTATTCAGTTCTGGTCTTTTCATCAAGAATGCTTGACAGTCCTCTATTTCATTGAATGACCAATTTTTTTCCCCTGAAGTATTATACTCAGCTTTGCTGGGTAGGTGGTTCTTAGTTTTAATCCCAGTTCCTTTGACTTCTGGAATATCCTACACCAAACCCTTCAATCCCTTCATGTAAAAGCTGCTAGATCCTGTGTTATCCTGATTGTATTTCCACAATACTCAAATTGCTTCTTTCTAGCTGCTTGCAATATTTTCTCCTTGACCTGGGAACTCTGTAATTTGTCTACAATATTCCTAGGAGTTTCTCTTTTTGGATTTCTTTCAGGAGGTGATCAGTAGATTCTTTCAACATCTATTTTACCCTCTGGTTCTAGAATATCAGGGCACTTTTCCTTGACAATTTCATGATAGCTGATGTCTAGACTCTTTTTGGATCATGGCTTTCAGGTAGGTCCATAATTTTTAAATTGTCTCTCCTGGATCTATTTTCCAGGTCAGTTGTTTTTACAATGAGATATTTCACATTATCTTCTATTTTTTCCTTCTTTTAGTTTTGTTTTGCAATTTGTTTGTTTGTCATAAAGCCATTAGCTTCCACCTGCTCCATTCTAATTTTTAAAGAACTATTTTATTCAGTGAGCTTTTGAGCCTCCTTTTCCATCTGGCTAATTCTATTCTTAAACATTTTTCTCCTCATTGAGTTTTTGGTCCTCTTTTGTCATTTGAGTTAGTCTATTTTTTAGGTGTCAATTTCTTCAGTATTTTTTTGAGTCTCTTTTAGAAAGCTATTGACTTGCTTTTCATAGTTTTCTTGCATTACTCTCTTTTGTCTTCCCAATTTTTCCTCCAACTCTCTTACTTGATTTTCAAAATCCTTTTTGAGCTCTTCCATGTCATGAGACTACTGCATATTTATTTTGTAGGTTTTTTGTGCAGATGTCTTGACTTTTAGATCTTCCTCTGAAGACCTAAATTTTTCCTCCTCATCTGAAAGGATGGAAGAAAGTACCTGCTCAGCAAGAAAGTAACCTTCTGTTGTGGTATTCTTTTTCCCTTTTTAGGGCATTTTCCCAGTCAGTTACTTGACTTTTGAGTTCCTTGTCAGGGCTGCCACTCTGGGCTGAGATTCAGATCAGGTGCTCCATTCTTCTAGGGGCTCTAGGTGGAGGGCTCCAAAAATGGAAGGTGTCACTGCAGTGGCTGCTGTGGGGGTGGGAGGTGAATGGAGATCCAGACAATACTCCCTTCTCCTGGGTGACAGAGCAATCCCACTGACCTTTGAAGCTGTCTGTGGCATTTGTAGGTTGAGCAATCTGTGAACTGCTGCTGTTGGTGGCTCCCTGATGTCTGTTCAGGGTCCTGTTCCTTCCACATTGTTCTGTGCTCTGCACTTCCTGTCCTGTGCTTCGTGCACTTCACCTAAGACTGTTATAGCTAGAAGTACTTGGGGGCAGGGGGCAGAGCCAAAGATGGCAAAAAAAAGCCAGAATTCTAGCTGAACTCTCTTAACATTCCCTTCTAAACAACTTTTAAATAATTCCTCAACTCAAATTTTGAAGCAACAGAGCCAAAAGAAGTTCAATATGAGACGTTCTCCAGCCTAAAGCAACTTAGATATCCAGCAAGAGAAAACTGTGGCACCAGAGTGGAGGCCACTGTGACAACACCAGCTACAGGTCTTTGAGGCAACTATGAAAATGGTGATGGGAGCTTCAGGATCTCTCAGCCCAGATATATTATGCAGGTCAGAGAACTTTACAGGCACTGGGTGCAGCTGCCTCTGATTGGCAACCATATTGCCCATTTGTAATTCTTGGGTGTAGTTCCAGGTGGAGAGGAGAGCTTGTGATCAGTCACCAAGGAAAAAGTGGGCCCTGGTTGAAGTTCCAGGGCTGAAAAGAGCACTAACATTCATGACAGCAGGAGAGCAAGGGACTTGGTAACAGCTCCAGAACCAAGTATTAGCACTTGTGGCTTCAGGGGAACAGGGGTCTTTCTCACTGACCTTTGAAGCAGTCTTTGCCATTTGTGGGTTGAGAAATCTGGAAACTGTAGCAGCTGCCCATGATTCAGTGCCTGAAGCCTGGCCCACACTGGGTTGTGCTCTGCTCTAAGCCTTGTACAATAGACCTTCCTGTTGGCCATCCAAATGGTCTTGGGCTGGAAATCTGCTTCACTCTGTGATTTTGTGGCCTCTGCTGCTCCAAAATTTGTTTAGAATCAGTTTTTACAGGTCTTTAAGGGTTTTAGAGGGAGAGTTCAAGAAGGTCCATGCTTCAGCTCTGTCATCTTGGCTCTGCCCTCTTCATTTTTCTTTTTTTATTAAAACTTTATCTTCCACTGGAAGTCTGAAGAGGGAGCAAGTCCCTACTTATTTGGAAAAATAATTTAGAAATCAGATATAAACATAATTTCTAAACAAAATTTGTAAATCAGATTATAGAAATCTGGAAGAATTATTTCCAATATGAAACTTCAATAATTTTCTCCAGAATTCTAAGCTCCCTTTTTGAACTTTTAACAGAATTTTTTTCACCTTCAAAATATCTACAGTTGTAGTATCTACAAACAACACTAAACACTGCACAAAACAAAAGGATTTCAGAGAAACTCACAGGGAAGCTAAATAGGGAGAAAAGGGAATTTCTTATTGTTGAGGTATGAGTGTTTGGCCCATGAATGACCAATCCTAAGGAAGCATGTATTTCACTAAAACACATTTCAAGCTTCTCTCATTAACCTGGGGTTGTTTGAAGTGCCTGTATGAGAACTGATTTCAACTCATTGGTTCATCATTATTACTCAATCAGATAAATGATGTTACAAGATAATATTCAACACAAATATCTGATAAAAGATTCCCTCCTGGCAAGTCATGTGGTTCAACTAGTGGCCTTTATGCTTTAGTCTTAGATCACAGTGCCATACCCTTTAGTATATAAGGGCAGCTGCCATCAATATGGAGTCATAGACAAATGTCCATGGTTAATTTTTAATGGTCAAAGGAGGGTGGAAAGAAATATGGAGAAGAAAGGAAAGGAGGGAGACAGAGGGAGAGAGAGACAAACAAAGACAGAGAGATGTGCTGGAGGATTAATGGCCAAATGTAACAGACAGCAATGTTGACTCTACTGATTGGGTAAGTGGTTTCAGGAGGACTATTAATTTCCCAAAAGGAGTGGTTTGGCTAGTTTTAACCCTACCCTGAATAGTTCCCCAAGTCAGGGTGTCACATAGTCCCTTACAATATATAGACTTCAAGCCAGAGGATAAGGATCATATTCTGCCTGAACCCTTGTATTACTCACTGTGCTTTCTTGCTGTGCTGATTGATCTCATCTAGGTAGGTCCTGTTCCTTGGGTCAGCCATCTGAGTTCCTACTTATGACACTATTTTTTGATCATTCGTTGTAGTAGAGAGCAAACCCTGAACTGAAATAATTTAGGAAGAAATTGATTGTCACTGCTTTCCCCAATATCTCTAAGTTTTACATTATATAAACTTCTAAAAAGAAACAAGGAAACAATGTCGATTAGTCAATATGGAGACAGTTTCTAGATAAGATAGGTGGATTGCTTAAGATGTAAAGCAGGAGAACATTCCTCAAATTCCTTGCCTCAGTCTTCAGATCCCCCCAAAATCTTGGCTGTCAACAGAGTTAAGCAATAAAACAGTCTGGTTCATCAAGCAACAGGTCTGGCCTCTCAGTTATATATGGTTAGGTTCAAATAGTGCAATAAAAATTTCCCAGAAGTATAAACACTTCTATATATCTCCTTTACAAGCTGTGTTACTAGATTACTCCTATTTTCACACTACTTACCATCTGTGAATTAATAACCCAGGGTATAAACTCAAGATTTCACATCATTCACAAGGTACAAAATGATCCACTCAAAATGGAAAAAGGGCAAACTATTTATAATATGCATTATATCTTATTATTTCTTTTATCTGTCAGTTAAACTTTTCAGTATCATAAAATAGAGGAAACTCACTCATGAGCATGATCACTTCCTCTTTTCCTCTCTCTCTTCAACATTATGTGATGACTGAATTGAAATACAAGATACAAATTGTGCAGATTTAAAATGAGGTTGGATAAAAAGTCATTTATTTAGCGTATCAGTACATATATCTTGAGCAAGCAGTGGAATACTGGCAATTTTGATTCTTCTGAGATCAGGTTCCAGAATTCACAACCATATAATATAATTAAGAGAATATTTTAAATTAAAAAAAGAAACTTTGTGGCAACAACTAATGTGGGATCATTGGAAAAAGTGTTGCACAGTTTCTCAAATGCAATCCAGTATACTCTCTTTCCCCAGTCCCTTTCTGGTTCCAACTGAGGGCCATATGTCAACAGTGATAAAAAGGATGCATATTTTGTGTGTGTGTGTGTGTGTGTGTGTGTGTGTGTGTATGCACATAGGCTGCAACTTATGACCACATTATGACTTCAGCATCAGAAGTAATATAAATAGCTGAAATGTACATAGCATTTTAAGATTTTCTAAGCACTTTTAATATATTTCCTCATTTCATCTTCCCTGCAACTTGAGAAGTAAGTGCTGTTGCTATTCTTATTTTGCAGATGAGAAAACTGAAGTTGGGTGACTTGCCCAAGGTTGCAAAGCTAGTAAGAATCTGAGGCAAGATGAATGTTATATATTTCTGCCATAGTAGCATGGAAGACATAATTGAAGCCATACATGACTCCTCTGCTCAAAGATGAGCCAGGCACATTCCTGTAGTTATAAATGATCAGCCTGAGTGACGTACTAATGATGAACTAGTATACACACACACACACACACACACACACACACACACACACACACACACACACAAACTAGAGCAAAACTTCCAGCAGTACTTTGCCTAGGTATCAAAGGAGAATTTACTGGAATACATGGAAATGGATCTCATTGGATAAAAAGGTTTTGAGGGAGTACCTACACTAATAAGTTCATGGATCTATCAAAATAAGTGAATTAAAGAGGTACAAAAGAAAGCACTATGTGAGGTTGCAGAGCAAAGGTCATTGACAATAAGGGTATGATAAAGAGAAGGATTTGAGAAGACAGAACATAAGACATTTGACCAAATTCATTGATGATATATTGGCACAATATATTCTTAAATTTACAGACTGTTAGTGGTGAAAGGGACCTGAAATAATGTCTTTCACTTTCCTTTTACAGCTGTTATCCAGATAGGGTAATTCATTTGCAGAAGTTCATAATCTACATAATTGAAGAACTGGAATTACTAAAAAAAAAATCATTTTGTTTATATACCAGATGTGATACAGTGGAGTAATACATGGATTTGTAATCAGAGCATAGTGACAAATTGCTTTCATGAATGTCTGTACAAACTCACAACTTCACAAACAGTCTAATACTATACTTATTTTCCCATAGACTCTTCAATACTTGTCATATTCCTTTCCCATCATTTTGGTTATTCTGATAGGTGTGAAGTGGGAACCTCAAATTTGCTTTGATTTTCATTTCTTTAATCATTAATGATATAGTGAATTTTTTTTTCATTAAATTGTTGATTGCTTAGATCTTTTTTTTCTTTTAAGAGTGTTCATGTTTAAGATGGTAGAGTAGAAGGATGGTCTTTAGAAGCTTTACTCCCATAGCCCATAAAATTCCTATGACTCAAAATGACTCTAAACAAATTCTAGAGCTGCAGAAGTCACAAAACGACAGAGTGAAACAGATTTCCAGCCCAAGACAGCCTGGAAGGCTGACAGGAAAGGTCTATTGTACCAGGCTTAGAGCAGAACACAGCCCAGCTATGACTGTATGGCACTGTATGGGCAAGACTGGAGCAGGCTTTAGGGTGTGGAATCCTGGCTTGTAGCTTTAGTTCCCAGATTTCTCAAGCCAAAAACTCCAAATACACCTTGAAAGGTCAGTAAGAAAACTCTTTCTCCTGGGTGAGAGGAAAGTGTGGTCTGGCCCCAGTCCCTGCCCAGGGCAACAACAGCCACTTCAGCATCAGCATCCACTTTTGAAACCCTCAGCCTAAAGACCCTGGAGGGAATCGAGCTGCTGATCTGGGTCTCAATCCTGAGTGGCAGTCCTAGGGTGGAGAGGAGCACTGTCATGGTGAAGCTGATGGTGACTGTGGAGAAGGAACCCTACTCACAGTTTCAGGGCAGAAAAGAGTGATTGTGGTTGCTCCAAGACCAGACCATAGGTCAGGGGAGGAGTAAATTCCTCTCCCTTCATTGTGCCACCTTGGAGGAACTGAGAACTTATAGGTCCCTAGAGATATCTGCTGCACAAAACCTCTAAACCTAGGTCCACTTTTGGACAAAGGACTCATAAGTCAAGTAACTGGCAGGCAAAATGCTCAGAAACAGGAAAAAAAAGACTATAGAAAGTTACTTTCTTGGTGAAAAGATATTTTCTTCCATCATTTTGGATGAGGAAGAGAACAACACACCATCAGAGGAAGACATCAAAGTCAAGGCTTCTACATCCAAAATGCCCATAAAAAATATGCAGTGGTCGCAGGCCATGGAAGAGATCAAAAAGAGCTTTGAAAATCAAATGGGAGAGGTGGAGGAAAAATTGTGAAGACAAATGAGAGTGATGCAAGAAAGGCATGAAAAGTGAATTAAGAGTTTGCTAAAGGAGACCCAAAAAAAATGCTGAAGAAAATAACACTTTTAAAAATAGACTAACCCAAATGGCAAAGAGGTCCAAAAAGCCAGTGAGGAGAAGAATGCTTTAAAAAGAATTGGCCAAATGGAAAAGGTAGTTCAAAAGCTCACTGAAGAAAATAGTGTTTTTTTAAAATTAGAATGGAGCAGATGAAAGTTAATGACTTTATGAGAAAGCAAGATATTATAAAGCAAAACCAAAAGAATGAAAAAATTGAAGACAATGTGTAATATATCATGGGGAAAAAAAAAACACTGACCTGGAAAATAGATCCAGGAGAGATAACTTAAAAATTATTGGTTTACATGAAAACTATGTAAAAAGAAAGAAACTAGACATCATCTTTCAAAAAATTATCAAGGAAAACTGCCCTGATATTCTAGAACCAAAGGGTAAAATAGAAATAGAATTCACTGACCACCTCCTGAAAGAGATCCCAAAAGGAAAAATCCTGGGAATACTGTAGGCAAATTTCAGAGTTCCAAGGTCAAAGAGAAAATATTACTAGCAACCAGAAAGAAACAATTCAAGTATTGTGGAAATATAATCAGGAGCAGCTTATACACTAAGGGACTGAAGGACTTGGAATATGATATTCCACAGGTCAATAGAGCTAAGATTAAAACCAAGAATTACCTACCTAACAAAACTGACTATAATACTTCATGGGAAAAATGGAATTTCAATGAAATAGAGGACTTCCAAGCATTGTTTTTGAAAAGATTACACCTGAGTAGAAAATTTGGCTTTCAAATACAAAAACCAAGAGAAACTTGAAAATGGAAACAGGAAAGAGAAGCCTTAAGGAACAACTCATTAAAGTTGAACTGTTTACATACCTCCACGGAAAGATGTTATTTGTAACTCATGAGACCTTTTTCGAGATTAGGATAGTTATATAGAACATGTGTGTGTGTGTGTATGTATGTATGTACTTATGTATCTATGTATATACATATACGTACACACACCCATATACATACATATATATGTGTAGGTGTATATTGGTATGTATGTATCTTATATATGTGCTGATATTTATATATACATAGGCGTATATGTGTAAGCAAAAAAGTAGGTAGATAGATAGATAGATACATACATACATACATAGACAGAGGGCACAGTGTCAGCTGAATATGAAGAATGAATTACTAAGAAACAAAATGTACTGTTGAGTGGAATGTACTAGGAGTAAGAGAAAGGGATAGGTAGAATACAGAAAATCATCTCACACAAAAGAGACAAGAGCTTTAACAGTGGAAAGGTAGAGGGGGGAGATGAAAGAAAATAAAGGAACTCTACCATCATGCAATTTGCCTAAAGAGGGAATAACACACAATTAGATATGGAAATCTATTTTACCCTGCAGAAAGGCAAAGGGCAAGAGGACAGAAGAGGGAATATAATAGAAGGGACAGCAAATTGGGGAAAGGAATAATCAGAAGCAAAACTTCTTATGCAAGGACAGGTCAAGGGAGTGAGTGGAATAAATGGAGGGAAGGACAGGACAGAAGAAAATGTACTTAATCTTTCACAACATAACTAGTATGGAAGTGTTCTGCATTGTTACACATGTATGACCTATATCAAATTGCTTGTTTTCTCAATGAAGGTGAGTGGGAATGGAAGCAGGTAGAGAATATGGAACTCAAAGCTTTAGTAATTAATGTTAAAAACTGTTCTAGCATGCATCTGAAAAATAAGATATACAGGCAATGGGGTATCTAAGTCCATTTTGCCTTACAAGAAAATAGAGGGAAGAGGGATGGAAGATGGTTGGGTAATAGAAGGGAGGACAGACTGGAGGAATGAGTGGATGGGGTGCTATGCTGTCCTGGGGTGGAAGTGGGGAGAGATGGGGAGAAAATTTTGAATTCAATTTCTTGTGGAAGTGAATGTTGAAAACTGAAAAATAAATAAATTATTGTTTTGTTTTTTTTTTTAAAGAAATGATAAGCAAGATGCTTTCAGAAAAACCTGGAAGACTTACACAAACTGATGCAAAGTGAAGGAAGCAGAACCAGGAGAACATTGTATAAAATATCAACAGCATTGTGTGACAATCAGATGTGAATGACAGCTTTTCTCAGCAATACAATGTTCAAGACAATTCTGAAGGACTTGTGATAAAAATGTTGTCAGCTTGTAGGGAAAGAACTGATGGAGTCTGAATACAGATGAATGCATGGGCTCTTTCCTTTTTTACTTTCCTTATTTTTTATATTTTTTTCTCTCTATGTTTTCTTTAACAGTATGGAAATATATTTGCATGACTGCACATGTACAGCCTACCTAAAATTGCTTACCATATTTGGGAGAGGGGAGGGGAAGTAGAAGAAAGAGAATTTGAAACTCAAAATTAATCAAAAATTAATGTTAAAATTGTTTTTTACATATAATTGGAAAAAATAAAATAGTTAACAATGTAAAAAATAATAATTTTCTTGCACAATTTTCATTTCTCCCCATTTTCCGTCTACTTCTATTATTGCATTCTTTAATTCTTCCACAGATTCTCATTAGGCTTGTATCCAAACTAACATTTTTCTTTGAGGCTTTCCTTGCAGCTGGATGCCTTCCTCTGAGTTTCTCTTGGTCTTCCTTACTGCTATAGTAGATTTTTAAGGTCAGCTTCTTTGTTCTTTGCTTATTTTCATAGCCTATCTTTTGACTTTAAACCTTAAGTTAAAATTAGGCTCTGTTCTTAAGTTAAAATTGGAGCTACTATTACAAGCTTCAGACATTTTGTGATGCTATTTTCAGAGCTATTTCTGGAGGTCTGAAAATTTTTGGTGCTTCCAAAGTGAGATGATTTGTGGAGAGGTGGAGTTACTTCTCATGGTCTTCACATTGGCCTTTACCGAGGAAAGGCATGCCTTCCTATTGTGTCTGCAACTGGTACCAGTTCTTCTCTTTCCCCGCAGCCACTAGTGCAAGCATTCCATTTGTCCCTGGAACTGTGGCCATGTTCCCTGTTGCCCTGCAGGTGCAAGCACTCTCACTCTTATCCATCTTGAATCGGTGACTAATGCCCGTTCTCGTTTGTGCTTGTCTTTACCTTGGAACTTTATCTTACAACTGTGTTTAGGCAATAGTGCCCCAGACCTGCACCCAATACCAGCAAAGAGTCTTCTCTTACGTGTCACAAGTTTTCTGATCTCCTTACTGTCTCTGAACTGAGAACCTCTGAACCTGCTACTACCACTGTCACAACTATCTCCAAGCCACACCACTGGTGCTGTGGTCCCTTTGCACTCTGGACCAGCTCCTAACCTGGTGTCACAAATATCTCTTGCTAATTTCCTAAATTGTATTAGTCTGTAAAAAATGTCTCACCCTGATCTTTTCTTGCCTCTGCCACCCAAAATTTGATTTCAGCAATTATTTTCAAAGTGTTTTGAAAGGAATGTTGGGAGAGTTTAGCTTAGGTGTTTCCTTTCTTCTGCCACATTGGCTCCCCAAAAGTATTTTTTAAAGAAAAAAGAAGAATCAGAAGAAAAAAGCAAAACTGGTCAATATTAGAAAATGTCTGAAAATATATGCAACACCCTATATCATATTCATGAATCTTTCCCTTGGAAAAGGAAGGGAATGAAGTTGTTTTCTCATTTCTCATCTCTGAGGCCATGTTGGCAGTTTGTGATTTTGTAACATTGAGTTTTGATTTTTTTTTAATATTTAAATTGTAGTTTTTGTGAAAATTGTTTTTTTGGTTGTGTTTACTGTGCATCAGATCATAAAAGCCTTTTCATACTTCTCTTTATTTATTAATATTTCATTACAGCCATATGTCAAAATTTGCTCAGACATTCCCTAAGCTATTTTGTTTCTAATTATTTGTTATTATACAAAAGTGATCTTGTAAATATGTTGTTGTCTATGAAAATCTGAGCCAAAAGTATGGACTTTTTAGTCACTTTATTAAATTAATTCCAAGTTACTTTCTGAAGTGGTTTTACTGATACCATTATTTTATTAGTGTGTTTATATGCCTGCCTTCCCCCAACACCTTCAAAATAGACTATTCTCACTTATTTTATTATTGCCAGTTTGATAAGTTGTGATACAAAACCTCTGGGCTATTCTGATTTATATTTTCCTAATTACTAGTTATGTGGAACATTCATGTTTTTCATTGTTTATAATTCTTTTTGAAAGCATTTAATATCATTTGTATTGGAAATGACTTTTGGATACACATACACATATACACACTCACAGACTGATAGATAGATATGTTATTTGCCTATGTATCTGGGATGCAAAACTTTTGTCTGAAATTTGATACAAAGGATTTTTTCCCTATTCAGCATCTTCCCCTTTATGCACTAATTATGGTTGTACAGAAGTTTTTCAGGAAATGAAAGTTAGTTATTTCATCTTTTGTAGTTAACTCTCTCACTTGTTTAGTTAAGAATAATCTCTTCTTTGTAGATTTGAAAGATGTGTGATTTGTCTGTCTTTTTTTTTATAATGTGATCCATAATATTCAGGTCAAATGTTCAATTGGAATTTATTGTGGCATATGAAGGTCTAAGTCAGTTCTTTTATTTGTCAGTCTTCTTTCCAGTTTTCACATTAGCTTTAATCAAATGAGGAGGGTTTCCTAATTAATTTATGGTTTTTTGTTTACTGTAATTGGGTTTTGGTGTTTTATTATTTCTGATTCTCTTTTATCTCATATTTCTATTTCTAAACTAATACCAAATAGGTTTCATGACTGCTACTTAATTAGAGTTAGAGGTATGGAGCTTCTATTTCCCCTTCACTGCTACCCTTTTTCATTATTTCCCTTGTTATTCTAAATATTTAGCTACTCCAAATGAATTTTATCATTATTATATTGTTATGTAAAGTATATCTTATAGCTTGATTGCTATAGGGTTTCAACTCTCAATTAACTTTAATGATATGGTAATTTGAAATTATTTTGGTTCCCCCATAAGAACTGAATATTCCTCCAGCTCAGTTTTTTAAAAATTTTCTTTAAGGATCACTGTGTAATTGAATTTATACAAATATTTATGCTTCATTCTTTTCCACCTTGCTACTAACCAATTTTTTGCTTTCCATAAGTGAAAGAACAATTTTTTAAAGAATATTCTAAGCATTTAAATGTTCATAGTACTTGTTCAACCTTGCCTGGGAGAGTGCTGTGTTTTTATGTTTGTGTGTGTGTGTTTAGTGTGATTTTTAACCCTTTTCCTCCCCAATGACTTAGATTCACTTCTCTCCTCTTACCTGTAATACATTTTAAGGTAATTTGAAGAACTTCTCTGCACTTTAATAGGCTCATGGTGACCTACTTTGGGTTCTGGTACAGCCCATAGTCTGAGTCACATGAAGCCCATGGTAGGAGGAGCTTACTGAATAGGTGGAACAAGAAGAGTACAGCAAGAAGAGAGAGTGAGGTGGAGCTGAGAGGAAGGCAACAGGCATAGCAGAGCAGAGCAGTTAGCCTGGGTGAGAAAAAGGGGCATTTTACCTAAGGGAGCTTGTTTGTGGGGGGGCCTAAAGGAAGGAAGGCTTAGGGACGGCAGTCCTCCCTCTACAGGTAATGTGTACAAACTTTGTTGTTACTGTGGTGGAAATGGTTTTCTGGTATCCAAATAAATATCTTGGTTCTGTCTTTGAGGAAGAAACTTTATATTTTGCAAATTTACCCTGGAAATATTCCTGCAAATCTGTAGTGGCTGCTGTGGGTATTTAATTGGTGCTGCATTACCTCATCACTGTAAATTATTGTGTTGGCTCTTAGATAAGTATCTATCACTAGGATAAAAGGCCAAGATCTTAGTTGGGGGTTGGCAACTTGTTATTCCAATTTAACTTGGTGGTTGGTTGTGAGAAATATTTTATGAAAAAAGATAAAAAGACATTATCTAAAAAGTAATACTTTAAATAAATTGCTAATGCATTTATTTTTCAGTATTAAGAGAGAATTGGCACACAGAATTATGAAATATAGACATAAATATTTTAATAAGAATTATTTCATTTGCAAATCAGCTAAAGAAAATTGAACAATATTTGCCTTCAGTGTTTTGCTGCTGTTTTTGTCAATGTCTGAGAAATTTATATCTTGGTCTATCAGACCATGGGTCTCCTGAAAAACATTGCAGCTTCATGAATAGCAGGTCAATCAGGGAGTTAGAATGATCTGGTTCCAGTCCAACCTCTGACAGCAAAGATGTGTGACCCTGGGCAAATCACCTGTCAATGCTCCAGGGAACTCTTTATGACTGTAAGTTGCAGATAAGTTGCTGATCTGCTTTGGAGGTCCCTTCATCTCTAGCTACTAAGAAAATCACAGATGCAAACCAAATTTTAAAAGTTGTATTTGTATGCATACATATCTATCTATCTATCTATCTATCTATCTATCTATCTATCTATCTATCTATCTATCTATCTGTAAGTAAATTGAGCTTTAAAAAGGCATTTTTAGGTTTTTTGATGGTAGAAGTAAAATATTTTAGAGGTTGCTCGGATTTAACTCAAAACATTATGTTTTTATTTTTCAAGTTCTATCAAAATGGACAGGAAATTCTCTTCTCTTTACAAGCAAATTTTCTACCATATGAAAAAGGTTGATGTAAAATTTTCACATTTTTTTGATTGAGAATTTAGTTTGACAGTCTTACTGTCTAGAACAGTTTTGCCACTTGATGGCAGTATTTACTACATATTAAATGAACTTTATTGTATTAGTACCATCCTGAAATCTTGTTCATCCTCTCTTAACACTAGTCTTGGAAAAGATTGATAGCAATGCAAATGTACTTATAACCACCAGAGATACTCACCTTCCACCCCAATTAGCCTTTGCATTGATTTGCTGAGGAAAAAACATCTATTACTGAAAAAGTGTTTCAGATGAGTATTTCACTTCTCCTGAAATATCTGTAGGAAAGATTATCTAATAGAAGATACACTTTAATCAAAATGTATTTTACTAATATTTCTAGGGGCAATGGCATGCTACTGACAATTTGTTTCCAGTTTAAAAAACCATAGTACAATTTTTACATTTAAATCTGCATGTTCATTAGTTATATGAAAAAAAAAAAACTCCTGGATTACATTTTAGTCTTTTTTTTTTTTTATGAAAGAGATTTATTCATGAGCCATTGCTTAATGAAAACCCTTGATCCACCCCCTCTTACCAAATGCTATTTCTTTGTGAGAACATAATTATGGCCTGAATAGATGTCTCCCTCCCACCCTCACCCCGATGTGGAAAAGCCCTCTGCCTACTGAAAACATTCCAGTACTTCTCAAATGATAAGAGTTGGCAGCCATTTGTTCTGTGGGACACACACACACACACACACACACACACACACACACACACACACACACACACACCAATTCTGTAAACTCTTGGCAACCAATTTCTGGCTTGTATATTCACCAAGAGAACTTATGTTATGAGATTTTCTCTCTGAGGAAATTGTTTGGGATTTACAAGGAATTATAATTTAGTGTTTCTGGCTTGAAATAAGAGAAGAGTTTGTTTTTTTTTCCCTCTACTACTTTAAAACCCAGTTTTTAAAAAGCCTGGTGCTATTTTGTTTTGTCACTAGTGAAGATGTTCCTATTTATAGCAAGGCACTATATCACTTTTTTTTTTTTTATTTATAGTCAGAGTAAAGGCTAAATATCAAATGGCAATCAAGGAAATAAGCAATTCCTGCTGGATACTGCAGGAAAGAGCAAAGGAAAATGGTTGAAATGGAACATGTGAATCTTCTTCCACTCTGTTTATATATATGAAAACACACAGTTGAACATAAATATCCTCAGACCAATCCAGGTCTGCTGTTTCCACTTGCTCAACTCTATTTTACTTTGCTGTGCATGTTTACATGTATAAAATTCAACAATTTTTCTTTTTTATACATATAATGTATTCTGTGCCTAGCTGAGTGACTCATACATCAAGAACTTTATTCCAGCCAATCCCTTAGTTTTGAATAAATTATTCACATCTGAGGTTAATACACTTTCTAATGCAACATCGTTTATTCATTGTTTTCTTTTGAACAAAAACATGTTCTCATCATTTTCATATTTTCCATTTAGAAAAACACTGCCTGGTTTAAATCAGATAAAAAGAAATATTTTATAAATTACCACTGTCCTTGACCATGAGGCTATTTGTAGATGTGTCTGAATTAGTAAAGACTGCTCAAATCCAGATGGTATGATGGCATTAGAGGATAGTTTTCAAAAGTCATTTAGGAAGTTAGAGTCTTGGTTTCAAGGGCATATTTTCTGACATGCAATCTCAGATGAGATCAGTCTAGAAAACAAAGATATAATGACCCTGACAATCTTTTCACAATTTGTTACATTTGTAAAATGAAAAGGCACGGCACATTCTAGATGGAAATTAGTAAAGGAAAACTTAACAGAAGATGAGAAGAGTTCTTTATGTTTCCATTTGGAGAAACAAATTTTCAATTTGCTCAATATTCTGATATATTTGCCCAGTAATTCTGAAATCACTATTACAGTGCTATCTCCCTCACAGATGGTGTAAAACATTCAAAACTATCAGTAAACAGCAATCAGAGGTCAGAATAGCATTCATACAGTACATTCACTGTAGTGAACAGTTTGACATGACTACAAATTGTAGGTATGCCAGTTTGGTAAGGAAGAGGTTATTACATAAAAGGTTTAGACACTGGAAAATACAAAATATTGTAGGAAGATTAAATAACATTCCAGTGTGTAGCCCCTTTAATTCAAGTTCTCTTGTCAGAGTACAATGATGCCTACTCTATTAACCATAGCTGTGTCAAATTTAAAGCACAGTGTAGGGTTTGAGAAGAAATATTGACTCAAAGGCAGAGTTGGAGGAGGAAGAAGAGCAAAAATGGAGGAGGTTTGTTATGGTGCTTTACAACAACTTTTTGGATGTCATTTTATATCTTCAATTGACCCTGACAATTGACAGGTTTGTTCTTCTAAGTTAAAGAAATGTGACAGAAATTTTGGAGGATTCTGCAAATGTTCAAGCCTGGATAACTTTTCATCAGTTTAATAAAAATTGTCCAGAGGGTTTAAATTGGTATTGATTTTTAATTTATACAGAAGTTATTACAAGTATATATCAATGTCAATTAAAATCATTTCATTGTCTACTACACGTAGGAAATCGAATTCCATAATTACATTGGCCATGTGGACAGTAGCCCTCATTTCATAGTTTAAAGGTCAGTGATGATAAGGCTATGAGTTTAAATTAAATTACATTATATGTTTTTCCTCTTCTAGCACAAATGTAATAGAAAATAACGAATGCTACATAGGAATTGCAAGGACTAAACACTGTATGTAGAAGGGTAATGCCAATTTTCCAGTTTGTTTTTCTCCCCTAACCCAGACATTCACATTTAAAAATAGTATGATTGAAAAATGCTTGCATCTTCCTAAGCAATGAGATGATCTGTTTGCTATAGGAAATGAAGATGCCAAGAAGTCTACTCAAATACAAACAAGATCGTCTGGCCTTGATTAAATACATATGTCAGATTTACAACCCAGTCAGATTTCATGAGTAATTCTAGGGTTATCTCTCAAGAAGTATCTAATTTTTCCTGATAAGTTAGTTTTGTACTATTTGTATTTCAGATTTTTCTTCTTATTTTTCACATAAAAATAGAGTTGTAGTATCTGGGAAGTTTTTCATTTTTTGACAGTATTTCAGCAATGACTATTAGAATATATTTTAAGTGGTAACCAGAGGTTTATGTTCAATTTCAGGGAAATCAAAGAAAATTCCCAGAAAGGATTTTGTTAACTGTTTGAGGGAAAGGTCTGCTTTTTGCCTTCATTTGTATCACCAGGGCTTAGCGCAATGCTTGGAACATAGTAATCACTTAATATATTCTAGTGGAGTTAAATTGACTTGACTTGGCAACTCCAAATTAAACACAATTGGGGAATGATGGGATATATGATGGGATATGAATATAATAAAATAGCATGTGCTGTTAAGAAAGGATAAAAGGTAAAATTTCAGAAACTTAAGAGAACTTATATGAATTGATGCAAAGTGAAGTGAGCAGAACCTAGAAGGCAAGAAGGCAGGAAGTTAGGAAACAGAAGAAAAGAAGGCAAGCACGTAGTTAAAAAGGAAATGAACATTTATTTAGTGCTTACTATGTGCTAGTCACTGGACTAAGTGCTTTACAAATATTTCATTCAATCTTCACAATAACATTGAAAGTCAAGTCTGTTATTATAGGTAAGGAAATCAAAGCAAATAGAGATTAAGTGACTTGCCCAGAATCAAACAACTAATCGGACCAAATCTGAACTCAGGTTTCCCTTACTCCAGGCCCAGCCTATCCAATGAACCATTTAGCTACCTCTGAGAAAGTAAATACAATGTGGAAATTATACAATTATAATTTATGTTGTAATTTTTATACTTATTACATTTTAATTATGTACTTTCATACAATTTTATTATTGTGATCAAATACTTTGTATACTTTGTAAAAATGACCAATTTCAAAAGAAATAAGACCTCTGATCAGTGCCATGACCAACCATGATTCTAGAGTACCAATACGAAGAAGGTTGACCTCTTCCTAAAGTTAAATGACACAGTGGGTAGAGCATTGGAAATTCGGTCATGAAGATCTGAGTTCAGTTTGGAGTTTAGATACTTGCTACCTATATGAACCTCAGAAAATTATTTAACATCTATATGCTTCATTTTCCTCATCTATAAAATCAACAAAATATTAATGCCTACCCCCAGTATTGTTGTGAGGATGAGATTATATGTGTAGAGCGCTTGGCAAATTTTAAAGCATTATCTAACATTAAAAACTTTAAATTTATTTTAAATTAATGTAGGCTAAGAAAAGAAAAAAATATTGCCATGCACACATCAGAACATGAGAGGACTCAATATAAATCAATAAATTTCCATGTCACTAAAACATATATCATGACTACTACAAGTTATTTTCAAAACTTATCCATCTTTTCTTCACTTCCTTGTATGTTTTCTTTTCTCTTCTGCTGGGCACTTTTTAGTTTATATTTTCCCCCTTCCTCCCCCCACCCCTACAAGAAGGCTTCAATTAAGCAGGGATATAGAGATATATGATAGATAGAGATAGAAGTAGGTCAAGCTCTCTGTCTCTCTCTCTGTATCTCTCTGTTTCTGTCTCTCTGTCTATCTCTGTGTGTCTGTGTGTCTGTGTGCCTGTCTCTCTCTTTGTCTCTCTGTCTCTCTCTCTCTCTGTCTCTCTGTCTCTCTCTCTCTCTCTCTATGTATATATATATATATATATATATATATATACATATATATATATATATATATATATATATATACACACACACACATACACCTATCTATGTATTTACATATGTATCTATGGATATACACATATCTGCTATATATACATACACAAACATATGTATACACACATATACATGTGTAGATGTCATAAACACGTGTATATACACTCAAATATATATGTTAAACTATATTATGCATATTTCCACTTGTCTGTTTCTCTGAAATTGGATGGCATCTTCCTTCATAAGTCCAAGACTTGCCATATTTTTCTAAATCCACCAGCTCTTCATTTTCTATCCCATAGCAAAATTCCAGCCCTATCACATTCTATCTGGGAGATTGTCTATGAGAGTATTTTCTGCATTCTTTACATTCTTGATTATATAGATTTTATTCTGCCAGGCCTAGAGGCCTGTATTGGGCTACCCGAGTCTTTCTTACCTGTCCCAGGTCTTCGGTTGGCCAAACCGGATAAACGTATGAGAGAAAGGACGTTCCAGAGTCGAACAGGGGTTGAGCTTTATTACAGGGTCTAGTTACAAGTGCAGGGGAGTCTTCCTTAGGAGGAAGAGGGGGAGATTTCCTAAGGAGGCTAAGCTTAAGGGATTGGAAGTAGAAGTACAAGCGGGGAGAGAGGGGGAGGGGAGAGAGGAAAGAAGAGGAGCGGAGCCTACTGTCCTTTTGGCTCCACACGTGCTAAGAGAGAGCTTTCAGGCTTCCTCAATCCTACTTAACCTTCAGCCGCACAGTTTGCATCTCAATACCGTGCTGTTAGGTAACTAGGTGTGCTCCAATCCGGGACGACCTCAAGGGCAGGGAGACTCCACCCATCACGTATCTCCAGGGGAGAGGCGGAAATACCCGAGCTAGCCGAGCTAGCTCAGTCTGACCTTCTCGAACCCCCGCTGTTCATGGAGGGCCTCGTAAGACTCTAAGATTTAGAAGTCCCACTTTTACCCGCCCGAGACCGTCCACACGGATTTGAGCTTCCAATCCCAACATTATTCATTCAGGAAAATTTTATTTAAAATAATAAAAATTATCCAATTTACACTTCAGCACTGCTCACACCTTATAACCTTAAGGTCTGATACTCCTGAATCCAATTCTTTCGCATCTTTTCCCCGTTCTTTCCTTGAAATTCCTGACTCTCTGCTCTTCCAGATGAACCTGGTAATTATAGTTTCTAACTCAGATAATTTTTAATAATTTAATTTATGTGGTATTACAGAAATAGATTAATTATGTAAAATTGTGATTTAAAAAATTAATAGTTTTAACTACCCTTGCACAATATATATTCAGTTATTTAGAGCTAACTTTGCATAAAAGGTGTTTTATGTTTATATTTATATGGTTCCTGTGTCTATTTTGAAAGATATACTCTTGCTTTACATTGCCTAGTTATTTTTTATATTATATCACCTAATACTATTGATTAATATATACATAGTAAAGTTTCTCTATTTTTCTCTTTTGATCAAATCTGATTTTATGTTTAATTTTGCCTAAGACCATGATTACTATCCCTGCTTTTTTGAATAATAAATTCTACTGCTGATGCATTATGTTTGTATGTCTCTTTTTTAGCATTTCTTTAAAGCAACATATTGTTGGATTTATTATTTTCCATTTTGTAGGCAGATTTACCCCATTCACATTCTAAACTATGATTACTTATTATATATTTTCCTCCTTCCTATTTTCTTCATTATTCTTCTCAACCTATTCCTATCCATCCTCTTTCCTCTACTTTACTTCTACTTTACCTTCCTATTCCTTAGCTTATACCCCT
This sequence comes from Notamacropus eugenii, assembly GCF_028372415.1. NCBI lineage: Eukaryota > Metazoa > Chordata > Mammalia > Diprotodontia > Macropodidae > Notamacropus > Notamacropus eugenii. The sequence continues at coordinate 350,598,917 of NC_092874.1, read as the reverse complement.
CCAAAAATCCCTTCCTTACCCTCTCCCTCAAACTTATTCTTAACCTTTTTATTTCATGAAATGCTTATAGTATCAGCATTTATGCCTAAATTGTGTACAATTTTGACTTTATCTTGGTATATGGTGAAAGATTTTGGTCTCTGCCTCATTTCTATTATACTCTTTTTCCAGTTTTCCCAGCAGGTTTTTGTCAAATAGTGGATTCTTACGTGAGAAGCTGGACTCTTTTTAATCAAACAGTAGATAACTATAGTCAGTGACTACTGTGTGTGTGTGCCTACTCTATTCCACTGATCCACCATTCTATTTCTTAAACAGTACCAAGTAGTTTTGATGATTGTTGCTTTATAATAAATTTAAATTCTGGTACAGTAAGGCTGCCATTCATTGTATGTTTTTTCTCATTAATTCCCTTGATATTCTGGACTTTTTCTTCTTCCAGATGATTGTTATTATCTTTTCTAACTCTGTAAAATACTCTTTTGGTATTTTGATTTGTGTGACACTGTAATAAAAGTAATTTAGGTGGAATTGTGATTTTTATTACATTAGCTCAGACTACCCATGAGCAACTGATGTTTTTCCAATTACTTAGATCCTGCTGTTTTTTGTAAAAGAAAATTGTGTGAAAAGGTTTTCATAACTGTGTTGATATACTTCCTGTTTTTGTCTTGGCAGGTAGATGCTGAAGTATTTTATAGTGTCTGCAGAAACTTTATTTTACTTTTTGATTTATTGTGGACTCAAACACTAGAAGGCAAGTATAGAATAGCAAAAGGAACAAAAATATAACATGCACTTAAATGTTGGAACTTAAATACAAAGTAAGAAAGATAAAAAGCATATCATGTGCATAGAAGAACAGCAGAGAGGATGCAAGCTATATATAGGAATAGATTTTAATTTCAAGAAAGCCTGTATGAACAGGCAATTTTCAGAGGAAGAAATTAAATATATCTATAGTCACATGAAAAAATGCTCTAAATCACTTTTGATTAGAGAGATGTAAATCAAAACAACTCTGAGGTACCACATCACACCTATCAGATTGGCAAACATGACAGAACAGGAAGATGACAAATGTTGGAGAGAATGTGGGAGAGTTCGAACACTAATACATTGTTGGTGGAGATGGGAGCTGATCCAACCATTCTGGAGAGCAATTTGGAACTATGACCAAAGGACTACAAAAATGTGCATACCCTTTGACCCAGCAATATATCTTCTACAACTATATCCCCAAGAGATCATAAAAATAGGAAAGGGTCCCACATGTACAAAAATATTTATAGCAGCACTCTTTGTGGTGACCAAAAACTGGAAATCAAGGGGATGCTCATCAATTGGGGAATGGCTGAACAAATTATGGTATATGAATGTAGTAGAATACTATTGTGCTATAAGAAATGATGAACAGGAAGACTTCAGAGAAGCTTGGAAAGACTTATATGAAGTAATGCTGAGTGACTTTATGTTCTGATGCTGAAGGAAAGGAGCAGAGACAGGAGAATCTTGTGCACAGCAACGATCACAGTGTGTGAGAGTTTTTTCTGGTAGACCTGGAACTTCATAGCAATGCAAGGATTAAAAAAATTTCCCAATGGTCTTTTAAGGCAAAATGCCTTCAACATCCAGAGAAAGAACCATGAAATTCAATCACAGACTATAACAGATCATTTTTTGTTTGTGTATTACGTTTTGGTTTGTTACATGGTTTCTCCCATTCATTATAATTCTTCTACACAGCATGACTATAGTGAAAATGTATTTAATTGGAATGTATGTGTAGAACCTACATCAAATTGTATGCCATCTTGGAGAAGTAGGAGAGAGGGAGGAGAAAAAAATCTAAGTTATATGGTAGTGATTGTAGAACACTGAAAATAAATAAAATGTACACACACACACACACACACACACACACACATAATCAAAGAAAGCCTGTATAATAAATAACACACATTGTGTTGAGAACTATCCATCTTTTCTGTGCTTCCTTGTAAATTTTCTTTTTTTCTTTGCTGTGCACTCTTTTACTTTGCTCTTTTTTCCTGGCTGCAATTAAGTTTCCATACCTTTCTCTATAGTTTTAGAATTTACACACATGTATACATATAAAGACAGACATATGGACATATATTTTCCCAAACAAATTCTATTCTTCATCCTTTTTTGTGTTTGTTCATAAACAAACCTGCCTCCTCTACTTTATTCTATCCACTACCTTGCCCTTCTATTAGTTGCCAATGCCCCTCCAAGGATCCCTCCCCTATCCTCCCATTCCCATAAATCTGGAAACCTTTCTGTCCCTCCTTTTACCTATTCCCTCACCCTCCCTTCTAAAGATGCCTCTCTTGTTGTCTCCTTCCTCCCTAAACCTCTGCCATTTTATTTCTTCTGAATTTAGAAGACTTTTATACTCTTCTAAATATACATCTATGGTTCCTTCTTAAACCCATTCCCAATGAAAATAGGTTACCAGAACTACAAGCCCTCCTCCCCCATCTAATTCCTCTGTATTGATCTTTCCTCTTGCACTTCATTTGTTTAAAATAATTAGTCTTTTAAGCTATTTCTAGATACTTTTATTTTAAATTCATCTCATACCTAAGTGTAGTGCTAATGTGATATGCACAATGCCTACGACGGCTATGAATATGCTGGCGTAATTCTGAATTATGAAATACAGCAGACTCACCACATGGAAGATAGAGCCAAAGAATTTATTCAGACACCAGAAAGCTAAATCCATCATAAAAGCAAAGAAATCCATATACAATAACAATGCAGAGGATAACACCAGCACCAAGCTTTCCCTCTGTTATGTTTCCCACAAACCAATTCACTTAAACAAATCACAAACAGGCTCCCTTAAATAAAATCACAAACAAGCTCTCCCACAAATGTTGACCAGCTGCCTCCTTTTTTTCACCCTCAGTTCTGATTGCTCTCACCAACTTCCTCCTAGTTATGGTGGTTAAGGTGGAACTCTTTCTGTTCCACTCAATCACCAAACTCCTCCCACCCCATGTGACTTAGGCTTCCATGTGATTCAAGCAGGTTACAAGCTCCTATTAATGATGGGAAATTACAATCAGTCCCCAGATCTTTCTTATTCATTACAGAAACAGAATTTTACAGCAATATAACATCACAAAAAATAAACACAAAAACAATATCTTAGAGTGGGATTTGAGCACAAGCATGATTGTAGGGTATAAAATCTCTATTTGGAGGCAGAAAGACTTTAGAGGGAGAAACAGATATCCAAGAATGGGGGGATTTACCTTATTCCTCCCTAGCAAGGGAATGGGCTAAAACCACTGGAACCTGTGAACACTAGGAACCAAGGTTACAGGAGGGGAAACCTAGAGATCTGGAAATGTATTTGCAAGGAAAACCAATAAAACTCGGGAAAGAATTGGCAGGGTTTTGTAAGAGAGATTACAGTTAATTAAAAGGTTACCCTATTATATGTGAAAGTGGAGACAAACGGCTGAAGGAAAAAAAAAACAGATTCATGAGAACTCTCAGCATTAAGGCTTTCCTTTAAAAGAGCAAGCTGGGGGCATCTCAGGTGGAAGAAAAGGCTGCTCATTTAGCTCAGAAGAAGAAGAAGATTGGCAAAAAAGTATGCATACAGCCTTTATACAGGCCTAGCATAGTTCCCATGGCAATGACTGTCAGGTGAGTGCATGGAAAGAAAATGTAAGGTAGTCAGAGCTGGAAAATGAAACAGTCCTGCAGGGGGAATCTTCTCAGGCAGAAACATGCCTCACACTAAGGCAGAAATAAGAGAACCAGGGTAGGGGGGTAACACAGTCTTTAAGGGGATAATTGAGATTTTACTCAGCAGGAGGTCACAGATATTTTGAGTCGGTTCACCCAAAGGATGGAAGAATGGTTAGTGTCTTGGATGGTAAGCATCAGTGATGAAGAGGCTAGAGGAGTATCTATAGATGGCATTGATTGCTTGAAATACACATGTTAGTTAGAATTTTTTCATATAGTAAGCATTTAGGGATTACAATATGCAAGGAGTTAACAATATAACTAATCTGTTAGCTTTGGCTGTGGAAGGACACAGTAAGAGGGGGTGGTGTCAAGATGGTAGAGTAGGAAGCACTCCATAAAGTGCCTGTAAAAAATGACTCTAAACAAATTTTAGAGCAGCAGAAGTCACAAAACGACAGAATGAAAGAGATTTCTAGCCCAAATTTGCCTGGGAGGCCAACAGAAAAGGTGGGTTGCAATGGGCATGGAGTAGAACACAGCCCAGCCTTGGTTTCACTGCAGCAAGGACAGGACAGGAGTGAGCTCCAAGGGGCCACTGGTAGTAGTTGTGGGTCCCAGATTCTTCAACTCACAAATGCCAAAGACAGCTTCAAAGGTCAGTGAGAAAGCTTTGAGAAGGGAATACAGTCATCTAGCCCTGTCCCCAGGCAGTGACAGTTTCCATTGTTGGAACCCTAGCCTAAAGATGCTGCGGGAATTGACTTACTGATCTGCATCTCAGCCTTGACTGGTGGCCCTGGTGTGAGAAGGAGTGCTGGCTGATATGATGGTGGGGGCTCTGGAGAGGGAATTACACTCACAGGCCACAGTGCAGGCCAGGAGAGGAGTAACTCCTCTCCCTTGATTGTGCCACCATGGAGGAACTAAGAACTTACAGATCCCCAGAGTATACCCTCCCCTTGACAAAGAATGCAAAAGTCAAGCAACTGGCTGGGAAAATACTCAAAAAACGGAAAAAGAATTAGACAATAGAAGGTTACTTTCTTGGTGAGCAGGTATTTTCTTCCATCTTTTTGGGTGGGGAGGAACAATGCATACCATCAGAGAAAGACCTAAAAGTCAAGGCTTCTGCATCCAAAACCTTCAAAATAAATACACAAAAATTGGGAAGAGCAATGAGAACGATACAAGAAATAATGAAAAGCAAGTCAACAGCTTGTTAAAGGACACCCCAAAAAATGCTGAAGAAATTAACACCTTTAAAAATAGACTAACTCAAATGGAAAAAGAGGCCCAAAAAGGCAATGAGGAGAAGAATGCTTTAAAGAGCAGAATTAGGCAAATGGAAAAGGAGGTTCAAAAGCTCACTGAAGAAAATAGTTCTTTAAAAATTGGAATGGAGCAGATGGAAGCTAATGACTTTATGAGAAATCAAGAAATTACTAAACAAAACAAAAAAAAATTAAAAAATAGAGGACAATGTGAAATATCTCATTGGTAAAACAACTGACCTGGAAAATATATCCAGGAGAGATAATTTAAAAATTATGAGACTAGCTGAAAGCCATGATCCAAAAAAAGAGCCTAAACATCATCTTTCTTGAAACTATCAAGGAAAACTGCCCTGATATTATGGAAGCAAGGGGTAAAATACATATTGAAAGAAATCACCAATCACCTACTGAAAGAGATATGAAAAGAGAAACGCCTAAGAATACTGGGCCAAATTCCAGAGTTCCCAGGTCAAGGAGAAAATATTGCAAGCTGTCAGAAAGAAACAATTCGAGTGTTGTGGAAATACAATCAGGGTAATACAGGATCTGACAACTTCTAAATCAAGGAATAGAGGGGACTGTAATATGATATTCCAGAAGTCAAAGGAACTAGGATTAAAATCAAGAATCACCTACCCAGGAAAACTGAGTATAATACTTTAAGGGGAAAAAATGGTCATTCTATGAAATAGAATATTTTCAAGCATTCTTGATGAAAAGATCAGAGCGAAATAGAAAATTTGATTTTCAAACACAAAAATGAAGAGAAACATGAAAAGGTAAACAGGAAAGAGAAATCATAAGATACTTACTAGAACTGAACTGTTTTCATTCCTACATGGAGAGATAATATTTGTAACTGTTGAAACTTTTCTCAGTATCTGGTTAGTTGGAGGGATTATACACACACACACACACACACACACACACACACACACACAGGCAGAGGGCACAGGATAAGTTGAAAAGGAAGGAATGATATGTAACAAAAATAAAGTTAAGGAATGAGAGAGGAATATATTGGGAGGAGAAAAGTAGAAATGTAATGGGGCAAATTATCTCTCATAAAAAAGGCAAGAAAAAGCTTTTTCAGTGGAGTAGAAAAGGGGGAGGTGAGAGTGAAAAAATGAAGCTTACTCTCATCACATTTGTCTTAAGGAAGGAATAACATGCATACTCTAGCTTACACTACAGGAAAGTAGGGGAGAAGGAGATGGGTGAGGTGTGGGGTGGATTATAGAAGGAAGTGCAAATGAGAGGAGGGGGTAATTAGAAGTAAACATTTTTGGGGAGGATAAGGTCAAAAAAGAGAATAGAATAAATCAGGGGTCAGGATAGGATGGAGGGAAATATAGTTAGTTATTCACAACGTGAATATTATGGAAGTCTTTTGCAAAACTACATATACATAGCCTATATTGAATTGTTTGCCTTCTCAGTGGTGATGAGTGGTAAGGGAGGAAGGAAGAATTGTTTTTGCATGTAACTGGGAAATAAGAAGCACAGGTCATGGGATATAGAAATCTACCTTGCGCTGCAAGAAAAGAGAGAAGATGGGGACAAGGGAAAGGAGGGGTGTGATAGAAGAGAGGGTAGATTGGGTAAGGGATAATCAGAATACCTGGTTTTTTGGGGTGGGGTAAGGGAGAGATGGGGAGAATATTTTAAACTCAAAATCTTGTGGAAATAAATGTTGAAAACTAAAAATAAATAAATTAGATGTGGGCTAGTGGAGATAAACCCTGGTATTTACTTAGGGACTGTATAACAAAGTTAAAGGAGGAGGTATTGAAAATTGCCATAATGATTGGAAAAGCAGATGGATACTCTAATACTCCCTCAGTGTTTCCCATAGGAATATAATATCAAAGATGGCTTGCCTCTTGCTTACAAGCACCTAGTTTTGACTCTAATAATTGGGAAAATAGGAAATCCTCTTTCAGAGGTGCTGGACAAGATTTCACAGTTAAGTAACTTAGTGGACTGTGAAAGATAAATTTCCTCAAGAGAGAAGAGCAAATGTCTGGAGTATTCAAAGTCAGAATACATTGAAAATAAAAGAATTGTTTACTACTGTATTGAGAACAGGGGTAGATTTTAGAAACAGAGATGGTATTTCAACTAATGAACTATACAATATGTATCGAGAAAAAGAGTTTGATACTAGATGGAATAAAGAAGTTAAAACTCTCCCTGCTTCTGAAACATTCTATCCAAGTTTGTCATACCTTCAGGGAGAATAGGAAATTGGCTGAGCCCCAGCTCAGATTAAAGGAATATGCAGAAGGGATTGCAGACCTTATATTAATTTCACCATATATTGGGGCAATGGATCAAATACTGTACCTAAGGCATTAATAGAGTCTGGAGCAGAAGCCTGCCTTAAATGTGGAAACCCTGATAAGTTTAAATATGGAACTCCTATCACTATGACAGGCCTGGGAAGGGATGAAATATCAGTCAGACATGTCAAACTAATGATGAAAATTGGACAATTCCATAAGAAAGAATATACTGTGGTAACTACGTACATTCCTGAATACATTATTGGAACAGATATATCAAGAAGCATGACTTTAATTTTATCTGAGGAGAGATACCAATTTATAGTAAGGAAGATAGGAATTAATATACCTTTAGTGGATAAAATAAAAATGGATCCATATGAACCTTCTGACGCGATTACTTTAAAGCAATGTAGTGGGACAGGTGGGCAAAATGAAATTGCCAATACTATAAATGAATATGTCGAAGCAGGAGTGTTAATCCCTACAACCACTCGATGGAATAATCCTGTCTGGCCCGTAGGAAAGTCAGATGTGACCTCGAGGATGACAGTGGATTACAGATAATTGAATAAAGTGACTCCTCGCTTGTATGCTGCTGTTCCAGATACCATTACCTCAGTAGAAATGAACCAGAAATATGATGGGACTTGGTATGCAATTACTGATTTAGTCAATGCTTTTTTACTATTCCAATAGATTCTGAACAATGGGACCAATTTGTTTTAACTTAACCCAGCTGACAATGTACTTTTACACACTTGCCACAAGGATATCTGCATAACCCCACTATTTTTCACAGGATTGTGGCTGAACATTTGGATGAATTAGGGTTGCCTGGTGTATAGTTTACCCAGTATAGATGATATTATTATACAGGGAAAAAATGTTAAAGAAATGGAGAAGAGTATGATGCTTTTAATTGACCATATGAGAAGCAAAGGGGGGAAAATTAACACTGCAAAGATTCAAAGGCCAGCTCAAATTATAAAATATTTGGTTATACAATAGAATAAAGGGTTGTGAGAGATTCTCCTGCAAACTCAACAAAAGATTCAAGATTTTCCTATGCCCAGCAATAAGAAAGATGCCCAAAAGTTTATAGCATTATTTGGATATTGGTGACATCACATAGTGCATCTAGGAAAAAAAATCTGAAACCCTTATATAAAATTACTGGGAAAAAAATATGAATGTGATTGGGGACTTGAGCAGAGTAAAGCTTTTGAAGAAGCAAAGGCTGTTATACAATTGGCCATATGTTTATGGCCTATGCAAAGTAGACCGGTGGAATTAGAAGTGACTGTACAGGATGAATGTGCAATCTGGAGTTTATAGCAAAAACAACAAAGCTGAATGTACCCTGAGGATTTTTGTCTAGGAAACTCCCTTCATTTGAAGTTTAATATGCCCCTTTGAAAAAGCAGTTGTTAGCTGCATATAGGGCTTTGGTAGAGAGTGAAAAACTGACTTTAGGCTATGAAGTAATATTAAGGCCTGGAATCCTGATTATGATCTGGATAATGAGTACCTGAGCTTCTCATAGAATTGGACATGTGCAACAAGCTAGCATAATTAAATGGAAATGGTATATTCAAAATAGATCTTAAACAGGTAAAAGCAAAGTTTCTGTTTTATATGAATCCATAGCAAACACAGATACTGAGGGAAATCATACATCCCATGAACCAAAGCAACAGTTGTTACAGTCCTTGGTAAAATGGAATGAGGGATATGATGGATTAACTGAAGAACAAAAGAGGCATGTGTGGTTTACTGATATACAGCAAAGTATTTGGGCCATAAAAGACATTGTAAAGCTGTAGCTTATACACCATGTAATAGACAGACTTTGGAGTGTACTGGGACAGGTGGAAATCATCAATATGCTGAACTTATGGCAGTACACCAAGCGATCAAAACAGAACAAGGAGGACAGTGTCATATATACACTGATTCCTGGGTGGTAGCTAATGGTTTAGTGACATGGATGCCTATGTGGAAAAATAAAAAAAAAAATTGGGAAATTCATGCCAAACAATTTTGGGTCAAAGAAATATGGGAAGATATATGGGACATGTCTTTGGTTACTAATTTGTCAGTTTTTCATATAGATACTCATGTGGGCCCTCACCATGCCAGAACATTAATATAATGCACATGCTGATGAACTAGCAAAGATTGCTACTAAACATATTGCCCCTACTCTGATAGCAACTGATGATCCAGAAGAAGCACAATGGTTCCATCAAATAACCAGCCATTTAGGTGTCCAGGCCACAAACCAGTGCGCACAAGACTGAGATATTAGTATCTCTCATTCATTATTAAAACAAGTAGCAGAATGATGTTATATACATCAATTGGAAAAGTAATGAACTATTCCTTAGGTAGGAACTGCAGAGATAGCAAGGGAAAATTGCCATATACATTGTATTGGACCCCAACCCCAAGAAGAAGGATGCAAATTTATGCATACTTGTGTTGACACCTATTCAGGTGAACAAGTGGTTTGTCCCTATAAGAATGCGACCCAAATACCTGTAAAACTCCAGATATCATAAATCTATATTATGGAAGCCCAATGCAGATCCAAAGTAACAATGGGTCACATTTCAAAGGTAATGAAATGAAGAGATATTGTGCATTAGACAATTTAGAATGGATATATCATATTTCATATTATTCACAGGCATCTGGGTTAATTGAAAGAATGAATGAATTATTGAAAAAACAGTTAAGGAAGCTAAGCTCTAATAATTCTTATGAACATTGTAAAGATAATTTGTTCACTGCCTTGCATAATTTGAATAATTAGACCAATGGGAGTAAGTACACCTCCAACCAGAATGATGACCCCAAATCTGCAAACTAGAAACAAACAAAGAAACAAACACATAAGATCCCAAACATTGAGTATGGGACTGTGAGGACAGATATCCCAGCACCGTATATAGGGCCACTGGCTTCAACAGGATATAATTTACATTGTTTAGAGGACTTTTGGTTGGATAGAACAGAAATAAGTACGTGGAATTTGTATGGGAAACCCTTGAAATCATTTTGGATTGATAATACCTGAATCTGGATAAGCAATTTGAGGAACAAATGTATTGCCTGAAGGGAGAGATTTTAATTTTCAAGGAGAAATTATTGTAGCATTCCAAAATTTAAGTGAAGAATCCATATAGTTTTGTAAAAATGACAGAATAGTTCAAATGATCATTATTCCTTCTGAAACAATACCCCTTCTGAAAACTGACCCTGCTTTCAAAATAACTAGCAGAGGAACTGAAGGGTTGGGATCTACTGATAGAATAAATTTGGGAGCTAAAGTATGGGCAAAATGGAAGACAGTTGGTGTTCCAGAGGCTACAGAAATTATAGCACGTTGGAAAAATAATAATGTAGTTGTTGTTTATTCAGATGAAGATGATTACCAAATTGGACCCTTAACTCATATATTCTACTGTGAATCAGGCTATGATAGTGGGGTAATAGACTCCAGAAGTATAGCTGAGTCTACTTAACCTGTTTTTGTTTGTTGTCTTCTTGTTTCTTTTTGGTGTTTTGTCTGTTAAACTTATTTGCTAGATTTATTTCCTGCAAGCTTAGTATCCTCTACCTGCAGATGCCTGATTGCTTAAGCTGGATTCGACCCCCTGTTCATAACTGTGATGTGTCATCCCTGGACCTGGCATTGACCAAGCCCTGGATACCAGTTAAAGAACTGACCTTTTGAATGGGACCTCTTGGGGGGCAAGGACAGTTCTATGTTCAATTTCAGCAAGAAGTAGCTATACAAGAAGAGACCTTTATCCTTACCCCAAGATTTTAGGCCTTATTTATTCCAGTGGGGAATAATGGGGTGCTTGTGCGCAAGCCCCACCCAAAGAGAGTGTTATGGGCTTATTTTGTGTGATCCCTTTTATATTGCTGTAAAGTTCTGTTGATACCAGTTGCCCCATCAAGCCTTGCAATGAATTCAAAAGATCTTGTGGCCAAATGTAGAGGTAATTTAAATGGGAAAACCTATCCCATTCATCAATAGGCCCATCTCAACTCACATGGAAGCCTAAGTCACTTGTAGTGGAAACAGCTTGTTGAGTAGGTGGAACAGAACAGGTGGAGCATAACTGGGAGAAAGTTGGTCAGAGCAGTCAGAACTGAGGGAGAGAGAAAGCAATCTGTTTGCTAGCATGTGTGGGAGAGCTTGTTTATGATTTTGTTTCAGGGAGTTGGTTTGTGGGAACAGAGGGAAGGCTTGGGGCTGGTGTTGTCCTCTGCATTGTTATTGTGTGCAGATTTCTTTGTTACTATGATGAATTTGACTTTCTGATGTTGATATTTGGCTTTCTGGTGTCTGAATTAATGTTTTGGTTCTGTCTTCCATGTGGAGAGTCTGTTGTATTTCATGAATCAAAATTGGGGCAGCATATTTATAGCCAGCATAGATGCTGGGAATATCACATTGACACTACATCAGTTTCACCTCAATCTTTCTTATGAGTTAGCCTATTATTAATAAGAACCTTAAACACATCTTTTACATTTTAAATATGCAAAAAGTAAATGAACTATTCAATGCCTTATAATCAGTCTTCAGTATGTACCTTATATTTCTCTTGATTCTTGTATGTCAAATATTCTATTGAGTTCAGTTTCTTTTTAAGAAAGTCTTGAAAGCCTGATAGTTGATCAAATGTCCATGTTTTTATTCAGGATTATGTTTAATTTTGTTGGGTATGATATTTTTGGCTGGAGCCCCAGTTCTTTCCCTCATCTATAGATAGTCTTCCAAGACCTGTGGTCCTTTAATGTCTCTGTTACTACATCTTGCATAATTCTTTTTGTGGCACTGTCATATTTAAATTGTTTTATTCTTGTTGCTGTTAATATTGTGTCCTTGATCTGTGAGTGTCAGAATTTGACTATGATATTCTTATGACTTTTCCTCATAGGATCTCTTTTAAGTTGTGATCAATGGATTTTTTCTATTTGTACTCCCCTCCCCTTTTCTTATACTTCTGGTCAATTTTATTTAGTTATTTCTTATATTATCATATCAATATTATTTTTAATCATAACTTTCAGTTAGTCCAATTATTTTTGTTTTCTTTTCTTGATCTATTCTCCAAATCTTTTTTTTCTCATAAGGTTTTTCACTTTCTCTTCTATTTTTTCATTATTCTTATTTTGTTTAACTATTTCTTGATCTCTTGTAATTTTGCTTGCTTCACCTTGCCCAATTTTAATGTTCAAGGTGTCATTTTCTTCGTTAAGTTTCTGGACCTCCTTTTCTAATTGGTTGACTTTTCTTTCATAATCTTGTTTTTCTTGGATTATTCATTGTTTTAAGTTTTTCCTCCATATCTGTCATTTGATTTTTAAAGTCTTTTTTAAGATGTGCTATGAATTCTTTTAGGGCAGGTGACTATCTGACGTTACTCTTTGAGGGTTGCTTTATTTTAATATCCTCCTCTGAATGTCTTCTTGTCTCTGGTCTTCTCTATTCCTATAATAGCTTTCTATAGTTTCTTTTTTCTTTCTCCTTTGCCTGTGCTTTTTTTGTGGTAATAGCTTAATTTTTGTAATCACCTCTAGGCCTGGGATATGCGTGATGGTGCTTTTTGCTCCAAATCTTCAGTTCTTCCTTCTAGCCTGGAACCAAAGCTAAACCTCCAACCTCCTGTGAGTACCCACAGCCAGGGGCTTTCTGTACCAATGCTTCTTCACTCACTGAGTATATGCTGGTTCCTTCTTACCCCTCCTCCCTCTCCCTTACTCCCCAGCTTGGCAAGGCATAGCTGGGTATGGAACTCCTAGTCAACAGAGGTTCCCTTGATCTTTCTGACCTCAGAAGCCCTGCTGCCCTCACTATTCCGATGATTAAAGATCCTGTGGTTAGGGTCTAGGCAGCCTCTCAAACCAACTAACCCCAGGGCTTGCTTTTTATTGTTAAAGAAGATCCTAGCCTAGAGGTGTTTACTCTTCAGAAGGAACAAACCTGATTCTGGGATGTTTCTTCTGATCTTCTCAGATTGTCTCAGATTGACCCTTGTCATGCCTCTCTTCTTGTTTATTTTTACCAGAACTTTGTTCACAGTAAGGTGCTATTTTTATCTCTTTTGTAGGGGGAAATCTTGAGAACTTGGATTTTCTGACCTTCTCTGCCATCTTCCCAGAATTCCCTCCAGAAATTTTAAGTGGAATTTTTATTTCTATCTCTTGCTGCTGGGCTTTGTTAGTAATATATAGAAATGATCATGATGTCTGTTGGATTATTTTATATCTTGCAACTTTACTAAAGTTCTTTATTACCTTTTTTAACTTAATTCTTTAAGATTCTCTAAGTATACCATCATATCATCTGCAAAGAGTGATAACTTTGTTTCTTCATTGCCTGTTGTAATTCTTTCAATTTATTTTTCATTTCTTTTTGCTAAAGCTAACATTTCTAGTTCACTATTGAATAACAGTGGTGATAAAGGACATTCTCTGATCTTATTGGAAATTCTTCCAACTTATCCCCATTACATGTAATGCTTAGTGATGATTTGGATAGATTTTACTTATCATTTTAAGGAAAATTCCATTTATTATTCTGCTCTCTAGTGTTTTTAACAGGAATGGGTGTGGTATTTTGTCAAAAACTTTAACTGCATCTACTGAGATAATCATACGATTTGTATTATTTTTACTGTTGATAAGGTCAATTATGCTTATAATTTTCCTAATTTTGAACCAGTCTTGCTTTCCTGGTATAAATCCTACCTGGTCATAGTGTATTACCATTATTATAAATTGCTGATATTCAAATTTCTACTCTTAATATTAGTTTTAGAAAAGAGAAGAAAAATATATTGAAGAAATTATAGTAGGCAACCAAGAAACAAAGCTATCACTCCTTGCAGATGATATGATGGCTTACTCAAGAATTAACTAAAAGCTACTTGAAATAATTAACAGCTTTAGCAAAGTTGCAAGATATAAAATAAACTCACATAAATCATTAGCATTTGATTATATCATTAACAAAGCCAAACAGCAAGAGATAGGAAAAAAATTCCCATTTAAAGTACTATATGCATTATAAAATATTTGCAAGTCAACCTGCCAAGCCATATGCAGGAATTATATGAATACAGTAACAAAACATTTTTCAGAAAAATAAGGTCAGATGTTAATAATTGGAAAAAATATCAGTTGCTCATGGGTAGGCCAAGCTAATAAAATAAAAATGACAATTCTACTTAAATTAATTTACTTATTCAGTGACATACCAGTCAACTTACCAAAATTATTTTAAAGAGCTTGAAAAAATAATAACAAAATTCATGTGGAAAACAAAAAATCCAGAATATCAAGGGAATTCATGAAAGAAAATGGAAAGAAAGGTGGCCTAGATATACTATATCCAAAACTGTATTATAAAGCAACAATCATCAATACCACTTGGTACTTGCTTAGAAATAGAATGGCAGATCAGTGGAATAGAATAGGTGCATAAGACACAGTAATCAATGACTATAGTAATCTACTGTTTGACAAACCCAAAGACTCCAGCTTTTGTGCTAAGAACTTACTATTGACAAAAATTGCTGGGAAAAATGCTAGAAAACTATTTATATCAATATAAGGTCAAAATGGGTTCATGATATAGGTAGAGAGGGTGATAGTATAGGCAAATTAGAAGAGCAATGAATAGTTTACCTGTCAGATTTATGGAGAAAGGAAGAATTTATGTCTAAACAAGAGATAGAGAACATTATGAAATACTAAATTGCATTTAATACAATGTGTAACTTACATTATGAGTTTTTCCATAAAGAAAGTCAATTTAAGTAGCATTAGAAGGGAAGCAGAAATCCAAGAAACAATTTGTACAGGCAGTGTTTCTGAAAAGGCCTCATTTCTTCTTCTTTTTTTTTTTATTTAACTTTTAACATTTATTTTCACAAAATTTTGGGTTACAAATTTTCTCCCCTTTTATCCCCCCCCCCAAACCCAAGCATTCTAGTTGCCCCTGTGACCAATCTGCTCTCTTCTCTATCCTCCCTCCCTGCCCTTGTCTCCGTCTTCTCTTTTGTCCTGTAGGGCCAGATAACTTTCTTAACCCCTTAACCTGTATTTCTTATTTCCCAGTGGTAAGAACATTACATTTGATCCTAACACTTTGAGTTCCCACTTCTTTAGCTCCCTCCCTCTCCACCCCTTCCCCTTGGAAAACAAGCAATTCAATATAGGCCAAATCTGTGTAGTTTTGCAAATGATTTCCATACTAGTTGTGTTGTATAGGACTAACTATATTTCCCTCCATCCTATCCTGTCCCCCATTACTTCTATTCTCTTAAGATCCTTTCCCTCCCCATGAGTGTCGACCTTGTATTGCATTCTCCTCCCCATGCCCTCCCCTCCATGCTCCCCCCCACCCTGCTTGTGCCCCTGTCCCCCACTCTCCTGTATTATGAGATAGGTTTTCCTATCAAAATGAGTGTGCATTTTATTCTTTCTTTTCGTGGAATGTGATGAGAGTAGACCTCATGTTTTTCTCTTACTTCCCCTCTTTATCCCTCCACTAATAAGTCTTTTGCTTGCCTCTTTTATGAGAGATAATTTGCCCCATTCAACTTCTCCCTTTCTCCTCCCAATATTTCTCTCTCACTGCTTGATTTCATTTTTTTTTAAGATATGATCCCATCCTCTTCAATTCACTCTGTGCACTCTGTCTCTATGTATGTGTGCGTGTGTGCAGGTGTGTGTGTGTACTCCCACCCAGTACCCAGATACTGAAATGTTTCAAGAGTTACAAATATTGTCTTTCCATGTAGGAATGTAAACAGTTCAACTTTAGTAAGTCCCTTATGACTTCTCTTTGCTGTTCACCTTTTCATGGTTCTCTTCATTCTTGTGTTAGAAAGTCAAATTTTCTTTCCAGCTCTGGTCTTTTCATCAAGAAAATTTGAAAATCCTCTATTTCATTGAAAGACCATTTTTTCTCCTGAAGTATTATACTCAGTTTTGCTGGGTAGGTGATTCTTGGTTTTAGTCCTACTTCCTTTGACTTCTGGAATATCCTATTCCATTCCCTTCGATCCCTTAATGTAGAGGGTGCTAGATCTTGTGTTATCCTGATTGTATTTCCACAATACTTGAATTGTTTCTTTCTAGCTGCTTGCAATATTTTCTCTTTCACCTGGGAATTCTGGAATTTGGCCACAATGTTCCTAGGAGTTTCTCTTTTTGGATCTCTTTCATGCGGTGTTCTGCGGATTCCTTGAATATTTATTTTGCCCTCTGGTTCTAGAATCTCAGGGCAGTTTTCCTTGATAATTTCATGGAAGATGGTGTCTAGGCTCTTCTTTCTGATCATGGTTTTCAGGTAGTCCCAGAATTTTTACATTGTCTCTCCTGATTCTATTTTCCAGGTCAGTTGTTTTTCCAATAAGATATTTCACATTATCTTCCATTTTTTGAATCTTCTTGCTATGTTCTGTGATATCTGTCTTTCTCATAAAGTCCTTAGCATCCATCTGTGCCATTCCAGTTTTGAAAGATCTATTTTCTTCAGTGAGCTTTTGAATCTCTTTTTCCATTTGGCTAATTCTGCTTTTGAAAGCATTCTTCTCCTCATTGGCCTTTTGCACCTCTTTTGCCAATTGAGTTAGGCTAGTTTTCAAGGTGTTAATTTCTTCAACATTTTTTTGGTTCTCCTTTAGCAGGGAGCTGATCTGCTTTTCATGCTTCTCTTTCATCCCTCTCATTTCTCTTCCCAGTTTTTCCTCCACCTCTCTAACTTGGTTTTCAAAATTCTTTTTGAGCTCTTCCATGGCCTGAGCCCATTGGGTGGGCTGGGGCACAAAATCCTTGATTTCTGTGTCTTTGCCTGATGGTAAGCATTGTTCTTCCTCATCAGAAAGGAAGGGAGGAAATGCCTGTTCACCAAGAAAGTACCCTTCAATAGTTTTATTTCTTTTCCCTTTTCTGGGCATTCTCCCCAGCCAGTGGCTTGACCTCTGAATATTCTCCTCACACCCACCTCACCTCCTGATCCTTCCAGCTAGCGTTTGGGGACTGAAATTCAAATGCTGCTTCCCACCTTAGGGCTTTTGGCGGGGGCAGGGCTGCTATTCAGTGTGAGAATTAAGTTCAGATGGTCAGGTCGGGGCAGGGCCTCCTCTCAGGCCCAGTTCCCTCAGGGGGTTTATGCACAGACCTTCCACAATGGATCCAGGCTCCCGCCTGCTTGGGGAGCCCCTGTCTGCAGCCGCCTCTCAGCTTCTATCTCCCGGGGGGGCTCGAGCCATGGGGACACCCCACTCCCCTCTCGACCCGCCAAAGAGACTCTCTCACCGACCCTTGTCACCTGTGGGTGGGGGAGCTTGTGCCGCCGCTGGATATCCCGTCCCTGAAGCCTGCTCCGATCTGTACCTCTCGGAGCCCCGGCTGCCGCAGGTCTGGGCTGGGCTCCGCGTCTGCAGTGCGACAGACCTTTTACAAGAGGTTTGCAGGTCTCTCCGGAACAGAAATCTCCCTCGCTCCAATATTCCGTGGCCTCTGGGTGCAGAATTCACCGTGAGTTGGTCCCCTCTAGCCATTCTGTGGGTTGTGGGTTC
This sequence comes from Notamacropus eugenii, assembly GCF_028372415.1. Lineage (NCBI taxonomy): Eukaryota > Metazoa > Chordata > Mammalia > Diprotodontia > Macropodidae > Notamacropus > Notamacropus eugenii. The sequence continues at coordinate 350,581,007 of NC_092874.1, read as the reverse complement.
GGAGCTATGTGTATGTGCATCTTTCTACTCCGCCATCTTGGCTCCGCCCCTCGAAAAGACCTCATTTCAAAAATATATGTGGAACTGATTCTATTTATACGAATCCAAGTCATTCCCAAATCAATAAATTGTCAAAGGATATGAACACACAGTTTTCCGATGAAGTTTTTAAAGTTATCTATAGTCATATGAAAAATGCTTTAATCACTATTAGAGAAATGCAAATTAAAACAACTTTGAGGTACCACCTCACACCTATCAGATTGACTAACATGATAAAACAGGAAAATGTCAAATATTGCAGAAGGTGTGAGAAAACTGGAACACTAATGCATTGTTAGTGGAGCTGTGAACTGATCCTGCCATTCTGAAGAACAATTTGGAACTACACCATAAAGGCAATCAAACCTTAGTTACTCTTTGACCTAGTAATACCACTTCTATAGTTGTTTTCAAAGGAGATTATAAAAATGGAAAAAGGATCACATGTACAAAAATATTTATAGCAGCTCTTTTTGTGGTGACCAAGAATTGGAAATTGAGAGGATGTCCATCAATTGAAGAGTGATTGAACAAGCTGTGGTATGTGAATGCAGTGGAATACTACTGTGCTGTAAGAAATGCTGAGCAAGAAGATTTTGGAAAAGACTGGAAAGACTTATATGAACTGAAGCTGAGGGGAGTCAGAAGAACCAAGGAGATCGTTTTACACAGTAACAGCAACATTGTGCAGTGATCAACTTTTATAGACTTATTTCTTCTCAGCAGTGCAATGGTCTAAAATAATTCCAAAAGACACATGATGGAAAATTCTATCCACATCCACATAAAGAACTATGAAATCTGAATGCAGATTGGAGCATACTCTTTTCTCTTGTTTGTTATTAATTTTTCTTTTTCTTCTGATTCTTCTTTCACAACATGAGCAATATGAAAATGCATTTATTATAATTGTACATGTATAGCATACATTAGATTGTTGCTGCTTTGGGGAAAGGGGACAGAAGGGAAGGTGAGTGAAAAAAATATGAAACTCAAAATCTGATCATACTGAATGTGAAAACTCTTTACATATCATTGGAAAAAATAAAATACTGTTAAGGGAATTTTTTTAAAGGACAACAGTAAATACAGGCAGGAGAAAAGAAACAAGCGGGGAAATGACATCTTTAAAGATCTTATCAATAATGAACTCATATCAATATGTGACTGTGTGTATATGCACATATGTGTGTATGTATGTATGTACATATATATGTATACATATGTGTATACATATACACATATATATGTATATATGTATACACAACAGAATCCAGTCTAAATATTTTAATGAAAGTTTAATTTCATTGTAGGAAGAAATACACAGTAAAACTATAATAATGGTAAACTTTAACATATTTCTTTCAGTCTAAGAGAAATCATTTTAAAAAGATAAGAAAAAGAATTTAAGGTCCTGAATACAACTTGAGAAAAATTAGAAATGATAACTTTCTGGTCATTAATGAATGGGAACAGAGAGGACTTTCTCTCTGTAACTGACACCTTTACAATAACTGGCCACATCAGAGAATAAAATTCTTACTGAAAAATTCAGAAAGGGCAAATGATCCTTTACTACTCACAGTGTAATAAAAATTATGCTCTTTGGACCAAGAATTAGCAATCATTGGAGAATAAGTGATTTAAACCAAAAATATTTGTGAGGTTAAAAAAAAAAAGCGAATCATACCAGCCATAGACATACTCTAATGGATTGGAGTCAAGTAGAGATGTTGCACATGCCTTGCCCACCTGGAAAGGAAAATTTGACCATGCCTTGAGGACTTAGCCTTCGTCAGCCTATCCTGCCTTTCCCAGTCATTCTGGCACTTCTTCCTCTGAATGTTCTTCTCTTTCTAGCTCTACATACAGACAATTAAAGGTTTCATGAATTCTTAGCCCATCTCTGGACTCAGATTTAATTATTTTCTTCTTGTCTGTCTGTATTACCAAAGATTTTTCTAAGTGGCACCTTTTCCTATTGTCCAGTGGTGTGTGGATGTGTTTTTGCGCTATTTTGGACTGGATGAGGATATTTACTGGAGATTTTCTTCGGATTTCATGATTATTATTTAATATGGTGCTATTTTGTCATTGATGTTTTTGTGGAGAAGCTTTATAAGAGCTGAACTTGTTTCCTTCAGTTAAACAGCTCTAACCAGAAGTTCTCCTTGTAGATTTTTGTTGGGTTTGTTTTCTACTCGTTCTCCCTCATATGGAGTCTCCACCCAATCTAGGGCCTCCACCACTGTGGTTTCATTTAGCCTTGTCAATATTATTTCATCAGTGTAGTGTTATACCTCAATGCTTTTGTGAAGTAAAGTTTGTCTTGGTTTCTGTCCATTAGACTTTTGCAATAGGAGATAAAATTCATTTATCCATGGAATAAAATTGTGAAGGAATATTGTATTCAACCCTGCTCCTAATGAGTTTCATCCACAAGAATAAAGAAAAAAAAACATTGCTGTATAGATAAACCCTTACCACTCATTCTGAGTTTAGAGTACCTGGTTCATATTGATCAATATAGGAACAGCTGTAGTGATGGGCATGGTGATTTTGTTCGGTTTGTCAGAATCCTCTGTAACACAACAGATACTATATGTCTTCCTTATGGACAACACAAAGTTGTTGCAAGGGAAGCTGACAGAACAAAGTATTTCAGGCTTCATATCTATCAGTAGAGGGGAGACACTTCCTTCCTCCCTTGGGACTCATAATATTATTTATTCTTAACCACATGTGATATTTCAGATAACTTCAAAGTTTGGCCCAACCCACAATTATTGGGACAGAGTGCAGAAAAGATCCATGAAGATATTAAGAGGAAGGTGATTGTTACAGTGGATAGAGTACTGGACTCGGAGACAGGAAGTCCTGAGATAAAATCCTACCTTAAACACTTACTAGCTATGTAACTCTAGTCAAATAATTTAACAGGTCTCAGGCTCATTTTGGTCATTTATAACATGAGGTGACTGGACTAGATGACTTTCTAAGTTTCCTTTTTTCAGCCCCAGCCCTGTAATCCTATAATCATATGGTCCTATGACTCTCAAGAATTTGTCACATCCATTTCCAAGAGGCACTCCTCATGATCAACCACCACAACTATTAGTTAAATATAGGTATAATCTTTTCCATCTGAACATATACGTCATCTCTTTACGCTAAGCAACTATGTCTCTTTCCTTGGTATGTTCCCTGATCTTTTGATGGAAACTAGAATATTTCTATGTATCTATCGGAAATTTCTTCATGTTACAATGACAAGATTGGATGTTCAGCAGTCCTTTACATATAAATATGTGGTGTGCATACATCCACACACACACACATACACATGTGTGTATACATATATGTATATGCATGGCTACATATATGTATTTGTGTGTATATACGTGTGTGCGCATACATACATAGATACATACATACATACATATATATATATATGTATGAATATTGAAGCCTCAGGAAAACTTTGACTTTGGATTCACCTGAAGACCTCCAAGTCTGGATACAGATATTTGAATGTCTCAGAACAGCTAAATGGGGTGAGAGTTTTACAGCTTTCCTTAAACTCAAGCAGGACAAAAGAGATGTCATGTATAGTTTTACCAGCACCTCCATTAACTCAGAATAAATTGCTTCCTTTTCAACCCCCTGTTTAAGTAGCCACACCCACAACTCCTAGACAGGATTGCTGTCTTGTTCTCCTTGAATTTCACCATCTGTCCATGCTCGTATGGTTGTGTGGCAGGGGAATCCTGTAACTAATGCTGGGTGTCATCTGGGCAAGGCTCTAACCAGACAACGGCATCTAATTCCTCCCTTCACTGGCTAGTTATATGGTATAGTGCACCATAGGGAGTCCTTGCATAGATATAATCTCTACAATCTATATCTTTTAGGAACTTTATCCCCTCCCTTACTGGTCCTCATTTAGAATGAACTGCAATGGGAATTAACCTGTTTGGGGTTAGGTATACACAACTTCTCATCTTGTCAAAGTAAAAATGGACATAAAATTCTATTTATTTTGAGTGTCTAACTGATTTAAATGCCTTTGCAAAAGCAAGTCTTCTGAGAACTCCCCAAATTCATGAGACTATTCTATGGAGAGGATCTCTGTATTAGTTTCATTGGACTATGCCCTTAGCAAAGGTTATTCCAGTGATTCATCAGTGTGCTATTTGAACTTCTTATGCAACCTCCCCAGTTCCTTGGTAATGAAAGCTCACTTAGACCCTGTTCGCTTAGTGGAAGAAATTATATTTGAGATAGCAACAATATAAGCCTGACACTTCCTTACCACATTATATTTCCCAAGTTTCATCCTTCCTTCTACTCTCATTATCTTGTTTTATATCCCTAATTTCACACAGTTGTAGGACATTTTCCCATGAAACCTGTGAGTTTGAAACTTGCAGTCTGTTAGTTCTGGCTTGACCTCTTTCTTCACCTTCATCAGTATCATACCCACACCTTTCCTCTCCCTCTCTTCTGTTCTGGTAACTTATGCTGTTACCAGCTCCATCAACTGTCTCTCTGCTTTCACTACATAATCTTTAAAAACTGAGCATCATGTTTACATTTAATTTTTTTTCTAAAGTATCCTGAGCTCAGAACATCCAAGACTCACTTTTTTCATAAGAGTGATTTTCAGCTCAGGAGCTAAGCAAAGAATTATCCTGAAGGTGGACATTCAGAACTATCTAATATAGGCTCCAAGATTAATAATTAATAAAAAGATGACACTCCAGCCTCTCAGAATGGTTAACAATAGCAAATGAATAGCAAATCTGCCATTTTCCTTAACTTCCTTATGAAACTCCTTTGAAACTCGTTAATCTAATTTCGTTGTTTCAGTGTGAAATCTCTTTCTCTTGTACTGAAAGGACACTCCATACAATATCAAAAGAATACTTGCCACAGGATGCCATAATGTAATTTCTAGCCATCTTTCCACTGTATTCTCTGCATTTGCACTATCCTTCCCCCACAATGCCATTTTATTCCAACAGTGCTCAACTATCACTAAATGTAGTAGATGAATCAGTTTTGGGTTAGACCAGGTAGTTAGATTAGGTTTGAAATTAAGACAATATGAAATAGTCACTTAACAAAGAAGTTTTATTTATCCCTAGTATAGAAAGGAAAATCAAGAAGAATATAGCATTTGAATCAAGTAGATACAAAGTTCCCTTTGTTCCTATGCAGAAATTTATCTTATTAGATGCAATAAAAGGATTTGTAGTATGCACAACTATGTCAAGTCCAACACTCCAATTCTTTGTGGCTAATTTTTTTTAAATCCTTGGATGGTCATAAAGTTGTGACAACGTGGCTTGTTGGGGAGGAGCTCTGGTAGATAGAATATTCAATATTCTATCAAATAGAAACATGTTCAGTGTTAGTGTTATGTTGTCAGAGTGACGTGCTTCTGCTCCACTATCCCTCTTTGCTGCTCCTTGCTTAGACCTCACCTTTCCTTTCCACTTTTCCTTGTTCCCATATCACCCTGTTGAGGAGGGAAGAAAGGAAGAAGATGAAAAAAAGTTTTAAGCACCTATTATGTTCCTGGCTTTGTGCTGAGTTCTACAAGTATTATCTCATTTGATCCACACAACAGCCCTGGGAGGTAAGTACTACTAGGTATCTTTATTTTGCAGATGAGAAAACTGAGGCAAAAAGGAATTAAAGACTTGTCCATGGTTACAGTTAGTAAGTGTCTGGAGCTGAACTTGAACTCCATCTTCCCTGTCTTAGGCTTAGCACTGTGCCACCTAAATGCTTCAAGTTATATTTATTATATTTTTTCACCAAAAACTTCATATGTATATGTGTGTGCTTATATAAATGTATGTGTCTAGCTCTCCTTTGTTCAATTAAGATGAGAGTGAGGTTCATATATGATGTCTCCTTCTCTCATCCTTTCTTCTATGTTTGTATAGTCTTTTTCTCATAATTTTGATTATGTAGGATAGATGGTATTTTCTTCCTTCTACTTTCCTACATATTACATTTCCTTTTTGGGGAAGAGAGATGACGTATAAACAACTATGTAAAAATGAGCTACAGACAGAATAATTTGAAATAATCAACAGGGGTTATGTACTGTAAGGGAAATAAAGAAACACTTTCTATAGAAAATGGACTTTTAACTGGGATTTGAAAAAAGCTAAGGAGTTGGAGATGAGGCGATAGGGCATTCCATGCATGGAGGAATGGAAGCAAAAATGGTCATAGTTGGGAAATGAAATTACTTGTTCAAGAAATAGCTAGGAAGCCAGTCACTAGATTGAAGAATACATAGAGGCAGGGTGTGGACGTGGATGGGTGAGGTATAAGGACTAATAAAACTTACTGGACTTAGAAAACTTAAGGGGGAGTAGGACAGGTTTTCAGTGGTCTTCGGTCCCAAACAGAAGATTTTATATTTGATCATGGAAGTCACCAGAAAAAAACCATAGTCATGCTCTCTCTTTGTCTTAACTACCTCCGTGATTCATGAAGCCATTAAAGTTCTTAAATAAAACTTCAGAGTAAGCACTTCATCAAATTTTCAACTGATCCAAATGTATCTTTCAAGAGTTTTCTAGACTCTTATGCTTGTATTTCAATATTCTCTTCAGGATGCCACCAATGACTGACCAGCTGTCACTTACATGACAGGCAAACCAATCTAGCTGAAGCAGCAATATACCCTGAAATAGACAAAAAGCCTCATGGCCAAGCAAGTGAAACTATCACCATCACCTTGACCACTGTCTCCCTTCAGACCTTGCAGTTTAGGACACCAACCCAAAAACCTTGGTAATAAAATGGTCCAAATAAAATACCTGCAGTCATGATCCCAGAAATCATCTTCTATAAAGATGCAACCCAACACCTGTTTCTGAAAATGTTACAGTCAGAGCCACTGCAGACAGAGAAAAGAAAGTTCTTGCTATCAATGTCCTCAGCACTGTCAAGTATTCGATATCAGAAGTTGATATAATGTTATTAGTGGCAATGACAGTAGGGAAGAGACATTACCCTGTGCTTTGCCATAACACCCTAAGGGCAATGGAACTTTTTCCATCTGATTTGCTGCTGAAACCATTCATATTTATTGCCTCCGTCACTAGAATGTGAGCTCCTTGAGAGCAGTCTTATTTTTTCTGTTTGTATCTGCAATATATTGCACATAGTAAGTACTTAATGCTTTTTATCATCTATCTATCCATCCATTTATTCATTCTTGAAGACTATGCCAGCAGAACATGAAGTCTAGAAGGTGTCACCATCCTGGAAAGGTACAGAAGTAGGTGAAGTCTGCTTCTCAAGGATCAGCCTAGCAAATAGATTAAGGTTCACCAGTAGTACGGTCACTTGCTGATGCATTTTTTTAACGCAATTTAATGCAATTTAATTTCACAAGAATCCTTGGAAAAGACATTATGGATACAAAGACAAAAACAAGAGTCCTTGCCCTCAATGAATTTGCACTCTATCCTTTGGTCATGGGAACCCATAATGCAAATAGAAATAGAAAATGTCCTTAGTCATCTATGACCCTCGCCCAGCCTCTGTAGTGACTGTGCCACGGTGATATAAATGAGGTAAGAGGGTGCTAAATTGCAGTTTTCAGACCATATGCAAACTTTAACTTGGTTATTCATACTGTATATGTCAGATCTTTCTCCAATGATTACGTTCTACTATTACCTACTCCCCTTTGTACTGTACTTATTCTAATTTTTTATGAGGAAACTGAGGTTATTACTTGGTAATGATTACATAGCTAATAAGTAATCAGGGTAAGAACCTAGATTTTCCTGATTATATATTTCATAACTCTCTCTGTCATCCAAAGGTAATATAATGAATTCTTCAACTAGAATAATCATTCTTTAAAAGTAAGGGAATGGGTGGATCCCAAAAATAGATTTCAGGAAGAATCAGTAGCAATTACTTTTGGACCGGATGTGGAAGCAGATAGAAGAAAATCAAAATGACATTTTTCTGGTTTTATCAGGCTATGAAACTGGAAAGTCAGCACATTGAAAATCTGGGAAGAAATAAGGGCCAATTTAGATAATACAGGGCCAAAGAGTTCTGATGCTAATTATTTTTTCACTAGGTTTCCAAGTGTAGACATATTCTTTGGCATGTAGAAATAATAATAGCAATAGTAATAAAAGCCATATGATCATTCACTTACTAGCTGCGTGACCCTGGACAAATAACTTAACCTCTGTTTGCCTCAGCTTCCTCATCTATAAAATGAGATGGTGAAGGAAATGGCAAACCACTCCAGTATCCTTTCCAAGAAAACCTCAGATACATTCGCAAAGAGTTGGACAATGCTGAAATAACTGATCAACTGAACAACAATAAAAACACAGAGTAAATAAAATGAAAAGAAAAGATATGCTATGAGTATTTAGGCTATTTCCTAGCACAGGTTATTATAACACCAAAGGGGAAAGGTATATGTAAAACAGTTATCACTGGACATAGTGAATAAAGGGCTACTTGGTAGTAATCTTTATGGTCATGGAGCATTTGTGGACGATACATGAGCAGGGAAAGCATGTCACCAGGAAGTACATTGTAGACTGGTTAGCTCATGGTTTTCAGTACCTTTAAACCTTACAAGAACTAATAATCCTTTACAATCTTTTATGAGTTTATTTTCAGTGGACTGGTTGGCACTTGCTGTCATCTAAGTTGCATATATGAATACAAATTATGAAGAACAAAACGAGGGATATGCTACTTACAATAGTTTGACCTTTTCTGTTTTAAACCTAATAACAGCTGTTTAAAACTCAATATTTAACAGTAGTTGTTTTTCAAATAATGTAACATGTTTTCCTCTTTCTCTAATAGTCTAGTTAAAGAGCCATTTTCTCTGGGGCTGTAGTCCAGTTGTCAAAAAGTCAAAACAAAAGCATAGATTCAGTTACATTTCAATATGGCAATTGTTAAATAGCTCTCTAGGAGGAGAAACCAAAAAGGCACATAAGTGGTTATTATTATGCATATGCATTTTTTAATGTCTAATTTTCTGTATAACCTCAAATTACAATGCCTTTTAAATTTCCCTTGCTGATTTATAAGCATAATGTATACTCAAGGAGCAGTTAATGATATTGAAAAGTAAAACTGTTCTGTTGCCAAGTAAAGATGGCAAAGCTTTAGGTTCATTTCAATGTGATCACCCAGGCACTGTGCAGAGATTATGCATTTATTGTATTTTTTCATGAATACATGAATGAATAATAAGTTCAACAAGCACGTTTCCTACTGGGTATGTCAAACAAATCATTCTGCAAAATGTTCTGAATTTCAATCCTTCACTCTCCATTCACTAGTCCTGCTGAGGTCACTGCTTCTTTGGTGTCAGCATTTGGAAACTCAATAAATAAAATGTTCTTGCATAAAGAGTGGAGAGTCAGAAAGACACTGATTTATCAGGTTCTGTTGTTGTCTTCTAAACAAGTTCTTCCAATAGGACTGCTTTTCTGCCTCAGAAGAGGGAGGAACTTTAATTTCTCACCACTGAAGGATTCAGACTTTGATAACAGTTGTTCAGCTGCACTTTTGCATTTCAATCAGGCGGGCACAAACCTCAGTATGTAGGCATGACTAAAACATGCCACAAAGATAATTCATGCGATTCATATGCAGTGATTGATGCCCAATATTTTCTTGAGAAAATTTGAATGGCTCACAAGGTTGGAACTCATCAATACTAATCAATATTTGCTATGTAACTGATAAACTCTTACGCCATTTTCCACAGAGTATCAGGCTGAAGTTCCATGAGATAAAATATGATTATAGCTCTTGTTTTTTTCTTCTTTTCAAAGTGGATACCAAACTTTGCCATTACTTCTCTTACATAGACAACTTCCATCAATAATCCTATTCCTACTAACTCTGTTTAACCCTTTTACCTTCAGACTCCTCAGTCAGTGATGGTCAGAATTTGGTTTTTAGCTCTCATAGCAAGCTACCTGAGAGGCTGTCTGCACATTCATCTAGTTTCCACAGAGATGTCCTTCCAAATGTGTGAATTTTGATGAAAAAATGAGCTTCATTTCCTGTCTTTCAGGGGAAAATCACTTGAATGAAATGTGATATAAACAAATCAATCCCTCCTTTTATGCAAATTGTCCATTGGTTCATTTGGCGTCACTTACAAAAACCCCTTACATTTGCCTTCAACATTCTCCTATTTCCATCTGTCCTCTCATCTTACTTAAACCACATAGATCTCTATCTTATCTCTTCTCCTAGCTACTCTGACTATTTTTCAGGTAAATCTTTCCTTGTGCATACATTTGTTCTAGTACTGATCACTGTTCTGTTTTCAGTAGTACTTTTCTTTTACAGTTGAAGAAAACCCTTTATTTTAGTATTTTTTTTTTCTAGTCAAATATGGCAGTCATGGAACTCAACTCTCCTATGTTCCATTTCATAAATGAAGTAAAAAAAACACACACAGAAGACGTGTAATAACATATTTATTATTTCTTCCATTTTATTTTAACTTCTCTATATGGGTGATATTTGTATATAATCTGTAAGTATCTACTTGTGCACTTTTTTTTTTTTTTTTTTTTTTTACTATATATAGTGTGTGTTTAAATGAAGGAGATTTTTTTCTTGACATTTTCAGGATGCCAATGTATTATGTGGGCTGTCCATTAGTTATTCCCAAATTGCACAAGCTCTAAATTTATTCTCTGAGAATGCATCCATATTAGCAGGAACTAGGAAGTCACAGAACCCTCCAGGTTTTTGTGTGTAGCCTTGAGGGGTCAAAAGATGGTTTTGTATTGCTAAAGCTCATGAGCCATCTTAGGAGCACATTCCCTCCATGATTATCAGTTGTATCAGTTATTAAACTAGGTTTCCTTAGGTTTTAGAAAGAATTATTGATTATGGTGGTATAGAATGTATAGTTGTTACAAATATTCTGCCCCAAAGTTTGTGACATCCCAGCAATACATACATACACACACAGAGAGAGAATATATATAGGAAACAGGTAACTCACAATTCTTGGCTCCTGGAAGTGTATTTTTTCTCTTTCATAAGATACCAAGTAACATGTCCCTTAGGCATGGTACAGATGTTCTGCCAGCCTTCTTTTAATCTTAAAGCTGTTTTCTTCAGTCTGCTAGTTTTTCCTTGGTTCTCAGTGTAAGCATTGTATAAACTCTTCTGAGGATGCTACAGGGATGAAGATATAAATGGGAAGTTCAAAATTCCTCTGACCCTTTAAAATTTATATGATCTTTCCCTTATTGAGGAAGGCAGGAAGGAGGGTGAGGCATTCTCTCCTCCCCACCTCCCGCTCCTCAGTTCCTTCTCTCAGGACTTGAATGGCTTCTGCTACTAAGCCCTTTGATGCTTAAATGTTCAATTACAAGCTTGTCGGCTTGTTTTGCACAAGTCCAACAGGATTGACCAAATTCTTCAAAAAATCTGAAAATATTTCTTGGCACAACTAGTTGAAATGTTTTAGATTGATTAATTTGTTCATTCAATGGAGAGGTCTAGTTCTTATTCACATTTAATTAAGGCATCTGATTGATTGAAATAAACTTGTTCTCACCTGATAAAGGAAGCTAAGTAGTGTGGGGTGATTGATTGTCTCATTTGACTCCTACTTTTACACACATATCTTTTCTTGCAGCCAGCCTAATTTTTTAATAATCATAGTGTACATATATAAAGACACGAAGAAAAGTCACACCAATGAGATAAAATGATATATTCACTTGCATATTTGAAAGAAATGAGTAATATTCATTCTGAATAGTGGCTCAGAATATTGATTGTCCAGGATCCTGCCTAAGGAGCTAAATTCCTAACAATGTCACATTTTCCTCTTGAGTATTTACACATGAGAAAGCTTATGTGGACTCTTCACTAAGAAAATTACTCAGATAATAGTAACATATTCTTTTGGCTTTTCTTTATTGTTTCATGATCAAGTCACTTGCCCAATTCTAATTTTTAGGAATTATTTTCTTTTGTGAGCTTTTATGCATCTTTTTTTGTTTAGTCAATTCTGTTTGTAAGGTGATATTTTCTTCAGTATTTTTGTGGCACTTTCCCCCAAACTACAAATTACCTTATTGCAATTGTCTTCCTTCATCTCATTTCTTTATCTATTTTTTCCTCTGCTATCCTTATTTGATTTTGAAATTTTTTTTTGCTTTAACAGGAATTATTGTTGGGTCTGTGCTGAATTTGCATTTTCTCTTTGTGACTTTGCTTGTATCTCTTTTGACTTCATTGCCTTCTGAATTTGTCACAATAATAGCTTCTTTATGGTCAGGTGCTTTTTTTTTTTGTTTGCTCATTTGTTTCCTCATTGGGATATAGGGTGTATTCAAGGAAGATTAGTACCTCTGGTGTGAGGCCTGTCTAGGCTTTTTCAGGACCGCTTACCATCTTTTGTGTCTGCCTGACTCAACTAACTCTCACCTGTGGCTCTAAGAAACTCTAACATGTTTTGTGGCTACATCCAAGTAAACCATTTTGGCAGATAGGCTAAACCAGGTTGAGTGTTACCAATGGGTTTGAAATCATTTGGTGAATTGGGGGGTGTCTATACCTAGCATTTGAAGAATTACCCTAGTGGAATAGGAAGATGAAGACAATGTTCCAATGGTAGTGTAGGTGGCTAAAGCAGATCCTGTGGAGCACTTAGAGTTTGGTTAGACATTGAAGACACCAAAGTCATCCACTGCATGCCAAGCCATCACTAGTCATCTTGACTCTGTCCTGCTACTGGACTGTGATTATTCTGGCAAAGAGAGTGAGGTCAATGATTTTGTACAACTCTACTTGATTCTACTTGATGTAAATCCAATTTATGCAAGAATCAAAAGATATCACCCATACCATTTTACCAATTTTACCTTCTCAGAGCTCTGTGGTGACAGGCAAGTGACAAAGCAACAGGTGTACATACACCGGGAACTGTATTCACAATCCTGTGCAGAGGCAGCCTTGGCCACAGGATCTTCTTCTCACTGGAGGCAGCAGTAGGACGTGGCAACTCTTTGAGTATCTCAACAGCCTTTTAAGCGTTATGCTGGTCATCTCCTAGTCTGAGGAAGGTTCCAGAAAATGTTTCCTAAAAATTGCCTTACCCAATCCTGTCCCATTTATCATGGCAGGTAGGGATCTCACCCTATGGTCAGAAAACGAAAAAAAAAAGTTCAAAGCCTTTTGAAAAGATAATTACACTCATTATCAGTACATGTAATGTGCACAAGTTTATGGACAACAGAAAATCCAGTACACCTGAAAGAGGAATAGCTCTTCTTGTGAGAGAACTCAACATGTATCATATCCAAATACTATCCCTGAGTGAAACAAGACTGAAATGAAGTCCAGCTTACTGAAGTCAGAGCTGGATACACTTTTTTTGGAGTGACCACAGTGATGGGGAAGACTGTGAAGCTGACATAGGTTTTGCAAACAAAACTATCTAGTAAACAAGATTGTATGCCTTGACAATGTGATTTCCACTTGCAGAAAAACACCATACCACCATAATCAGTGCATATGCTCCCACCATGATGGATCCTGATGAGATCAAATAAAAATTTTATTATCAATATGCTTAAAGAGGACAAACTTGTAATTCTGGGTGACTTGAGCACCTGAGTAGACACAGCTTATCGGACATGACAAGGAGTTCTTGGGAGGAAGATATTCAGAAGCAGCATCAGCAACAGTTATTTGCTACTGAGGACTGTTTTCTACTTACCTAAATGCAATAAAACTTCATGGATGCACCTTCAGAGCAAGCATTGGCATTTAATAGACTATGTCATTGTTAGAAGAAGAAACAGGATGTGTGAGTGATGAAGGTGATGTGTGGAAAAGAATTCTGGCCCATCTACTCCTCCTCTCCAAGCTAAATATTTGCATTTAACAGAAGCAAAGTCCCAAGGAAGATGACTACCAGAAAGCATAAAGTCTGCAGATTAGAGCAATTTTTCTAAGTGAGAGAAATTCATTGCCAACTTGGAGTGAAAGCTGGGCCAATTTATGATTAGTAAGAGTAGAGCAGAAAAGGAATGGTCAGCTTTCAGAGATTTGGTGTTTTAAGACAGATAAACACAGCATACTTGAGGGCTGCTAGAACACGTTCAAGAAGAGGTTAATAATCTTACTTTATTCTTGTCCAGTTTTGTCAGAAGAGGATTTCTCATAACAGGAACATACACTCCTATTGCATTCCCTAACCACCCTTCTCAAAGGGGTCAATGAGAAGGGGGGGGTAACTACCCCTAGGTCTCTATGGGGTCAGTTGAGACAGGCACAACTTGTACTTCTCCTAATTCCCTCAAGCCTTAATGGGGGCTAGTTGAGGCACACACAGACTCTTCCAAAGCCTTGATGGGGGCCGATTAAGGCACACAAGGATTCCAGCTTGTGTACTCAACCCTAAAGTTCCCCCCAAGCCTCAATGGGGGCCAATCGAGGCACACACAGCATTTGTGCGTTCAACCTTAAGGATTCCCTGTTCACTGTCTAGTGACCACCTGTTTTATAGAACAACAAAGAAGGCATATTGCCAACAATAGCCTCACAACTTTACATCACCCCATTCCTGTATCTCACTGTGCAGCTGCAGTGGATGTTTATATTACTTACCATTATATAACTATGCACAATAATGGTGGAGATGTTTTGAAGCATAACTGTGTACGTGGGAACCAGAGATTGTTATGGTTATGGATCCTGGGAAACTGAACTCTGAGAAATAATAACAAAAATTCATTTTATACACATTAAATTCACCTTACTTACACTAAAATTCACCTAACATACAGGTGTATAGCATGGGCATTTACTCTTACAAACATCTAGGTTAGTTTGATGAAATGATGGGAAAATTAAATTACTAAATGAAAAATGAAAACTCCATAGGTTTTACCAGGAGGATACTTCATCTGTTTCTTTTTTATTATTTTATTTGCTTTCAGTTTTCTACAATCATTTCCATATATTTTAAATTTCCTCCCCTCCCCCTCTTTTCCCCTTCGTCTCCCCCCCCGTCCCTGAGACGTCATACGATTTTATGTAGGTTCTACACACACATTTCTGTTAAATACATTTTCACCTTAGTGATGTTGCATAGAAGAATTAAATGAATGGGGGAAATCAAAAAAACAAAACAAAACATAATACAAAAAAAAAATTCTGCTTCATTCTGTGATCGAATTCCATAGTTCTTTCTCTGGATGCAGAAGTTATTTTGCCTTAGGAGACCTCTGGGAATTTTTTAAGTCCTTGCATTGCAATGAAGGACTAAGTCTACCAGAAAAATTCCTTGCACACTATGGCTGTTGCTGTGTACAAATTTCTGCTGCTTCTTCTCCTTTCACTCAGCATCAGTTCTTATAAGCTTTTCCAGTCCTCTCTGAGGTCTTCCTGTTCATCATTTCTTAGAGCCCAATAGTATTCCATTACATTCATATACCACAATTTATTCAGCCATTCCCAAATTGATGGGCATCCCCTTGATTTCCAGTTTTTGGCCACCACAAAGAGAGCTGGTATAAATATTTTTGTACATGTGGGACCCTTTCCTCTTTTTATGATCTCTTTGGGATACGATCTTAGAAGCAGCATTGCTGGGTCAAAGGGTATGCACACTTTTATAGCCCTTTGGGTATAGTTCCAAATTGCTCTCCAGAATGGTTGGATCAGCTCACAGCTCTACCAACAATGAATTAGTGTTCCAACTCTCCCACATCTTCTCCAACATTTATCATTTTCCTGTTTTGTCATGTTAGCCAATCTGATGGGTATGATGTGATATCTCAGAGTTGTTTTGATTTACATCCCTCTAATCAACAGTGATTTGGAGTATTTTTTCATATTATTATAGATAGTTTTAATTTCTTCCTCTGAGAACTGTCTTTTCATGTCCTTTGACCATTTATCTATAGGGGAATCACTTGTATTCTTGTGCATTTGATTGAGTTCTCTATATATTTTAGAAATGAGAACTTTGTCACAGACACTAGTTGCAAAAATTCTTTCCCAGTTTTCTGCTTCCCTCTTAATCTTGGTTGCATTGGGTTTGGTTGTGCAAAAACGTTTCAATTTAATGTAATCAAAATTATCCATTTTTCTCTTCATAATGCTTTCTATTTCATGTTTAGTCAAAAATTCTCTTCTCCATAAATCTGATGAATACACTATTCCTTTTTCTGCTAATTTGTTTACAGTATCAATCTTTATACCTAGATCATGTACCCATTTGGACTTTATTCTTGTATATGGTGTCAGGCATTGGTCCATGCCTAGTTTCCAGCACATGGTTATGCAGTTTTCCCAGCAATTTTATCCCAGAAGCTGGATCCTTGGGTTTATCAACCAGTAGATTGCTATATTCATTGACTACTGTCTTAGCAACCTAACATATTCCACTGGTCTACCCTTCTGTTTCTTAGTCAGTACCAAGTGGTTTTGATAATTGTTGCTTTTATAATCTTTTTTGAGATCTGGTAGAACTAGGACACCTTCCCTAGCATTTCTTTTCATTAATTCCCTTGATATTCTGGACCTTTTGATCTTCCAGATAAATTTTGTTGTTGTTTTTTCTAGCACTAGAAAATAATTATCTGATAGTTTGGTATGGCACTAAAAAAGTAAATTCATTTAGGTAGAATTGTCATTTTTATTGTATTGGCTCAGCTTACCCAAGAGCAACTGATGTTTTTCCACTTACTTAAATCTGACTTGATTTGTGTGAGAAGCGTTTTGTAATTGTGTTCATGTAGTCCCTGGGTTTGATTTGTCAAGTAGACTCCCAAATGTTGTGTCTACCATACCTTTAAATGGGATTTCTCTTTCTATCTCTTGTTGTTGTGCTTTATTAGTAATATATAGAAATGCAGGAGATTTGTGTGGGTTTATTTTGTAAACGCAACTTTATCAAACTTGTTTATTATTTCAAGTAGATTTTACTTGATTCTCTGGGATTCTCTAAGTATATCATCATATCGTCTGCAAAGAGTAACAACTTCATTTGTTCGTTGCCTATTCTAATTAATTTTATTTCTTTTTCTTCTTTTATTGCTATAGCAAACATTTCTAGTACCATATTGAATAATAGTGGACATAATGAACGTACTTGTTTCACCCCTGATCTTATTGGAAATGCATCTAGCCTATCCTCATTGCATATAATGCTTGCTGAAGGTTTTAGGTAGATACTGATTATTATTTTATGGAAAGTTTCATTTATTCGTATGCTCTCCAGTGTTTTCAATAGGAATGAGTGTCATATTTTGTGAAAAGCATTTTCTGCATCTGTTGAGATAATCATGTGATGGCTGTTAGTTTTGTTGTTGATATCATCAATAACGTTAATAGTTTTCCTAATGTTGAACCAGCCCTGCATTCCTGGTTTAAATCCTACTTGATCATAATGTATTATTCTCATAATAAGTTGCTGTATTCTTTTAGCTAAAATATTATTTAACATTTTTTCCTCTATATTCACCAGAGAAATTGTTCCATAATTATCTTTCTCTGTTTTGGCTTTTCCTGGTTGGGCATGAAAGCCATATTAGTATCATAAAAAGAATTTGGGAGGGCTCCGTCTTCCCCAAATTTCCCAAATAATCTATATTGTATCGGAATTAGTTGTTCTTTAAGTGTTCAGTTGTAAATCCATCCAGCCATGGAGATTTTTTCCCAAGGAGTTCATTGATAGCTTGTTCAATTTCTTTTTCTGAGATGGGGTTATTTAAGTATTGAATTTCCTCTTCTGTTAATCTGGGCAGTTTATTTTTTAAAATAATCATCCAAATCACTTAGATCGTCGAATTTATGGGCATAAAGATGAGCAAAGTAATTTCTAATTATTGTTTTAGTTTCCTCCTTTTTGGAGGTGAGTTCACCCTTTTTCTTTTTTGATATTGGTAATTTGCTTTTCTTCTTTCTTGTTTTTAATCAAATTGACCAAAGATTTATCAAATTTATTGGTTCTTTTTCAGAAAACCAACTCTTAGTTTTATTTATCAGTTCAATAATTTTCTTAATTTCAATTTTCTTAATTTCTCCTTTGTTTTTCAGTATTTCTAATTTGGTATTTACCTAGAGATTTTGAATTTCTTCTTTTTAGAGCTTTTTCAGCTCCATGCCCAATTCATTGATCTCTCTCTATTTTATTCATGTAGGTATTCAAAGATATAAAACTTCCCCTACGAACTGTTTTTGTAACGTCCCGTAAGATTTGATAGGTGTCTCATTTTTCTCATTCTCCTGAGTGAAGTTTTTGATTGTTTCTATGATTTGTTGTTTTACCTCACTCATTCTTTAGGATTAGATCATTTAGTTTCCAATTAATTTTTGGCCTATCTTTCCATGACCTTTTATTACATATAATGTTTATTGCATTGTGATCTGAGAAGGATACATTGACTATCTCTGCCTTTCTGCACTGGACTGTGAGGTTTCTTTGCCCTAATACATGGTCAACTTTTGTGTATGTGCCATGTACCTCTGAGAAAAGGGTATGTTCCTTTCTATTGCCATTCAGTTTTCTCCAGAGATCCATCACATCTACTTTATCCAGAGTTTTATTCACCTCCTTAGCTTCTTTATTCTTTATGGTGAGGTTAGATTTATCAGGTTCAGAGACAGGGAGTTTGAGGTCCCCTACTAGTATCGTTTTGTTGTCTATTTCTTCCTGTAACTCCCTTGACTTGTGCTCTATGAATTTGGATGATATAACACGTAGAGCATATGTGTTAAGTAATGATAATGCTTCGTTTTCTATGGTGCCTTTTAGCAGCATATAGTTTCCTTCCTTATCTCTTTTGGTTAGATCTATTTCTGCTTTAGCTTTGTCTGAATTTAGAATTGCTATCTCTGCTCTTTTTTTTTCACATCAGATGAAGTACAATATATTCTGCTCCAACCTTTTACCTTTACCCTGTGTGTATCCCCCCTTTTCAAATGTGTTTCTTGCAAACAATATATTGTTATATTATGGTTTTTAATCCATTCTGCTCTCCATCTCTGTTTTATGGGAAAATTCATTCCATTCACATTCACAGTTATGATTACTATCCGTATCTTTCCCTCCATCCTCTTTTCCCCCATTTGTGTTTTTAGTTCTCCCTTTTCCCTTCCCCTCCACAGTAGAATTTTAATTTTTGACCACCACCTTCCATAGTCTTCCCTATCTTCTTTCAGCCCCTTTCTCTTTTGCACCCCTTTTCCCTTACTTCTTTTTCCCTTCTTTTTTTTTCCCCCTTCCCCTCCTACTGCCTATAGAGCTAGCTAAATTTATATTCTTAACTAAGTTTGTTGTTCCCTCATTGAACTAAATCTGATGACAGTAAATATCAAACACTGGTCATCTCTCTCCCCTCTTTCCCTCTATTGTAATATAATTTTATTCATCTTCCTGTGATGTAATTTACCATTTTCTGTCTCATCCTTTTCTCATCTCCTGTTACAATCCCTTCACACTCTTAAATCATATTTTTATCATCACATCATTCACTTTATATCTTCTCCCTCTATGTATATCCCTTTTATATTTCATAATAGATATATAATGCTCAAGATTAACAGGTGTCATCTTCCTGCATAGGGATGTAAACAGTTTGCCCATGTTGAGTGACATGTTTTTATTTTCTGCTGTTAACTTTTTTTATGCCTCTCTTCAGACCTAGGTTTGAAGATCAAATTTTCTATTGAGTTCTGGCCTTTTCATCAGGAAGGTCTGGAAATCCCTTATTTCACTGAACATCCATCTCCTTGACTGAAATATCATGCTCAACTTTGCTGAGTAATTGATCCTTGGTTGTAGGCTCAGCTCCTTTGCCTTATGGAATATAATATTCCAGTTCCTTCATTCTTTTAATGTAGAAGCTGCAATATCTTATGTGATCCTGACTGTAGCTCTTTGGTATTTGAATGGTATCTTTCTGGCTGCCTGTAGCATTTCCTCCTTCACTTGATAATTCTGGAATTTGGCAATGATATTCCTTGGTGTTTTTAGTTTGGAATCCATTTTGGGAGATGAACGGTGGATTCTTTCAATGACTATTCACACTCAGAATCTAGGACATCTGGGTAGTTTTTCTTGATGATTTCTTGAAACACATTTTCCAGGCTCTTTTTTCATCATGTCTTTCAGGTAGGCCAATAATTCTTAGATTTTCTCTTCTGCATCTGTTTTCCAGGTCAGTTGTTTTTCCAGTTAAATATTTTACATTTTCCTCTGTCTTTTCATTCTTTAGATTTTGTTTATATGATTTTTGATGTCTCATAGACTCATTAGCTTCTACTTGCCCAAGTATAACTTTTATCAAACTGCTTGTTTCAGTTAACTTTTGCATCTCCTTTTCCATGTATCCAATTATTCCTTTAAAGGAGTTATTTTCTCCAGTTACTTTTTGTACTTCCTTTTCCATTTGTTGACTTTAACCAGTTAGGTTTTGTGTTTCCTTTTCCATTTGTCCAGTTTTCCTTTCTAAAGAACTGTTCTTTTCAGTGAACTTTTTTTCATACTTTTAAAATCATTGGCCAGTTTTTCTTTTATTTCTCTAATCTGGCTTTTCAAATCCTACTTCAGCTCTCCCAAGAGTTCTCTTTGTGCTTGCAACCAGTTCATAGTCCCTTCTGAAGTTTCAGATGGGAGTGCAGCCTCATTGTTGACCTCTTTGGTATCCATGTTTTGGTCCTTGTCCCCATAGAATGATTCTATAATCTTTTCTTTCTTGCTTTGCTTCTTACTCATGATGATGATAATCACCCTTTTCCTGACTTTTAAAGTAAATCTCTGCTTCAAGGGCATGAGGGACTCTGTCCCACACTTCTTAGGCCTTGAACTTGAGGCTTTGGGTTTTGTGGCCTCTGGTTCTTTCAGCTAGAAGCTGAGGTGCTGCAGTTTACCTGGTACTGAGCTGGCTGGTGTGAGAAAGCAGACCAGGTGAAATCTTTTTGCATTTCCCTGCATTTACATTGGAGACTGCTTGTTAAGCGTGGGGGAAGAGTTGTCCAGCCACAGGAGGTCTCCTCTGCTGAACTAGAGCATAGGCAAGCTCAGCAGTTGGTGATCCCAGCTGACCTAGTCTCTTCCCAATTCCCCTGGTGAGTTGATTCATGCCTGGGGTTCGGGGGTTGGTGGTTGTATGGTCCACCCCTCTGGGGCTCTGGATCTCCTCCTGGTTTGCTGAAGTGAAGCTCTCTGGAAAAGCTCTAGTCCCTGCACTGGTCCCCTTCAACAACTGTAAGAGGGACCCTCTTTAGCGATTTTCCTAGTCTCACATGCTAAGAGACTGTTTTCCCCTTCTACTCCATTATTTCTGGGGAAATATTTTATGGTTCTTTCAAGGTCAATACGGGAGGAAGAGAGAGCATTTACTGATCATTCCACCATTTTGGCTCCTGGAAGTTCAAGAAAGTGACTTATAGACTTTTAGTCTACTGGTTGATAGTCTCAGAAGCAGCGCTGCAGATATCTGGGGTTCCATGGCTCTCACTCACTTGGTTCTGATGGACTCCTGTCCTGGGCTGATATGCCCAAAATTCTGCAGTGCAGCCACTGCCTCAGACCATCGGGGACATCCTGTTCTGCCCTGCCATGGCAAGGACTCGCTGGTACAGACTGTGTGCTGTGTGCTCCTCTAACCCCATGGAACAGATCCTTCCCATTGACTTCCAGTTTGTCCTGGGCTGTAATCTGCCACAGTCTATCTCCTCTTGGAATCTGTCACTCCAAAATCTGTTCAGATTCTCTTTCTAGAGGTATCTGAAGGAGTTTGTCTAAGACTTTAGGTGAGTAGTTGCTCTCACTCCGCCATTGTGACTCCATCCCCTATTCATCTGTTTCAAAAAAGGCAGCATTTAATTCCATCAAAAGTAAAGCACAAGTGAATATTAGAGAGATGTAGGATTGTAAGCTCAATAAAAAGGCAGATGAAATTCGGTTTTATGCTGATAGCAACAATCTATAGTGTTTTTATGATGCCCTGAATGCAATTTATAGGCCAAAACATATGGTGCATCTCAAATATTCAGTGTTAATGTAGCTACCCAGATTAGTTATAAGAATGTGATCTTGGAGAAAGGTACTGAATACTTTTATGATGTTTTCAACAGACTATCATGAAGCAATAGTGAAGCCACTGACTTTTTACCTCAGGTTGAAGCCAATTGCTTTCTAACAAAATTTTCAGTTGAAGAAGAGGTTTTAAATGTTATTAGGCTCTTTTTTTCTATGGCAAAATACATGGTGCTGATTCTATTCCAAGTGATATTTATAAGGTGGGTGTTCCATTTCTCATGCAAAAAGGTGACTGAAATTTTCTAGGTTATATGGCAAGAGGAGGTTATCCCACAAGAATTCAAACATAGTTCCATTGTTCTCTATGAAAGTAATGGAAGTAAATTGTCCTGTGACAATCACAGGTGGATCTCTCTCAATCATTGCTATCAAGATTCTTGCCAGAGTCCTCCTTAACAGACTGATCCTTAACCTGGAAGGTGGTCATCTACCTGAGAGCCAATATACCTTCATAAAGAGCAAAGGAAAAGTCAGTATGGTTGAAAAGTCGGTATGGTTTTCGATACTTGACAACTTCAGAAGAAATATGAGGAGCAGAACTTAGATATGTATACAAAGTTTATCAATCTGACCAAGGCCTTTGATACACTCTGTTGCAAAAGCTTATGGAAAATTGCATCAAAATTTCATTGCAAGGAGCTTGCCAGTATTGTGTGTCAGTTTCATGACAGCATGATTTCTCAGATTCTGGATAATGGATGAAGTTCCCATGCTTTCACAGTCACCAATGGAGTAAGGCAAGATTGTATGCTTCCTCTCAGGATTTTTAGCATGATGTTTGAAGGATGAATTGGAATTGTGGATTTATCCTTTAACTTTTATGGCATGAGAGGAATGTACAAGATTGCAATATGTAAAATAATCATTCCTCTGTCACTCTGAAGGCCTGATAGGAAATGGAGATGTAAGTTAACTTCAACCATGGACAACTGTATCATTTTTGCAAAATAAACTAAGAGATGCATCATTTCTGTAGAAAAACTGAGCTAATGAATGAGAAAGAGGTGAGAATAGGCCAAGGAACAGCGATCATAGGCATAAATTAAATTACTGAGTTTATACTGAATCCAAATCCTTTATGTGCTGAACCATTGACTGATATTACAGCTTCTCACTATCACACCTAGAGGTTGCATTAGTGTGGGTTAGACCCTAGGACATATCCTATTAAAGGCTCATACCTGCACATCTCCTCTCTCCAGTCCTTGCTCAGAGCACAGCTGGGGCTTATTGACTATGACTTATCCTGGTACCAACTGACTATAACTATAACTCCAAATAACTATAGCTCTCGTTCATACATTGGCTGGAATTACAATTGGCCCATTCACTCTCCCTCTGTAGTAGGGGCTTCTAATCCATGGTTGGCAAATTTAATAATATTTTGATAATTATATTTCAATATACTTGATTTCTTTTGTATTCTTTGGTATTTTATTTTATGCACATGATTCTGTGAAGGAAGACCATAGAGTTCACCAGACTGCCAGAGTCTATGACAGACACAAAAAATGTTAAGAACCCCTGCCTTTTAGTACTGATCTGAATCAACTCTCCAATTGCTTACTTTCTCCATACTTCCTTGACAATTACAGTGCTTGCAATTGTTTTCTATTTCAGTCAGAAACTTTAAGGGTTTTTTTCTGGAACATTGATATTTTTGGTGATGGGAAATTAAGCTATCCTTTCTCTGAATTCTTACCTAGCTCCCCACCATTGAGGGGAACATTGCCTCAGACAAAGTGAGGCTTGGGAAAGACATAAATTTAGAAAGGCCATAGTCATTAGCACTCCTCCTCCCTTAAATCTAATCCAATAGCAAGTCAAAACGTCACCATCATGATGTCATTGGTCCTCAATGAGAATAAATGACAAATAGTAATTTTTCTTACAAGAAATCTTATTTGAATTCTCATCTTCATATTTTTTTTCCTGTGACCTGAACCAATGCTTGAGCAAAATACCAAAACCTAGGCTTTTAACCACATAATTTCTGCATTGTGCTAAATGTATATATCTGGCATCCATTACCCACTATATGAACTCAGGAAGGAGATATCTCTCCTGTAACAGAGCTGTTTTTATAAAGAATTGACTATAAAGGAAGATATTCTCAAGAAGTGTATCTCTAACTCTATTATTCATTCTGATGACAAATATTATTCATATAGCAAATTAGTATTTATTTAAAATGCATGATACTTTTGTAGTTTAATTATTTTGGCCCTATAAATGTTCATTGAGTATATTCTGCTTACAGTAAGTATACAAGTAAAATAGTCATTTAATCTATAATAAGAAAAGAAATGTAGCCCAGTTTTGAAATATGTTCAAATTATTTACATTGGAGACACTTATGTGGGAGAAGGCAGGGACCTTCTTCTGGGAGAAGATATTCTGCATTCCTCATTTCCACATGGGTGATAGTAACCTTTTTCCATTGGGTTCATAGCTGAAATGGGCTTTATCTTTAAAACTACAAGACTGGGGCAGTCTCTCTCTCTCTCTCTCTCTCTCTCTCTCTCTCTCTCTCTCTCTCTCTCTCTCTCTCTCTCTCTCTCTTTCTCTTTCTCCCTCTCTCTCTCCCCCTGTCTATTCAATTGTAGATGTAGTCCAATTTCTATCCAATGCAAAACCTTTATTAAGTTGTGGGAGTTGTGAGATGACTTTGTTGCAGTGTTTGAACCTAGCTCTACATGAGTGGAAAGCTGGACCACCTCTACATGCTACTTAAAGAGCCTTAACTAAAGACTTAGAAAATGTTGATGAGAAACCCAGCCAGATCTTAGGATTAATAAAAGATGTTTTCTTACAATTATACATTTCAAACAACCCTTATGTTTTATCTGAAAACTGATCCCATACTGTTTAACCAGTTATTATTTCCATGTTTCTTTGATTGAATAGTGACAGTTGAGGGAGTGGGACACCTATTTCCTGATTTCAATAAATTGGACCTATGTTTTCTCCACCATCCAGCTTGGAAAGTCCCTAATCTTTCCTCAGACAGGAATCAGATGACATAATTTTGTATTATGGCTGTTTCCTTTTAACTAATTAGCCTTAGTTGATTATTTTAATATGTAAAATTTATCTCCCCCTGTACTGGGGATCCAGTGCCAAAGCTGAGGAAAGCTACCAGTACTAATTTATTGGGTAACTGGAATGCCTTGCTTAATAAATCGATGTGCTCAGAAATTCTAACCCAGTCATCTCATCTCTCGCCCATCACTATCTGCCTCTCTTTTGTCTCTCTCAATCTCTTTCTTTGACTATCTCTCTATTTCTTTGTCCATTTCTGATTCTGTCTCTCTCCCCAGTAGCATCCAGGAGAGAAGGCCACATTAACAGAATCATAGACACCATGCACTCACCTGAGTGTGAGTAAGGTAGTCCTTCCCTTTATCCTTTTGGGCCCTTTGGTTTCAAGAAACAGGCTTGGGGACTGGTCCGTTTTATTTGTCAATTTCATTTCTAGATGGAGTAAGTGGGGTCCTGAACTTAAGAGTTCAAGCCATCATGACCTTGGAGTTCAGACTCTAAAAGGAATGTTGCTATCATCCTAGCAGAGAAGTCTTGGGATACCATAATACAGTAACATAAGTCCAGGAAGGCTCTGGACTTGGAATTCTGTGGGTCTATCTTATATCAGAACTGAGCTAAGTTATAAACTTACTCCCCTTCTTCCCCAGAGACTGAGGGAGTATCCAGGGGGGTTCTACCCATAAGGTCTTAGGCAAAATTTTTGTATGTTTGTTCTTCTTATACCTTTGATTTTTTCCTATTTAAAAGCTAGTGTGATTGTTAAGTGGTTAAACATAACAAAGGATTCCTAAAAATGAGGAACCACAATCTTTGGAAGTTTGAACCAATTCTTAAAGGTGGTGGATAACACTTAGAATGGGTGAAATGTAAAATACCTTGCTTTCTGTGGAGGCCAGAGTCTTCATGTATCAAAAAAATAGGCATGAATAAAACAATCTGTATGTATAGTAATTAAATGTGATTAGTTTTTAATTAAATCAAAGAGTGAAAATTTTTATTTTTATGAAAAAATGTGCACACTTTATTGTTAACAATTATCTCTGAAGTGATCTTGTTTTCAAAGAAATATGTAGGACATATGCTCATATTCTGTCAACAGCTATTCAACCAAATGGAGAAAAATAGCACAACTTTCACACCTAATGCAAATTATGTGTTAATAAACATTTAGTAAGTGCCTACTATGTGTCAGGTTCTCTACTAAACACTTAGCTTGTTTTGTTTTTTAAGGAAAAAGTAATTGCTACTCTCAAGAATCTCATAATCTAAAGGGGAAAATAGTATATGCAAAGAATATGGAAAGAAGGAAGGAGCATAGCATAAGAGCATGATTAAGACCAGCTGTTAGCTGGGAAAATGAGGTGGCTGCAATAGGACCTTTCTTAAAATGGGAAATTGTTATTTAGAACATTCTAAGTTGCATACATTGAAATTTTGTATTTTGGAATATTTGAGTCAGGAGTTCGCTTTTCTACTCTCTACAAAATTTGTATGTGTCCTTGTCAATCTTGTCCATTCATACTTGGTTAATTCCTTCACCAAAATATTCCTTTGGAAAATAAAATGTGTTTAAGACAAAGAAATTTTTCTCAGTGGCAGGCTATAAGGTGCAATGTCTTCCATGCTGGGAACACCCTATTCAATTTCCGACTTATCTGCATGCTTAGTAAATTACATATTTGTTTGGTGATTTTAATAAATCCTTCTAATTTTATTGTGTCTGAAATGGTTCCTGTTAAATCGATCACAATACTCATCAGTTGCTGTTTTAAATTGAGGCTTAAATTGGAATGAAAGAGGAAGCTTTTGGATAATTCTCTTCATCTGGCATCCAGTTATGTTAACAGTCACATCACATTGCCAGTACTTAAAATAGATGAAAGGAGCCCCTAAGGCCCTTGAACTGAATTGTAGAAGCAGAGTGACAATACAGTTTGAGTTCTGTGTTTCCTTGTTTTATTCTATACAATGGTAAGTTATTGTAATGGGAATCTTAATGTGCTAAAAGAACAATTTAAGATTTACACAGTGGGTTATTTGGAGGCAGACAGATTTTGGAAGCTGACTGCTGATTGTCGATCATTATGCTAACCAAGAAGTGTTGAGTGAGATGTCAGCAAATGTCTTCTATCTAGCTCTGGGAGGAAATACTGGTATTTATAGCATGTGAATAACATCAGAGTTTTACAATGGAATGTAAACCTTTATTTTCTGGAACAAAGGATTTAGGTACCTTCCCTTCAAAGAAATGCTTCTCCTTCTAAAAATGTGTCTAGCCGAATCTTATAATACTTTTGTCCAGTAGAAACAGATTAAATTGTATCACTGGGTTGCCTCTGCTTGAGTGTACATTCCATTGTTTATGAAAAAATAATTCTTTCTAGTTGGCTTTTCTATGATGGTTGGGAAATCTATTTTTTTAAGTTTAAAAAGAGGAGGGAAGTTATTTTTGCAGGTGCTAACACAAGATACTTTTATTCCTGTGTCATAAGGCAAGAATAACTTAACCAGTTAATGATAATGGTGTTACAATAAACACGTCTTCATTTCTAAGAACAGGTATACATTTTTCTTTGTGACATGATCAATATTGACTTGCATTAGTCAGATACAACTTTAAAATAATGCATAAGTCCCCACTGTTGAGGTCTCTGGATATTACTAAAGTGTGTTATAATTCTAGTCCAAACTCTTTGTCATCTTCAACCAATCTCATTCAGGTGATCAAACCAAAACCCTGTTTCTTGGATGGAATGTTAGTTTAGCATTAGAATGACTAGGGATTTAATAATAAACAATAATGATGTAATTACAAATAAATGTAATAAACAAGCAAATGTCTTTATTTCTGAGAGCATGCATACATTTTTCTTTGTGACATGACCAATATTGACTCATGTTAATCAACTTTAGTCAACTTTAAAATAATGCATAAAATACTGCATTGTTGAGGTGTCTGGATAATATTAAAAAGTGACATAATTCTAATCCAAACTCTTTGTCATCTTCCAAAAATCTCATTCAGGTGATCAGAAAAAAAATCCTTGTTTCTTGGACTGAATGTCAATTTAGCATTAGAAAGACTAGGGATTTAACTCTGTCACAGTCTACAATAAACCAAATAATTCCAGATGCTGAGGATGTTTAGTCAATTTATACAAGGGAATAAGTAAGAAATAGACACTTTCTATCAATATTCAAATCACTGCCAGCCTAACCTTCTGATCCATGAATTTCTAATCATTTTCTACAATAATCTTATGTGCTAGAAGAGTTTTTTTTTTTTTTGCTGGTGACCTCTTTTATTTATTTGTTTGTTTGTTTGTTTATTTTTAATTTTATTATTATTTTTTAATGTTTAACAATCACTGCCATACAATTGAGATTTTATCCCCCCACACCTATTCCCCACTACCCCCTCGCTCCCCACGACTGCATACAATTCTATATAGGTTCTACATATACTTTCCAATTGAGTACATTTTCTCTATAGTCATGCTATGTAGTTGGACTCAAATAAATGAAAGATATCATATAACAAATCAAAACATGTTACACAAAAACACACACACACACAAACATGATCTGCTACATTCTGTGAATGACTTCCATATTTCTTTCTCTGAGTATGGAAGGCATTTTGCCTTAAAAAACCACCATTGGGATTTATATTTTTTTAAGAAGTTCTTGAGTTATTATGAAATTCCAAGTCTACCAGAAAAAACTCTCACACACTGTGGTCGTTGATGTGTACAAAGTTCTCCTGGTTCTGCTCCTTTCACTCAGCATCAGGTCATATAAGTCCTTCCAGTCCTCTCTGAAGTCTCCTTGTTCATCATTTCTTATGGCACAATAGTACTCCATTACATTCATATACCATAATTTATTCAACCATTCCCCAACTGATGGACATCCCCTTGACTTCCAGTTTTTGGCAACTACAAAGAGTGCTGCTATAAATATTTTTGTACGTGTGGGACCCTTTCCCATTTTTATGATCTCTTGGGGATATAGTCTTAGTAGTGCTATTGCTGGGTCAAAGGGTATGCACATTTTTGTAGCCCTTTGGACATAGTTCCAAATTGCTCTCCAGAATGGTTGGATGCGCTTGCAGCTCCACCAACAATGAATTAGTGTTCCAACTCTCCCACATCCTCTCCAGCATTTATCATTTTCTTGTTCTGTCATGTTTGCCAATCTTATAGGTGTGATGTGGTACCTCAGAGTTGTTTTGATTTGCATCTCTCTAACCAAAAGTGATTTAGAGCATTTTTCAATATGATTGTAGATATCTTTAATTTCTTCTTCCAAAAATTGCCTGTTCATATCCTTTGACCATTTATCAATTGGGGAATGACTTGTATGATTATACATTTGAGTCAGTTCTCTATATATTCTAGAAACGAGGCCTTTATCCCCGAGCTTAGCTGTAAAAGTTCTTTCCCAATTTACCACATCCCTCTGGATTTTGGTTGCATTGGGTTTGGTTGTGCAAAAACTTATCAGTTTAATGTAATCAAAATTATCCATTTTGCATTTCATAATGCTTTCTATCTCTTCTTTAGTAAAAAATTCTTCCCTTCTCCATAAATCTGATAAATACACTATTCCTTGCTTCTCCAGTTTATTCATGGTATCAATATTTATACCTAAATCATGAACCCATTTGGACTTTATTCTTGTGTATGGTGTCAGGTAAGGGTCTGTGCCTAATTTGCACCACACTGTTATCCAGTTTTCCCAGCAATTTTTGTCAACCAGTGAGTTCTTATCCCAGAAGCTGGGGTCCTTGGGTTTATCAAACAGGAGGTGGCTATATTCCTTGCCTACTGCATCTTGAGTGTCAAGTCTATTCCACTTGTCTACCTCTCAGTTTATTAGCCAATACCAAGTGGTTTTGATAATTGCTGCTTTATAGTACAATCTGAGGTCTGGTAGCGCTAGGCCACCTTCCCAAGCATTTCTTTTCATTAGTCCCTTTGATATTCTGGACCTTTTGTTCTTCCAAATGAATTTTGATATTATTTTATCCAGCTCTAGAAAATAATTGTCTGATAGTTTAATCGGTATGGCACTAAATAAGTAAATTAATTTAGGTAGAATTGTCATTTTTATTATATTAGCACGGCCTACCCATGAGCAACTAATGTTTTTCCACTTACTTAAATCTGACTTTATTTGTGCAAAAAGTGTCTTGTAATTGTGTTCATATAATCCCTGGGTTTGTTTTGGCAGGTAAACTCCTAGGTATTTTATACTGTCTACCCTAGCTTTAAATGGGATTTCTCTTTCTCTCTCTTGCTGTTGGACTTTGTTGCTAATATATAGGAATGCAGAAGATTTGTGTGGGTTTATTTTGTAACCTGAAACTTTGCCAAAGTTGTTTATTATTTCAAGTAGTTTTTTGCTTGAATCTCTGGGATTCTCTAAGTAAATCATCATATCATCTGCAAAGAGTGATAACTTAGTTTCTTCTTTGGCTATTCTTATTCCTTCAATATCTTTATCTTGTCTAATTGCTACAGCTAACATTTCTAGTACCAAATTGAATAATAGTGGTGATAATGGACATCCTTGTTTCACCCCTGATCTTATTGGGAATGCATCTAGCTTATCCCCATTGCATATAATGCTTGCTTAAGGTTTTAGATAGATAGTGCTTATTATTTTATGGAAAGTTCCCTTTATTCCCATTTTCACCAGTGTTTTTTAATAGGAATGGGTGTTGTATTTTGTCAAAAGCTTTTTCTGCATCTATTGAGATAATCATGTGGTTTTTGTTAGCTTTGTTGTTGATGTGAGAGTTTTCCTAATATTGAACCAGCCCTGCAATCCTGGTATGAATCCTACCTGATCATAATGTATTAATCTCGTGATAAAATGCTGTATTCGTTTTGGTAAAATCTTATTTAAAATTTTTGCATCTATATTCATTAGGGAAATTGGTCTATGATTTTCTTTCTCTGTTTTGTCTCTTCCTGGTTTGGGTATCAAAACCATATTTGTATCATAGAAAGAATTTGCGAGGACTCCTTCTTCCCCAATTTTCAAAAACAGTCTGTATAGTATTGGAATTAACTGTTCTTTAAATGTTTGATAGAATTCACTTGTGAATTCATCTGGCCCTGGAGATTTTTTCCTAGGGAGTTCATTGATGGCTTGTTCAGTTTCTTTTTCTGAGATGGGATTGTTTAAGTATTCAACTTTCTCTTCTGTTAATCTGGGCAATTTGTATTTTTTAAAATATTCATCTATCTTGTTTAGATTATCGAATTTGGGGGCATAAAGTTGGGCAAAGTAGTTTCTAATTATTGTTTTAATTTCCTCCTCATTGGAGGTGAGTTTACCCCTTTCATTTTTAATATTAGTAATTTGATTTTCTTCTTTCTTTTTTTTAATCAGATCGACCAAAGGTTTATCAATTTTATTAGTTTTTTCATAAAACCAACTATTGGTTTTATTTATTAATTCAATAGTTTTCTTAATTTCAATTTTATTAATCTCTCCTTTGGTTTTCAGTATTTCTAATTTGGTATTTACTTGGGGATTTTCAATTTGTTCTTTTTCTAGCTTTTTCAACTGCAAGCCTAAGTCATTGATCTCCTCTTTCTCTATTTTATTTATGTAAGCATTCAAAGATATAAAACTTCCCCTAATAACTGCTTTTGCAGCATCCCATAAGATTTGGCATGTTGTCTCACTATTGTCATTCTCTTGAATGAAATTGTTGATTGTTTCTATGATTTCTTCTTTAACGCAACCCTTCTTTAGGATTAGATTATTTAGTTTCCAATTGATTTTTGGTTATTCTTTCCATGGCCTTTTATTACATGTAATTTTTAATGCATTATGATCTGAGAAGGATGCATTGATTATCTCTACCTTTCTGCACTGGATTGTGAGATTTTTATGTCCTAGTACATGGTCAATTTTTGTAAATGTTCCATGTACCGCTGAGAAAAAGGCATATTCCTTTCTATTCCCATTCAATTTTCTCCCAAGATCTACCATATCTACCTTACCCAGAGTTTTATTTACCTCCTTAACCTCTTTCTTGTTTATTTTGAGGTTAGATTTATCGAGTTCAGAGAGGGGGAGGTTGGGGTCCCCCACTAGTACAGTTTTGCTGTCACTTTCTTCCTTCAACTCCCCCAGCCTCTCCTCCAAGAATCTGGATGCTATACCACTTGGAGCATACATGTTTAGTAATGATATTGCTTCATTGTCTATGGTGCTTTTTAGCACGATATAGTTTCCATCCTTATCCCTTTTGATGAGATCTATTTCTCCTTTTGCTTTGTCTGAGATTAGGATTGCTACTCCTGCCTTTCTTACATGGGCTGAAGCACAATATATTCTGCTCCATCCTTTCACCTTTATCCTATGTGTATCCCCCCGTTTCAAATGTCTTTCTTGTAAGCAGCATATTGTTGCATTATGGCTTTTAATCCATTCTGCTATCTGTCTCCGTTTTATGGGAGAACTCATTCCATTCACATTCACAGTTATGATTACAATCTGTGTATTTCCCTCCATCCTCTTTCCCACCATTTGTGCTGTTAGCTCTCCCGTCTCCCTTCCCCTCCTCAGTAGCATTCACTTTTCACCCCCTCCTCCTGCAGCCTTCCCCTCCTTCTTTTAGACCCCCTCCCTTTTACTCCCCTTTACTCTTACTGTTTCTTCCCTCCCTTTTAGCCTCCCTCCCGTTTCTTCCCCCTTCCCCTCCTATTACCTATAGAGCTAGTTAGGATTATCTACTTATTATTGTTCCCTCCTTTAAACAAATCAGATGAGAGTTCCTCTCAAACAATGCTCATCTCCCTCCCCTCCTTCCCTCTACTATAGTTTTGTGCTTCTTCCTGTGATATAATTTGCCATTTTCTCCTTCTTCCTTTTCACACCTCCTATTAATATCCCTTCTCATTCTTAAATCATATTTTTGACATGACATCATTTATTTTATGCCCGTTCCCTCTATATATATCCCTTTTATCATAATAGCTGCACAGTTCTCAAGATCAACAGATATCACCTTCCCTTATAGGGAGGTAAACAGTTTGCCCTAACTGAGTAACAAGTTTTTGTTTTTGTTTTTTCCCCCCTGTTTACCTTTTTATGATTCTCTTGAGACCTGCATTTGAAGATCAAATTGTCTATTGAGTTCTGGAGTTTTGGTCAGGAAGCTCTGGAAATCCCTAATTTCGTTGAATGACTTTCTCCTTGCCTGAAATGTTATGCTGAACTTTGCTGGGTAGTTGATCCTTGGTTGAAGTCCCAGCTCTTTTGCCTTTCAGAATATTGGGTTGCAATTCTTTCGATCTTTTAATGTAGAAGCTGCAAAGTCCTGTTTGATCCTGACTGCATGTCCTTGATATTTGAATTGTTTCTTTCCGGCTGCTTGTAGTATTTTCTCCTTCACTTGATAGCTCTGGAATTTGGCAACGATATTTCTTGGGATTTTGAGTGTGGGATCGCTTTCGGGAGGGGAACGGTGGATTCTTTTGATGACTATTTTGCCCTCTGGGTCTAGTACTTCTGGGCAGTTTTCCTTGATGATTTCCTGGAAGATATTGCCCAGACTCTTTTCTTCATCATGGGTTTCTGGCAGGCCAATAATTCTTAAATTTTCTCTCCTGGATCTATTTTCCAGGTCAGTTGTTTTTCCAATTAAATATTTTACATTTTCTTCTATCTTTTCATTCTTTAGATTTTGCGTGACTGATTCTTGCTGCCTCATTGAGTCATTAGTTTCTACTTGCCCAATTCTAGTCTTCATCGTATTGTTTTCTTCAGTTAACTTTTGCATCTCCTTTTCCATCTGACCAATTTTTCCCTTTAAGGAGATATTTTCTCCAGTTAATTTTTGTACTTCCTTTTCCATTTGACCAATATTCCCAGTTAAGTTATGTGTTTCCTTTTCCATTTGATCAATTTTCCCAATTAGGTTTTGGATTCCCTTTTCCGTTTGATTAACTCTACCTTTTAGGGAATTACTTTCTCCAATTAATTTTTGAACTTCCTTTTCCATTTGTTCAATTTTCCTTTTCAAAGTGATGTTCTCATCAGTGAATTCTTTTTTTATAATTTTAAAATTATTGCCCAGTTTTTCTTCTATTTCCCTCTTCAGCTGTTCCAGGACAGCTGGTTGGGCTTGTGAGAAGTTCATAGTCCCTTCTGAAGTTTCAGATGGAAGTACAGTCTCAGCTCTGACCTCTTTGGTGTTTGTGTTTTGGTCCTTATCCCCATAGAAAGATTCTATGGTTTTTTCACTTTTTGTCTGCTTTTTCCTGTTCATGATGTTGACTGAGCATTGTAGCTTCTGGATCTTTCAGTCAGAAGCTACAGAACTTTGTGTTGAGCTGATGTGTGAAAAAGCTAAAAGCAGGTTTTTGTTTTTTGTTTCCCAGATCAACCCTGGGGTTAGCTTGTTAAGAGTGTGGGAGGAGTGGTCTGGCCACAGGAGATCTCCTCAGCTGACCTGAGGCAAAGGCAAGGTTAGGGAATGGTGATCCCAGCTTCCCTATTGTCTTCCCTTTTCCCCTGGAGGGCTGAGGCACACCTAGATGCTAATGCGTATTCCGACCCCTCCTAGGGCTCCTCTCTGGGCACTGAGGCTTGCCTGGGTATCAGTGCAAATTTTCTCTGCCCTGGGTCCTCTGTCCTTCTGGATCGCCTCTGCCCCAGTAGGAGAAATCCCCCTTTGCTATTTTCCTAGCCTCTGGTGTTATGAGACTATTTGCCCCCTTCTGCTGTTCCCACTGATCCAGGATTTTTCTGGCGAAATATTTTATGGTTCTTTCACGGTCATCAGAGGGGGAGGAGAGAGCATTTACTGATCACTCTGCCATCCTGGCTCCCGGAAGTTCAAGTAGGTGACTTACCGAAGTTTAATCTTCAGGCTGAAGGTCTCAGGAGCTGCTGTGTTGATATCTGGCTCTCATCTCCTCGGTTTGGCTTGTCTCATGCTCCGCTGGTTCCGCCTGCCACTCTCAGGCTTCTCAGGTCCCTTCCACCCCGCTGTGCTGACCACGGTTCGCTGTGCGCTGGGGGCTCACCCCCGCAGAACAGATCCTTCCCGTGGACCTTCCAGTCTAACCTGGGCTCTGAATCCGTCAAAGTCTGTCACCCACTGGATTCCTGCACCTCCAAAGTTTGGTCAGATTCTCCTTTCAGAGGTATCCAGAGGAGTTTGTCCAGGAGCTTAGGTGAGTTGTTGCTCTCATTCCGCCATCTTGGCTCTGCCCCTGGAGTTTTGTTTTTAAAAACCAAGAAATACGTAGCTGGAATTTAATTTATGATCTCATATGTTATGGTTACTAAGTTTTCTGTTGACTATATCAATGTCATGAACTGAACTTTCAGCTCAGCAATTTTGTCAGAGTCTTTGCTATTGCCCACCTTTGTATTAATATTGAATAAAAGTTGAATTAATGCAGTTGATTACTATAAGCACTAGAAATAACTATATTAAAATTTGAGAATATTTAGATCTAATTTTCTTATTCTCAAGGTGTGGGTTTTTCCTGTGTGATGAAAAGCATTTATAAGTTGTTTTTTGTTTGGTTGTTTGTTGTAAAGAATAGCTCCTCTTGCTTCTTTACCTGGAATTTGAGTTTCCTATGGTTTGAAGTACTACATTATAATCCCTCATTGTGACGGAAAGCCTTTTGTTTCATTCTTAATTTAGCACACATTGACAATAATTTTAAGGATAGGGGGACATAAAACTCTCATTTTATTAGAAACATTTGTATAAATAAGCAGAAATTTTTATTATGGTGTCTGGGGATAGAGAGATATTGGGAGACTAAGTTGGAGAAAAGAATTGATCTTTTCTTGGGATTTCTCCTCAGCCCAAGTCCTCAAATCTAAAATGCCTATTGAGTATATTTCTCCTCTCTGCCTTAGCCCAGATGTCCCTTTATTTGTATTTATTCAACCTCTCAAATCCAGATGCTAAGAAGTTCTTCCCACTCTCTTCTACTCTCCAATTCACAAACTTCATAGGGAGAGAGCTAGTCTTCTGCACAAGAATATAGGACCTGGTAATATTTGCAATTCTGGTTCTTAGATTGAATCAAAAAGTTTGTTTGCACCTAGTTAAGGCATAAGTCATTTAATAACAATGAAAACGAGGTTCATAAAATATGAAAATACCTCTGTTAATTCAACAGATATTTATTAAATGGACTAAGCTGTGGGAATACAAAAAGAAAAGTGAAATTTTCCCAGCTCCAGTTGGGAATATAAAGATATTGGGAATATAAAAATATAAAGAAGGAAACAAATAGGAGACAATATGAAATATCTCATAAGAAAAACAATTGACCTGTAGAACATATCAAGAAGAAAAAATATAGGAATAATCAGACTACTTGAAAGCTATGATCAAAAAAAGAATCTTTATACAATGATATAAAAAGTTATTAAAGAAAATTGTCCTGAAGAATTAGAACACAAAGGAAAAATAGAAGTAGAAAAAAATCCACTGATCATCACCTAAAAGAAATTCTATAAGGAAAACCTACAGGAGTATCACAGCTGTATTCCTGAAACCCCCAGATCAAGGATAATATATTATGAGAAACAAGAAAAAAAGATTCAAATATAGCAGAGTCACAATTAGAATCACACAAGCCCTAGCAGTGATTACATTAAAACACTGCATATATAATGCTATATAATGAAGAATTAAATACCCGGGGTTATGGCTAAAAATATCATATACATCAAAGTAAAGCATGAACTAAATTAAACAAAAAAAATGGACATTTAATGAATAGCCAGAATTTCTGCATTTTATTGCAGAAGTCCTAAAATTAATAGGAAAAGTGACACATAAGATCCAAAAGAAACATACGGTCAACATCAGCAACTAAATACAAGCGACAAGGACCGATGTTTACCTTTTATATAAACAACTATAAACTGTATGTCTAAAATGGCAAACAGTAATTGGACAGTTCAAAAGAAAGGTTGGGGTAGAGTTGAGTATGATGTGATTCTAGGAAATCTAGGAAAAGGCGAAAAAGGTAATTAATACAAATGAGGTGTGGAACGAAAAATTGACACAGAGGAATTAGATGGAGGAGAAAGGCTGCTAGTTCTGGAATCCTACTCTCATGGGAAATGGGTTAAAGAGGGAACACTACATAAATATCTAGAGGGATATAAGTGTCTTCTAAATTCAGAAAGAAATAAAAGACTAAGGGAATGAGGAGAGGGAAGGATTTTTTAGAGGGAACCCTACTCATATCAGATTTGAATTGAAGAGAATACAATATATACATGTAGAAGGGAATAAAAGTCTTCCAAATTTATAAAAATGTAAGAGGGACAAAGAATAGGATTGGGGTTATAGAAGGGTGTCTAAATTAATGGGAATAGATTAAAGGAGAAATGACATATAAATTTGGATGCCTATAATAGTCTTCGAAATTCAAATAGAAAAAGGGAGCAAGGGGAAAGGGTGGGGGAGATAGATGGAGGAGGGATCTTTGGAGGGGGGTAGGTTAAGTAATAGGAAGGCAAGGTAGTGTGTAGAAGTAAAATAGAGGAGTCAGGAAGGATAGGAAATAAGAGATACACACAAACATAAAATGAAGACCAGGAGTAGAATTTACTAGGGAAAAAAAAGAAGGGATCATAATCACATTCTCAAACAAAGCTAAAGTTAAGTTACAGATTTAATTAAAAGAGAAAAATAGGGAAAGTATACCATATGTTAGCCATATTAATCAATATTGTTTTAGACTATTCAAAATCACTGGACAGTTTAAGGTTGTAATATTGCTGTGATATAGGATGAGTTAGTAGATTTAGATTTAGAAAAATATGAATTAATAGATTTAGAAAAATAGACTTGGACTAATGAAGGAAGACATTACCCACCATCACAGAAACAGAACACAAGCAAGTACAGTACAGTCTTACACAGATGCATATGAAAGTATATGTGTATATATATGGATATGATTATAGATTATGCATATGTAAGTGTATCAATATTTGTCTATGTAAGTATATATATGTTAGTGTACATATGTGCAAAGAATATATAAGAATGTATATAGATATATGTTCATACACATACACATACACACATGCATGCATATATACATACCTATCTATAGGTTGATAGATAAATCTCTCTATTTAATTGTAGCCTTTTCCTTCTTAGCTGTACCTTTCTGGGAGGTGGGGGAGGAAGGGAGGAAAAAAGAAAAAAGTAAAAAGTGTACAGTAGAGAGCAAAAGAAAACTCACAGGGAAGCAAAGATGGACAGCTCTGAAGGCAATGTGTAGGATTTACTATATAGGCTTTCTTGAAATGGAAATTTATTGCTGTGCATTTTGAATCCTCTTTTACATTTTGCTGTGCACATGTCATTTTTTTTCTTTTCTTTTGTAATTGTTTTAGTATTTAAGTTTATAATATGTTCTTTTTCTTTTCTTATTTTGTATTTGTTTTACTATTTAAATTAAAAATGAATTAATAAAAGGGTAATAACTAAACTATGAAAAAGAAATCTTGATTAGTTGCTAAGATAGTGGTGATCAAAAACGGAAGTGAAATGTCTGTGAACCAGTCCCACAAAGTTTTTCTTGTTTTAATACTTTAGTAATCCTCTCAGGAGAATATAATGGGAATTTTGAGTTCCTCCATCACACTTTATGTATTTGCCATGAATGATTATGTGTCTTTGGCATTTTTTTTGTGGGGGAACAAATAAATGCCTATCCTATATTGGATCTATTTTGTACATGGTGTAATTTCTATAGTCTTATTTTTTTCCCCCTTTTCTGGGCATTTTCCCAGCCAGTGACTTGACTTCTGAATACTCTCTTCATACCCATTTCACCTCCAGATCCACCCAGCCAGTGCTTGGGGTCTGAGATTCAAATGCTTCTTCCCAGCCTCAGGGCTTTGGGTGGGGGCGGGGCTGCTATTCAGTGTGAGATTAAGTTTAGGTGCTCAGGTGGGGGCAGGGCCACCTCACGGGCTCAGTTGCCTCAGGGGGTTTATGCAGAGACCTTCAACAATGGATCCGAGCTCCTGCCTGCTTGGGGAGCCCCTGTCCGCTGCTGCCCCCTCTGCTGCCTCCCGAGGGGGCCTGAGTTATGGGGGCATCCCACTCCCCTCTCGCCAAGCTGAGAAGACCCTCTCACCAACCTTTGGGGCCCATGGGTGGAGGGACCTGCGTGGCCTCTGGAGATTCCGTCCCTGAAGCCCGCTCGGGTCTGCTCCTCTCTGTGCCACTCAGCCAAGGCAGGGCTGGGTTTGGCGACGGACCTTTCGTTGGTTTTTCAGGGCTCTCTGAAACCGAAATCTCCTCCGCTCTGTTGTTCTGTGGCTTCTGCTGCTCCAGAATTTGTTGGGAGTTCTTTTTTTACAGATATTTTATGAGCTGTGGGTTCAGAGCTAGCATATGTGTGTCTTTCTACTCCGCCATCTTGGCTCCCATGGTGTAAATTTCTAGAAGGACACTTTGTCAAACTCTTTAAAGAGACCCAAGATATGAAAAAAATCTAAACTGCAAGAGTTTCTTTCTCAAGACTCTGTAGTAGAGGCAGAATGAAACTGGTAATGTGATTTCTTCATTTTAGCATGAACTCATCTAAAGACATAAACCTAATAAAGGTGGTTTTCATTGCTAAACATTGCTCTACTTGCTTCTATATTTTTTGTACAGTAAATAAAATTCATATGGGGTTCTTTAAAGAAGCTACAATGAATCCACAGAACTCTGTGAGGTTTCTATAGAAGAGTTCCTCTGACATTACTTTGAGGAGATAGGATTTCTAATTGGAATTTAAGCAGCTCTCTATTTAACCCACATGGAGTTATTAACTCTAAGTTAGAGAGGTATATCTGGCTGAGATAGATGACTCAAAGAAGTATAATCTAATTGTATAAAATGCATTTACATACAACACATTACATAATATGTAATACATTATATATAACATATAAATATATTTGTTATTTATAAATATAAAGAAATATAATTTGAAATATAATTAAACCTGAGATCAC
This sequence comes from Notamacropus eugenii, assembly GCF_028372415.1. NCBI lineage: Eukaryota > Metazoa > Chordata > Mammalia > Diprotodontia > Macropodidae > Notamacropus > Notamacropus eugenii. The sequence goes on along the minus strand of NC_092874.1, from coordinate 350,540,758 downwards.
TAGATTTCTGGCAATATTTCTGGTCTGTATTTCAAAAATCAAAGATTTTTTTTGTCTAGAGAGGATAGACCCCTCTAGCCACAGGTCTAAGAAACATATAGATCATTCTTCATGGAAAACAAAAAGTAAGGAAGTACCCATCCCTCATCAATAATATTTTTTTTCCCCTTGTCCAATAACTGGACATTTAAGGTTTCTCCATTAAAACTAGAAAACATTGGTCTATTTTGTCTTTTGCATAATCTTCATTTTAAAATATATCTTTCCCCCAATCTTGAAGACTATCCCTTGCCCCTGGGGAAAAAAAATGCAGACAGAGAGTAAAACCAAATAATAAAGCAATCTAATTTAACAATACATTAAACACTTCACACACAGAGTTCTCTACCTTTACATGAAAGTGAATGAGATACATTTTTTTGTATCTTTTCTTCAGGGTCAGGCTTGATTATTATAATTACACAGCATTAAGTTTCCTTTCTATCCACTTAGGTTTTGGTAATCCTTGTGTGTACTATCCTTATTTGGTTTAATTTAATTTACTTCAGTTCATATGTCTTTGGGGGCTTCTCTATATTTTCCATATTTGTCATTTCATACAGTTCAATAATATTCCATTATTATGTAATTTAATTTATGTGATAAACCTTGAGGTGGAATATCTCTCCTCTCTTCCTGGCGAGATGTTTTCAATTACTAGGATCTTTTCATTCTTCCCATTAGAGTTAGGAAACAGCTACAGAAATAACAGACTGTGAGTTATGATACTGTTTTGTGGTGAGTGTTGTCTCATCCCCCATGAACTCATCTGTTGATTTCTCTGCTTCTGCTGCCACCATCACAACCTCCATCTCCTCAACTGGTAATAGGAAAAAATCAGTGCTTGGGTCTGGTTTGCTCTGGTCACAGTCATATATCCTATACATCCTCCTAGGTTGTGGGAGTGAGAAGGCATGGGAGCTGAGGGTGTAGAAGCGATGGCAGCATCAGAACTGGTGCACATTGTGAGTTCATCTACAACTACATGAAGGCAATAAGGTTCTGAGTGATTATATCAGTAAGCCTGGAGGGAATGCTATCACAGGTTCTTAAATCTGCATTTATGAAAAGAAAGGCAACTTTTGAGGGGTCAAAAATTATTATTTTTTATTTAACTTTTAACATTCATTTTCACAAAATTTTGGGTTACAAATTTTCTCCCCTTTTATCCCCTCCCCCCCCAAACACCAAGCATTCTAATTGCCCCTATGACCAATCTGATTTCTCTTCTATTATCCCTCTCTAACCTTGTCTCCGTCTTCTCTTTTGTCCTGTAGGGCCAGATAGCTTTCTATACCCCTTTACCTGTATTTCTTATTTCCTAGTGGCAAGAACATTACTCGACAGTTGATCCTAACACTTTGAGTTCCAACTTCTTTACCTCCCTCCCTCTCCACCCCTTCCCTTTGGAAGGCAAGCACTTCAATATAGGCCAAATCTGTGTAGTTTTGCAAATGACTTCCATAATAGTTGTGTTGTATAGGACTAACTATATTTCCCTCCATCCTATCCTGTCCCCCATTACTTCTATTCTCTTTTGATCCTATCCCTCCCCAGGAGTGTCGACCTCAAATTGCACTCTCCTCCCCATGCCCTCCCTTCTATCATCCCTCCCCACCCTGCTTATCCCCTTATCCCCCACTTTCCTGTATTGTAAGATAGGTTTTCATACCAAAATGAGTGTGCATTTTATTCTTTCCTTTAATGGAATGCGATGAGAGTAGACTTCATGTTTTTCTCTCACCTCCCCTCTTTATCCCTTCACTAATGAGTCTTTTGCTTGCCTCTTTTATGAGAGACAATTTGCCCCATTCAATTTCTCCCTTTCTCCTCCCAATATCTTTCTCTCTCACTGCTTGATTTCATTTTTTTTAAGATATGATCCCATCCTCTTCAATTCACTCTGTGCTCTCTGTCTCTATGTATGTGTGTGTGTATGTGTGTGCATGTGTGTGTGTGTAATCCCACCCAGTACCCAGATACTGAAATGTTTCAAGAGTTATAAATATTGTCTTTCCATGTAGGAATGTAAACAGTTCAACTTTAGTAAGTCCCTTATGACTTCTCCTTGCTGTTCACCTTTTCATGGTTCTCTTCATTGTTGTGTTTGAAAGTCAAATTTTCTTTTCAGCTCTGGTCTTTTCATCAAGAATGCTTGAAAGTCCTCTATTTCATTGAAAGACCAATTTTTTCCCTGAAGTATTATACTCAGTTTTGCTGGGTAGGTTATTCTTGGTTTTATTCCTAGTTCCTTTGACTTCTAGAATATCCTATTCCATGCCCTTCGATCCCTTAATGTAGAAGCTGCTAGATCTTGTGTTATCCTGATTGTATTTCCACAACACTTGAATTGTTTCTTTCCAGCTGCTTGCAATATTTTCTCCTTGACCTGGGAACTCTGGAATTTGGCCACAATGTTCCTAGGAGTTTCTCTTTTTGGATGTCTTTCAGGCGGTGTTCTATGGATTCCTTGAATATTTATTTTGCCCTCTGGTTCTAGAATCTCAGGATAGTTTTCCTTGATAATTTCATGAAAGATGATGTCTAAGCTCTTTTTTTGATCATGGCTTTCAGGTAGTCCCATAATTTTTAAATTGTCTCTCCTGGATCTATTTTCTAGGTCAGTTGTTTTTCCAATGAGATATTTCACATTATCTTCCATTTTTCCATTCTTCTCGCTTTGTTCTGTGATTTCTTGCTTTCTCATAAAGTCCTTAGCCTCCATCTGTTCCATTCTAATTCTGAAAGAACTATTTTCTTCAGCGAGCTTCTGAATTTCCTTTTCCATTTGGCTAATTCTGCTTTTGAAAGCACTCTTCTCCTCATTGGCTTTTTGAACCTCTTTTGCCAATTGAGTTAGGCTAGTTTTCAAGGTGTTATTTTCTTCAACATTTTTTGGGTCTCCTTTAGCAGGGAGATGATTTGCTGTTCATGCTTTTCTTTCATCTCTCTCATTTCTCTTCCCAGCTTTTCCTCCACATCTCTAACTTGATTTTCAAAATTCTTTTTGAGCTCTTCCATGGCCTGAGCCCATTGGGTGGGCTGGGACACAGAAGCCTTGATTTCTGTGTCTTTGCCTGATGGTAAGCATTGTTCTTCCTCATCAGACAGGAAGGGAGGAAATGCCTGTTCACCAAGAAAGTAACCTTCTATAGTCTTATTTCTTTTCCCTTTTCTGGGCATTTTCCCAGCCAGTGACTTGACTTCTAAATATTTTCCTCACACCCACCTCGCCTCCTGATCCTCCCAGCCAGCGTTTGGGGTCTTAGATTCAAAAGCTGCTTCCAGCCTCAGGGCTTTTGGCGGGGACAGGGCTGCTATTCAGTGTGAGATTAAGTTCAGGTGCTGAGGTTGGGGCAGGGCCACCTCTCAGGCTCAGTTCCCTCAGGGCGTTAATGCACAGACCTTCAACAATGGATCCAGGCTCCTGCCTGCTTGGGGAGCCCCGGTCTGCCGCCACCCCTCAGGTTCTGTCTCCTGAGGGGGCCCGAGCCATGGGGACACCCCACTTCCCCCTCGACCCACCAAAGAGACTCTCTCACTGACCCCCATCACCTGTGGGTGGAGGGACTTGTGCGGCCGCTGGAGATCCCGTCCCTGAAGCCTGCTCGGATCTGTTCCTCTCGGTGCCGCAGCCGCGGCAGGGCTGTATTCAGCTCCCAGTCCCGGCGCCCAGTCCGCAGCGCGAAGGACCTTTTGCGAGAGGTTTGCAGGTCTCTCTGGAACAGAAATCTCCCTCGCTCCAACGTTCTGTGGCCTCTGGGTGCAGAATTAGCCGAGAGTTACTTCTTTGTAGTTGTTCTATGGGTTGTGGGTTCGGAGCTATGTGTATGTCCTTCTTTCTACTCCGCCATCTTGGCTCTGCCCCCCCAAAAATTATTTTAATGAAACTTATGTATCATTCACTTGGTTCAGGTAAAAATCAGCACCATGAAATTCAGAGCAAATACAGAGAAATCCAAAGTCAACAAACATGCTTCTAAATGTCTGACAGATCAACAGACAGATCCAACTGTCTGACCATAGTTACCAGAGAGGAAAGCACCAACTTCTGAGTTTTCCAAGCAAGGGAGGGGTCCTTTGTGGCTTCCCCAAGTCTCCTCTGGCCAAATAAACACTTCCAATCAATAAACCCCAAAGCAAAACCACACTCTCAGAGTATTTATACATTTTTAAAACCAGAGGGAATCACAGTCCTTGAGAATGATCTTCTCCTTTTTGTATTCATGTATGCATTCAAAGATATATCTTTATACATACACATATATAATTACATTATATATATATATATTATATATAATAACCCTAACCTTAAATGCGCTTTCTCTCTCTCTCTCTCTCTCTCTCTCTCTCTCTCTCTCTCTCTCTCTCTCTCTCTCTCTCTCTCTCTCTCCTTGTCCCCATAGAACGACTCTTTGTTTTTTCTCTTCTGCTTTGCTTCTTACTTGTGATAGTAACCCTTTTCCTGGCTTTAATGTAGATCTCTGCATCTGTGGCATAGGGAGCTCTGCCCCACAGTTCTTGTGCTTAAAACTTGAGGTTGTTTCTGTTGTGACCTCTGGTTCTTTCAGCTAGAAACTAAAATGCTGCAGCTTACTTGGTGCTGAGCTGGCCGGTGTTTGAAAGCAAAGATCAGGTGAGGTCTTTTTGGAGTTTCCCCAAAGTTACCCTGGAGGTAGCTGGTTAAGTATGAGGGAAGGATAGTCTGCACTCTGGAGGTTCCTCTGCTGAGCTAGAGCATAGGCAAGCTCAGCTGTTTGTGCTAGTGTCTTCTCTATTCTGCTGGGGTGTTGAGGCACGCCTGGGGTCCTGATGTTGGCAATTGCTGGCTTCACCCTCCTGGGGTTCAGTGTCTTCATCCGATTTGTTGAGACAGGGCTGTCTGGAACAGTTCTTATCCTTCACTGTTCACCTTTAGCCACAGCAAGAGGAACCTTCCTTAGCGATCTTTCTAGCCTCATGAGCTGAGAGTCTGTTTACCCCTTCTGCTGCTTCCACTGTTCCACAGTTTTTCCCGGGGAGATATTCTCTGGTCTTGTCAAGGTCAACAAGTGTAGGGAGATAGAAATTACCAGTCACTCTGCCATCTTGGCTCCTGGAGTGAAGAACATTCTTTTAAAATTAAAAATTATTGAAGAAAACTAAAGTGCAGTTGGAATTGTTATTTAGGTTGAATAGGAATGCAGACTTTTAGAAATACTCAAGTATTTGAACAGGGATCAAATATTTGCAATTTTCTCACGAAATTCTTCGAGCTGTATCTAGGAGCACATAGTGCTTCAGCAGCTCTCCAAATTCTCTCTCTCTCTTTCATTCTCTCTCTCTCTCTCCATCTCTATCTCACACACACACACACACACACACACACACACACACTCACTCACACATATTTTTTAGTATATAATTTATTTCTCAGTATTCAACATTCACGTGCACAAGAATTTGAATTCCAAATTTTCACCACATCTCTCCCCAATCCCACCCCAGGACAGCCTGCAGCCCATCCACCCTTTTCCAAGTCTGTCCTCCCTTCCATCAGTCCTGCTTCTTTTATGCCCCTTCCTTCTATTTTCCTGTAGGACAAAGAGATTTCTATATCCTATTACGTGTACGTCTTATTTCCCAATTACATTCAAAAACAAATTTCAACATCCATTTCTAAAGCTTTGAGTTCTATATTCTCTCTTTTTCTCCCTCCCCACCAGCCCTCATTGAGAAAGCTAGCTATTTTATATAGGTCACATATGTGTAGCCATGTGAAAAACTTCCATAACAGTCATGTTGTGAAAGACTAATCACATTTCCTTCTGTCTTGTCCTGCCCTACATTTATTCAGTTCTCTACCTTGACCTATCCCCCCCCAACATTGTTTGCTTTTGATTATCCCTTTCCTCACTTTTCCATCCCTTTTATTATCTTCCCTCTCCATCCCTACCCCCCCACCTTCCTGTGTGGTAAAATAGATTTCCATGTCCAATTGAGTGCACACGCATATATTTTGTCAATACATAACTACTTTAGCTGCTACGTTGTTGAGGATATGCTGCCTTTGTTGGACTTTCTAGCAGAGGATGAGGATTTTATAAAGAAAATGCGTTTGAAATTGCAGATCTATATGATGATAGTTTTATGAAATCTATCTTTCCTCTGAAGAATCTACCTTATTTGGGGGAAGAACTGATTCTATGATTTTATTTCACTTCTCATTCCTGTTGAGATCTCTTTATTTATAACGAATTTCTCACTGGTCTATCCTTATGGACAATTTGGATTTTTAAAGGTAATTGGTTTAAGAAAAAAAGTTCTAAATATTACGACACGAAACATATAGTTACATGTCCAACTGGCATGATTATTACTTGTAATTTTTAAGAATTTACACTCCTTCTTACCCCAGTATTTTATCTCTGTCATCTTCCCTCAAAAGTCCAACTGAAAAGAAAATAATATGAAATGATTTTCTGTGCTTTTTCTTACCAAGAATAGCATATTATTTAGTTTTCATAGGGAAAGAATCATGGAATATTTTTATGTAAGTGTTTATTTGATCAATTTATTTAAGGAGATGGTGGAGTAAACAGTGAATCACTTTAACTCCCCCTTAGTCACCTCCAAACAAACATAAAAATTGTGCCTCCAAACAAATCCTGGAGTAGCAGAACCAGCAAAATGATGGGATGAAACAATCTTTTAATTCAAGAAATTTGGAGGATCAACAAGAAAGTTCAATCTTACTTGGGTTGAAGGAGAGTGCAATCTAGGACAGGAAGTATCTCAGCAAGCCAGAAGCAAGCCCCACCTCAGCAAATCTGTGAGAGATCCTGAGCCCAGTGTCATGGAGCATTTACATGCCAACTCCAGGACTCCCCATTGCTTTAACATAACCAGGGGATTGCTTGAACCTTGTTTTTATCAATATTGGCTCAAAGAGGGAATAATATACACAATTAGTTGAATATGGAAATCTATCTTACTTGACAAGAAAGTAGGAGAGGAAGAGGCAACATAAAGGGAAGGAGAGAGACACAGAATGCTGAGGAGAGAAAGGGTGAAAAAAGAGAGAGAGAGAGAAAAAAAAACAGGAGTAAGAATAGGATGGAGGGATATGCCCAGGTAATAATTATAACTGTGGATATCAATGTGATTAATTCTACCATAAAATGGAAGCAGATAACAGAGTGGATAAAAAACAAGAATCCTACAATATGTTGTTTACAAGAAACACACTTGAAGTGGAGAAACAAAGAGTAAAGGAAAGGGACTGGAGAAGAATCTAACACATCAGGGTAAAGTAAAAAAAAAAATCTGGTGTAGCAATCCTGATCTTGGAGGAAATAAAAGCAAAAATATATCTAATTGAAACAGACGAGGAAAGAAACTATATCTTACTAAAAGGTACCAGAGGCAGTGAAACAATCACAATACTAAACATATACACACCAAGTGATATAGAATCCACATTTTTAAAAGGAAAAATTAATTGAATTACAGGAAGAAATAGACAGCCAAACCATAGCAGTAGGAGTCCTCAACCGTATCCTCCCAGAACTCAATAAATCCAACCAAATATAAACAAGGAAGAAATTAAGGACATAAGTAGAATATTGGAAAGATTAGATATTCCAGACTTTTGGAGAAAACTGAATGGAAACAGAAAGGAATATAAACCACAAGCAAATTAGAAGACCAAGAAATAAACTATTTGTTAGAACTGTGGGGAGAGAACAAATTCACGAACATACAAGAGATAGCATTTTGAAATATAAAATATCAAATACCTAATTTTTAGTTTTTGACATTCGCTTCCTTAAGATTTTTAATTCTAAATTTTATCTACCTCCTCTCACAACCCTCCCCCAAGAAGGCATGTCATTTGGTACAGGCTCTACATATACATTCATATGAAACATATTTTCACATTAGGCATGTTATAAAAGAGAACTAGAACCAATGGGAGGAGCCATGAGAAACAAACAAAAAAGAGAAAATAATATGCTTTGCATTCAGACACCATAGCAAAGTTCTTTTTATGGATCTGGATAGCGTTTTCCATCATGAGTCTTTTGGAACTCTCTTAGAACCTTGCACTGGTAAGAAGAGCTAAGTCTATCAAAATTAATTGCATTCATATACCATAACTTGCTCAAGCCATTCCCCAATAGATAGGTTTCCCCTGAATTTCCAATTTTTGACCACCACAAAAAAGAGTTGCTATAAAATTTTTAATATATGCATCCTTTTCAGTTTTTTATGATCTCTTTGTGATACAGACCAAGAAGTGGCATTGCTAGGTCAAAGGGTATACACATTTTTATAGCACTTTGAGCATAGTTCCAAATTGCTCTTCAAATTGTTTGGATCAGCTCAGAACTCCAACTCATTAGTGTCCCAATTTTCCCACATGTTCTCCAATATTTATCATTTTCCTGTTTTGTCATGTTAGTCCATCTGCTAGATGTGAGGTGGTACCACAGAGTTGTTTCCATGTGCACTCTCTAATAAATAGTGATTTAGAACATTTTTATATGACTTTAGTTAGCTTTAAGTTTTTCACTACACAATGCCTATTCATATCTTGTGACCATTTATCAATTGAAGAATGACTTTTATTCTTATAAATTTGATTCAGTTCTCTATATATTTTAGAAATGAGGCCTGTATAAGAGACACTAGTTGTAAAATGTACTTCCCAGCTTTGTGCTTCGCTGTTAATCTTGGACACTTTGGTTTTGTTTGTGCAAATTTTTTTTAATTTAATATAATCAAAATTATCCATTTTGCATTTCAGAATGTTCTCTATCTTTTGTTTGGTCATAAATTCTTTCATTCTCTATAAATCTGACAGGTAAGCTATTCCTTGCTTTTCTAGTTTGCTTACCTGTAGCAGCCTTTACATCTAAATTGTGTACCAGTTTTAGTTAATCTTGGTATATGGTGTAAGACAGTAGTCTATGCCTAGTTTCTGAAACATTATTTTCCAGTTTTCCCAGTAGTTTTTGTTAAATAGTGAGTACTATTTGACTTTGTTAGTTATATATAGAAATGCTGATGATTTATGGGATTTTATTTTATATCCTGCTACTTTGCTAAATTTTTTTATTTCAAGTAATCTTTTACTTGATTCTTTAGGATTCTTTGAGTATATCATATCATCTGAAAAGTGATAGATAATTTGGTTTCTTATTGGTTACTTCTAATCCTTCAATTTCTTTTTTCTTCTACTATTGTTAAAGCTAAAAGTTGAAGTACTATATTGAATAACAGTAGCGATAATGTACATCCTTATTTCACCCCTGACCTTATTGAAAATGCTTCTAGCTTTTCCCCATTACATATAATACTTGCTGATGGTTTTGGATAGATGTTACTTATCATTTTAAGGAAGACTCCATTTATTCTTTTGTTCTCCAGTGTTTCTAATAGGAATGGGGTGCTGTATGTTGTCAAAAAGCTTTTCTGCATCTATTGAGATAATCATATGATTTATGTTAGTTTTTTTATATGATCCATCGTGCTGATAGCTTTCCTAATATTGAAGCAGCCCTGCATTCCTGCTATAAATCCTATCTAGTCATAGTGCATCGTTTTCCTGAAACATTGCTGCAGTCTCTTTGCTAATATTTTATTTAAAGTTTTTGCATCTATATTCATTAGGGAAATTGGTCTATAATTTTCTTTCTCTGTTTTGGCTCTTCTTGGTACAGTTATCAACACCATATATGTATCCTAAAAGAATTTCATAGGACTCCTTATCCACCTATTTTCCCAAATAGTTTATCTATTATAGGAATTAATTATTCCTATAATGTTTGATCATGTTTTGATTTTCTTGCAAATCCATCTGTCCCTGGAGATTTTTCTTAGGGAATTCATTGATGGATTGTTCAATTTCTTTTTCTGAAATGGCATTATTTAAGTATTTTATTTCCTCTTTTGTTAATCTGGGCAATTTAAATTTTTGTAAATATCCATCCACTTCACTAAGATAGTCAAATTTATTGGAATACAGTTGAGCAAAACAGCACGTAAATATTGCTTTAATTTTCTCTTCATTTGGTGGTTAATTCACCTATTTCATTTTTGATACTGGTATTTGGTTTTCTTCTTTTTTCTTTAATCAAATCAACCAGAGGTTTGCCTATTTTATCGATCTTTCCATGAAACCAGCTCTTAGTTTTATTTATTCAATAGTTTTCTTAATTTCAATTTTATTAATCTCTCCTTTGATTTTCAGAATTTCTTATTTGGCATTTAATTGGGTATTTTCAGTTTATTTTATCTAGCTCTTTTAGTTTTATGCTCAATACATTGATCTTCTCTTTCTCTATTGCATTCATGAAAGCGTTTAAAGATGTAAATCTTCCCCTCAGAACTGCTTTCACTGTATCCCATCAATTTTGGTACGTTGTCTCATTATTGTCATTCTCTTGTATGAAGTTATTGATTATTGCTATGATTTGCTGTTTGGTCCACTCATTCTTCAGGATTAGATCATTTCATTTTCAATTAATTTTTAGTTTATCTTTCCCTGGTCCTTTATTACATGTAATTTTATACTGCCACAAAACCTGAAAAACAGTCATTCAATATTTCTTCCTTTCTACATTGCATTGTTAGGTTTTTATGCCCTAGTACATGGTCCATTTTTGTGTAGGTGCCATGTACCACTGAGGAAAAAAAAGGTATATTCTTTTCTATTCTCATTCAATTTTCTCCATAGGCTTACCATATCTAACTTTTATAAAATTCTATTCACCTCTTCTACTTCTTTCTTGTTTATTTTGTGGCTAGATTTAGCTAGTTCTGAGAGGGGGAGCTTAAAGTCCCCCATTAGTAGAGTTTTGTTATCTATTTCTTCCTGCAACTTCCCTCACTTCTTCTCTAAAAATTTGGATACTATGCCACTTAATACATATATGTTTAGTAACAATATTACTTCAGTGTCTATGACACCTTTTAGCAGAATATAGTTTCCTTCCTTATCTTTTTAAATTAGATTTATTTTTGCTTTTGATTCATCTGAAATGCAGATTGCTACTTTTTTTTATTTCAACTAAAGCATATGTTTGTATCCCTTTGCTTTAAATGTGTTTCTTATAAAGAACATATCGCAGGATTATGGTTTTCAATCTTCTCTGCTATTTGCTTCCATTTTATGAGACAGTTCATCCCATGCACATTCATATTTATGACTATTGTCTTCATCTCCATCTTATTTCCCCTCATGCTTATTCTTTTCTCTCTCTTTTCCCCTTTTCCCTCCTCACTAATGTTTTGTTTCTAACCACCACTTCCTTCAAACTGTCCTTGTTTCTACAGACCCTTCCCTTTACTTTCCCTTTTCCACTACTACTTCTTTCCTCCCATCTAGCCACCTCTTCCTTTTCTTTCCCATTTCCACACCTCTTTCCTATAGGATAAGTTAGATTTCTATACCTAACTGAGTATTTTATTTCCTCTTTGAGACATTTATGATAACAGTAAAGTCAAACAATGTTCATCTCCCTTGTTTCCGTCTATTATAATAGGTCTTTGTTCCTCTTCATGTGATATAATTTTCTGCCTTTATCTGTCTCCTCCTTTTGTCTTCTCTCAGTACAATCACTTTTCACCTTTTAATTAGATTTTCATGTTCATATAAAGTCAACTTATACCCACACCATCTGTCTTTGTATACCCTTTCTAAATGTCATAATAAAGATACAGTTCTCATGGTTTACAAGTATCATCTTCCCATCTATGGATGGAAACAGATTGCACTTATTGAATAAGTTTTTGTTTCTTTCTTGTTTACCATTTTATGCCTCTCTTGTATCCAGTATTTGAAAATAAAATCTTCTGTTGAGCTCTGGTCTTTTCATCAGGAAGGTTTGTAAGTCCCCTGTTTCATTGAATGTCCATCTCTTTCCCTAAAAGATTATGCTGGATTTTGCTGGGTAGTTGATCCTTGGTTTTGTTCCAGGTTTCTTTCCTTTGTGAATATATCATATTCCAAACCCTCTTTCTTTTAATGTAGAAGCTGCAAGCTTCTGCATAGTTCTGTCTACGGTTCTATGATATTTAAATTGTTTCTTTCAGGGTGCTTGCATCATTTTTTCCTTGACCTGATAATTCTGGAATTTGATTATAATATTTCTTGGCATTTTCATTTTGGAATTGTATTCAGGAGGTGATTGGTGGATTCTTTCAATGACTATTTTGCCCTCTGGTTCTAGGAATTCAGAGTAGTTTTCCTTGATATATTTTTTTCCGCTTTAGAAACTTTATTACTACAATCGGGATTTTTCAGTCCCACTGACAGTGTGATGGAGAAAGGAAACAAATCTGAGCTCAGTGCAAATTCTAACAATGGCCCATCACTTTTCCTGACCTGAACATCATGGGGCCCTGAATTTTTCTGTTCCAGGGAGAAAATATCAATGGGGTCCAAGAAAATGGAAGAGTTTCAGTTCTTCGAGGTGGTCAAGTTAATTGACTTCTGGTCAGTGGCCTCTGGAATTTGTGGACATACTTTCTTTCTCCTGAAGTCTCCACAAATAAAGGGAGCAGAATTTTGCTTTTGTTTTTCTTTAAATCATGTTTCACAAGCTGCAAATAATGAACAATTTCTAAAAACAGATCTAATATAAGAGCTGGTGCTCCTGAGGAAGGGCCTGTGGTCCAGGCTAGCTGAACACTCTAGTCCAGCTGAATGTGGACTTGCCCTCATTGCCAGGGCTCCAGCTCCCTTCCCACTCCCAACTCTCCTCCATTGTCTGACTCTAGCAGAAGCTCCAGATTCTAGCAAGGCCTAGAGAAAGAGGTCCAGCCTGTCTTGTACCTTGGCTGTCAATGCCAGTAGGTGCTAGGCCCTGCCCCGCATCTTTTGCCCCTGAGAATACAAGCTACATCTCCTGATAGTACTCCTGGGTGATAGTTGGCAAGGGGTGGCAAGTTGGACACAACTTTGGATTGTTGAGCAGAGATGTTTGGAGAAAGAGCTGTGGGTGGAACCTTAGTTCATAGAACTGTCTGGCAGAGGTGGCTGAAAAGATGACTGATGACAGACTGGTCAGCCACAGTGGATATATGCCCCAGGTCATGGTTATTTTGTGCAATATTCCTCAGTACCTGCCTCATGATCTTCCCTGACAGTGTTTTGGTCAAGGCAGATGCATTCTGGATGTAATCCAGGGTGGCAACGGGGCTGACTTTTTTCTCTAATCTGCTTCTTGAGCTCCTCAATGAGGGTATGGGTGAAGCTATGGCCCTCCTGGAGAGTGACAAAGCAATAGAGACACTACCTCTTTACAGAGTGATGGTGGCTGACCATGGCTACCTCAGCAATGGCCTTGTGCTTCACCAGTGCTAACTCCACTTTTGCTGTGCTCAGTAGGTGACCAGACATCTTGAACATGTCTTCATTCCAGCCTGTGATCCAGTAGTAGCCATCTTCATCCCACTGACAATTGTCCTGTTACATAATAACCTGGGAAGTTCCCAAAAAAGGTCTACTCAAAGCACTCATGGTTCCCACAGACCTCACAATGATCTCAGGCCAGAACTGCTTGAACACCAGGTAACGTACTGCTTCTCCTTCCTTCTGCGTCTCCTTCTAGCTCTTCCCCAGACTCATTCAAGATCACTGAATGAGAAAGTCACAGAACAGCTTCGTGGGTGTGGCACCAGGTGGAAGGATCAGTTTATGGCCACCAGTCTCTGTTTGCCAGAAGATATCCACAGTAGAGCAGTGCTGGTCTCCCACCACACAGTAGTACCATAGCCAAGCTTCTGGATTGATGGGTTCACCCACTGTCAATAATACCTGCAGGAATGTCCAACTATATTTGGTGATGGGCTCATTCCCAAACTTCATGAGTAGGGAGATAACTGGGTGCTGTGTAGAACTTGGTCACCTCTTACACTTGTCCACAACATTCTACATGTGACTCACATCAGGGTATGTGGGGGTCTCCTCCAATAGGACACTTGTAACCCCATTAGCCAAAGGCCCATAGGTGACATAAGAGTGCCCAGTGATCTATCTGATATCTACTGTGCATCAAAACACATCATCCTCATGGAATTCAAAGACATAGTTGAAAGAGGAGGCTGTGTAGAGCATAGGTGCCCCTATTGTGTGTACCATTCCCTTGGGTTTGCCAGTGGAGCCACTGGTATAAAGGATGAACAGTGAGTCCTCTGCTTCACTTGGGCTCACACTGCTTCCCTGCATTCCCCAGGATCTCCTGCCATCACAGGTCAACCCCCTGATTTCAGGGGATCTGCAAGTACTGGCATGGCATCTTCAATGTGTATGTGTGAGAAATGGCTGGGAGAATCACCCATATCCAGCTCTGTTTGGCTAAGGTGCTTGACTACAATGCAACTCTTCACAGGGAAACGCTTCTCCTGGCATTTGTACAGGGCCTCATCTGCATGTTCCTTCAGGCTCACTAGGTTCTCTCCTCTGTCGAAGGCATCTGATGTAATAAGGAGGCTACAGCTTGAGTCCAGGATCTGGTCACATAGCGAATCAGCTGAGAAGCCTGTAAATACAATAGAATGCAATGTATCAAGATAAGTATAGGCAAGCATGGCCACCACCAGCTCCAGAATTATGGGCATGTAAATGGATACAAGGTCACCTTTCCAAATGCCCTACTTCCAGAGGGCATTAGCACACCAACGCACCTGGGTCCTGAACTCTTGGTAGAGGGTCTGGGTGACTTATCCAGGCTCATTGGCTTCCCAGTAAAAGGCCCCTGGGTCTCCAAGTTTCTTCTCATTAACATTTTAGTCTAGCATGTTGTAGTACATGTTGGTGGTTGCTCCCTTCATCAATTCATTGAAAATCTTCCCTTACACAAACTTACACTGAAGGAAGAGGCAAGAACATGGGGCCTTCCAGTAAAATTTCTTAGAAATATCTCCCCAAAACTCTGGAGGCTCAAGCACCAAGCACCCATGCAGTTTCTGATAGCAGGCCATTGAGGGGATGTGTGCTGTGTGATTGAGCTCTGGTGGCAAGGACTAGCTCCGCATCTGCTCCCCAGTCCAGCTCCCATTCGACTCCCATTCCTGTTACTGCTCCTTTTCTCAGACAGCCCCATCTCACCTAGTCTCAGACCATCTCTGTCACTGTCCAGCTACCCCAGCACCCTCTCGCCAGTCCAATAATTTCTTGAAACATGCTGTCCATCTTCTTTTCTGTGATGATAGTTTTCAGGTAGACTAATAATTCTGAAATTATGTCTCCTTAACCTATTTTCCAGGTGAGTTGTTTTACCAATGAGGTATTTTGCATTTTCTTCTATTTTTACATTCTTTTGACTTTGTTTGACTTATTTTCGATGTCTCATAGAGTCATTAGCTTCCACTTGCCCCCAAATTCTAATGTTTAACAAATTGTTTTCTTCCTCTCCTAATTTATATGTTTACAGTTTTCAACATACATTCCCACAAGTTTTAAATTTTCTCCTCCTCCCTCCCCAAGATGGCAAACTATTTTATATGGTCTCTGCATATGCATTCTTATTAAATATATTTACATACCAGTCATGTTGCATAGAAGAATTATAATGAGTGTGAGAAATCAGGAGAAAAACAAAACACAATTAAACATAACAAAAATACTGTAGAGGATGTGAGAAGATTAGGACACTAATACACTGTTGATGGAGTTGTGAACTGATGCAACTATTCTGAAGAGCAATTTGAAACTATGCCAAAAGAGCAACCATACTGTACATATTCTTTGATCCCTCACTATCACTACCAGGTCTGTATCCCAAAGAGATCATAAAAAAGGGAAAAGGAACTACATGTACAGAAGTATGGCAACATTTTGAAAATTTGGTGATGATCAACTTCAAATGTTTCAGTTCTTCTCAACAACACTATGATAAAGCATGCAGATCAATGTATATGTTCCCACTGTATTGTTTTCTCATTTTTTTCCCATAGAAGAAGGAATATCAGGCTATAAATATATCTATTTACTTCTCTAAATATTGTTAAATTGAAGGAAATAACCTTTAGCTTGAAGTTGAGCCTCTGATTGCTCTTCCTTAATGCGGAAAGAGTTATCTGAGCTATATAGCCTTGGCTTGACTTCTTTCCTACGAAATGCCAGTTACACAAATATCACACGTAGCTAATAGCAAATATTCATATCTATCCTAGTAGCTAGCAAGCAGAAATCAGAAGAGAGTAGACCAGACAATATACAGGGTAAATGAGCTCTCCCACATATCTCAGCTCAAATAAAAGAGAGTGGGAGGAAGGAAAGTTTCATATTTCACCCAGGGAAAAATTCTTTGAAGTTTTTGGTAGCTGGGGATAGGGATGTGACGTACTAACTCATCTACATGTTGTATTCTTCTCAGAGTCTTTATCTAGAACCAGGGGTCTATTTTCTCAAATCTGGAAGACTAGATGATCAAGGTTTCTCTTCTCCTAAGCTCTTGCCAACTCTGCTCCTTATGCAAGCATAGAACATTGAAAAGTCATCTCCACTCATGAATGAGGAGGGTATTTTTTTAAATGACCTTTGCAACCCTGGTTATCTTGGTAATGGATGTAAATATTTTTTTTATAAATACAAATAATATAGACACAATTGGTGTTTTCTGAATTATCAATCTAGACAGATTTCAAATGGCTTCTACCTATTGCCTTATGTTGAAAAGATCTAGTCTCAGCTAGCTCTCTAGAACCTTTGATACCCTACTTTGTCTTGACACAAAGAAGCCAATTGCAGTACTTTAAATCTTACAGCCTATCATATCTGATACACTATAAATCCAGTGAGGATTTTTGCTCCCTTCCTAACGGAATTTATCCTCAATGTCATGTAAGACAGAAAAACTCAGTGTCATTATAAGACCTAAAATCCTTTGTGTTCAAAGGATTTATTTATAAAATTCTATGATATGAAAACAAAAGGACTTACAGTATCTATTGTTGATCTGTTGTTTGATCTAAAATAATCAAATCCTGATATTTTTCCTGCTTTTATTTAACTTTAGTTTACAACATCACATTTACAAGAATATTTTGGAGTCACTATGAAAAAAAATTCCTCCCCTCCCCCCACAATAGTGCTAAGTGCAGTGTACTTGTTCTTAGATCACGTGATTTTTTTTTTTAATGGTAGAAAAGGGACATGAACCTGGCTTATTTTTTTATTTGTAGCCTGAACCAATGAGACAGCTGTTTTCCCCCACACCGTGAAGAAGAGATGAATATTAAGCTGCTGTATTTGGCAGCCTTTCAGAACAATAGGAAACTGAACACCTGTCAGTTCCTGGCAATCACGGATAGTAAAATTACTAATTTGGTTTCCCTAGCTTTCTCTTACTGACAAGTACATCACTGGCTACATTTCTCTCTCTATCAATTCTCAAATGGTTTAGATTTCTCCCTTGAGACACTGGAAGGAATTAAGCAGTTTTATTACTGCTGCTTTTTCATCAACAGCTTACTTTGAAAAGGACTTTTTTTTTTGTTTTGGTTGGGTTTAGTTTATCACCATTTTCTCTTTGCACTAGGTTTTCCTCCACCCACTCCTCCTTCTTGCCCCTCAGTCTTCTAGTCACTATTTGGCTTCTATAAGTAGTTTTCGTCTGCTGCACCCTTGTTTTCTAAAGACTATCCAAAAGTCCCTTAAGCTAATGACTTATTTACTGATTTTTTTTTCTCCAAAAGAAGTGTACACTGCAGGTAATGATGAAATGAGGAGTAATTCCTGATATGTGCTTGTGTATGGGATTTGCCTTGTGAGATGGAGCTCATGAGTTTGGAATTGCTGATCAACCTGATAAAGAAGAATCTCTTTTTCAAATTAAAATATCCTTACTATTCCATTACATTTTGAACTGCAGACTATGAACGAAGGTGAAATTCTCTCTTCCAGACCTCAAGTTGTTCTTTTTGAAGTCTAGTAATATATGATGTTTTGGGGATGTGTGTGTGTGTGTGTGTGTGTGTGAGTGTGTGTGTGTGTGTGTGTGTGTGTGTGTGCATGTGCTGGAGGCAAGGGAGAATTTCTAAACCAGTTGTATAATATTAAGCTATCCTGGAATTCTTTAAGAGAAAGTATGTGTTAACTGCATTTCCTACCTCTTTCAGATTTAGCCAAGTTACTTATTTTTAAGGTATATGGAAAAATAATAACAATATGGATAAGGGAAGACTCTTTGATTCATTTCACATCTCAGCTGATGCCACCAAGGTTCAGTAAAGTTTAAATATGCAAATGAGGACTGTCAAAGAAATAATTATTTTAAGAGGAATGCTGGAAACTTTGAAGTTATTAATCGGAAATGATGTCGAATATACAGAAGACTGGAATCCATCTGAACTTTAACTACTTTATCCTACTTTAGCCAGAACAGTGCTGAGCTGAGCACTTTTAAGATTCCCACAGCTGCACTAGCTGTGTTTTCATTCATGGTACTAAATTGTTTCCATTAGCCTGAAAAGGATTGTAAAACCTACAATCATTTTAGTTTCTGGGGCATTGTGTTTTGAATACCATTTAATAGGGTGTGACAAAAACACATAATTTTTCCACATGTTCTTAACATTGCAAGCAGATTTTCATAGAGTTTGGCAATGCACCAACTGCTGCAGAGAGTGGAGAAAGCCTTGGAATTAGAAAGAAAAGAATTATATGAAATAGCTAGAATATATCTAAGACATGATGAGAATCTTAAATGACCTAGATGAGAATAGCTGTCTTCAAAATCTTTGTCATTTGCTCTCTTTCACTTGACATTTGTCATAGATAAATTTGATAATTTTGAATATCAAGAAGAAAAATATGTTCCATAACAAGAAAAGAAGAGACTGTACACAAGTGGACAGTATTGTATTGAACATTAATAAGTAGAGATAGGTTGAATGTGACCTGCAGACATAGATGAATTATATGCTAAGGATAAGTGCTCCTTTTTGATTAGCTGCAATTGAACTTCCCATCTAATGTCCCCCAACCTATTAATTTATTTTAATGACCATATTTGACAAAGGAGAAATATTAACAAATATTCCTGACCCACTTTGGTCCTGCTTGTATTTCTCTCTATATTGAAGCTGTCCACCTCCCTCCATCCCCCAGGAAGGCTGCTTTGGAATGAGATGCTGTTTTGCTCTCTTAGAGATGCTGAATTTGCATATTCTGAAAAATTCCACTTTTGGAGCATTTGCAATATATCCTGGAGTAAGGTGACTTACAAATGATGGGAAAAGCATGACTTTTTCTTATAAAAAAATGCAGAAATTGTGGCAAGCAAAACACTTGTCAGAATGTCTTGTTCCTCTCACAAACAGTAGTGTTTCAAAGTGGCTGAAATCTGAATTCCCTTACAATGTTTTCACAACTAGCCTGCTGATCATAAACATGGCAGGTAAGCCCCAAGCAAACATCAACTAACAGAACACATAAATTTCTATGGAAGCACCCACTATATCTCCCCTTTGAATATCAAGGTGGGGAATATTAGGTTGTTTTATTACTTTAGGGCTTAGTTCTTGCCATTTTCTTCCCTTGTTCATTTTCCTGAATTTGCACATAAAGCTTGTGAAGAGAAGTAAATAAATCATCGTATTTCTATTTTTGCCTTGATATCCCAACTAGAGAGAAGAAAGTTTTGCTGCAAAGATGACTGACTAATGGATGACAAGTGATGTGACACCAAGAGGAATATGGGACTTTCAGGTACTTACTCTTTAGATTTCTATTAAGGATTCATTTCAGACATCTTAACAACACTCATATTATGTCTTAGACATTAACCAGAGAACTTAGAATTAGAAGGGATTTCCATTTTATAGATGAAGAAACTGAGTCTCAGGGAGGTAAAGAGACAATTAAAAAGCCAGTTAATGGTAGTGTGGAATGCTCTTGTTACTACACCAGGTGGTCAAGTACATGAACATCCCTAAGGTATAGTTCTTCCTCTCTAAAATATAAAGTAGTCATTTGTGCCATAGATGTTTCTGATTAATGGATTTCTTGAGATTTTATGAAAGAAAAGAGACACTATGAATCCTTCCAACCCCACATCATATTCTAGGGAAGGAGAGGATTCTGCGAAAATAATGGAGTAGGTCAGAAAACTTTCAACTCTCTACACACACAAAAATAAGATATTGACTCAAAAAGAACATAGAGCAGCAGAAATTAATAGGAAATGAGGCAAAGTATTTGTGCTAAGACAACTTGAGAAGACCCTCAGGAAAGACTTGGCCTCCAGGGGTAGAGCTTTGCCTAAGTGATTTATAAATACTTCCAGGTTGACTCTACAGAATCAATAAAAACTAAGCCCTGAGGGCAGGTGGGTTTGGGAAACAACCTCAGCCTCAGAAACTTTCACTTCATCAACAGTGTCTAGGGTTTTCTACTGTCTGAGAGCCACCAATCACAGTTATGCTGACTTGGTGTAGTCCCAGGCTGTGACTTCAGGTAGAAAGAGCTAAAATACGTCTGGTGTGTGTGGTAACCAAGGGGCAGGTACCCTGCTGACTGTGGGAACTTGTAGGGGAGCAGAGTCCATGATTTCACTTCCAAGGCAAAGAGGACAGCCGTAGTTTCTGATCATCGGAGGGACTACTTGGAGTAAAAGCACTTCTAGGAGGGTGATGCTGGGAGCCCTAGCTGTGGCCTGACGATGGAGAGGAGTACCCAAAATGGAGTCCCTGGGACACAGTCCAGAAAAAAAAAAACAGTAAGAAGGACCTCAGACTTGGGGCATCTTTCCCCATGTGTTGAGACTAGAACTTTATTAATAGCTGATAAAGCAAAAATAAAACAAAATAAAAGTGAGTAAACAAAGGAGAAAGAAAACCATAGACAGTTACTACAGAGATAGAGAAGATTTAGGTTCATATTCAGAGGAAGACAGTGCAGTTGACTGCCACTCTTTTTTCAATGAGAAATGTCAAATGGTCCTAAACCCCAAAAGAGTTTTTAGCAGAACTTAGAAAGGACTTTAAAATCAAATAATAGAGATCAAGGAAAAATTAGAAAACAAGTAAGAGCAGCAATCCAAGAAAATCAAGAAAATTATGAAAAGAAAGTCAACCAACTGAATCTAGAGAATCAAAACCTTAAGGAGGAAAATAATTCCTTAAAAACTGGAACTGAGCAATGGCATTATAAGACATCAAGAAATAATGGGAAAAATCAAAAGAATGAAAAGACATGAAAATATGAAACATCTCATTACAAAAACAACTGAGTTGGAGAACAGATTGAGGAGAGACAATATAAGAATATCCAGACTACCTGAAAGCTATGATCAAAAAGAAGATTCTCAATGCAATATTAGAAGAAATTATCTCTATCAAAAGATTTTAATATGTTGATATAATCATATGGTTTTTAAATTTTTATTATTAATGTAATCAATTATTTTAATAGTTTTCCTTATGTTAAAACATCCTTGAATTCCTATTATTAATCCTTCTTGATCATAATGTATAATCCCTGTAATATATTTGTAATTTTTAGCTGGTGTTTTATTTAGAATTTTTGCATCTGTATTCTTTAATGAAATTGGTCTATAATTTTCTTTTTCTGTTTTCAATCTTCCCGGTGTAGGTATCAGTATCATACTGATGATACTGGGAATTTGATAGTATCCAAATAGTTTCTTTACTATAGGAATTAGTTGATCTTTAAGTGTTTGATAGAATTCATTTGTAAATCCATCTGGTCCTTGTGCTTTTTTCTTAGGAAACTCATTTTACTCTCTTCAATTTCTTTTTCTAAAAAAGATATATTTAGATATTGTATTTCCTCTTCTGCTAATTTAAGTAATTGATATTTTTCTAAGTATCCTTCCATTTGACTTAAATTGACAAATTTATTGTCTTTTACTTGGAAAAAAGAACTCTAAACATTTTTTTGGAAGTAAATGTTTAAAGTACAATGATATTTTTCAGTTCTTACAGGCTTACCTGAATGTTTGGCCCTTATCAATAAATATTACCTTTTCTATTTTTTTATATTGCCTTTACCCTGACAACATTTTTTACATAGCAATGGCTATGAGATTTTGTTTTTACTAGACTTCTTACTGTATGTCTAGTTTGAAGAAGGCTTCACTTCGCTGGAGAGTCATTTTTAACACCCCTTTCCACAATACTTGAGTTGTTTCTTTCTAGCTGCTTGAAATATTTTCTCCTTGACTTGGGAACTCTGGAATTTGGCCACAATGTTCCTAGGAGTGTCTCTTTTGGGATCTCTTTCAGGAGGTGATCGGTGGATTCTTTCAATATTTATTTTGTCCCCTGGTTCTAGAATCTCAGAGCAGTTTTCCTTTATAATTTCATGAAAGATGATGTCTAGGCTCTTTTTTTGATCAAGGCTTTCAGGTAGTCCCATAATTTTTAAATTGTCTCTCCTGGATCTATTTTACAGGTCAGTTGTTTTTCCAATGAGAGATTTCACATTATCTTCCATTTTTTCATTCTTTTGGCTTTGTTTTGTGATTTCTTGGTTTCTGATAAAGTCATTAGCCTCCATCTGTTCCATTCTAATTTTGAAAGAACTATTTTCTTTAGTGAGTTTTTGAATCTCCTTTTCCATTTGGCTAATTCTCCTTTTGAAAGCATTCTTCTCCTCATTGGTTTTTGAACCTCTTTTGCCAATTGAGTTAGCCTATTTTTCAAGGTGTTATTTTCTTCAGCATTTTTTTGGGTCTCCTTTAGCAGGGTGCTGACCTGCTGTTCATGCTTTGACTTCATGTCTCTCATTTCTCTTCCCAGCTTTTCCTCCACCTCTCTAACTTGATTTTCAAAATTCTTTTTGAGCTCTTCCATGGCCTGAGCCCATTGAGTGGGCTGGGATACAGAAGGCTTGACTTCTGTGTCTTTCCCTGATGGTAAGCATTGTTCTTCCTCATCAGACAGGAAGGGAGGAAATGCCTGTTCACCAAGAAAGTAACCTTCTATAGTCTTATTTCTTTTCCCTTTTCTGGGCATTTTCCCCACTAGTGACTTGCCTTCTGAATATTCTCTTCACACTCACTTTGCCTCCAGATCCTCCCAGCCAGTGCATGGGGTCTGAGATTCAAATGCTGCTTCCCAGCCCCAGGGCTTTGGGCAGGGGCAAAGCTGCTAGTCAGTGTGAGATCAAGTTCAGGTGCTTAGGCGGGGGCAGGGCCACCTCACGGGCTCAGTTCCCTCAGGGGGTTTATGCAGAGACCTTCAACAATGGATCCTGGCTCCTGCCTGCTTGGGGAGCCCAGGTCTGCTGCCACCTCCGCTGCTGCCTCCCGAGGGGGCCTGAGTTATGAGGGCACCCCACTCCCCTCTCGACCCGCCAAAGAGACCCTCTCACAGACCCTCATCACCTGTGGGTGGAGGGACCCACACGGCCACTGGAGATTCTGTCCCCAAAGCCTGCTCGGATCTGCTTCTCTTAGCACCATGCGGCGATGGCAGGGCTGGGCTGGACTCCACATCCACAGCATGACAGACCTTTTGTGAGAGGTTTGCAGGGCTCTCTTGAACAGAAATCTCCTCCACTTCACTGTTCTGTGGCCTCTGCTGCTCCAGAATTCGCCAGGAGTTCTTTTTTACAGATATTCTATGGGCTGTGGGTTCGGAGCTATGTGTATGTGCATCTTTCTACTCTGCCATCTTGGCTCCACCCCCCTTTTAACACCCCTTTCAACTTCCAGGTCCATCTGGTATTTTTTAGAGATTAATTAGACTATTTTATACCAATAGTTTGTTCTTCGTGTTTTCAGTTTTATTTTCAACCCTAATTTCTTTTGTGATTCAATGCGAATGATCTTGTTTCATTCTGGGCTTGAATAACCCTTCATATGCTTGAATTGTTTACACCAACAGCCCTTGTAATATCTCACTGAAATATTTTCTTTTAGAACAACAACTTTAAAATACTTTCTTAGAGTAATATTCATTCTTAAAAGCCACAGAATTAAAACCAAAATAAAAGGTTAGTGAAAACTGTCTCTGGCATGGAATTCAGCATTCAACTAACAGTGAGCTACCTGAAGGTGAGGAAAACAGCTTGATCTGGTGCCATCAGCTTAAGGTCAGACATTCTGAATAAGTAGAAACACACATGCATGACCGTTACTTTCATAAAATTTAATCATCATATTATTACTAGTCTTAAGTAATCATATAGTATTAGAGGCAAATTAAAAAATGCAGATGCAATTTACATTTTCCAAATTATTCATCATCATTTCTACAAAATACTCAAGCAGCTGAAGATGAATTTATGCAATACTGGAATTTTTGTATCTGAAAGAGGCTTGATATTATTTCTTTTCCCTCTCCTCTCTTCTCCTTTCTTCTAAAGTGGATTAAAATTGCTCTAAAGTTCTTGAGTCACTCAACATACTTAACAAAAAATAGGGTGAAGGAAGAAAAGGAGAAGAGAAACAGAATGACAAAGGCAGGCATCCTGGCTATTCCACAAGCAAGACACTCCATCTTTCATTTTCAGCCATTTTCTCTGGCTAGCCTCCACAACTAGAACTCCTCTTCTCTGGCTACTGAACTTCCTGGCTTCCTTTAAGTCCTGACTAAAATCCTATGATCTACATGAAGCATTAATAATTCCTTTTAATTCCATTGCTTCCCTCTTTTAATTACTTCCTATTTTTCATGTATACAGTTTACTTTGTATATAATTGTTTGCATGTTATCTCTCCCATTATATTAAAAACTCCTTGCACACAGCAATTGTCTTTTGCTTCAGCAGTGCTTAGCATAGCTTAATTTGGCATAGTAGACACTTAACAAATGCATATGAATTGATTAATAGTGACACACAGTGTTAATAGAGATCAGAGCAGAGAATAAGTGTTTTGTCAAGATAACTCATTTGTCCTAACAAACACTCTTTTTTTTTAACAGCCCAAAAGGTGACTAAGCACAAGGATATCACCAGATGGTCAACATGGAAATCAGATTGATTATATATTTTGTAGTCAAATGAGGAGAAGCTTTATACAGTTAATTAAAGCAAAACCTGGAGCTGACTGTAGCTCAGACCTAGCTTCCTATTGCAAAATTCAAACTTAAACTAAAGAAAATAGGAAAAACTGTCAAGCCATATAGGTATGACAAAACCAATCCTTATGAGTATGAAGTGGAAGTGATGATGGATTTAAGGAATTAGATCTGGAGGACAGAGTGCCTGAAGAACTGTGGACAGAGATATACAACATTGCACAGATGGCAGTAACAAAAAACTTTCTAAAGAAAAAGAAGAGCAAGAAAATAAAATGGCTGACTAATGAGGTTTTTAAAAATATCTGCTGAGAGAAAGGGAAAGGAAAAAGGGAAGATAAAAGAAAAAACAGCTAGAACCAAATATGGAACAGTTGATTGGTTTAAGATTGGAAAAGGATGATAAAGTTGTATCTTGTCACCTTATTTAACTTACATGCACAGTACGTCATGTGAAATTCCAGGCTAGATGAATCAAAAGTAGAACTTAAGGTTGCTGGGAGAGAAATATCAACAATATCAGATACGCAGACAATACCACTCTGATGGTAGAAAGCAAAGAATTAAGAAACTTCTTGATAAGAGTGAAAGAGGAGAGTGTAAAAGCTGACTTGAAACTTAGTATCAAACAATTAAGATCTTGGCAACTGGTCTCAGTCACTTCCTGGCAAAGAGAAGGAAAAGAAATAAAATATGTAGAATACGTTTCTATTTGTGGGTTCAAAGATCAAGACAGATGGTGACTGCAACCATGAAATTAAAAGATGTTTGCTCCTTGGAAGGAAAGCTATGGCACATCTGGACAGCATACTAAAACAACAACAACAAAAGAAAACAGATAGCACTTTTCCAACAAAGCTATAGTTTTGCCAGTAGGAAAGTATGACTGTAAATATTACATTATAAGGAAAGCTGAGCACCACAGAATTGACACTTTTGAATTGTGCTGCTGGAGAAGAATTTTGAGAATTTTTTCAACAGCAAGTAGATCAAATCAATCAATACTTAAAATTAATTCAGTATATTTACCCTAAAGTCAAATATTGAAGCTGAGACTTAAATACTTTAACCACATAATGAGAGGACACGATTCACTGCATACTAGGCCACTATCAGTTGTCTTGACTTTTGTCCTACCACTAGACTTTGATGACTCTGGAAGTAAGGCTGATGACTTTGCACAACTCTGACTCACTTAAATCCAATTCAAGACATAATACATGATATCATTTGTCCTCCTTGAAAATGGAAATATTTTCATTTTCTTATAGCAACTGTATATAGTGCAGATTAAGAATTTAATCTGACAAAACAACAAAAGCCCATCAATCTGGGCAGGAGTTAGCTAATGCCAGTCATCTGATTCTTTAGGTCTGAAAATGGGTAACTTTCTACCAGACACTAGGCCTTCCAAGACTGAACCTACTCTAAAACCCCTGACTAGATCCAGAAGCAGAAAGGGATCAATACTTTAGCTCCTATTGATCCAGTTAGGGTACTAAATTATTAGTTTTTGTCTTTGTGATAATTGCTTTCTTCTAAAGATAAAAGAATCAACAAGATAGAGTTCTCTGGATGTGATTCTCATTAACAAAGAGGAACTGGTTACCATGGTTTAAACAATAGAAACCAAGGGGACAGTGACCACTTCTTCTTACAGTTTTTTGATAGAGAAGAAAAGGAAATCCAGGTAGAATTTTCAATGCATCCTACATTTTGAAAGACCAAATATCAAGTAGTTCAGAACAAAGATAGATACATTACTATAGACTAAACATGTTCTGGAGAAAGTTCTGCAACACAAAGAGAAAGTATTACAACGAGGAGGAAAAGTGAGATCACTGCATGTGAATAAGTATTTCATAAATTAAGAGAAATATTTAAAAGAATTGTAAAGAATATGGAGGGGAGGTCACCTGGGTAAGATAAATATCCACATTTTATAAAGCATTGTCTGTAAAAACTTTCAGGATTGCTAAAATTCAGATTAATTGTAGACTGACACAGGAAGCAACAGTACAACCAAAAAGGGCTTTTAAAAGATATATTGAGAAAAAAGGGAAGATCAGTGAAATAAGAGGATCTTTGCTTGTGGTGAATGTGATAAATCTCATAGCAGAGACAAGGACAGAACTGCCTGATTTCCTATTTTGCTTCTGTTTTCCCTGAATGATGAATGACTTTTGTACTAGAATGATATGGAAAAAAAAATAATTAATGGAAGTTGATAAACAACATAAGTAAAGAAATAATAAGAGAAAACCTAACTACTCTTGATGAATTCAAGTCACTTGGCCCAGATGAATTGAATCCTTGATTACTGACCTAACTTGCATACCTGGATCATGTGAGCCCCAAAATGGCAGACTGGACATTTTTTTCCTGATCTGTATGACCTCTCTGTCCTCTGCAAAATGGAAATTTTATGCCAGGGATAAAGTGAGTTCCATGATTTCCAAGGTCAATGAGAATGCCCCTTTCCAAATTTATCACTCCCATTCTCCCCAAATACCTAGGAACTGATGCTCGTTGACCTTGGTTTCACTCAGCAACCCTCCCCATCTCTCATGCTACTGGTAGTGAGGACACACTAGCAGACTTAAGGATACAGCACAGGCTTACATAGAAACTCACCCTTGCACTCATTTAGCACTCCTTTTCAGTGACCTATATGCTCCATCTCTAGGCTGCAAAAGTTCATACTTCAACAGCTAGTTTAACCAAAGACCTTCAGGAATGAAAGCCTGTTAAGGGCTGCACCTCTGAATCATCAGCACTACAATGCTCTGAACTGCTGGTGACAGGGAAAATAGGCTTTACTCTGCCAAAGCCAGGAGACTTTGAAATGTCATCCAAATCAGAGAATTGCTCAATTGAAGGAGGGGGGACAAGTCACCAAGACAGAGCATCCTACATGCAGGAAACTGTGTAGGGCCCCACCAAACATGAAGGAAAGACCACCTTGTTCATGAGGGGTCATTTCTTGTTACCCCAAAATTGGTTGGGGGAAAGAAATAGGTCTCCAGAATATCATATATCCAGCCCTCTGAAGCTTTAATTTAGAAGTTGCTAAAACCAAAGGAGAGATTAACAAAATTCAAATTAAGAAAACTATTGAACTAATAAATAAGACTAGGAATTGGTTTTATGAGAAAACCAATAAAATTGATAAACATTTGGTCAATTTGATCAAAAAAAGAAAGAATAAAACTAAATTATCAATATCAAGAAATGAAAAGGGTGAACTCACCACCGATGAGGAGAACATTGAAACAATAATTAGAAATTACTTTGTCCAACCATATGCCCATAAATTCAAAAATCTAAGTGAGATGGATGATTATTTTAAAAACTATAGACTGCTCAGATTAACAGAAGAGGAAGTTGAATACTTAAATACTCAAATACCTATCTCAGAAAAAGGAATTGAATGAACTCCCTAGGAAAACATCTCCAGGGTTGGATGGATTTGCAAGTGAATTCTATCAAACATTTAAACAGCAGTTAATTGCAATGCAATACAGATTATTTGGGAAAATTGAGGAAGGAGGAGTCCTCCCAAATCCATTTTATGACACAAATATGGTTTTGATACCTAAACCAGGAAGAGCCAAAACAGAGAAAGAAAATTATAGACCAACTTCTCTAATGAATATAGATATAAAAATTTTAGATAAGGTTTTAGTAAAAAGAATAGAGCAATTTATCATGAGAATAATACATTATGATCAGGTAGGATTTATACCAGCAATTCAGGGCTGATTCAGTATTAAGAAAACTATTAGCATTATTGATCAGATCAACAACAAAACTAACAGAAATCACATGATTATCTCAATAGATGCAGAAAAATCTTTTGACAAAATACAATACACATTCCTTCTGAAAACACTGGAAAATACAGGAATAAATGTAACTTTCCATAAAATAATATGCAGTATCTTCCTAAAACCTTGAGCAAACATTATATGCAATGGCAATAACCTAGATGCATTTCCAAACAGATCAAGGTTGAAGCAAGAATGTCCATTGTCATCACTGTTATTCAATATATTAGGAGAATTGTTAGGTGTAGCAATAAAAGAAGAAAAAGAAATTGACGAAATTAGAATAGTCCAAGAAGAAACTCAGTTATCATTCTTTACAGATGATAAGATGATACAATTAGTGAATTCCAGAGAATCAAGTAAAAAACTCTTGGAAATAATAAACAACTTTGGCAAAGCTGCAGGTTTCAAAATAAACCCACACAAATCTTCTGCATTCCTATATATTAGCAACGTAGTCCAACAGCAAGAGATAGAAACCAGAAACGCCATTTAAAGCTATGGTAGACACTATTTGGGAGTCTACCTGTGAAAACAAACCCAGGGACTATATGAAAACAATTACAAAACACTTTTCAAACAAATAAAGTCAGATCTAAGTAAGTGGGAAAACATCAGTTGCTCATGGGTAGGCAGAGCCAATGTAATAAAAATGACACTTCTACCGAAATTAATTTATTCAGTGCCATACCATTCAAACTATTAGATAATTATTTTGTAGAGCTAGAAAAAATGATATGAAAATCCATCTGGAAGAAGAAAAGGTCCAGAATAATGAGGGAACTAATGAAAATAAATTCTAGGGACAGTGGCCTAGCTCTACCAGATCTCAAATTGTTTTATAAAGCAGCAATTATCAAAATCACTTGGTCCTCGCTAAGAAACAGAGGGGTAGACCAGTGGAATAGATTAGGTACTCAAGACACAGCAGTCAATGAATATAGCAATCTCCTGTTTGAGAAACCCAAGGAATCCAGCTTCTGGGACAAGAAATCACTGTTTGACAAAAATTGCTTGGAAAACTGGATAACAGTGTGGCAGAAACTAGGCATAGTTTCTTGACACTATACACAAAAATAAAGTCTCAAGGGGTACATGATCTGTGTATAAAGATTGATTCTACAAACAAATTAGTGAAGCAAAGAATAGTGTATTTGTCAGATTTATGGAGAATGGAATAATTTTTGACTAAGCAAGAGATAGAAAAAAATATTATGTAGTACAAAATGAACAATTTTGATTACCTTAAATTGAAAAGTTTTTCCACAACCAAACTCAATGCAATCAAGATTAAGAGGGAAGCAGAAAACTGGGATAGAATTTTTGCAACTGGTGTCTGTGATAAATGCTTCATTTCTAAAATACATAGAGAGCTGAGTGAAATGTATAAGAATACAATCATTACCCAATTAATAAATGATCAAAGGATATGAAGTGGCACTTTTAAGAGGTAGAGATTAAAGCTATCTCTTGTAATATGAAAAAATGCTTTAAATCACTATTGATTAGAGAGATGCAAATCAAAACAACTCTGAGACACCACATCACACCTACAGATTGGCTAACATAACAAAACAAGAAAATGATAAATGTTGGAGAAGATGTGGGAGAGTTGGAACACTAATTCATCATTGGTGGAGCTGTGAGCTGATCTAACCATTCTGGAGAACAATTTGGAACTATGTCCAAAGGGCTACAAAAAATGTGCCTACCGTTTGACTCAGCAAGACCACTTCTAGGACTATATCCTCAAGAGATCATAAAAATGGGAAAGGTTTCCACATGTACAAAAATATTTGTAGCAGTTCTCTTTGTGGTGGCCAAAAACTGGAAATCAAGGGGATACCCATGAGTTGGGGAATGACTGAACAAGTTGTGGTATATGAATGTAATGGAATACTATTTTGCTATAAGAAATGATGAGCAGGAAGACTTCAGACGGGCCTGGAAAGATTTACATGAACTGATGCTGAGTGAAAGGAGCAGAACCAGGAGAACTTTGTACACAGCAACAAAGACAGTATGCAAGAAATTTTTCTTGGAGACGTTACTTCATTATAATGCAAGGACTTAAAAAATTCTCAATGGTCTTTTAAGGCAAAATGTCTTCCACATCCAGAGAAATAACTATGGAATTTGGTTGCAGAATGAAGCAGTTCATTTTCTTTTGTATTATATTTTGTTTTGTTTTTTGATTACTCCCATTCATTTTAATTCTTCTATGCAACATGATGAAGGTGGAAATGTATTTAATAGGAATGTATGTGCAGAATGTTTATAAAATTGTATTCCATCTCAGGGAGGGAATGGGGAGTTAGGGGGGATGGAAGGAGAGGGATGGGAAAAAAATCTAAGATATTTGGAAGTGACTGTAGAGCACTGAAAACAAATAAAACAATAATGATAGCAAAGAAAAAATTATTGGCTATGTAAATATGAATATCACTAAACTATTTGAGCTGCAAAAAATATTTAAAAACTACTTCAATACCTGGAGTATTACACTTGTGGATAGATCAGGACAATATAATAAAAATGACTATTCTACCAAAATTAATTTACTTTGTTAAATATTTAATTATCAAATTACCAAGTGAATCCTTTACAAAATTTGATGAAAAATAATTACATTAAGCTGGAAAAAAAAACAAAAGGTCAAGAAGATCTATTTAAATGATGAGAAGGATGAAGGAAAAATAGCAATTGCCAGTCTCAAGATATATTATCAAGAAGCAACCACTAAAAAGTTCTGGTACTGGTTAAAGAAAAAGAAATAGGTCAACAGAACAGACTAGAAAATTCAGAAAAAGATAGAACTAAATAACCCACCATTTGATCAAATATAGAACATAAGTTATATAGGGGAATACTCTTTAATTGATAAAAACTGCTGAGAAAAATGAAAAAAATTCTGGCAAAAGTTTGACTTTGATCAAGACTTTACATCACACTCCTCAATACATTCTAAGTTGATATATGACCTTAATATTAAAGATTATACAATTAAAAAATTAGAAGAGAAACATCACAAATCTCTGATCGCTATGAGTAAGGGATGTATTTTTAACCTATAAAGAG
Organism: Notamacropus eugenii; assembly: GCF_028372415.1. NCBI lineage: Eukaryota > Metazoa > Chordata > Mammalia > Diprotodontia > Macropodidae > Notamacropus > Notamacropus eugenii. Next base: position 350,508,833 of record NC_092874.1, on the reverse strand, counting down.
ACAGAGGCTATTACAAATGAAGATAAATAACTGGAGAAATAATAAAAGAATAAAATGGGGAAAATGTATCACTTTCTTCAATAAGAATTTGGTTTTGAAATTATTAAAATTGATTCTCTCTATATATGATATACTAATATTATATATATTATAATCTTATTGATCCTATTTATGAATAACTGGTTTTTATCTTGTACTTGTTTTTGTCCTGTAACTGCTAAAGTCATGGGTCTCTGTCTCCGAACTTAGTTTAGAATTGTTCTGCCCTCTAATGGATCAAATTTAGAAATCCACCTCTCCGACTTCTCGCTGTTCTATTCTTACTTTAGAAATCCAATTTAAACCTTCAATGAATGCATATAAACACAAAGGAGTCAGGTCTAGCATGTTTACACTATCAAACCATTGAAGATGTCTGGTTTGCTTTCCAAAATATCTAGTCTATTATCTTTAACAATTTATAACTGAATTAACAATTTACAACTTCTTAGGCACGAGGTGGAGGGAAGAGGGTTGTTGTTAGTCTATCATTACAAACTTCAAATCAATAATATTGTTCCCTGCACCTTTGCTCTTCAAATAGTCATAGCGTCCACAGCCCCATGTTCATCTACCTTTTTTATCTACTGTTTTCTTGTTCTGTACTCTCCAAAATTTATAAAAGGGGAACTGTTGTCCATTTATTTGGGGTCTTTGTCCAGAGGAAGATCCATTTATTGTTTTATTGATGAACACCATACCCATGCTAATAAATGGCATCTTGCTTAGGAAAATTGTCTCAGTTTACTTTCTTATTAAACATCAATTGCAACAATATCCAAGATACCTCTGTGTATATCTATTTTTCTCTCTGTCTCTTTCTCTCCCTCTCTCCACAAGTACACATATTTGGCAAGAGGAGATTATCTCCTAGGGGTTCAAGGATACCTCTGTTGTTCATCTGAATAAAAGTAAAGGAAATAGATTGCCCTAAGATAATCATGGATATGTATTTCCAGAGTCCTCCTTAATAGCCTTATCCTTCACCTGAAAAGGGTCATTAATCCCAGAACTAGTGTGGCTTCAGAAAGGGAGAAGAAGGGTCAATACTATGTTTTCTTTTTCTGCCAGACAACTCCGGGAAAAATGCCAGTAGCAGAACAAAAATCTGTTCACAATGTTTTTTGATCTTATGGAAGTCTTCCATACTGTCAGTCTTTGGGGCTTATGGAAGATCCTGATAAAATCTGGTTGCTCAGAGTTTATCTGTATTGTACTTCAGTTAATGAAGGCATGCATGAATGAGTACTGACCACACTTGAAGTTAAATTATTTAAGTTGAAAAGACTACAGACCAATACTACAGTGGAGGGAGAGTTTGTTGCATAACTTTTTCTTTACAGATGATTGTGTACTCGATGCAAAGATATAACTAAGTATGGATTGATTATTTATTCCTTCTGCTAATTTTGACCTAACAATTAACATCAAGTAGACATAAGTGCTCCACCAGCCAGAACAACACTATCAAGACATGGAACCCTTGATTAAAGAAAATAGAGAAATATTGAATTCTGTGGATAAGTTCAATTATCTTGGCAGTACACTTTCCTGAGATGTACATGTAGATGATGAGGTTGATACATGCACTGCCAGAGCTAACTCAACATTCGTGAGACTCCGAAAGAAAAACTGGGAAATAAAACATATCAGACTGCCTACCAAATTGAAGGTCTAAAGAGGAACTGTCTTGATCTCATTTTTGTATGCCTGTGAAACCTGGATAATACACCAGTGACATTCCAGGAAACTGAATTGCTTTCACTTGAATTGTCTTGGGAAGATTCTGAAGAACATATGGCAGGATAAGGTACCAGGCACTGAAGTCCTTTCTCAAGTTAAACTCCAAGCATTCAAACTATTGCAAAGAGTTCAACTCCAGAGGGCTGGCCACATTGTTCAAACACCAAATGCATATTTGCCTAAAAGACTTCTCCACAAAGAACTCACACAAGGCAAGCACTCATAAGGAGGTCAGAAGAAGTGATATAAGAACACTCTCAAGGTCTCTCTACAGAGCATTGAAATCAATTGTGTGACATGGGAAACACTGGCAAAGAACTACCCAGAATGGCATATTCGCATCAAAGAAGGTCTTATGCTTCATGAGCAAATCAGAATTGCAGTGACTCAAAAGAAACATGAAATAAGCAATTTTGGAGTCACACACACTCTACCCTTGATTCCAGTTTAGTGGTGTCATTTTGGTCCTCTTCAAGAACAAATGAAAATAACCGAACTGATATATGTGTGTGTGTGTGTGTGTGTTACAACTTCATTATAGGGGTCCTTTGCTGTCCTTGAGAGAGGCTGACACTGATTTGGATTGGCTGAGGAAATGAGCAAACAGCTGGGAAAAAAATCAGACTACAGAATCTTACATTGGTGACAAGGAATATCAAAATATACAACCAGAAGAAGACAACAAAGTCAAAGCTCCTACATCAAAAGCCTCCAAGGAAAAACTATGAATTGATCCAGGTCATGGAAGAACTTAAAAGGATTGAAAATCAAATAAGAGAAGTAGAGGAAAAATTAGGAAGAGTAATGAAAGTGATGCAAGAAAGTCATCAAAAATGAGTCATCAGCTTGCTAAAGGAGACCCCCAAAATGCTAAAGAAAATAACACCTTAAAGATGGACTAACCCAAATGGCAAAAGAAGTCCAAAAAGTCAATTCCTTAAAAAGTAGAATTGGCCAAATGGTAAAGGATGTACAAAAACTCATTGAAGAAAATAGCTCCTAAAAAATTAGAATGGAGAATGACTCTATGAGAAATGAAGAAATTATAAAACAAAACAAAAAGAAAGAAAAAATAGAAGAGAATGGGAAATATCTCTTTGGAAAAAAAAACTGACCTGGAAAATAGATCCAGAAGAGGTAATTCAAGAAAATTCAAAACAAAATCTAAAGACCATGACCTGGACATCATCTTTCAAGAAATTATCAAGGAAAACTGCCTTGATATTCTAGAACCAGAAGATAAAATATAAATTGAAGGAATCCATATATCACTTTCTGAAAGACATCCCCAAAGGAAAACTCCTAGGGACATTATGGACAAATTCCATAATTCCCAGGTCAAGGAGAAAATATTACAAGCAGTCAGAAAGAAACAATTCAAGTATTGTGGAAACACAACCAGAATAACACAAGACTTTGAATCTTCTACATTAAAGGATCAGAAGACTTGGAATATGATATTCCAGAGGTCAAAGGAATTTGGATGAAAACCAAGAATCACTTACCCAACAAAATTGAGTATAATCCTTCAAGGGAAAAAATGAACATTCAATGAAAGAAGAGTGAAGACAAGTAAAAGCTGTTACAATGGAGGGGCAGAGGTGAGGAGGTGAAACAGAATGAATGAATCTTACTCTCATAAATTTTGAACTAAGGACAGAATGGCATGCATACTCCATTGGGTATGAAAATCTATTCTTACCCTACAGAAAAGTAAAAGCAGAATAAGAGGTATAAAAGTTCATTTAAGGAAAAAAACAAAAAAGCACAAAACAATTCCTTAAACATTAGATTATTGCACGTGAAAACTAATGACTCCATGAGACATCAAGAAACAATAAAATAAAACTGAAAGAATAAAAAGTAGGAGAAAATGTGAAACATTTTATTTGAAAGAAATGAAATGGAAAATACGTCAAGGAGAAGTGATTTAACAATTGTTGAACCACCTAAAAGCTATGATTCAAAAAAAATCCTAGACACCACATTTAAAGAAACTTTAAAGAAATTTTCCCAATATCTTGAATATACATGGTAAAATAGAAAATTAAAGAATCTACTTGTCACCTCCTGAAAGAAATCACATAAAGTATAGCAGCTTACTAGTTAATGGAATTGGGCAAATTGAGGGAACCATACTGACTCCATCTTGTGATTCAAGAGTGGGTTATTTCCCTTTCTATTCAATTACGGTTCTGGTATAATTTCCATCTTGTGATAATTTTTTTTCAAATTATGGGAATTAAGAGAAAATTATATTGCATTATTTGAATCTTTGTTTTAAGTGGCTGGGAAAATGGACTGTCTCTAACTCAGGACCTTGGTTAGAATGACCAGAAATGTAGTCAGATCTGCATATTAATCAAAGGAATTTTCTTAAAATTATATGTCTCAAGGAATTCATGTTTTATCTGAAAAGCTGGCCCATACTGGTTAATCAGCAACTATTTCTTTGCCTGAATATAGACACTTGGTGAAGAGTGGGACCTCTTTTTATAATTTTAGGGAATTATACCTGTTCACTCCTTCCCCTCCCCCCAACATGGAAAGTTCCTAATCTTTCCTTCAATTAAAAATAAGATGACCTAATTTTGTTTCCTGCTTTGTATTCTGTTATTTTATTTTTCTAATTAATTCATCTTATTAATTCGTTGTTTGTAATACATAAAATATATTTTGCCCTGTACTTGGGGGTCCAACGTCAAACTGAAGAGACTTGGTTCTGAATTCTTATGCAATTGACATGCATTGCTTAATAAATCAATATTAAATCTTTGTTTACTCCGTTGTTTCAGATTTCACCCCTCAGAGAGTGCCTATGATATTCTAGAAGCCAAAGGAGCTAGGATTATAAGCAAGAATAAACTACCAAGCAAAATTTAGTATAATCCTTTGGAGGAATGAGAATGGACATTTAATGAAATAGATAACTTTCTAGTATAACTGGTGAAAAAAGAGGCAAATAGAAAATGTGACATTCAAAAACAAAATTCAAGAGAAGCATAAAAGAATAAACATAAAATAAAAATTCTGAGACTCAACACAGTTAAACTGTTTACACTTCTATACGGGAACATAATATGTATGTGATTCCCAAGGACTTTATCATTATTCAACTATTGAGAACTATTTCACATAGAAAGAGGGCAAGGGTGTGAGGCAATTATGTTGGGATGACCTCAGAAAACATGTACTAGGAGAAAGGAAAAGAAGTGGCAGAATAGAGAAAGAATATCTCACATAAAAGAGGTGCACAAAGAAGAAATTTTATAGTGAGAGATAAAAGGTATGATGGGCAATTCTTGAATTTTCCTCTTATTGGAATTGGTCCAAAGAGATAAAAATATATGTATACACTCAACTCGGTATAGAAATCATCTTACCCAATAGGGAAATAGAAAGAGAAAGGGATAAGAGAAAGGGAGGAGATGATATAAGGGTGTGTAGATATGGGAAGCAGTGGTTAGAAGCAAAATGGACTTTTGAGGGAGAATGGAATAAAATTAAAAAAAGAAGATAAGCAGAAAAAATAAGATTAAAAAATTATGCAGTAATCATAACTGCAAGTGTGAATAGGATGAGCTCGCTCATAAAATGGAACTAGAGAACCGAATGGAATAGATGTATTTGTTTGTTGTTTTTTGGAGTGGGGAAGGCAAGGCAATTGGGAATAAGTGACTTGACCAAGGTAACATAGCTAGATCCTCCTGACTCCAGCGTTCTTGCAGCACTACTGCATCACTGCACCACCTAGTTGCCCCTAACTGAACGGATTAGAAACCAGAATCCAACAATATGTTGTTTGCAAAAGACGTATTTGAAACAGAAAGACACATACACTTAATAGATATTTTCACGTTCAAAATCAAAAGATGAAGGAGAATCTATTACATTTCAGTAGAAATAAAAAAAATAACAAATAGCAATCATGATCTAAGAAAAACATAAAACAAAAATGGACCTAATTTTTAAAAAATCATCAAGGAAACTACATTTTGATAAAAAGCAGCAGACAATGGAACAATAAAATATTTAGGTAAAGTGTCTGTGATGAAAGTCATTTGATCTCAAATACATAAGGAAAAAAAATTATAAAAATAAAGGGTCATTCCTTAACATAAATTGACAAGGTAGTTTTTAGAAGAAGAAATCAAAGTATTACAAAATGATCAGAGAAAAGCAAAGTAAAACAACTTTGAGGTCCCACCTCACACCTATCAGAAATAACAAATGCTAAAAGGATGAAGGAAAATAGGAATACCAATGAACTCTTGGTAAAATAGTGAACTGGTGTGATTATTCTGGAGAACAATTTGGAACTATGCAGAAAGGATTATGAAGGCCTTATAAATGTAATTATATTATAATTATAATTATTATAATATTATATATTATATTATAATATTAATTATAATAATATATTACATAATAGTAATACAATATAATTATATAATATTATATATCATAATTATTATTATAATTACATTATAAATGTAATTTTTTGGTGTGATTTCATATGTAAAATTGGCATAAAAAGACTAATATATAAGTTTTTTGGTGTGATTTCATATGTGTAATTGAGATATTGCTTGCTTTCTCAGGGGTAAGAGGGAAATAGAGAATGTGAAACTCAAAAATTAAGAAAAATGTTAAAATTACATACAATTTAAAAATTATTGGACAATATGAAAGCTATGATAAAACGAGTCTAGACATATTTCAAGAAAGTATAAAGGAAAAATGCTCAAATATCTTGGAAACAAAGGGTGACAAAAATATAAAGAATCCATGTATTAATTTCTTAAGGAGATCTAAAAATAGAAACTCAGTAATATTTTAGCCAAACTCTATGGCTCCAAGGTCAAGAAGAAAATATAGCAAGTGGACAGAAAGGGAAAAAAATCAAATATCTTGGAGCTACAGACAGAATCATATGAGATATAGTAGATAGCACATTAAAGAGAGGAGGGCTTAGCATATATTCTGAAAGGCAAAGGAGCTAGCTTTACAACCAAGAATAACCTACCCGAAAAAACTGAGTACATTCCTTCAGGGTAGAAATGGGCATTTAAGGAAACAGAAGATTTTCAAACACATCTGATGAAAAGAAGAGAGCTTAATAGATCATTTCATATTCAAATACAAGACTCAAGAGAAGCAAAAAAAGTAAACATGGACAAGAAATTCTTAGTAACTTCATAAGGTTAAACTGTTTACCTAATAAGGTAAACTGCATGGAAAGAGGATACATTTAACTTCTAAAAACTTTATCATCATTAAGGCAGTTAGAAGGGGTATATAGGGGCAGAGAATGTGGGTATGAGTTGATCATGTTGGGATGATCACAATAAAAGTGGAAGGATGAAACGTTCCCAAGGAGAAGAGGAAAAGGAGAGAAAGAATGGGTGAAATTATCTCATATAAATGAGGCATGCAAAAAAGTATTTTTACAGTGGATGGCAAAATGAGGAGAGAAAGGCTAATAATGCTTGAACTTCACTCTCATATAACCTCATTCAAAGAGGGAAGAGTGTGTGTGTGTGTGTGTGTGTGTGTGTGTGTGTGTGTGTGTGTGTGCGCACGCGCACTCAGTTGGATACCGAAATCTCCCTAACAGGGAAGCAGAAGGGAAAGGGAAGAAGATAATACGGTGAGATGATAAAAGGGAGGGAAAAATCAATAGAGGCCATATTCAGATGCAAAACCAGGCTTTGAAGACAGATAGGGTAAAATAGAGAAAAAGAGAAAGAAAATAAGATAGAGGGAAATATGGATTAACTCACCAGTAAAATAAAGGCAAATAGCAGAATTGATTTGAAATCAGAATCTAACCATTTGTTCTTTGCAAGAAACCCACTTGAAAAAGGGAGAATTAAAATCTATTATGCTTCACCTGAATTTAAAAAAAAGTATTTGTGGCAATCATGGACTCAGACAAAACAAAATCAAAATTAAACCTTAGTAAAAAAGCAAAAAAGATATTTAGGGAAACTACTTTTGCTGAAACGTATCACAGAAAATGAAGCAATATCAATGCCAAACATATATAGCAAATGGTATAGTAGTCACATTCTTAAAGCAGAAGTTAAATGAATTATGGTAAGAAATAGACAATATAACTCTACAAGTAGAGGATGACAACTGTCCCCTCTCAGAACTTTAAAATTCTAACCATAAAATAAGTGAGAAAGAAATAAAAGAGATGAATTTTAGAAAAGTTAGATAAGATAAATCTCTGGAGAAAACTGAATAGGAATAGAAAAGAGTATAGCTTTTTCTCACCTATAAATAGCATCTTCCCCCCAAAAGTTCCTAGATTAGAGCATAAAATTTTCACATAGAAATGAACAAAAATAAAAATATTGGACCACAATGCAATAAAATTATATTCAATGAAGTGCCATTGAAGCATATATTAAAAATCCATTACAAACTAAATAATCTAATGCTACAGAATGACTGGGCCAAAGCAGAAACAGAAGGAATCAATAATTTTATTAAATACTATGACAAAATTGAGACAGTATTACAAAATTGATGGAATCCTGTGAAAGAAGTACTTAGGGGCAAATTTATATCTCTAAATGCACACCAAGATAAAGGAGAGAAAAAAAGTAGATCAATGAATTTGGAAAGCAACTAAAAAAATCTCCAGAAAATAAGTAAATTAAAAACCCTAAACTAAACCTCAAAATAGAAATCCTAAAATACCAAGGCAGCACTAGTAAAATTTAAAGGAAAATAAGTTGAAATGAATAAATAAATAAGGACCTGGTTCTGTAGGAAAAGAAAATAAGGAAAATGATAAATCATTAATTAATTTTATTTTTAAAAAAGAAAGAAAATCATACTACCAGTGTCAAAAATGAAAAGACTTACCACACCTCCAATGATGGTGAAAGGAAAGCAATTATTTGGATCTATTTTGTCCAATTTTATGATGTTAATGATAGTCTAAGTGAAATGGACGAAAATTTACAAAAATATAAATTGCTCTGATTAGCAGAAGATGGAAATTGGAAACTTAAATAACCATATTTTAGCAAAAAGAATTTGGAGAAACCATAAATCCCTAAGTAAAAATCCCCAGGACAATATTCTTTCTAAATGAATTTTATCAAGCATTTAAAGAACCATTATTTTCAATGTTATGTAAACTATCTGAAAAAATAGGGGAAGAATTCTTACCAAATTCTTGTATGGCACAAATATGGTTTTGTTACCTAAACAAGGAAGAGCAAAACCAGAGATGAAGACTGCGCTACAATTCCTTAATGAATTTTGAAGAGAACATTTTACATAATACACTAGCAAGGACATTATAGTAACATATCACAAAAAGCATTAACTGTGAGTAGGTGGTTAAGGTATAAGCATGATAAATTATATCAATAACAGCAAATACTCATATGATTATCTCAATAGATGCAGAACAACTTTTCCATAAAATACAACATTCATTCTTATTCAAAAACAGTACAAGGCATAAGAATAAATGTAATCTTTATTAAAATGATTTGTAGTATCGCTTTAGAATCAAGAGCAAGCAATACTTGTAATGGGGAAGGTAGAATTCTTCCCAATAAGATCAGAGATAAAACAAGGAAGCCCATTATCACTACTATTATTCAATATTATAGAAGTGTTGCTAGATATAGCAATAAGATATGAAAACAATAAATAGGAGGAATAAAAGTGACAAAACATAACTTACTCTGAAAATAATTTGCTGATATACTTAGAAAACCAAAGAGAATCAACTGAAAAACCAGTTGAAACAATTACTCGTTTCTGCAAATTTTCAGGATATAAAGTAAAGGTATATAAATAACCATCATTCCCTTGTATTACCAACAAAGCCTACCAGGAAGAAATAGAAAGAGAAATTATCTTTAAAATAAGAGCATAAAGTGAAATAAAAAAAGCTTGGAAGTCTATGTGCCAACACACACCCAGTAAGTATATGAACACAATTAAAAAATAATTTTTATACAAATACAGATCTATGCTATTGGGGAAATAATTGTTGATCATGGGTAGGCTAATAAAATAAAAAAGCTAACATAATAAAACTGACAATTCTACTAAATTAAGTTGCAATACTATACAATGTAGACTACCAAGGAATAATTTTTGAGCTAAAAGAAATATAACACAAAGGCAAAAAAAAAAAAAAAAAGTTAAGGGAATCAATGGAAAAAAGTGAAGGAAAGGGGCCTGGCAGTACACATTTCAAAGAGTCAATCATCAAAGCAATTTGGTACTGGCTAAGAAATAGAGTGATAGATCACAGCAATAGATATAGTATACAATACACAGTAGTGAATGATTGTACTAATATTGTGTTCAATAAACTCAAAGGTTCAAGCTTTGGAACCAACTATTTGACAAAAACTGCTGGGAAAACTGGAAAACTGTTTGGTATTAACTAGGTATGTACTATCTCATCTCACACGATATACCAAGAGAAACACAAAAGAAGTTCATCATTTAAACATAAATGATATTATTATAAGCAGATTTGGGGAGCATGGAAACATTTACTGTAAAACCTATCTTCAAGAAAAGAGTGTATGACCAAGCAACTGAAAAAGAGAATCACAAGAATTAAAATGGACAATACTGATTGCATGAGATTTAAAAGCATTTTCAAAACAAAATAAATTCAATCAAAATTAGAAGGAAAACAGGAAACGGGGAAATTTTTTTGGCAAGATCTAAAATTATTTATTTTTAGTTTTGGATATTCATTTCTATAAGATTTGAGTTCCAAATCATCTCTCCATCTTTTCCCTTCCCCCACCCTGAGAGGGCATGCATTCTGATTACTTCTTCCCCCAGTCTGTCCTCCCCTTTATCATCCCCCATCCAATATCCCCTTTCTCTTTACTTTCTTAAAGGCAAGATAGATTTATATATCCCGTAGAGTGTATATCTTATTTCCAGGTGTATGTAAAATTAATTTTTTAAGATTTTTTAAAAAACTTTGAGTTTCACATTCTTTCGTTTCTTCCCTCCCCACCCACCCTCTCTGAAAATGCAAGCAATTCGATATAGGTTATACATGTGCAATTATACAAAACACCTCCATAATAGTTACGTGGTAAAAAACTAACTCTATTTCTGTCCACCCTATCCCACCCCACCCAATAATTCTATTTTCTGCTTTGACCCTGTCCCCTTTCCAAAGTGTTTGCTTCTGACTATTCCCTCCCTCAACCTGCCCTCTCTTCTAAAATATCCTCCCTCTTATCTCTTTCCCAGCTACTTTACTGTAGAGTAAGATACCCAAGTGAGTGTGTATGCTATTCCCTCATTAAGCCAAATCTGATGAGAACAAGATTCCCTCATTCTTTCTCAAGTTCTCTCATTCTACTCCATTGTGAAACCTTTTTCTTGCCACTTTGATGTGAGATAATTTATCCCATTCTATCTCTCCCTTTCTCCTTCTCTCTATACACTCCTTTCCAACCCCTTAATTTTATGTTTAGATATCATCCTTTCATATTCAACTTACCCTGTGCCCTCTATCTATCTATCTATCTATCTATCTATCTATCTATCTATCTATCTATCTATCTATCTATCTAATCTATGTATTTCCTCCAACTGCCCTAATACTGAGGAAGATCTCATGTGTTACAAATATCATCTTTACATGTAGGAATGAAAACTGTTTAACTTTAATACGTCTCTTATGATTTATTTTTCCTGTTTACCTTTTCAGGTTTCTCTTGAATTCCTTATTTGAAAATCTGATGTTCTATTCAGCTCTAACCTTTTCATCAAGAGTGCTTGAAAGTCTTCTATTTCATTGAATTTTTCCCCTTAAGGATTACATTCAGTTTTGCTGGGTAGGTAATTCTTGGTTTTAATCCTAACTCCTTTGACCTCTGGAATGTCATATTCCAAGCCCTTTAATCCCTTAATGTAGAAGCTACTACATCTTGTGTTATCCTGATTGTGTTTCCACAATGCTCAAATTGTTTCTTTTTGGATGCTTGCAATATTTTCTTCTAGATCTGGGAATTCCAGAATTTGGCTGCAATATTCCTAGGAGTTTTCCTTTTAGGATCTCTTTACAAAGTCCAAGATGGATTTCTATATGGATATGAGGAAAGATTACATCTGATATCAAACCTTAACCAACAAGGAGTTATCAGAGGCCTAGCCTAACTTTTGGCATTGGTAATAGGAATCAGAAAATCTTGTGACTCATTAGTTGAGTTGGGAGAAGGTTGCTACAAATAAAGAGGGTGGAGTAACTGGGTGGTTGAATATAAAACTGAGTTATTCCGTGTTCAGTCTTCTGATCATGTATGAGGAATTCTCTTAATAGGACAATGGAGAGGCTTCTACTCACATGGAACAGTTAGCTTGGAGAATGGTAAAATAATGTAAAGAAAGGAACAATTATACTGTTTCCTGATTTTGTTGACTGTTCAGGTCAGGTTGGACTGCTTACATAATAAGACTGAAAGTTAGCTGGTCCAGAGCATGCAGCACCTATGGACAAAACTCTCAGCTTTTAAAGGCTGAATAATGAAAACCCAGGAACCCAGAGTAAGGTATCTGAAGCAGAGTTATACTACATGCTGCTGAGTTCAGAGCTTTGAGACAGAAAAAAAGAGTGCAATGGCAGAGAAGGGATTTAGGAACTCCTAACATAGGTAAAAAGGAAAGACAAAAAAAGAAAAAGAAAGTCCTAGACTTGTCTTATTACTCTTCCTGGAAGGATGGTGATTTACTCCATATAAGCAGTGATTGTGGGCAGGTTTTTATCACCAAGGATGTAGAAGTTGAATTAGGAGTTCAAAAGAAATCTAATGTAGTGGCTCCTGAGGGCCTGGACTAATGGTGTCAAGGCAGAGAAATTCTCCATAGCTGAATTCCACAGGCCTAGATAAATCTTTGAAGTTCTGTTGTTACAGAGACATATAAATCAACTAGAAGATACAGCTACAGACCAGAATTTGATCCCTTTAGGTAGCTTCCACAGAGAATTATTCACAACTGGCCTCATAGAGATAAATTCTTTTTGCAACTGTCTCCTCAATAAGGATTTGCAAAGAAAGAAGGGGAAATTCCTAAAGGGAATGGTTTTGATAAATGAATTAGATAAATGGATAAATTGGATCTATGTGAAAACCCCACTGCCCAAAGCCTGCCATGCCCTGTGGTCTGCCTGAATTGAGGCAAATTACATCCTTTCTCATGAGTAGAGTTCTAAATGGTTTCACACTTTAGCTATGGCTCTCTCTTGCTACATGTTTATATAGATGTAAGCTAATCAGTTGGTGAAATTTAAACAGGAGCTCAAGATGATTGTAACTTGTACAACCACTGCTTTTAGTGAAAATTGGTTCTCTGAGAATGGGGTGAAGAGAGGAGCCTAGGAATCATGGTTCACATTGTAGTTTAAATGGTGGAAGGACAATTAAAATATTGGCTGATTGGATGGTCAAATAACCCACTACTGCACCATGTGGAGAGGATCTTTTATTGACATATATAGAATCCTAACAATAGAATAGAGACCAGAACCCAATTCATATGGAGCAATTCCATCAATGGTTCTAGGAAGGAGTTGCTAAGGAAGGTAATGAAAATGCCAGATTCAATATTCTCTGGCTGTCGCAAGCTATCCTACAGAAGTTGGACTAGACACATTATAATACATCGAGTAAGTGGACTCAGCACATTCAGCAAGTAGATATGTGTTCTTCCTTTTATGGACTTTATAACAAAGGGTGTGGGGGCTCAACTAATTGATCTGGCAATAGTCTAAATGAGAGGATCTCTAATTATAGGTCGAGCTAACAAGCCATAGCTAAGAAATGACAGGCTTCCGGTAAGAAGCATAATTCCTATCCCAGAGGTTTCACTATATCACATGGCACTGGAGCCATTAGACAAGAGAATGAGAAGAGTAATGAGGAGGAAACTTGAGAACCTTTAGAAAGAAAGTTCATCCTATTATGTCCTGTTTCTTATCCTAGTATATCCCCTGACAGAAGATGATTTCTTCTACCAAAGTGGGGAGCAGATGGATTTTTGCCATGAAAAAGTAGAGAAATGGGGGTAAATTATAAGAGAAGATAAAACAGTAAGTAATCTGACTCACCATTGGAGGAATGGCTTTGGTGGGTGTGGTTAAATGCAGCAAACAAACTCTGAAGTTCTCAAAGAACTCAATTTTGCAAGACCAGATGAATCAGTTACACACTTCACAAAAAGTCTATCTTTTCACCTTTTTTTGGTGGCTAAAAGTGAGGAGTTTTTTAACTCTATAAATAAGAATTTCCATTGTGGTCCCTATAGAAAACTGGCAAGAAAGGGGTAAAATCTCTAAAGGAAATGAATTTGAAAGATTGGATCTATGGCTTGCTATACCATATGACCAGTCCACTAAAGGGACAATTAGATTCTTCTTTTTGGGCAGATTGATTCAGACTTTAACTTCAAATTCCTATGCCATGTACTCTTCACTGATCAGTTAATGAAATTTGCACAAGTGAATGCCAGTAAGCCTAAGGGAATCCCCACTATAGTCACATTCATCTCTTCAGTGGCATCTCACTGAAGGATGAAGAAAAAAATAATTTAGTTCAGAAAGAACTCCCTGAGAAATTTCCAAACAAACATATTCTGTCTATAGGGAATTTGCCAGTTGCAAGTGCCTTGGGAACTAGCACCCAAGTGATCCAGTTAAGACTTCCAAGGTGCTTGAAGGATCTCCCAACTAAGAGAAGGGGAAAAATGATAGGTTTACCTTTGGATTCAATGGGGTTCGAATCAGAGATGCTGCTCCACATTTGGAGAAGAAGGAAAGGTCAGAGTCAGAAACTGATCACTCAGGGATGCCAAAAACTGTTGTGGTTTCATGATGAGTTGTGGTGGAACCATCTCAAAGAATTCAGAATCAGACCACTTCTCATCCAAGTATAGGCATTTATTGAGATTTTGTCTCTCATGAAGCAGACTAAGTTTCAAGAGGAACCAGTAACTTCAGAGAAAGCAAGACAGATTTTTATAGCCTAAAGATGTGATTACTTAACAGAAATTATGAATATTAAAAATGCATTTAAGTAACAGGGGAGAGGTCCTAACCAAAGTGGAGCTGCACATGAGTTTACCCATAATGCATACAGAAAAACCTTTTGGAGGATATTTATGTGTGTTAATGATATTATAATAAGCCTCTCTATGTCATAAATTGACTTAAAGGGCAACTTTTACTATTACGGAATAGGTACCTACTTAGGGAAAGTCCCTTCTATTATTTTGGGGTGTACATTCTGCTTGAGCATCCTGGTGGTGCTACTCTCTGATTGGTTGAGTACTGTAGTCCTGTCTGAGACTAGATGAATGTGGTTATGGTTGAGTGCATAGATACACCTGAAGTTTCTGTGGGAAATATGAGGGGGCACTGACTAGTTAGAGGCCGTGACTGGGATTCCGTCAAATTCCATCCAAACATTCCTGCTGTTTCTGTAAGAAACATGAGTTCATGGACACACCTGTCATTCTAGTGAGCAGTGAGTATATATGAAGAAATAAGGATATTGAGTAGAGTGAGGGGTGAGTGGCTAGGTAAGAGGAGTGGACCTGCTGTTCAGTTGGGCCTATAAGGAAGTTACAATATTGGGTCTGGGGGCAGCTTTACTAGGATTCCATCGATATACACAACTCGATTTCAGCAGCCACTAATGTAGTAACAAAGGATAACCTAAAGAGTCCTGGCGCTGGCAAGAACTTCCAGTGGGCTGAATTCCAATTGTGCTGTTATCATGTGAGAATAAGAGATGAGTCAGAGCATATCTTTAAATACACTAATTCCTGGGTGGTGACTGTGTGGCTGATGAAGGTGTGTGAGATTTGATAGCTTAGGAATGGAAAATCAAAGACTATTCCCCCTGGGGTCAAGAATTTTGCTCTTACTGTATACAGCTGTTTGTGGGGTGTGTCATCATCCATTAGACAAAAAGATGAGAACCCCTAAAAGACCAGCAGAAGTTGGGAAAATGTTCATTGCCAATACAGACATTAGAATGCTGATGTTATCTTATGTTGGATACGATCCCCTTAAGAACAAGGAACATATTCTTTCTGAACTAAACTCCTTGGGTCAATCATAAAGACCACCAAATGGCCCTCAGTTTGTCCCCAACTGGCAAAATGTTATTCTCTTATATCAGGGCAATAAGTTTTCCCTCACTAAGTAATAGATGCATCATCAGGCAACTGACTGACCTGACTATATGCCCAGTCTGTCAAAAATCATGCCTGTGATGAATCATTACCACTTTAGGAAGGAGAAATGCTCTTTCATCCAGTGGGTTAATGATAGATTTTGCCTAAAATGTGACAGAACTAGAATTGATTGGTCTCCAGACCAAGAAATGGAATAAGAAAGATTCAATTTGTGTCTCCATTGATGTAGCTTCAAAGTGGCCACTGGTTGTTATGATGTAGTTTTCTGGGCACAAAAAGGCCTACTTAAGTAGTGTCCTTCAGAGTTAGTGGCTATATAAAGATAACATAAGTCTTTATACCCTTCCTGGATGACCAAATGTGTTTCCATATTGGGACAAGGCCATTTGCTCCTACTTTAGTTAAGAGTATATGCAGGATATGTTAGCATGAAATAAACCTAATTTATTAACTGTTCAGTGAGCTATGAGTGTTTTCATTCATCTCATAATTGTACCTTAACTAACAGGATCATCAGAGTTGTCTCTAACAACAAGTTCATGAGTGGAATATGGGATATGACCACAAAATCCAGCTCACTGAATCTTGACTTCTAGGAAAGATGTAGAAAAAACTGTTTCATCTCTGATGAAGGACCTTAGAGAACTTCTGTAGAACTGTTGTATGAATGGTTCATCACAAGAACTAATAGCTGATACATATTGCCCATAGTAGAAGTATCAAAGATGAATCAAATTATAGGTGTATTTGTAGACTACAAGACTTTCAAAAAAAGAAATATATGGCCACGAATGTGGATTTATTAGTCACATGAAGACTGTAGACATATGTAAAGCTAAGTTCTACTATCACAAGATGGGTGCTTATGTCAAGAAATATGAGGCTCATACTTATGTTGGTCAATTCATGCTGCCTTTTTGGAGCATGCTAATTCATGCTGCATCATTACCAGGAAACCTTTGAAATTTGACTATATGGACTTTCTATATTGGAAAAGAGAGAACAATACACATATACATGCAATGTGTGTATGTATGCCTATATATTTGTGTATATATGCATATATGTATATATGCATCTGTAGATAAGTATGCATACATACATTGTGCAAAATATATAGCTCTGGCTATGTGTATGTGTGTGCTTTTCTGGTTCTAGTAATGCCCAGAAATACCCAATCAAGATTCAGAAAATCTCTATAATTGCTAAAGTACAGTAAGAAACATATTTCTTGTTTGATGGAGTTCCTTCCAGGGTCCATTCAGAACAGAAAAGAGACTTTGAAAGTATACTCTGCTCAAGGAGATATCAATTTAGGATGACATCAAGAAGTATTATGATATTAACACTTTCCTACCTTCAAAGGAAGCTAAAACACGAATAGTTGAATCTCACATTGATGAACATGTATGTGTGTACAGTTTCTTTAGGAATAGTGTCAATATTACTAATACCATTATACCCTAAATGCTGATGTTTGAATATGAGCCATGTGGGCCAAATGCTTTGTGTTTTGGAGTATCCAAGAATGAAGTAACTTCAGACATCAATATATAACTCTCAGCTAAGAGGAAGTCTTAAAGAACTTCCCAGATAGTTATATCTTCAACTAAGAATAATGTTGCAAGATTATGATGATATGATGACAGTGTTCATTATGAAGACCTATAACAAGGTGACAGACTTCTCTTGAGAAATCTTGTCATGATGGGAAAAATATCAGCAGAATGATGAAAAACTACAAAAACTACTCCATATTCAGTTGTAGAAATAATGGGTGTAAGAGGTAGAGTCTAACATCAGCACTTTCTTATTCTGGTTGAATTTTGGATGAAATGAAACCCTAGTCAGTCACTGAACAGTGGACAAAATAAAAACACTTACTTTAACTTGACAAGGATATGCAACAAGATACAGTTTGGGTACTTCACTTCCTCAGGGAAAAATATGTCTAATCAGCAAGACATCTGCATATGACAAATTATGAGGTCTATTCTGCCTGTTTCTGTGACTTCTATCCACTTAGGTGAGAAGGAAGCTGTGTCAGGGAAGCCTAGGCTAATATGGGGCCAAGGATCCAGGTTGTTTGTTGTCAGAGAAAACTTAGATTTTTTGTAAGATAGGAGGAGGGCCCAGAGTCTGCCCCATGGTGAGAGTGGGAAGAGAAGCATGATCCATTCAGGTCCCAGGGGTAGCTTTGTTTCTTTTTAGGGAAAGCTAGTTCTTGACACAGTAGGGAAGGATGAGGAACCTGAGCTTACCACCATATTGGCAGGTGGGACAGAAAGGAAGATTTGTCAGGGAAGTCAGGGCTAATAAGATCCTAAGAACATTTTGATTTCCTTTTAGGGAAAGCTCTTCCTTCTTGGAGGAGGGAAGGAATGAAGAGCTTGGGCTATTTCATAGTGAGAGTGGAGGAAAATTATGATAGCCTCTCACTCTGGGAAACTTCTTTTTTACAAAAATAACCCCAAGTAGCTTATGGGGACCTGGGAAGGCACTTCATGGAACTCACTTTTTAATAATTTTTGAGTACTTTGGATTACCTGATTAACACTACACCAGAGAACTTTAAACAAAAAGGGCCACCTCTTCATGGAACATTTGAAAAAGACAACAGCACCAAACCTGTATTTCTAGTAAATAACACTATGTATACTGTGCCCCATCAAAAAGTTCAAAAGATTAAAGAGAACTGAACACAGAGTTAGCATGTTTTCTGCCTAGTAATTCAACAATAGAGACTCTTTGGATGATGGCTAAGGGAGGCCAGCAAATTGCCTGAGCTCTCACCAATTTTCCTTCAAAACAATGTTATACAAAACATCTAAAAAAAATTCTGGAGAGAGAAAATCAACAAAAAGACAGAATGAAACAATTTTCCAGCCCAAGATAACTTAGAAGGACTTCAGGAAAAGTCTGTCTCACTTGGAAGGGGAGCACAATACAGTGCAAGCAATGTTCAGGAAAGCCAGTGGGATGCTCTTAGCCACAGCACAGATCAGAGTTCAAGGCCCTGTGGTCTGGGTTCAAAAGACCAGTGACAAAGTAGGCCATCTGCAAAGCCCATAATCTCAGCACAGCAGGTAAACTGCTAGCCCTGGAACTCAAGGCACAACAAGCATGTCTAAGCTCCTTAGAATAATAGGCAAGCCACCAGGCTAAGACTTCTTGGCACAGAAAGTCAATGATCAGAGCCCTAGCAAACAGCGCAAGAAGGTTAGGACACTTAGAGGAGAAGTTAAGGGAGTTACAGGAAGAAATAGACAACAAAACTATACTAGTGGAGGATCTCAACGTCCCAGTCTCTGAACTTGATAAATCTAACCTCAAAATAAACAAGAAAGAACTTAAGGAGGTGAATAGATCTCTGGATAAGGTAGATATGACAGATCTCTGGAGAAAATTAATGAGGATAGAAGGAAATATACCTTTTTCTCAGTGGTACATGACACATATACAGAAATTGACCACATACTAGGCCATAAAAACCTTACAATCCAGTGCAGAAAGAGAGAAATAGTCAATGCATCTTTCTCAGATCACAATGCAATAAAACTAATATGTAATCAAAGGCTACGGAAATATAAACCAAAAACTAATTGTAAACTAAAAGATCTAATCATAAAGAATGAGTGGATTAAACAACTTATAGAAACTATCAAAAATTTCATTCAAGAGAATGACAATAATGAGAAAACTTATCAAATATTATGGGATACTGCAAAAACAGTTCTTAGGGGCATGAATAAAATAGAGAAAGAGGAGATCAATGAATTGGGCATGCAGATGAAAATCTAGAAAAAGAACAAATTGAAAATCCCCAAGTAAATACCAAATTAGAAATACTGAAAACCAAAGGAGAGGTTAATAAAATTGAAATTAAGAAAGGTATTAAACTGTTAAGTAAAACTGAGTTGATTTTATGAAAAATATAATAAAATTAATAAGTATTTCATAAATTTGATTAAAAAAAGAAAGAAGAAAATCAAATTAACAATATCAAAAATGAAAAGGGTAAGGTAACCTCCAATGAGAAGGAAATTAAAACAATAAATAGAAATTAATTTGTCCCACTATATGCCCATAAATTCCACAATCTAAATGAGATGGATGATTATTTTAAAAAATATATAAATTGCCCAGATTTACAGAAGAGGAAATTGAGTACTTAAATAACCTTATCTCTGAAAATGAAATTGAAGAAGCCATTAATGAAATCCCTAGGAATAAAACTCCAGGTCCTGATGAATTTACAAGTGAATTCTATCACACATTTAATGAATAGTTAATTCCAATATTATATAGACTATTTGGGAAAATTGTTGAAGCAGTCCTCCCAATTCTTTTAAAGATGCAAATATGTTTTTGATACCTAAACCAGGAAGAGGCAAAACAAAGAAAGAAAATTATAGACCAATTTCTCTAATGAATATAAATGCAACAAGTTTAAATAAGATATTAATAAAAAGATTGCAGCAACTTATCACGAGAATAATACATTATGATCAGGTAGGACTTATACCAGGAATGCAGAGCTGGTTCAATATTAGAAAAACTATCAGCATTATTGATCATATCAACAACAAAACTAACAGAAACCACATGATTATTTTAATAGACGCAGAAAAAACTTTTGACAAAATACAACACCCATTCCTATTGAAAACACTGGAAAACACAGCAATAAATGGAAGTTTTCATAAAATAATAAGCAGTATGTACCTAAAACCATTAGCAAGCATTATATGCAATGGGTATAAGCTAGATGCATCTCCAATAAGATCTGGGTGAAACAAGGATTTCCATCATCATCACTGTTACTCAATATGGTACTAAAAATGCTAAGTGTAGCAATAAGAGAAGAAAAATAAATTGAAGGAATTAGAACAGGCAAAGAAGAAACTAAGCCATCATTTTTTGTAGAGGATATGATGATATACTTAGAGAATCCCAGAGAATCAAGTAAAAAACTGCTGGAAATAGGAAACAACTTTGGCAAAGTTGTAGGTTACAAAATAAACCCACATAAAGCATCTGCATTTCTATATATTACTAACAAAACCCAACAGCAAGAGATAGAAAGAGAAATCCCATTTAATACTGTGGTAGATACTATAAAATATCTGGGAGTGTACCTGCCAAAAAAAACATGAACACAATTACAAAACACTGTTTGCTCAAATAAAGTCAGATCTAAGTAAGTGGAAAAAGCATCAGTTGCTCATAGGTAAGCTGAGTTAATATAATGAGAATGACATTTCTACCTAAATTAATTTACTTGTTCAGTGCAATGCCAATCAAACTACCAGACAATTATTTTCTAGCACTAGAATAAGTAATATCAAAATACATCTGGAAGAGCAAAAGAATACCAAGGGAACTAATGAAAAGAAATGGTAGGGAAGATGGCCTATCCCTTCTAGATCTCAAAGTGCATTATAAAGTAGCAATCATCAAAAAATACCCGATACAGGCTAAGAGCAGAGGGGTAGACCAGTGGAATAGGTTAGGTATTTAAGACACAATAGTTAAAGAATATAACAATCTACTGTATGATAAACCCAAAGATCTCAACTTCTGGGATAAGAACTCACTATTTGACAAAAATTGCTGGGAAAACTGCATAACTGTGTGGCAGAAACTGGGTATAGACCACTTCCTGACACCGTACATAAGAAGAAAGCCCAAATGGATACATGATCTATGTATAAAGATTGATACTGTAAACAAATTTGGGGAGCAAGGAATAGTGTATCTGCATGATTTATGGAGAATGGAGAAATTTAGAACCCAACAAGAGATAGAGAACATTATGAAGTGCAAAATGAATAACTTTGATTACATTAAATTGAAAAGATTTGTACAACCAAACCCATTGCAACCAAGATTAGGAGGGAAACAGAAAACTGGGAAAGAATTTTTGCAACTTATGTCTGTGATACAGGCCTCATTTCTAAAATATATAGAGAATTGAGTCAAATGTACAAGAATACAAGTCATTCCCCAGTTGACAAATGGTCAAAGTATATGAACAGGGAATTTTCAGAAGAAATTAAAGATATCTATAGGCATATGAAAAATGCTGTCAATCACTACCTATAAATGGAATGATAATATATAAATAAAATACTGTCATCACACCTATAAGATTGCCACCATGACAAACAAGAAGATGATAGTAGTTGGATTAGATGTGAGAGAGTTGGAACACTAATTCACTCATGGTTGAGCTGTGAACTGATCCAACCATTCTGGAGAGCAACCTGGAACTTTGCCCAAAGGGCTAAAAAAATGTTCATACCTTTTGACCCACAATATCCCTCCTGACTTTATCCCAAAGATATCATAGAAATGGGAAAGAGTCCCACATGTACAAAAATATTTATAACAGCTCCATTTGTGGTGACTAAAAACTGGAAATCAAGGAGATGTCCATCAGTTGGGGAATAGCTGAACAAGTTGTGGTATATGATTGTAATGGAATACTATTGTATTATGAAAAACAATGAACAAGAAGACTCCAGTGAAGCCTGGAAAGACTTTTATAAACTAAAGTTGAGTGAAAAGAGCAGAACCGGGAGAAATTCGTACACAGCAACAACCATAGTGTGTAAGAAATTTTTCTGGTATACTTAGTACTTCATTGAAATCTATGGACTTAAAAAATTTCCAGTTGACTCTTGAGGTAAAACACCTTCCATATCCAGAGAAAGAACTACGCAATTGGATCACAGACAGAAACAGTTCATGTTCTTTTGTATTATGTTATGTTTTGTTTTGTTTTATGGTTTCCCCCATTAATTTTAATTCTTCTATGCAACATGGATTTAATAGGAATGTATGTATCCAACCTATATAAGATTGTATGCCATCTCAGGGAGGGAGTGAGGAGGGAAGGTTGAATAAGGGGGCAGGAGTGGAAAAAATTCTAAGATATATGGAAGTGATTGTCAAACACTGTAAACAAATAAAATAATTCAATTAAAAAAAAGAAAGAAAGTTAGGACAGTGACCTAAGTATCCCAGAAGCAGAGCACAACTTTCAAAAGTGAGCAAAAAACAGCAACAAAAAAGAGTCGTGATTATAAAACCTTAGTATAGTGACAGGGAATATCAAAACATAGACTCAGAAGAGAAAAACAATGTCAAAATGAAGTCTTAATGGGGAAGATAAATTGGTCCCAAGCCCAAAGTTTCTTCTTTCATCAGAACCATGGGAATTTTAAAAATCGAATAAGAAAGACACAAGAAAAATTGAGGAAATAAATGACAATTATGCAAGAGAAGTATGAGGAAAGATCAAACAGCTTAGAAAAGGAAACACAAAAATTGCCTGAAGGAAACATATCCTTACAAAATGCATTTAACCAAATAAAGAAAAAAAGTCCCATGAAGAAAACAACTCCTTTAAAAAGAGGAATTAGCCAAATGGAAAAGGAGGTATAAAAGTTCACAGAGGAAAATAATTCCTTATAAATTAGATTTGGACAAATGTAAGATAATGACAGTTTGAGATTTCAAATTGAAAGAATAAAAAAAATAGAAGATATAAAATATTCTCATTGGAAAAACGACTGACCTGGAAAAATAGATTGATACCCTTTGATCCAGTATTATCACAACTAGGTCTGTATCTCAAAGAGATCATAAAAAAAGTGAAAAGCACTTAGAAGTACAAAAATATTCATAGTAGTGTTTGTGTGGTAGTAAATAACTGGAAACTGAAGGAATGCCCATCAATTCAGGAATGACTGAACAAGTTTTAATATATTAATATAATGGAATACTATTATGCTATAAGACATGACGAGAAGGTAGATTTCAGAAAAACCTGGAATGACATACATGAATTGATGCTGAGAGAAGTGAGCAGAAACAAGGAGAACATTGTACACAGTATCAGCAACACTGTGTGATGATCAAATATGATTGACTAAACAATTCTCAGCAATGCAGTGATCTAAGACAATTCCAAAATACTCATAATAAACATCCAGAGAAAGAAGTACGGAATCTGAGTGCAGTTCTAAGAATATAATTTTTCACTTTTTTTTCTTTTTCTTCTACTTCATCTTTCACAACATAATTAATGTGGAAATATGTTTCCATTATTGCACATGTGTAACCTATATCAGATTTCTTGCTTTCTTTGGGAGGGAGAGGAAAGGGAAGGAGTTAGAAAAATTTGGAACTTAAAATCTTATAAAAATGAATGTTGAAAACTACCTGTACATGTAATTGGAAAAAAATAAAATACTATTTACAAAAGAATACAGGGAGACTCCCTGGTTACAGACTCATCTCTTATACCATAGTTATACCACTAGATGGCCTGGATCCTTTCCAAGTTGAGGTCTACATAGGGAAAAACTGCTATGAGAATTATTATCAGCCTCTATCACCACTTTGAGCATTTAGATTGATTGCAGATGAAGAAACTCAGACAAGAGAGAACTACTTTCCTAAGGGCTCCCAAGTAAAGGAGGGATTTGAACATGGGTCCTTAAAGTCCACAACCAGTGCTGTCTCTGTTGTAGTCACTGGTATTTTTTTTTAGAAAGCAGAGTAAGGATCATAAGAACTTTATACTATAAACTCCTTCAAACTGACAATGAGCATAGCCCACATATACTCAATCTATCTTTACTGAATGAAAATAATGGCATTTCAGGAGTTCAAACCACAAATCTTTTTTATTGGGAGAAATAGTCGTAAAAATAGAATCATTGAGAACATCTGAAGAAAAGGATGTCAGCAATGACCAAAAGCAGGCATTTGCTCAGATTTGTCACATTCTGCTGAAAAGTTAATAAAATCTGAGCACAAAAAGCTTTGAGTTGACTTAGTAATGACAGGCATTGTCAGCACACTATAATTAACACTGGGTGGCATAATTTATAAGCATTCTTCATTTTAACACCAAAAGAATGAGTAACTGAAAAAAATGTTAGTCTACAAAATTAGAATTCTTATCTCTAGATGCAAACAGCTTATTTTTCAAACTTATTTCACTTAAAAAAACTCACTGAAGACCTTTGTTATTTGAAATCATTTCTGTGCCAAGAAAGAGTAAGTCAAACAGATGACTTCTGACCCTATACAATCCTGTAATCAAAAATTGAAATTCTCAGCAGATTGTTTTTACTGTACATAATTAAGCAGTTCTGACTGCTCAGTGAAACTCAAATGGGATGGCACAGAGCTCAGTAATATGACAGTTAATGGGATGAGACTAGCACTTACTCTGCTTCCATAATAAACAAATGCTTTTTGCCTTTCAGTGGAGAAGATGACACTAAAATATTCTAAAATGCCTAAAAATGATGACAACATGGGGATTGTTGGGCAATTCTCTTTTCTTTATGAATGTCTCAAAAATATGCCTTAACTTGCAAAAATTTGTTTTTTATTTATCTTTTCTTGACATCTTCAGTAAGAAGAGGTGTTTGCCTTTACAGTGTAATAGTGTACTAGAGAAAGAGAGAGAGAGAGACAGAGAGACAGAGAGAGAGGTATAAAACACAATGGCCATAAAAGAAAGATGTGTTCTTCTTCTGTCTTCCAGTAAACTGTGTAAGATGAAATGCTTTTTAAATTCACATGTAGTATCTGAATTAAGATTTCAGAAAATTGTATATATTTATTTGTTGTTGGACAGGGGATTTTAGAGAAAGTTCAGTGAAAGGAAAATAAAATTCTCTTCCCACCAACAAAGGCACAATTTGCTATGTCTTTAGTATTTCTGTGATGAATTAGAATACACACACACACACACACACACACACACACACACACACACACACTTCCTACAACTCAATTCCCCTGTACCCTTTTACTTCCAAGAGAAAAAAGAAAAACTCAAAGCTTAACTCTTCCTTTCCCCAAGTATTCAATACAATTATTTCTGAAGTAGGGAAAAATATAGTGACGGCAAACAGTCTATCACTTTTAGCCATATAATTTTGGTACTACTAATTTATAAAAGCTGATTGGCTTTGCAAATTGAATGAATGGCACAATAAACAAAATCTCTTTGTGTTATATGAGCTATGAGAGTAACAGACATGCTGGACTCATTAAATGTGCCTGCAAAATGGAAAAAAAAATTAAACATCTATCTGAGAGGAAACTGAGCATCATCAAAATTCTATGCATTTCTGTTAGAGGTTTTTATGTTATTTAAATGCAAAAACAAAGAAAACTATCTAATTTGTGGACCAGCCCAAGTCACTGCTTTGAATAAGATAAAACAAAATCTGTCTGAGACTTTGAATAGAAATGCAAAAATGGATGGATTATTGTCAGCCAATGACAGCTACTTATCCTCAATCTAGAGCTGATAAAGAGGGAGGAGTGGGGAATCCACAAAACAGCTTAGACTGAAAGCTGAGCTTCAAAAATCTTGACTTATTGCTTGCTTTCCGTGTTTTGTTTTTTTTTTTTTTTGGTACCACTAAAGACTTTATATATAACCTTGAGAAAATGTCTCCTTAATGACCAAACCCCTGGAAGAGGTTGTGATTTTCAAATGAAAAGTGGTATTGACTACAGAGAAAGATTGTAGGTGGTTATTTATTTGTTCTTGAAACATGCTTACTGTGGTTCTAAAATCTCATTGCTTCTTATGCTCCAAAGATAATAGATAAGCTATGGCTCTCTATAATATATATATTTTTTGTATTTAGCTCTGTGTTCTGGCTAGGGGCTAAAAACATTGAGAAATATGCTTTAATAGGTAAATTAATGTAATTAAATTTCATGTAATTTTGATAACTGAAAATTCCCACTTCATTTACTTCACCAGAGTGAACAACAGTTCTTTAATATTTTATTGTAGCCTCAAAAAATTTAATTTCAATTAGAAATTTTAGCACATATAATTTTTGTTCTAAAATAACAAAAGAGGTGGGAAGGAAAAGGCATGCATTACAGATAACCTAAAGCTATATACATTTCAATTCTATCAGCAATAGCTCTTTCCTATGTTTCCACACAAGTTTTGAAGACTTTCTTTTCCCCAGCTTCAAGCATAACCAGTCTTAAGCAAATGGAAAGAAAATTTGAGTGTTTTGTAATTCCTGGAAGGTTAATTGCACTATTTATAGACCAAACTGTAAAAGAAAAATCCTCAGTGTGACCCTTAAGGGTCACAGTAGTAATGGCAACCTAAATGGAGCTCTGACCAGTCATGAATTACTGTCAGAAGTATTGAGAATGCTGACAGTTCAATCACAGCACTGTTTCAATAGAGAACTCCATATATTTAAAGCGTTGATACTGTTTTCCCTCTAAATGACAGCCTTGACAGATGGGCCAAAAGCACCACAGACGTTTGAACAAGGAAATAGAGAAGGAGCCTGCTGGAAACAGAGCTTCATGCAGCCAGCCGAGAATGATGAATAGAGTGTGATTGTGTCTGACAGGTAGTAATATAACTATTCATTCACCACAGAACACCTGGAGCATGCTATATTAAATAGTACACGACGGAGAGATTCTGTGACAAGAATAGGAAGTATGAAACTCATGCTGAGTTTAGGTACAAAAATATCTAAGGGTAAAGGGTCAAACAGTACAAATGGCCCCAGAGAATACATTATTAATTAATTTAAATTAAATTATTTGCTTACTAAAGTGTTTCTAATGTTTCACTAACTTTGCTAGGACCATTGGTGTATTTATGCTGTATATTAGGTCATAGAAAAGCAAAGCTTTTCACTCAACAAAATTATTTTTTTTCCTGTATCTTCAACCATCACTGGGGCATTGTTACTGCTTCAAATGTTAGTTTTGACAAGAGGGCCAAAAAGTGGAAGTACCCACAGAGGGTTGTAGGCCAAAAGGGCTGGGGAGAAGAATTGACCACTGACACCAATGCAGATCTAGTTGGATGGGCAATTTAGTCCTCACTGTCAAATTACATAAAGAGTAGAAATTTCCTGAGGTGAATTTCATGAAGGAACTAGAAAACCCTGGGTAGAAGGAACTCTATGCTTAGCAGTGGGAGAAATGATGTCTCTGTCATTTGTTATTTGTCTTTTCAAATTTCTGGAGTCAGTAAATGACACCATGTTGCTGCTGTCCATGGAACTGCTTTCAGAGGAAGTATTTTAAGGAGCAAGATACTTCATAGGTACAAGTTTTTGTCTACTGATTTGTGGAGGGTTGGCTTGTTTCCAGAAAATGTTGTCTCAGTAATATTCCCACATACTAGAACATTTCCCAGATCTATGCGATTGACATATCCTTAAAGTTCAGCCTCAATGAACTAACTATTCACGATGAATTCTTTTGCTAACTTTCTCAGATTTATTTCGGCCATTAAAAAAAAAAAATCAATGATCACATTTCACCTACTAAATATGCAGCATATTGTGAGTTCTGACTTGTCCCTGAATAGCCTTGGGAAAAGAAACACTTGGTTGTTGCTTTTGCATGGAAGGATGTTGTTGGTTAGCCTCCTCAAATTAGTTTTGCCTGTCACTTTCTTTATGCACTGTATCCAGCAACTGCCAAGGAAAGGTTTTGGTATTACCATCACAGTCTTATTTACATATCTCCTCTGGGAGCTAGACATCTTTTTGTCACTTTCTTTTTGTCTTTATGACTGAATATGCTAACATAAGGATGATTCCAAAGGAAGGGTCACTAGGTATGTATGTGTCTAGTAGATTTAATAATTTTATTGCATCTCATAAAAAATTAGAAAGACTCATTTTTGTTTCCTTAGTCTACTGTGGTGTGAGACTTTGAAAAAGAATTTTGTATGGGCACTCTATTATTAGCTGTGGAAAACAGAATCACCAATTCAAACTCTTTGCATGTATCAACTGTATTCTCCAAACCGCATTCATTTTTGCCCCCTGCTGCTATGGCTCTACTTTTGTAGCACATTTTTTTTTTCTGACATGGATGAATTTTTTTCCCTGACTTTTTCTGTGAAAGTGTATGTAGTCATTGCTAGCTTTAAGCTGACTTCAACTGAACATCTTTGTAACAGATGGGAATGCTTGAAAAAGCTATTTGGCAAGTCAGCTTCTGAGACAAAGATTAACAAATTCCAAAGCCAACCATCCATGTCTTTTCTCTTTTCAATCAGCTTAAAAAAATTCTGTTGCTTCTTTTCTTTGTTTAATGTACTCTGCTTTTTTTTTTTTAAATTGGGCACAGTCATTATGTGGATTTGTTTCTAAAATGATATTCCTATCCGTTCTTTCTCACTTATGCAGGAAGTGGAAGGCAGTGTATTGCCAATGGGAAAGAGCTACTGATTGGTTTGCAAAATAAGCAAATTGGATTATCTCATGTGTAAATGGGTAGGCAGATTTTTTCCTTCTTCATGTAAATCAACAAACACAATTTGCTTATTGCACAGAGAAAAATTACAACACTATTCCTTTCTTTCTTTGGCAGTGATAGTTCATTATAAGTTTAAAAAAGGGAATGTATAATGCTCAAAGGATGAGAGACAAGAACAAATGAATTTGCTTCACTACACTTTGAATCTTCACTACAATTTGAAAGTGCATATTTACTATAAAATATTATTTTGATTAACCTCATGAATTTTATGTTGAGATCTTTCAGGTTAAGGTAAAGTAAAATCCAGTTTCAATCAACATTTTAAAAAATGTGAAAGCTCTATAAATTTTTTTTCCAGATGACATGCAAATATGCTTTGTAAATATGCTTTATCCATCCAGTGTCATGATTATGTATCCCAAACCAGAATTAATCTCTTTGACTTCAGAGGTCAAATAGATAAGCAATGCTCTCTGAATAGCAAATTGAGCAATATTTCCAGTTAGAATGCATGTTTTCATATTGTTGAAATGGGTTCATTTCTCCAGAACTTTTTATTTCTTTTCTAGAAGGAACCATAAATAAAGGCAAGAACAATGTTTTAAAAATGGATAGTCCCTTTTTTTTTTTTTTTTTGGATGGACAAGAAATAGAACAAATAATACAGATACACACATATATACTTGGAAGTTTAATTATTTTAAAATGTTGATGTTACTAAATTTTTTTCCTGTCAACTGTTATGCAATGCATCTCTGTAGTTAATTTTCAAACTTTGCAAAAATTTTCTTTAGCTGTTGTTTCGTGAATTAAAGGATTGAATTTGTAATCCTAGAAAGAAATTTTAATGCATGCATGATTGTTTTGATGTAACCCCACAAAAAGTCCAATGGAGATAAATCTGATGAGTGAGGTGGCCAAACAAGTGAAACTCCTTTACTGATCTTCAATCTGGACATACATCATCTAGAAACTGTCACACACTATGAATAATGGCATGTGCCCCTATCTTGTCAAATTAAAACTGTTGTGTTTTTTTTGGAAATTCATTAAACCAAATGCTTTGAAAAATAAAAACAGATAAAACTTCAGAATTTTTGTAAGTTTGAAGCATTTATATTTCTGAAACTATCAAAATTTATAATTGCAGCAAGACTTTTGGAACACCCTTTATACTGTATTATCAGATGATGTTTCACACATATTATGACCTATTTTATAGGTGTGCAGGGATAAGAGTTGCACAGTATAAGGGAAAATGGGTTGAGAGCTAATTCACAGTAGGGAATGTTCTTGTTGATAAAAGCATAGTTTTAATAAATCCATTCATGAATTCTTTATAACTTACATGTAAAAAATCCAAATGATTATAATTATTTCTAGCTCAAAACAAAGGAAATAAAAGTCATAGAATCTTATAACTTAAAGGACATTAAAGATCACCTAGATCAACCCTCTCATTTTAGTGTTTACAATTATAACTCACACATAAACATTTTACTCAAAACATACATATAGAGTAGATAATAAAAGTCTTATCCTATTTTGGCAAAGGAGGAAACAGACTCAGAGACATTAAGTGTGTTGTTCATGGTCACACAGCTAGTAAACTGTCAGGGAACCTGAAACCAATTTGCTGGCTTTAAATTAAGTCATTAAGTCATTTTCATTCAATCATCTCTTTTCCCAGCAGCCCAAATAGAAATATGTATTGTAATTTATTTATTTTTTTCATGTTTTCTTTTCCTTTGCCATTTTTAGGAGAGTAATGATGTAAGCTGCCATTTAAAAATTATGTGAAAGGGTAAAATTAAATGGAGAAGGAATATATTTTGTGTTCTTCTTGTGTGTTCAAATAGTTTTAAAAATGATCTTAAAGCTAATTTAAAGTTTATTTCTGAAAAACTACATTTAAATATTTATAATATGAAAGCTATTTGAATATTTTATAACTTCTTTCTCTGGCAGTGACCTTCATGACTATAGTTTTAGACAAAATCTGTATAACTTGTTAACATTCAAGACACTTCAGTACCTCTCCAAATAAATATTCCCAGCACAAGGAACACCAGCAAAGACACTGCTCTCAAACAAACCAAATAATCCTTAGACAGGATAAATATAACTATATATATATATATATATATATATATATATATATATATATATATATATATACACTAACCAGCTAAAATGGATGGAACACATTTTGTTTTAGTTTTAACTTATTGGGAGGATGCTAATTAAAAGTTGTAAGGTCAGAAACAGCTATTGAGATATTTTACTTATTTTTTTTCATCTGAAAGGGAAAATAAAGTGCTGTAAAAATGTGAAGGAGAACTCTTTGTAAGTAAATATTAGATGTAGATAATTAGTGGTTTCAGAAAAAATAGTTATTGATTAGACTTGACTTTCCTAGGCATGGTTCCATTTTCAGATTTGCCGATAGTATTTACCCATATAATAGAGGTTTCAGACAACGTGTCAGGATCAAACTTGCATGGGCATCATACTTCAATTGGAAAGTGACCATGCCTGATGGTTCTTTACCTTCCTTTGTACATGACAGAGTAAAATCAGGCATTTCTGATGATTTATGTGGAGTGGATCAGGTCATTCTTGGGTTAGTTGGCCTGTGAAAGTCTGTTTACTAATTGTTTCTTTTTCTCCTTAAACCAACCTCTTTTGTTCATAAAATAGTATTTTATTGCACTGGGATCTGAATCTATATCCACAGATTGTAAGCAAGAAATATCACTGTAGTCCATAATCAGGTCATTAGCATTCTGCTCATGCAAGGCATTGTGAGTACAATTTTCAATGGCCTAATATGACAAGTAATCATAAATTAGTATTTGCTTTAAAACAACACTGGAGAACATAGCCTGCATTCTTAAGGAGAATGACTCAGTAAGTAGCACATCTTTGTAATGAAGTGGGAGCTCATTAAACAGATGCTATCTACTTCAGTGAGAGGCACCAGCAGCAAACAAATTAAATGGAAATGTTTCCAAAGAATACTGCAGTCAACCAGAACAAGTTCAGGTTCATTAGCCATGGCACCACCTACAGGTTTTAGTCACAGTAATAATTAAATAGTAGCTTACTAATTTATCATTTTATATTTGTGATCACATTTACATAATGTGTTATTTCTTCATGTCTGTTGTTACATTAAAATACCATCATCTGTATATGAAAATGAAAATACTGGGTGATTTTTAAGACATCAAAATGGCCTGGATTCAATGGTGCATTTTTTTTTTTGTTACATTGCACTGTGTGATTTCCACAGAGTGTAATTAGTATAGCCTGAGAATAGCTGAGGAACCAGATAATAATAACAGTAACAGTAATGTGACATTATATTTATATACCTGAAGTGCATATAAGTTTAGGAGAGAATTATCCTTACTCCAAAGGGCATTGGAAAGTTAGGTTCCCATAGCTACTCTGTCCTTTCATGTTCCCAGGGTTATCTCTGAGAACTTGGAGGTGGTTTTTCCAAAAGTATTAGTTCAAGCTCTCATTCGAGTGTGTTCATTCCAATACTTTTAGTAGATTAGCAATTAATTAGCCAGATTTAATTAGCTTTTAGGAAGAGATGTTTTAATGTTATAAGGACCAGTAACATCAATTGACACAAAATTTTATTATAATTTTACTTTGAAATAAAAAATTTTCATTCTATCTCAATTTTCTTTGTATTATGGATTTAAAAAAAATGAGGGGCTTAATTTGATGTGGCTTGGTCACTCGAGTTACTCTTTAATTCCAGTTATGCTGGTGTTAATAAGGTAGTGTAGTGGGTACAAATGTTTGCCACAAAAATCTGTGACAAATTCTCCTACAGTTATATACAGAGTCCAAGGGAAGGTAGGATCAAGATTAGAGCATATGCGTCAAAGGAATAACTCAAAGTTCATGAAAGTCCTTTTAATAGTCCTTAGATGTTCCTCTAAGATAAAGGATAATTGTTTTTTTCTTCCTTTCTGGTATCTTCTTAGAGCTATAAGTCTGAATTCAATCTCCCTTTGATTATTGAGACAGACAATGCTGTTAGCTAATCCATAAATGCTACTAAAAGGTTGATGTGAAAATGGAAGACTTCAGCCCCAAAGTCCTTGATTGAAATTCCTCTTCAGGGTGACAGAGCCAAGATGGCGGAGTAGAAGTAGAGACCTGCTTGAGCTCTCCCCTAAAAGCTACTAAAAAATAGCTGTAAAAATTGACTAAACAAATTCTGGAGCAGCAGAAGCCACAAATTGACAAAGTGAAATAGATGTCCAAGCCAAGATAATCTGGAAGGACTACAGGAAGGGCCTATTGCACGGGGCTCAGTTTGGAGGGCAGCCCATGCTGGACCTTCACAGGCAGTACAGGAGCAGGTGCTGAATCATTGGCAGATGTTGCAGTTTCTAGATTTCTCAACCCACAAATGCCAAAGATATCTTCAAAGGTCAGTGAAACAGCTCTCTTACCTGGGTGAGAGGGGAGCCTGGTCTGGACCCAGATCCAGGTCAAGACCCAATGAGGCGGCAGCCACTGCCATAACCTTGGCTGCTTCTATAGTTCATGGCCTATAGACAGTGGGGGAATTGAGCGGCTGATCTGGGTTGCAATCCTAAGTGGTGGTCCTGGGGTGAGAAGGAGCACTGGTGTGGTGGAGCTGGTTGTGGCTCTGAAGAGGGAATCCTACTTGCAGTTCCAGGGCAGAAAAAGGTGCTTGAGGTTGCACACAGACCAGAGCACAGGCCAGGAGAGGAGTAAACACCTCTTCGTTGATTTTACCACTTTGGAGGAAATGAGAACTTACAAGTCCCTAAAGATAAATGTGAAAACAGCTGTTGAAAAACCCTAAAACTTAGGGCAGTATATCCTCTATTTAACAAAGAGCTCAAAAGTCAAGTGATTGACTGGGGAAAGTGTTGAAAAGGGGGAAAAATAAGACTATAGAATATTACTTTCTTGGTGAAAATGTATTTTCTTCTGTTCTTACGGATGAGGAAGATCAAAGCATACAACTTAGAGAAAGATCAAAGCAAATAAATGGAGGAAAATAGTGCAGCACCAATGCCATATCATAGTACCTATGGTGACCATAAATATTCCAGCACAATTTTGAATCATGAAATACAATAGACATAGAAGGCAGAACCAAAACATTTATTCAGACACCAGGAAGCCAAATACATCACAGTAACAAAAATCTATACACAGTAACAATGTAAAGAACAACACCATTTCCAAACCTTACCCCTGCTAGGCTTCCCACAAACTAGCTCCATTAAACAAATCACAAGCAGGCTACTTTAAACAAAATTACAAACAAGCTCTTTTGCTCACAGGAGCCAACTGCCTGCATCCTTCCTAGCTCTGATTGTTCTCTGACCAATTTCCTATCAGCTGTGCTCTAGCTTGACCTCTTCCTGCTCCACCCTTTCAGCAAGCTCCTCCCATCATAGGCTCCATGTGCCTCAGACTTTCATATGACCCAGGCAGGTCACATGGCCTATTAATGAATGGAAAGATCTTCCCATTAAAAAGCAAAATTACATTAACAATAGGCAAAAAAAAAATGTATTATCAATACATTTGGACCCAAGATCTTTCTTGTCAGTTACACAGATCAATGGGGCAACTGGTATCAGCAGAACTTTAAAGGAGACAACAGAAAATAAGCAAATAAAACAGTATCTGAGGATGGGCTTTGAACACAAGTACCCTATCACTCCCCCTTATATAAAAGGAGTACAAAATCTTAGCCTAAGGGGTGAAGGTCTCTTCTTCCATAGCTACTTCCTCCTGAGATTAGACATAGAGCTATCATTGTCCCAAGAGATCCCACTTGAGGAGTCAGTTCTTTAGCTGACATCCAGAGCTTAATCAACACCAGGTCCAGGGGTGACACAGCACATAAGACAGGTAGTGACATTCAGTTTAAGCAATCAGGCATCTAGAGGTTGAGGAAAACAAATCTGACAAACAAGATGAACAGACAAAAAGTCAAAAAGAAACAATAATCAGAAGCAAGGTAGATAAAGGGTCAGACATGGTTCTGGAGTCCATGAACCCACTATCACAGCCTTATTCACTGTGGTTTACTATTTGCTAATTTGTAGTTTTGGAGTCATTGTTCTGGTTAGAGGTATGTTTTCTTTATTCGAGTTGGGTCATTGTCAGTCACCCAATCTCCCTGCAGTTGTGACGGATTTTGTTACAAGCTTTCAGGAGGATCTGCAGAGGCAGTTCTAACCTTCCTGCTCGGTCTAAAAACAAGATTCTTTCCTCAACACACTTTATATTGTTCATTAGTTAGAATGCCATCTATTCTTCCCAAATCTACCCCTGCTCTCAATACAGCAGCAAGCAATTCTTTTCTTGTCAATCTATTCTTAACTTTGAATCTACTGGCTATTTTTCTCTTTAGAGGAAATTTGTCATCCATCCAAGATACCAGTGATTCTTCCATCCTTTGGGTGAACAGACTCAAAATAATTGTGACCTCCTGCTGAGTAAAATCCTCAATTACCTCCCCAAACACTGTGTAGACCCCCTGATTTGCCTGTTTCCTTCTTAGGACTGGGTGAATCTCAGACACCTGATTACTTTCATTCTTCTCCCACACATCCTTCTGGCTTATATTTAGGCTGAAATCAAGCCCAGCTTGTGCAAAGACTGCATTCACTTTCTTATTGTGAACTTTTCACCTCTTCCTGTGAGCCACACCAGCAACATCTTTTTCTGCTACCACCTGAGATCCTCCAGCTAGCTCTCCTAAAGGAGAGTTTGATTGCTGCAGCCTAAGAAACTTCTCATGCAAAATAGCCAATTCCTTTTGCATCTGAATTTTCTCTTCCAGTAGCTTGTCTCTGCTTTTACACACAATTTGATAGCTTGTTAGCAAGGTCCAGCATCTCCTAAACACCCCTGCCATTTTCCCCCTGGCTTATTGGTATTCCCTGCAAACATCTTTCTAAGACTCTGGGTTCTTCCTTCCGTAGTCATGGTTCCCAGTTTTTACAAAGCCCTGTTCCTTTACCCCATTCTCTTGTTAGGGAGAAATAAGTCAAACCCTCCCATTCTGAGACATCCATTTCTTTCTCTGTTTCCTCTCCCTTTTTTTTCTAAATAGAGGTCTGATACTTCATGATCCCATTCTCATTGTCATTTGCAGCACCAATGTGATATTCACAGTGCCATAAATATGCTAGTGCAATTCTGAATCACAAAATACAACAGATTCATTTGGAAGATAGAACCAAAACATTTCTTCAAACACCAGAAAGCCAAATACATTATAGTAACAGAAATCAATACACAATACCAATACCAACAACTACACCATCCCCAAGCCTTCCCCTTGCTAGACTTCCCACCAACCAGCTCCATTAGAGAAATCACTAACAGGCTACTTTAAACAAAATTACAAACAAGGTCTTTCACTCAAGCTAGCCAGCTGCCTGTGTCCTTCATATCTGTAATTAGACTCTGACCAATTTCCTCTCAGCTCTACTCTAGCTCTTCCTATTGTGTGTGTGTGTGCATGTGTGTATTCATCCTTCATTGCTGAAGAAGACCATGCCATCAGAGAAATAATGACCTGACTTGCACATGACTTTGTTTTGAGTGAGAGAGGGCTGTGCAGGTTACCAGCCTCATTTCTCCTCCAGTGCCATCTGGCACTGAATCCAGTAACCCGATATTCATCAGGATGACTGGAGATGACCCAGGATGAGGCAATTGGGGTTAAATGACTTGCCCAAGGTCACACAGTTTGTGAGTGTCAAGTGTCTGAGTTGAGATTTGAACTCAGGTCCTCCTGACTCCTGCACTGGTGCTCGATTCTGCTGCCCCTATTATCTGGATCTTCCTATTACACCCTTACACCCTTTCTGTTCCACCCTTTCAGCAAGCTCCTCCCACCACAGGTTTCATGTGACTCAGACTTAAATATGACCCAAGCAGGTCACATGGCCTATTAATGGATGGGAAAGATCTTCTGATTAAGATGCAAAATTACATTAACAATAAGCAAAAATACGGTATGAATAGAGATATCAAGGTCAAGGCTCCTATAGTAAAAGCCTCCAAAAGAACATGAAATGGTTTCAGGCCATGGAAGAGCTCAAAAAAGATTTTAAAATCAAGTAAGTGAAGTAGAGCAAAACTTGGGAAGAGAAATGAGAATATGCAAGAAAATCAGGAAAAATGAGTCAGTAGCTTGCTAAAGGAGAAACCCCCCCCCCCAAAAAAAAGCTGAAGAAAATAACACCTTTAGAAATATACTAACCCAAATGGAAAAATTGATCCAAAAATCTAATGAGGAGATGAATGCCTTAAAAAACAGAATAGGTCACATGGAAAAGGAGGTCCAAAAGTTTATTGAAGAAAATAATTCCTTAACAACTTGAATCAAG
Source organism: Notamacropus eugenii (assembly GCF_028372415.1). Taxonomy (NCBI): domain Eukaryota; kingdom Metazoa; phylum Chordata; class Mammalia; order Diprotodontia; family Macropodidae; genus Notamacropus; species Notamacropus eugenii. The sequence goes on along the minus strand of NC_092874.1, from coordinate 350,471,112 downwards.
CAAATGCAAGTTAATGACTTTATGAGAAATCAAAAAACTATAAAACAAAACCAAAAAATAGAAGACAATGAGTAATACCTCATTAGAAAAACAACTGACCTGGAAAATAGATGCAAGAGAGATGATTTTCAAATCATTGGTCTACTTGAAAACCATGAAAGAAAAAAGAGTCCAGACATCATATTCAAGAAATTATCAAGGAACACTGCCTCAATATTCTAGAACCAGAGGGTAAAATAGAAATGGAAAGAATCCACTGATCACCTCCTGAAAGAAAAGACAAAAGGAAAATTAGGAATATTGTAGTCAAATTCCAGAGTTCCCAAGTCAAGGAGAAATTATTATAAGCAACCAGAAAAAAACAGTTCAAGCACTGTGGAAATAAAATCAGGATAACACAGAAATTAGCAGCTTCTACACTAAGGGATTGAACAGCTTGGGATATGATATTCCAAAGGTCAAAGAAGTCAGGATAAAAACTAAGAATCACCCACCCAGCAAAACTAAGTACAATATTTCAGGGCAAGAAATTGGAAATTTGATGAAATAGAGGACTTCCAAACATTCTTGTTGAAAATATCAGAGCTGAATGGAAAATTTGATTTTCAGATACAAGAATCAAGAGAAACATGAAAACATAAATTGGAAAGACAAACTATAAGGAACTCATTAAAGTTGAACTGTTTACATTCCTACATGGAAAGATGATATCTGTAGCTTACAAGACTTTTCTCAGTATTATGATTTTTAGAAGTAATATATGAATATATATATGAATATATATATATATATAATACATACATGTGTATGTATTTATATGGACAAAGGGTACAGAGTGAGCTGATTATGAAAGGAGAATACCTAAAAAATAAAATTAACTGTTGAGAGAAATGTAGTGGGAGAGAGAGAAAGGGAAAGGTAAAATGATCTGTCCACCCACAATAGTGTTTGCTTCTGATTATCCCTTCCCCCAATCTGCTGTTCCTTCTGTTATTCTTCCTGTCCTATCTCTTTCCCTTGCCCCTCTTCCCCCAACCCCCACCTTCCTGCACGGTAAAATAGATTTCCAAACCCAAGTGAGTGTGTGTTACTGCCTCCTTAAGCCAAATCAGGTGACAGTAAGGCTCACTTATTCCCTTTGACCTCCTCTCTCTTCCTCTCCATTGTAGATGCTCTTTCTTGTCTTTTTTATGTAAGATGATTTGCTACATTTTTAATATATTTTAAAAACTGTTTTTGCATGCAACTGGGAAATAAGATGTGCAGGCAATGAGGTATAGAAATCTTTCTTACCCTATAGGAAAATAGAGGGGAGGGGAATGGAAGACGGAGGGGATGGTAGAAGGGAGGATAGATTAGGAGAAGGGGTGGATGGGATGCATGCCATCCTGGGGTGAGGAATGGGGAAAGATGGGGAGATAATTTGGAATTCAAAATCTTGTGAATGTTGTAAACTGAAAATAAATAAATTATATATTTAAAAAAATAATTTCCTCTTCTAGCTCCCTCTCTCTTACAGAGCCACAATAACAGACAGGAGGCTACCCTGTAGATGTAGCCACAGCCTTGGAGACAGAACATGGTCCTCCTTATGCACCCAGCTCTCCTTGTCCCCCCACCATCACAGTCTCCTCCACGCCCTCAGGGGGCCCACTCCCACATTTGGCATGTCACGCAACCTAATCCATTAGTTTGTGTTTTGGGATCTACTCAGCAATATCTTTGTTCCTGTTTCCATCTCTTTCATGACATTCTGACCCTATCCTCATCCCAGCATTCCATGGCAACAAGGGTCAGAACTCCATTGCGCCTATCCATTTCCAGAGAAGGGAAAGGTATAACCAGGCAGAGTGCTACAGTGTAGCAACATTTAGCCAGAGGACTAGAGAATAGAGGGTCAGTGTGTCATCATGTGGAAGGGGCACATCAACCCAGAGTAAAAAGGAATTGGCATCCAACTAGACCAGAACAGTCTTTGTAAAGTTACTTGGGGCAAGGACTGACACTGGTGTTGAGTGAATTCCCCAATATAGGAGGGGTCTGAAACAACATTGAAGTTTAAACTTTGTTGCATCTGCCATAAAATGGGGGTTGGAAAATGAGCAATAAACAAATATAAAGGAAAGAAAAATTTGAAATTGTCAAACATCTTAAAGGGAAGAAAATTAAACTAAGAACTCAACATAGAAACTCGTAAATCATAAAGAAAAAATATTTAAAATGAAAGGGAGGATGGTCACAGAGATATCTAAACAAGTGCAAAGAACTCTAAATATTGAAGAGAAAGGAAATTGAGCCAACACTCATTTAGGATCTTGTGTATTCCCAAGAAAACTTGGAAATAAAACAAGATGTTCTAATGTTATTCAAGAGAAAAATAAGAATCTTAGAAAATTTGAAATGAAATGTATGATTTGTACAGAAATAATTAGAAAAATGGAACTTAGATCTCCTTTGGTAGATAGTAAATAAATGATAGGTTCATGGAAGGAAAAATGGACAATTCTGATATTATGTGACATTAGAATTTGTGCACAAGTAAAACCAATTCAGCTAAAATTAGAGAAATGGAAGGGGGAGGGGATCTCTAATTCTCTGATTATGGATCTAATTTATAAGTTATATAATGTAATCAATCAAATTTATAAGAATATGACCCATTCTCCAAATGATAAATGTTCCAAGGTTATAAATAATGGATAGAACTATGAACTAGTCTAAATATTCTGGAAAACAATTTGGAGTTGTGCCCAAAGTAATTTTAAAGTGTGCATACCCTTTAACCCAGTGATACCACTACTGGGTATCTACCCAAAGAGATCAAAGAAGTGGAATATGGTTCATTTATAGCAGCTCTGAAGGTGGTGGCAAAGAATTAAATAGAGGGTACCCATCAATTGGGGAATGTCTGAAAAAGTTATGATCAATGAATATTAAAGGCGTGAACTGATGAAAGCAAAGTGGGCAGTAGCAGGAGAGCAATTTATATAGTAACAATATTGTTAACAAAAACAACTTTGAGAGACTTAGGAACTCTGATCAATGCAATAATGTACCATGGTGGGGGGAGGAGCCAAGATGGTGGAGTAGAAAGACACACATATGCTAGCTCTGAACCCACAGCCCGTAAAATATCTGTAAAGAAGAACTCCAAACAAATTCTGGAGCAGTAGAAGCCACAGAACAGCAGAGAGGTCAAGACTTCTGTTCCAGAGAGACCTGAAGGCCTGCTTAGAGGGGTCCACCACACACCGGACCTGGAGCAGAGCCCAGCCCTGCCTTGGCCACACGGCACTGAGAGGAACTAATCCCAGCAGGCTTCAGGGACAAAATCTCCAGCAGCCACACAAGTTCCTCCACCCACAGGTGACAAGGGTCAGTGAGAGGGTCTCTTTGGCTGGTCGAGAGGGGAGTGGGGTGCCCCCATAATTCAGGCCCCCTCAGGAGGCAGAAGCAGGGGTTGGCAGCAGACAGGGGCTCCCCAAGCAGGCAGGAGTTCAGATCCATTGTTGAAGGTTTCTGCATAAACCCCCCAAGGGAACTGAGTCCCATGTGGTGGCCCTGCCCCAACCTGAGCAACTGAACTTAATCTCACACTGAATAGCAGCCCCACCCCCGCCCAAAGCCCTGAGGCTGGGAAGCAGCATTGGAATCTCAGATCCCAAGCACTGGCTGGGCGGATCTGGAGGTGTGGTGGATGTGGAAAGAAAACTCAGAAGTCAAGTCACTGGCTGGGAAAATGCCCAGAAAAGGGAAAAAAAAATAAGACTATAGAAGGTTACTTTCTTGGTGAACAGATAATTCCTCCCTTCCTTTCTGATGAGGAAGAACAATGCTTGCCATCAGGGAAAGACACAGAAGTCAAGGCTTCTGTATCCCAAGCATCCAAAATAAATATACCATGGGCTCAGGCCATGGAAGAGCTCAAAAAGGATTTTGAAAATTAATTAAGAGAGGTGGAGGAAAAACTGGGAAGACATATGAGAGAGATGAAAGAAAAGCATGAAAAGCAGGTCAACACCTTGCTAAAGGAGACCCAAGAAAATGCTAAAGAAAATAACACCTTGAAAAATAGGCTAACTCAATTGGCAAAAGAGGTTCAAAAAGCCAATGAGGAGAAGAATGCTTTCAAAAGCAGAATTAACCAAATGGAAAAGGAGTTTCAAAAGCTCACTGAAGAAAATAGTTCTTTCAAAGTAAGAATGGAACAGATGGAGGCTAATGACTTTATGAGGAACCAAGAAATCACAAAACAAAACCAAAAGAATGAAAAAATGGAAGATAATGTGAAATATCTCATTGGAAAAAAAACTGACCTGGAACATAGATCCAGGAGAAACAATCTAAAAATTATGGGACTAACTGAAAGCCATGATCAAAAAAGTGCCTAGACATCATCTTTCATGAAATTATCAAGAAAAATTGCCCTGATATTCTAGAACCAGAGAGCAAAATAAATATTGAAAGAATCCACTGATCACCACCTGAAAGAGATCCTAAAAGAGAAACTCCCAGGAGCATTGTGGCCAAATTCCAGAGTTCCCAGGTCAAGGAGAAAATATTGCAAGCAGCTAGAAAGAAACAATTCAAGTACTGTGGAAATACAATCAGGATAACACAAGATCTAGCAGCTTCTACATTAAGGGATCGAAGGATGTGGAATATCATATTCCAGAAGTCAAAGGAACTAGGACTAAAACCAAGAATCACCTACTCAGAAAAGCTGAGTATAATACTTCAGGGGAAAAAATGGTCTTTCAATGAAATTGGGGACTTTCAAGCACTCTTGATGAAAAGACCAGAGCTGAAAAGAAAATTTGATTTTCAAACACAAGAATGAAGAGAAGCATGAAAAGGTAAACAGCAAAGAGAAGTCATAAGGGACTTACTAAAGTTGAACTGTTTACATTTCTACATGGAAAGAAAATATTTGCAACTCCTGAAACTTTTCAGTATCTGGGTACTGGGTGGGATTACACACGCACACACACAGACAGAGAGCACAGAGTGAATTGAATAGGATGGGATCATATCTCAAAAAAATGAAATTAAGCGGAGTGGGAGAAATATATTGGGAGGAGAGAGGGAGAAATGGAATGGGGCAAATTATCTCTCATAAAAGAGACAAGCAAAAGACTTTTTAGTGCAGGGAAAAAGAGGGGAGGTGAGAGAAAAACATGAAATTTACTCTCAACACATTCCAGTAAAGGAAGGAATAAAATGCACACTCATTTTGGTATGAAAACCTATCTTACAATACAGGAAAGTGGGGGAGAAGGGGATTAGCAGGGTGGAGGGGGAGGATGGAAGGGAGGGCAATGGGAGGAGGGAGCAATTTGAAGTCAACACTGTTGGGGAGGGACAGGATCAAAAGAGAGAATAGAAGCAATAGGGGGCAGGATAGGATGTAGAGAAATATAGCTAGTCTTACACAACATGACTATTATGGAAGTCATTTGCAAAACTACATAGACATGGCCTATATTGAATTGCTTGCCTTCCACAGGGAATGGGTGGGGAGGGAGGGAGGAAGAGAAGTTGGAACTCAAACTTTTAGGAACAACTGTCGAGTACTGTTCTTGCTACTAGGAAATAAGAAGTACAGGTAAAGGGGCATAGAAAGTTTTCTGGCCCTGCAGGACAAAAGAGAAGATGGGGACAAGGTCAGAGAGGGATGATAGAAGAGAGGGCAGATTGGTGATAGGGGCAATTAGAATGCTTGGTGGTTTGGGGTGGGGGGAGGGGACAAATGGGTAGAAAATTTTGAACCCAAAATTTTGTGAAAATGAATGTTAAAAGTTAAATAAATTAATTTAAAAAATTAAAAAAAAGAATAATCTACCATGTTTCCAAAAGACTTATGATGAAACAAATTATTCACTTATAGAAGAGTGATGGACTCAAGGGTGCAATTTGATTTTTATGTCCGTTCATTTTTCTTTTTGGACATGATCAGTGCAGAATTTTGTTTTGCTTCATCTTATATGTTTGATTCAGGTTTGTTTGTTTTTTCTCAAAAGGGGTAGCTGTAGAGAGAGATGAGAGGGAAAGAATTCAATCTTGAAAGTAAAATGATTGAACTTTTAAGATATTAATGAATGATTTTTAAGCTTGCTATGGGAAAAATTGCATTCCTTTATACCATAGCCATCTAGGAACATGCCTCAATCAGTCAATCATAGGCTTTAGAATAAATGTGAAAATGTCCTTGATTAACTAGCACAGTGTTGCATAGATAGATTACTTCAGTTTGCTGATGAAACTTCAAAATATCCTGTGGGCCATGTATAAACCAGAGAGTTCCTTCAGAACTCAAGATACTTAGAAATTCATTCTTTAGATTTTGTTTGACTGATTCTTGCTGTCTCATATAGTCATTAGTTTCTACTTGCCAAATTCTAATTTTTATCAAATTGTTTTCTTTGGTTAACTTTTGCATCTCCTTTTCCAACTGTTCAATTGTTCCTTTTCAGGAGTTATTTTCTCCAGTTAATTTTTGTGCTTCCTTTTCCATTTGTTCAATTTTCCTTTTTAAAGAGGTATTCTCATCAGTGAATTCCTTTTTTAATACTTTTAAACTCATTGGCCAGTTTTTCTTCTATTTCCTTCTTCATCTGTTCCAGGAGAGCTGTTTGTGCATGCACGCAATTCATAGTCCCTTCTGAAGATTCAGATAGAAGTAAAGTCTCACTACTGACCTCTTTGGTATTCTTCTTTTGATCTTTGTCCCCATAGAAAGATTCTATCGTTTTTTTCTCTCATTTTGCTTTTTCTTGTTCGTGATGATGATTGTATGTTGTGGCTTCTGGTTCTTTCAGTTAGAAGCTGCAGAACTTGATGTTGAGCTGACTGGTGTAAAAAACCTAAGAGCAAGTGTCTTTTTATCTTTTTGTTTTGTGTTTCCCCATGAGCCCTGAGGTTAGCTTGTTAGGTGTGAGGGAGGGGCGATCTGCTCACGGGAGATCTCCTCAGCTGAGCTGAGGCAAAGGTAAGCTCATGGGATGGTGATCCCAGCTGCCCTATTGTCTTCCACTTTCCCCTGGAGTGCTGAGGCACGCCTTGATCCTAGTGCGAGTTTCCACCTCCTGGGGCTCCTCTCCTATTGCTGAGACTCGCCTGGGTCCTAGTGCGAGTTTCCAGTGTCCTGGGGCCCCTCTCTTTCTGGTTCACCTCTGCCACAGTAGGAGGAATCCCCCTTCGCTATTTTCCTAGCCTCAGGTGTTATGACACTATTTGCCTCCTCTGCTGTTCCCACTGATCCAGGATTTTTCTGGGGAAATATTTTATGGTTCTTTCAAGGTCATCATGGGGGGAGGAGAGAGAATTTACTGATCACCCCACCATCCTGGCTTCTGGCAGTTCAAGTAGGTGATTTACAGATGTTTAATCTGCAGGTTGAAAGTCTCAGGAGATGCTGAGGTTGATATCTGGGGCTCAGCGGCTGTCATTTGTTCAGCTCTGTTGGTCTCTCACCCTGGGCTGCCGCTCCACCAGTTCTGCCTGCTGCTGTTTCAGGTCTCCCTGGAGCCCTCCTGCTCCGCAATGCTGGATGCACTGTGCTGGATGCTGTGGGCTCACTCCTGCAGAACAGATCCTTCCCGTGGACCTTCCAGTCTGTCCTGGGCTGTGAATCTGCCACAGTCTGTCTCTTATTGGATTCTACACCTCCAAAATTTAGTCAGATTCTCTTTTTAGAGGTATCTGAAGGAGTTTGTCTACGAGCTTAGGTGAGTCGTTACTGTCACTCCGCCATCTTGGCTCTGTCCTCTAACAGAACACTGTGTTTGGACTTGGAGAAGAGTTGAGAAAAAAATACTTTCCTCCCTTGCCTGTAGAAATGAGGGACTACCCTTAGGGTAATTTGTATATGCTGTCAAACAGAGTCAGGTGAGTGTTGGGTTTTTTGTTTTGTTTTTCTGAGCCATTTTTTCTCTCTTTTTAAATTTCTACTACAAGAAATGACTCAGTGGTGTGAGTTGGAGAGGAGAGAATATATTTGGAAGTAATGCATTCTAAAAGCAAAATAAATCCTTTGAAAATTGATGAGCTTTACCCTTGTAAGAACATAGCACAGTTGATCTGTCATAGGCTTTAGAGTAAGAATGAAATTTTTAAATAAAGTTGATATAGGGATTTTCATTCTCTTAATAACTAGTAAATATACACTTATAATAATTGCTTTTTGACATTGTTTTAATTCCTATTTCTCTTACTTGCTTTATTTTTACCTTTTGTTACTTTTCAGCTACTTGATAATTTACCTTGGCATTAGAAATTAAAACTATTCATAAACATGAAAAAAGAAATCCCTCTTCTTGTCAAAGGCTAAAACTGAGACTGGGCTTTGCTCCTCCTTACCAAAATTCTCTTCCGTGACTTAGCAGACATACAAGCTCCTCTTAGTTTGTTCAAACTTTTAGGTTCTAAGCTAGGTCTCTGGTTTTATACAGGCATTAGCATGCCCCATCATTCTATCAGAACAGGTTTCTTGCACAACATCACTGCAGTTCTTCAAATGGCTTATAAGAATTTTTCCTGTTTAACCTAAAATCTTTAATTGATTAATTAATATCTATTTTAGCTTCATAGATGCATTAGATATTAATGAGTGGGGGTAATTTGAACATTACTTTTGCACCATGTTTTATTATTCATAGAGTTTGCTTGCATACCCACTTAAGAAACTAGGTCATAAACAGGACAAAATGGGCACCAAACTATAAATCTTGGTAAGTTAGGTAGATATTCTTATATCAATAAGATCTATATGAACATTTCTCTGTCTTATCTGAGGATATACTTAGAGCTGTTTTCTTAAGTAACTTTGTTATATGATATTGATTAACATGGGAAGCAAAATCTTAAAAGCTGAGAGGAAGTCCTGAAATTTGCTTTAGGTAATGAATGGTTTATGTTCCTTTAAGAAAATATTTTTTTCTACTATGCCTACCTCTAAAATATACATGCAACGTATTTTATAGATTTCTAGATGGGAGGGAGAGAGACAAGTTTCAAGTGGAAGGAGAAAAGAGGATAGTCTCTTTTATGCTAGGCAATATCTGGTTAATGTGTCTATAAATAATTTAATTAAACAACATACAGCAAGGACAGTTTTTCATTGTTTTAATTTTTTTATATTAGATCCCTTTATAATTTAAAATTATCTGAAAATATTTTTGTTGTTCTCTTTCCAAGTGAATTTTGTTTCTAGTAGAAACTTGATAACTTAGGTTTGAAAATCAATAGCAATTCAGAAAAAAAATGAATTATTTATATTGGAAGGAAGCTCAGAGCATGACAGTCACCAAAATGAAACTGCAAGTATGTGAGTATTTGTATTTCCTGTCTTTTATTTACATGTAAAAACAAAATTTTACATTCATTCCAAAAATTTTTGAGTTACAATTCTCTCCCTGTCTCTGTCTCTGTCTCTCCTAACTCTCCATCTTGTCTTTCAGAAGGCAAAAAAACTGAAACAGACGATGCATTTTCAATCATGAAAACACATTTCCATATTATCAGTGTTTCATGCCTGGCAAATATCTCATGAAGATAATGTGATTTTATTCTCTAGTTTCAAGTCTGTGAACATGTTATGTAGAGGTCTTCATGAGATTATAAATAAGGTTTCAAAACTTTCAGTTCAACTACAGACAACATGATGCGATAAGGCCACAAAAGAATGGGTGAGGAACCAAACAGAAATGAACTCACAATTTCTAGTGTTTCAATAGATACTTGTAAGCTATTTGCTTACAGATACAGTTATTTAAATTCATTCAATCATTAGTAGAGCTTGCATCACCAGTCTTATAAACAAGAGAGCTGTCATTTGCAGTTTCAGTCTTTGAGTCACTTTTTATGATTTTCTTGAGCCTTGTACTTGAAGATCAAATTTTCTATTCAGCTCTGCTCCTTTCATTGAAAAGCCTTGGAAGTGCTCTATTTTATTCAATATCCGTTTTTCCTCTGAAGGAATGTACGAAGCTTTGCTGGGTAGATGATTCTTAGTTGTAATTCTAGTCACTTTGCCCTCAGGATACCATATTCTAAGTCTTCTGATGCTTTATTGTAGAAGCTGCTAAATATTGTGTTATACTAATTTTGGCTCCATGATCTTTGCATTGGTTCTTTTTGGCTCCTTGCAATATTTCCTCCACTACATAAGAACATCTGGAATTTAGCTATAATATTGCTGAGAGTTGTCAATTTTGGATCTCTTTCAGGAGGTGATTGGTGGATTCCTTCAATTTCTATTTTTTCCTCTGGTTCTGGGATCTCAGGGCAGTTTTCCTTGATAATTTCTTGAAAGATAATGTTTAGGATCTTTTTTTGATTGTGGCTTTCAGGTAGTCCAACAATTGTGAAATTATCTCTACTGGATCTAATTTCCAGATGAGTTGTTGTTCCAACGAGATATTTCACATTTTATTTTTTTCCATTCTTTTGGTTTTATTTACAGTTTCTTGATTTCTCATAAAGTCCTTAGTTTCCATTTGCTCAATTGTAACTTTTAAGGAATTACTTTCTTCAGGTAACGTTTACACTAACCTTTCCATTTTTGTGAGTTCTGTTTTTTTAAGGAGTACTTTTCTTCAGTGAGCTTTTGTGCCTCTTTATCCATTTGGCCAATTCTGTTATTCAGGGAACTCTTGTTTTCATTGACTTTTTGTTTTTCTTTTGCAATTTGATCTAGTCTGTTTTTTTAAGGTGCTATTTTCTTCATCATTTGTGTGTGTGTGTGTATGTGTGTGTGTGTGTATGAATGTATGTCTCCTTTACCAAGCTGTTGACTAGTTTTTCATGATTTTATTGCATCACTCTCATTTCACTTTCCGATTTTTCCTTGACTTGCTTTTCAAAATCACAAAGATTTTCTAAATTCTTTCTTAGTCTTTCCATGGCCTTCTTGGAGGCATTGTAAAAGTAGGAGTTTTGATTTTGCTATCTTCTCAGTGTGTGTTTTTATGTCCCTTGTAACCATAGTGACTTTCTGTGATCAGAATATTTTTCTGCTTTTTGCTCATTTTCCTAGATTATTTTTTGATTTTAACTCTTTGATAAAGGAGATTTCTACTTCCAGTATGCAAGGTGGACTGTCCCAAATTTCAGGTATTTTATGCAGTTGTTTTGAGAGATACATCCAGGGACCTGTATGTTTTCATTTCTTTCAAAGTGGTATAGTCTAAGCAGAATTGAGTTTGCTCTTCTTCTGGCTGTATTCTGTTTTGTGAGCAAACAAAAGTACTCTTTTCTGTCATAGAATTATGATGAAGATCCCTGCTCCATGCTGGTAGCAAGTTCTGGTAGGCTAGTGTTCTTTGCCCTGGGACTGCCACCAACCACTGTGATCTGGATTTGAGTATGGGCAAAACAACAGAGTCCTGCCTCAATGCTAGCAAAGAGAAACCTGTAATCTTCTTCTGACCAGTAATTTTCCCCCTTGCCATCTGTGGAATGAAAGCTCTGGAAGCAGCTGCTGCCACTGCAGATTCACTGGTTTCTAAGGCCTGCTCATGGTTTGCTGGGTCTGGGCCTCTGATGACATGGCCTGCATTGAACCCTGCTCCACTCTCATTCAGGTGTGACAGACTTTTCTGCTAACCTTCTAAGTTGTATTTGCTTGGAAAATTCATCCACACCCTCCTTTCATGGGATCTGCTGCTCCAGGAATAGTTTTATGGCTTTATTTAAAGGTATTTAGAGGGGTTTTGGGAAGAGCTCAGGTGAGTTGCTACCTTTGCTCCACAATCTTGGCTCTGCCCTTTCTTTCTCTCTCTCTCTCTCTTCCTTCCTTTCTTTCTTCCTTCCTTCCTTCCTTCCTTCCTTCCTTCCTTCCTTCCTTCCTTCCTTCCTTCCTTCCTTCCTTCCTTCCTTCCTTCCTTCCTTCCTTCCTTCCTTCCTTCCTTCTGTAGTGCCAGTGTAATATTCACAGTTCCTACAGTGGCCATGAATATCCTGGTGCAATTCTGAATCATGAAATACAACAAATTTTTTACATGAAAGACATAACCAAAACATTTATTCAGACACCAAAAAACCAAATCCATCATAATAATGAAAATATATACACAACAACAATGTAGAGAACACCATTCCCAAGCCTTTCCCCTGCTAGGCTTTCCACAGATCAGCTCCATTAAACAAATCACAAGCAAGCTCTTTCACTCATGCTAGCCAGCTGACTGGTTGACTAGCACAATAATGAATAATAGTATTTATTTATTCCCACCCATTCTAATATTTTCTAACAAGAATGCTTGGTAGATTGCCAAAAGATTTTTCTGTCTATTGAAATAATCATATGGGGTTTTCTGTTGGTTTTGCTATTGACTTATCAATGTCGATAAATTTGTCCATAAATTGATATGCTGATAAATTTCTTACTATTGAGTCATCCCTGTAGCCCTGGTATAAATTCTGCTCATTCATAGCATATAATCTTTGTGATATACTGTTGTAAGCTACTTGCTAGAATCTATTTAAATTTTTTTGCACCAATATTCATTAGGGAAATTGTTCAATAGTTTCCTTTTTCTGTTTTACACTTCCTGGTTTAGGCACCAATGCCATGTTTGTGTTGTAAAAATAATTTTGATAGGATTCTTTATTTGAACCCATTTTCCTAAACAGTTTTTATAGTTCTGGAATTGATTGTGCTTTAGATGCTTGGTAGCATTCCATTGTGAATTCCTTTGGTCCTGGATATTTTTTCTTAAGGTGTTCATTTATGGTTTGCTCATTTTCTTTTTGGAAGACAGGATTCTTTAAGTATTCTGTTTCCTTTTCTGTTAATCCTGAAAACATTTGTTTTTGTTGCAAATATTCATTCATTTCACTTAAATTTTTAGATTTGTTGGCATATTTGACCAAATTAGCTCTTTACAATTGCTACAATTTCATCATCATTGGTGGCAATATATTGGTGGCTTTTCATTTTTATATCAATGATTTGGTTTTCTTCTTCCTTTTAAAAATCAAATTAACTAATGTCCTATCTATTTTTATTGGTTTCATCATTCAAACAACTACTTTATTTATTAACTCAATGTTTTTTTTTTTTTTACTTTAAATTATATCAATCTCTCGTTTAATTTACAGGATTTCAAATGTGGTGTTTAATTAGGAATTTTAATATGCTATTTTTCTAATTTTTTTGCTTGCACTCTTAATTCACTGACCTGCTCTTTCTCTATTTTATTGATGTAAGCATTTAGAGATATTTTTTCCCTCTGAGTACTGCTTTGACTGTATCCCATAAATTGTGGTATGTTGTGTTATTATTATCGTATTCTTTAATGAAATTAACTTCTATTTCTATGATTTCTTTTACCTGCTCATCTTGTAGGATTGCATTATATAGTTTCTGGATAATCATTATCTGTGTTTCCAGAGCACTTTTCTTGAATGCAATTTTTATGGCATTGTGATCTGAAAAGGATTCATTTAGTGTTTCTGGTTTTCTGCATTTGATTGTGAGGCTTGTGTAGATGCAATGCATTGCAGAGGTCTATTATATGTAACTTTTCAGCAATTGTATTCATCTCCTTGTTTGTTCTTTGATTAAATTATTTTTGTGTCTGTGTGTGTGTGTGTGTTTGTGTGTGTGCGTGTGTGTGTTAGATTTATCTAGTTCTGAGAGGGGAAAGTTGAGAGACCCCACTAACATAGTTTTATGGTGTGTTTCGTCCTCATTCATTTGATTTTTTCTTTAAGAATGTACATGTTATATCATTTAGTACATATATGTTTGGTATTGTTATAATCTAATTGTCCAGCAAAATGCAGTTTCCCTGCTTCTGTCTTTTAATTAGACATAGTTTTCCTTTTTCTGAGGTCATGAATACTTCCTCTGCTATTTTTTTTTACCTCAGCTGATGCATAATAAATTCTGTCACAGCCCCTTAACTTTCCTTTTTGCTTCAAATGTGTTTCTTGTTAACAATATATCGTAGGATTCTGGTTTTTAATCTACTCTGTTTTCTACTTCTGTATTATTAGTGAGTTCATCTCATTCACCTTCACAATTATGAATTCTAATTTTTTATTTCCCTCCATACTATTTCTCCCCATTTATCTTTCTCTCTATTCTTTCATTTTCCTTCTCAGAAGTCTAATCACCACATCTCACAATTTTTCAACTTTCTATAACCCTCCCCTTCATTTGTCCTTCTCCCTCCAACTTCAGTGTAGGAAAAATTAGATTTCTGTACTGAATATGTATATTATTTTCTCTGTGAGCCAATTCTCATGAGAATATGGTTCAAGTATTTTCCAGCCCAACTATTTTTCTATTCACTATAAAAGTTCTATTGATGCCTCTTTTATGTGAGATAATTTGCATCATACTTTCTTTCCCTTCCCCCTTCTTCCTTTGCATTTGCTTTTCTCTGTCCTTAAATTTATTTTTGAAATCATTCCTTCACAGTCCATTCATACCTATAACCTGTACCTATACATTCCTAATCATAAAGTTCTTAAGCTTTACAAGTATCATCTTCCTAGGTAGGAATATAAACAGCTTAACCTCGTAGAATTCCTTATAATTCTCTCTTTCACGTTTATCTTTTTATGTTTCTCTTTAGTCTTGTACTTGAAGTCACATTTTTGTTCAGCTCTAATCTTTTATTAGAATGGTTGAAAGACCTCTATTTCATTAAATATCTGTTTTCCCCATGAAGAATCAAACTAATTTTTGCTTAGTAAGATATTTTTACTTCTAATCGTACCACTTTGCTACCCAGAGTATCTGGTTGTTTATTTATTGTTTATCTTTTAGTGTCAAAGGGAAACAGTAATATCTTGAGCAAGATGTCTTGATTTCCATGTGAATTAGTTTTAAGTGAGGCAGAACTGGGCAAAATTGTGAACTGGAGTTTCTCTTCCTAGATTCATCAAAGTCCAGTGGCAAGACAAAAGTCAAGATGACTGGTGATGACTGGGGATGCAGTTTGTGACTTTGATCCTTCTAAATTAAATTCTTTCAAAGGTGTCAGTTTGCCTGAGGCAACAGTCATTAAATTAATAAGGACTAGATGAGAACTGAGACAAAAACATTGCCTAATTTACCATCACAAAAATATCCACCTAGACAGGGAAGATCCTGAAAGTTTATGGCTAAAACTAGAAAACAGTTGCTACTTTCACTCATTCTAACCCATCAAAACCTAAACAATGAACCATGAGGGCTTAGGCTAGGGATAACTAGCCTTTCAAGGAAAGCCAGAGGTACTTGGGTTTTGATTCTTTGCCGTACAAATTGCTAAATCTCATATTATTCTATTTATAATTTGGTGATATTTGAACTTTTCCTTTCTGGTTGCTTATGCTATTTTATCTTTGATCTTGGAACTCTGGAATCTGACTATTTTTGGGATCTCTTTTAGGAGGTGTTTAGTGACCAGGTGATTCTTTTAGTTTCTACTTTATCCTTTTACTCTAGAATATCAGGGCAATTTTTTCTGATAATTTCTTGAAATTTGATGTTTAGGTACTTTTTTAGTCATGGCTTTTAGGTATTCTATAACTCTTAACTTATTTCATCTCACTCTATTTTTCTATTTAAAATATTTTTATAAATTTTTATTGACATCTCTTTTTTTCATTATCATAGTTATCCCCATTATTCCTTTTCTTCCCTTCTCAGAGAACCACTCAGTGTAACAAATGAATCTTTTATAACAAAAAAGAAAAAAATCAGTTCACCTGATCAATATTTCGAAAACTCGTGAAAACATATGCAATGTGTAACACTTGAGAGTTTCAAAAAGATGACTGTTTGTCACCTTCATGAAGTGGTAGGTTACGGAATGTTATTTGATATCTCTTTATTTGAGTAATACTTGATCTTAAAATGATAAGTACAATATATCTAAAACCACCAGCCAGCATTATATGCAATGTGCATAGCCTAGAAACTTTCTGAAATAAGATTAAAGTGAAACAAAGATGACCGTTATCATCACTATTATTCAATTATTGTACTAAAATTGTTATCTTTATCAATAAGTAAGAAAAAGAAAGAAGAAAAAGAAATTGGTTGAATTAGAATAGGTAATGATAAAGCATTTTTGATTTGTACATATGTAGTGTTACTTTATCTTTACGTTATTATAGCTATTGTGCATATTGTTTGCTTGGCTCTGGACACTTCACTCAGCATTGGTACATGTGTATTTTTTTTCATACACCTTTGTATGCATTAGATGAATTATTTCTTTTTCCCTCACTTAAAAGTATTTTATGAAATTTCATGTAAAGATAGTTTTTATCATTCACTTTGACAGTCAGATTTTGAGTTCCTAATCTTTCTCGCTCCCTTGCTTCCTCCTTCTCTTTCCCCTCCTGAAGAAAGCGAGCAATCTGATATGTTATATATGTACAATCATGTTAAGTATATTTTCACATTAGTCATATTGTGAGAGAAGAAGCAGAACAAGAAAAGGGGAAAGGGGGAAAATAGCACTCTTAGATTAGCACTCAGGATCCATAGTTCTTTCTCTAGATGTGGATAGAGTTTTCCATCATGAGTCTTTTGGAATTGTCTTGGATCATTGTATTACTGAGAAGAGCTAAGCTTATCATAATTGAACATTGCACAGTGTTTCTGTTATTTTGTATAATGTCTTCCTGGTTCTTCTCATTTCATGCAGTATCAGTTCATGTAAGTCTTTTCTAATTTTTCTGACATCTGCTTGCACATCATTTCTTATAGCCCAATATTATTCAATTAAATTCCTATACCACAACTTATTCCATTGGGCATCACCTTAATTTCCAATTCGACACCACCAACAAAAAAATACTATAAATATTTTTATACATGTGGGTTCATTTTCTTTCTTTTATTATCTCTTTGGGATACAAACCTAGAAGTGGATTGCTGGGTTAAAGGGTCTGCACAGTTGTATAGCCCTTTGGGCAAAGTTCCAAATTGTTTTCCAGAATGGTTGGATCAATTCATAATATCACCAACAATGCATCAGTGTTACAATTTTCCTAATCTTCTCCAACATTTATCATTTCCTTTCTCTGTCATATTAGCTAAGGTGATATGTATGAGGCGATATTTCAGAGTTGCTTTAATTTGCATTTCTATAATTAATAGTGATTTAGAGGTTTTTTTTCACATGACTATGGATAGTTTTACTTTCTTCATCTGAAAACTGCCTGTTCATATCTTTTGAACACTTATCATTTGGGGACTGACTTGTATTCCTATAAATTTGATGAAGTTCTCTCTATGTATTGGAGAAATGAGGTCGTGATTACACACACTGACTGTAAAAATTGTTTCTCAGCTTTCTGCTTTCCTTCTAATCTTAGTTCTATTGGTTTTGTTTGTACAACACTTCTTTTAAATAAAACACAATCTAAATTATCCTTTTTTCGTTTCTTAATGTTCTCTATCTCTTGTTTGGTCATAATTCTTCCCTTCATAGTTACCTGACAGGAAACTATTCCTTGCTTTCTTATTTGCTTATGTTATCACTCTTTATGTGGAAATCATGTATACATTTTGATCCTATCTTTGTATAAAGGGTGAACTGTTGTTCTATGCCTAGTTTCTGATGTACTATTTTCCAGTTTTCTCAGAAGTTTTTGTCAAATAGTGAGTTCTTAACACAGAAGTTGTGGTCTTTGGGTTTATCAAGCAGTACTGTATAATAATCATTTACTACTGCATCTTGTGTACCTAACATATTCCAATGATTCATCACTCTATTTGTTAGCCAGTATCAAATAGTTTTGATGATTTATAATGCAGCTTTAGTCTGGTACAGTTAAGACACTTCTCTTTGCACTTATTTTCATAAATTCCTTTGACATACTTGACTTTGTGTTCGTTCAGGTTCATTGATTTTGTTTGAGTAAAACCGTTTTAAATTTACTGTAATCTAAATTATCCATTTTGCATTTCATAATGTTTTTATCGCTTGCATATGTGCTTCCCTTTTCCTTAAATCTGAGAGGTAAGCCATTTTCTACTCTCCTAAACTGCTTATGGCATCACCTTTTATGTCAAAATCATGTGCCTATTTTTACCTTATTTTGGCATATGGTGTAAGATGTTGGTGTATATTTAGATTCTGCCTTACTGTTTTCCAGTTTTCCCAACAGTTTTTTTTTTGTTTTTCAAGTAGAAAGTTTTTGTTCCCAAACCTTGGTTCTTTGGGTTTATCAAACACTAGATTAGGTTGGTGATTTACTACCATTTATTGCATGTATAATCTATTCCACTGATTCGCCATTCTCTTTCTTAGCCAATACCAGATTTCTTATATAATTGCCATTTTATAATAAAGTTTTCAATTTAGTACTAAGACCCATTCTTTTGCATTGTTTTCATTAACTCCCTTCATAGTCTTGACTTTTTGTTCTTCCAGATGAATTTTATTATTATTTTATATTATTATCATTATTTTTTAGATCTACAAAATGATTTTTAATAGTTTGATTGGTATGACAGTGAATAAGTAAATTAATTTGGATAGAACTGTCACTTTTATTGATTTGGTTAATTCTTTCCATGAAAAATTATTTCCCATTTTTTTTAGATGTGACATAATTTTTCTGAAAATTCTTTTGTAATTGTTTTCCTAGTTTCTGGATTTGTCTAGGCAGATAGATTCCTAACTACTTTGCATGTTTTTGTTATTTTAAATAGAATTTCTTTTTCTATTTCTTACTGATGGACTTTCTTGGTAATGTATAGAAATGTTGATGATTTATGTGGGTTTATCTTATATCCTCGCTTTTTAAAATTTCCTAAAGTTGTTCATTATTTCAAGAAGTTCTTTTAGACGAGTCTCTAGGATTCTCTAACTATACCATCATATATCTACAAAGAGTGATAATTTTCTTTCCTCATTACGTATTCTGATTTATTCAATTTCGTTTTCTTCTCTTATTGCTATAGCTAACATTTCTAGTTTAATACTGAATATTAGTGTTGAAAATGGACTTGCTTCCTTCCCCCCTAACTTTATTGAGAAGGTTTCATCCTCATTACAGGTAATTCTTGCTGAGGGTTTAGATGGATACCACGTATCATATTAAGAAAAGCTGCACTTATTTCTATACTCTCTAGAATTTTATTTTTTAAGGGATGGGTACTGTATTTTGTGAAAAGCTTTTTCTTCGTCTATTGAGTTAATCGTATGATTTCTATTTTTTTATTGATATGGACGGTTATGCTGGTAGCTTTCCGAATAATCAACTAGGCATGCATTCCTGGAATAAATCGCACCTGATCATAGTGCATGATCCCTGTGATTTATTATTATAATCTCCTTGCTAATATTTTATTTAAAATACTTGTGTCAATATTCCTTAAAGAAACTACTGTATAATATTCTTTCTTTGTTTTCACTCTTCCTGGTTTAGGAATCAGAATAATATTTGTGATATAGAAAGATTTTGTAGGACTCTGTTGTCCATTTTTCTAAATGCTTTATATGGTATTGGGATTTATTGTTCTTTAAATGTTAGGTATGATTCACTTGTGAATCTTCCCTGCCCTGGAATTTCTTTTTCCTTAGAGAGCTCATTGTTGTATTTTCAAATTTATTTTTCTAAATGGAATTAGACAATTATTTTATTTCTTCTTCTTTTAATCTCAGCAATTTTATTTATTTTTTAATATTTATCCATTTCTCTTAGATTGTCAGATTTACTTGCGTACAATTAGGGAAAATAACTCATAATGATGGCTTTTAATTTACTCTTCTTTGGCTGTGAAATCATACTCTTCATTTTTAGATATTGATAATTTGGCTTTCCTCTTCCTTTTTTTTTAAATCAAATTAATCAGTGGTTTATCCATTTTAATTTTTCATAAAACCATTTCCAAATTTCATTTATTAGTTCAATAGTTTTCTTACTTTCCATTTTATTAATCTCTTTTTTGTTTTTAGGATTTCCATTTTTGTGCTTAACTTGGAATTTTAAATTTGCACTATTTCTAGTTTTTTAGTTGCATATCCTCTCCATTGTTCTGTGCTTTCTCTATTTTACTGAAATAAGATTTTACAGAAATGTTTTCCTCTAAGTACCACTTTGGCATTAAATAAATCATTGATTGTTTTCAATGACTTGTTCTTTGACCCACTCATTCTTTAGAATTAAATTTTTAATCTCTCTTTCATTGCCCACTTATGGAATGTGATTTTATTTCATTATAATCTGAAAAGGTTGAATTTAGGATTTTTGTTATATATTTGATTGCAAGTTTTTATATCCTAATATATGGTCAGTTTTTGTGTGGATTCCTTGTACTGCTTTCTATTCCCATTCAGTTTTTCCCAGATATTGATCATATTTAACTTTTCTAAAATTCTATTCACCTCCCTAATATCTTTTTTTTAAAATTTATTTGTTTATTTTTGTCAAATTATCTAGTTCTGAGAGGGGAAAGTTGAGGTCCCGTACTAATATATATATATATATATATATATATATATATATATATATATATATATATATATATATATATATATATATATAGATAGATAGATAGATAGATAGATAGATAGATAGATAGATAGATAGATAGATAGATAGGTAGGTAGGTAGATAGATAGATAGATAGATAGATAGATAGATAGATAGATAGATAGATAGATAGATAGATAGATATAGATATATATTACTATTCATTTCCTCCAGTAACTCATTAAACTTCTTTAAGCATTTCGGTAGTACACCGTGTGGTGTATATGGGGTTTTTTTTTTGGGGGGGGGCATTCCCAAATTTTTTGGAAAGAAGACAAAAGTAAATATTAAACACCTTCTCTTGGTGTTTTGAAGTTCATCCCAACAGTGCTGTGTAATTTGCAGGTTGGGCAAATTGCCAAAGTCCAGGAATTTCAACATTTCTTTGATGTCAGGGTTCACTTCAATGATTTCTTGATCCAAAGCAGAGACCTCGGGGACATACTTATCCCTCCTTTCTCTTCTTCTTCCTGCAGTTTGATGGTAACTCTCACCAGATCTCTCTGGATCCCTTTCCTCAGATGAGTATATTACTCATATATGTCCCCAGATGTTGTTGCTGAGCTTTTTGCTGGGAATGATGGCGATCTCCTCTCACACATGCTTGTTGGTGTGGAAGTCATTTCCCAGGCACGTGTAGTACTCTTTGATGATGACTAGCACTGCCTTCTTCACAGTCTTGGTCCAAACACTACCCCTGTTGGCTCTGGAGGGTGAAGGGAGATATGGGTTTGTTTGTTTTTTTAAGAAATAAATTGTATTGATATTCAGTTTAATAGCTGTTCAAAAACAAATGCTGAAGTATCTCATCAACAGGATGATCCTTGTCAAATGGACAAATGAAGCATAGGACTTTTTTTTTTTTAAATTAAGCTATAGACTTCTTTTATTCAGTTTCAGAGAAATTAAATTTCTCACATGTTAATTTTTAGGATAATTGAAGTTCACCATGCAAATTATCAATTTAAAATATTTAACCATTTTAGATAGTCTTTCTTTAACTGTATATCATATTTCCTCAACTTCTTAAACAGAACATACTTAACTCATTCGTTGACTTAGAATAATAATGTTATCTATCATTTATTACTGTACTGTACTGGGATTAGAGGAAAAATGTCAGCAGAACCACTGAGGTTGGCAGGATTATTTATCTTTGATTCAATGACAATGCTTTTCCCCCAGTTATTCTGCAAGCTTTTTATATTATCTGTGTTATACTTCATTGTTACTTCTTGCTGTTATCAATGTTTCTACCAAAAAGTAGCCTGTTATAACCAGGGTGATTAAAACTGAGTGCCCAAATAAACATATGGCTTTTAAATGAGAATATGAGAAGCTTTCCAATGAGTAAAAGACATCATCCTTATGGACTTATTGACACCTGTTTTGGCTAATCAAAGTCCTCTTTTCTGTTTTTTTTGGGGGGGGGGCATTTTTAAATTTATTTTTTCTGTTCTACAGTGACTACCATATAATTTAGATTTTCCTCCCTCCCTCTCCCTTACTTCTCCCCTCCCTCCCTAAATGGCATAGAGTTTTATATAGGTTCTACGCAGACATTTCTATTAAACATATTTTAACTGTAGTCATGTTGTGTATAAGAATTAAAATGAATGGAAGAAATCATATAACAAGCAAAAATGTAACACGAAAGAAAGATCTGCTACATTCTGCGATTGAATTTCATAGTTCTTTCTCCAGATGTGGATGGCATTTTGCCTTAAAAGACCACTGGGAATTTTTTAAGTCCTTGCATTGCAATGAAGTTCCAAGTCTACTAGAAAAAAAAACAAAACAAAACAAAAACAAAACAAAACAAAAAAAAACCTCTCGTACACTGTGGTCAGTGCTGTGCAGAAAATTCTCCTGGTTCTGCTCCTTTCCCTCAGCATCAGATCCTATAAATCTTTCCAGGCCACTATGAAGTCTTCTTGTTCATCATTTCTTATAGCACAAGAGTATTCCATTGCATTCATATACCATAATTTATTCAGCCATTTCCCAGTTGATGGGCATCCCCTTCATTTCCAGTTTTTGGCCACCACAAAGAGTGGTGGTATAAATATTTCTGTATATGTGGGAAACTTTCTCATTTTTATCGTCTCTAGGGCATACAGTCATAGAAGCAGTATAGCTCACTCAAAGGAGATGCACATTTTTATAGCCCTTTGGACATAGTTCCAAACTGCTCTCCAGATGGTCGGATCATTGCATAACTCCACCAACAATGAATTAGTGTTCCAACCCTCTCACATCTTCTCCAATATTTATCATCTTGCTGATTTGTCATGTTAGCCAATCTGTGATAGGTGTGATGGGGTACCTCAGAGTTGTTTTGATTTGCATCTCTCTAATCAATAGCGATTTAGAACATTTTTTCAAATGACTGTAGATATCTGTAATTTCTTCCTCTGAAAATTGCCTGTTCATATCCTTTGACCATGTATCAATTGGAGAATGACTTGAATTCTTGTACATTTGACTAAGTTCTCTATATATTTTTGAACTGAGGCCTTTATCACAGACACTAATTGCAAAAAATTTTTTCCCAGTTTTTTGCTTTCCTCCAAATCTTGGTTGCATTGTGTTTGATTGTGCAATAAATTTTCAGTTTAATGTAATCATAATTACCCATTGTGCATTTCATAATACTTTCGATCTCTTCTTTATTCAAAAGTTCTTCCCTTATCCATAAATTTGATAAATACATTATTCTTTGCCCCACTAATTTGTTTATAGTGTCAATCTTTATACGTAGGTCATGTACCCATTTGGACTTTATTCTTGTGTACCGTCTCAGGCATTGGAGTATGCCTAGTTTCTGACACCCTGTTATCCAGTTTCCCCAGCAATTTTTGTCAAACAGTGAGTTCTTGTCCCAGAAGCTAGGGTCCTTCGGTTTATCAAACAATAGATTGTCATATTCATTAACTACTGTGCCTTGAGTACCAAGAGTATTCCACTTGTCTACCCTTCTGTTTCTTAGCTAGTACCAAGTGGTTTTGATAATTGCTACTTTATAATAAAATTTGAGATCTGGTAGAGCTAAGCCACTGTCCCTATGATTTATTTTCATTAGTTCCCTTGTTATTCTGGACCTTTTGTTCTTCCAGATAAATTTTGTTATTATTTTTTTCAGCTCTAGAAAATCATTATCTCACAGTTTGATTTCTGTGGCACTGAATAAGTAAATCAATTTAGGTAGAATTGACATTTTTTATTATATTGCCTCAGCCTATCCACGAGCAACTGAAGTTTTTCCACTTTGACTTTATTTGGAGGGAAAAGTGTCTTGTAATTGTGTTCATATAGTCCCTGGATTTGTTTTGGCAGGTAGACTCCAAAATATTTTATGGCGTCTACCCTAGCTTTAAATGGGATTTCTCTTTCTATCTCTTGCTGCTGGGTTTTGTTACAAGTATATAGAAATGCAGAAGATTTGCGTGGGTTTATTTTGTAACCTACAACTTTGCCAAAGTTGTTTATTATTTCAAGGAGCTTTTAATTTTAATTTCTGGGATTCTCTAAGTATATCATCATATCATCTGCAAAAGGTGATAACTTAATTTCTTCTTTGCTTATTCTAATTCCTTCAATTTCTTTATCTTCTCTGATAGCTACAGCTAACATTTCTCTTACCATATCGAATAATAGTGGTGATAATGGACATCCTTGTTTCACCCCTGATCTTATTGGGAATGCATCTAGCTTATCCCCATTGCATATAATGCTTGCTGAAGGTTTTAGATAGATACTGCTTATTATTTTATGCAAAGTTCCCTTTATTCCTACGTTCTCCAGTGTTTTTAATAGGAATGGGTGTTGTATTTTGTCAAAAGCTTTTTCTACATCTATTGAGATAATCATGTGGTTTTTGTTAGCTTTGTTGTTGATGTGATCACTAATGCTAATAGTTTTCCTAATATTGAACCAGCCCTGCATTTCTGGTATAAATCCTACCTGATCATAATGTAGTATTCTCGTGACAAGTTGTTGTATTCTTTCTGCTAAAATCTTATTTAAAATATTTGCATCTATGTTCATTAGAGAAATTGGTCTATAATATCTTTCTCTGTTTTGAATCTACCTGGTTTAGGTATTAGAACAATATTTCTATCATATAAAGAATTTGGGAGATTCTTTCTCCTCCAATTATTAGAAATAATCTTTATAATATTGGAATTAACTGTTCTTTAAATGTTTGATAGGATTTACTTTTAAATCCAATTGACCCGGGGGGTGGAGCCAAGATGGTGGAGTGAAAGGAACGACTCACCTAAGCTCCTGGACAAACTCCTCTGGATACCTCTGAAAGGAGAGTCTGACCAAACTTTGGAGGTACGGAATCCAGTGAGTGACAGACTTTGACGGATTCGGAGCCCAGGTTGGACTGGAAGGTCCACGGGAAGGATCTGTTCCGCCGGAGTGAGCCCCCAGGACACAGCGCAGTGGGGCGGAAGGGACCTGAGAAGCCTGAGAGCGGCGGGTGGAACCAGCGGAGCAGGAGACCAGCCAAACCAAGCCGGTGACAGCCGCGGAGCACCAGATATCAGCGCAGCAGCCCTTGAAACCTTCACCCTGAGGACTAAACTTCGGTAAGTCACCTACTTGAACTTCCAGGAGCCAGGATGGCAGAGTGATCAGTAAATGCTCTCTCCTCCCCCCATGATGACCGTGAAAGAACCAAATAATATTTCCCCAGAGAAATCCTGGATCAGCGGGAACAGCAGAAGGGGCAAATAGTCTCATAACACTAGAGGCTGGGAAAATAGCAAAGGGGGATTCTTCCTACTGTGGCAGAGGTGATCCAGAAGGACAGAGGACCCAGGGCAGAGAAAATTTCCACTGAGACCCAGGCAAGCCACAGCGCCAGGAGACGAGCCCCAGGAGGGGTGGGAACACGCATTAGCATCTAGGCGTGCCTCAGCCCTCCAGGAGAAAAGGGAAGACAATAGGGAAGCTGGGATCACCATCCCCTGAGCTTGCCTTTGGCTCAGGTCAGCTGAGGAGATCTCCTGTGACCAGACCACTCCTCCCACACTCTTAATAAGCTCACCCCAGGGTTGATCTGGGAAACAAAAAACAAAAACCTGCTTTTAGCTTTTTCACACATCAGCTCAACACAAAGTTCTGTAGCTTCTGACTGAAAGAACCAGAAGCTACAACACTCAGTCTACATCATGAACAGAAAAAAGCAGACAAAAAGTGAAAAAACCATACAATCTTTCTATGGGGATAAGGACCAAAACACAAACACCAAAGAGGTCAGAGCTGAGACTGTACTACCATCTGAAACTTCAGAAGGGACTATGAACCTCTCACAAGCACAACTAGCTTTCCTGGAACAGCTGAAGAAGGAAATAGAAGAAAAACTGGCCAATGATTTTAAAATTATAAAAAAAGAATTCACTGATGAGAACATCACTTTGAAAAGGAAAATTGAACAAATGGAAAAGGAAGTTCAAAAATTAACTGGAGAGAATAATTCCCTAAAAGGAAGAGTTAATAAAACGGAAAAGGAAACCCAAAACCTAATTGGGAAAATTGGTCAAATGGAAAAGGAAACACAAACCCTAACTGGGAAAATTGGTCGAATGGAAAAGGAAGTACAAAAATTAACTGAAGAAAACAGCACCTTAAAGGGAAAAATTGGTCAGATGGAAAAGAAGATGCAAAAGTTAACTGAAGAAAACAATACGATGAAGACAAGAATTGGGCAAGTAGAAACTAATGACTCAATGAGGCAGCAAGTATCAGTCAAACAAAATTTAAAGAATGAAAAGATAGAAGAAAATGTAAAATATTTAATTGGAAAAACAACTGACCTGGAAAATAGATCCAGGAGAGAAAATTTAAGAATTATTGGCCTGCCAGAAACTCATGATGAAGAAAAGAGTCTGGACAATATCTTCCAGGAAATCATCAAGGAAAACCGCCCAGAAGTACTAGACTCAGAGGGCAAAATAGTCATCAAAAGAATCCACCGTTCCCCTCCCGAAAGGGATCCCACACTCAAAACCCCAAGAAATATCGTTGCCAAATTCCAGGGCTATCAAGTGAAGGAGAAAATACTACAACCAGCCAGAAAGAAACAATTCAAATATCAAGGACATACAGTCAGGATCACACAGGACCCTGCAGCTTCTACATTAAAAGATCGAAAGAATTGGAACCCAATATTCCGTAAGGCAAAGGAGTTGGGACTTCAACCAAGGATCAACTACCCAGCAAAGTTCAGCATAACATTTCTGGCAAGGAGAACATCATTCAACGAAATAAGGGATTTCCAGATCTTCCTGACCAAAACTCCAGAACTCAATAGACAATTTGACTTCAAATGCAGGTCTCAAGAGAATCATAAAAAGGTAAACAGAGGGGAAAAAACAAAAACAAAAACTTGTTACTCAATTAGGGCAAACTGTTTATCTCCCTATAAGGGAAGATGATACCTGTTAATCTTGAGAACTGTGCAGCTATTATGATAAAAGGGATATACATAGAGGGAACGGGTATAAAGCAAATGATGTCATGTCAAAAATATGATTTAAGTATGAGAAGGGATTGTAATAGGAGGTGTGAAAAGGAGGAAGCAGAAAATGGCAAATTACATCACAGGAAGAAGTACAAAACTATAGTAGAGGGAAGGAGGGGAGGGAGATGAGCATTGTTTGAGAGGTACTCTCATCTGGTTTGTTTAAAGGAGGGAACAATAATCTTAAGTAGATAATCCTAACTAGCTCTATAGGTAGTAGGAGGGGAAGGGGGAAGAAACGGGAGGGAGGCTAAAAGGGAGGGAAGAAACAGTAAGAGTAAAGGGGAGTAAAAGGGAGGGGGGCTAAAAGAAGGAGGAGAAGGCTGCAGGAGGAGGGGGTGAAAAGTGAATACTACTGAGGAGGGGAAGGGAGACAGGAGAGCTAACAGCACAAATGGTGGGAAAGAGGATGGAGGGAAATACACAGATTGTAATCATAACTGTGAATGTGAATGGAATGAATTCTCCCATAAAACGGAGACAGATAGCAGAACGGATTAAAAGCCATAATCCAACAATATGCTGCTTACAAGAAAGACATTTGAAACAGGGGGATACACATAGGATAAAGGTCAAAGGATGGAGCAGAATATATTGTACTTCAGCCCATGTAAGAAAGTCAGGAGTAGCGATCCTAATCTCAGACAAAGCAAAAGCAGAAATAGATCTCATCAAAAGGGATAAGGATGGAAACCATATCCTGCTAAAAGGCACCATAGACAATGAAGCAATATCATTACTAAACATGTATGCTCCAAGTGGTATAGCATCCAGATTCTTAGAGGAGAGGTTGGGGGAGTTGAAGGAAGAAAGTGACAGCAAAACTGTACTAGTGGGGGACCTCAATCTCCCGCTCTCTGAACTCGATAAATCTAACCTCAAAATAAACAAAAAACAGGTTAAGGAGGTAAATAAAACTCTGGGTAAGGTAGATATGATAGATCTTTGGAGAAAATTGAATGGGAATAGAAAGGAATATACCTTTTTCTCAGCAGTACATGGAACATTTACAAAAATTGACCATGTACTAGGACATAAAAATCTCACAGTCCAGTACAGAAAGGTAGAGGTAATCAATGCATCCTTCTCAGATCATAATGCATTAAAAATTACATGTAATAAAAGGCCATGGAAAGAATAACCAAAAATCAATTGGAAACTAAATAATCTAATTCTAAAGAAGGGTTGGGTTAAAGAAGAAATCATAGAAACAATCAACAATTTCATTCAAGAGAATGACAATAGTGAGACAACATGCCAAATCTTATGGGATGCTGCAAAAGCAGTTATTAGGGGAAGTTTTATATCTTTGAATGCTTACATAAATAAAATAGAGAAAGAGGAGATCAATGACTTAGGCTTGCAGTTGAAAAAGCTAGAAAAAGAACAAATTGAAAATCCCCAAGTAAATACCAGATTAGAAATACTGAAAACCAAAGGAGAGATTAATAAAATTGAAATTAAGAAAACTATTGAATTAATAAATAAAACCAATAGTTGGTTTTATGAAAAAACTAATAAAATTGATAAACCTTTGGTCGATCTGATTAAAAAAAAGAAAGAAGAAAATCAAATTACTAATATTAAAAATGAAAGGGGTAAACTCACCTCCAATGAGGAGGAAATTAAAACAATAATTAGAAACTACTTTGCCCAACTTTATGCCCCCAAATTCGATAATCTAAACAAGATAGATGAATATTTTAAAAAATACAAATTGCCCAGATTAACAGAAGAGGAAGTTGAATACTTAAACAACCCCATCTCAGAAAAAGAAATTGAACAAGCCATCAATGAACTCCCTAGGAAAAAATCTCCAAGGCCAGATGGATTCACAAGTGAATTCTATCAAACATTTAAAGAGCAGTTAATTCCAATGCTATATAGACTATTTATGAAAATTGTGGAAGAAGGAGTCCTCCCAAATTCTTTCTATGATGCAAATGTGGTTTTGATACCCAAACCAGGAAGAGACAAATCAGAGAAGAAAATTATAGACCAATTTCCCTAATGAATATAGATGCAAAAATTTTAAATAAGATTTTAGCAAAATGAATACAGCATCTTATCACGAGATTAATACATTATGATCAGGTAGGATTCATACCAGGATTACAGGGCTGGTTCAATATTAGGAAAACTATTAGCATTATCGATCATATCAACAACAAAGCTAACAAAAACCACATGATTATCTCAATAGATGCAGAAAAAGCTTTTGACAAAATACAACACCCATTCCTACTAAAAACACTGGAGAACGTAGGAATAAAGGGAACTTTGCATAAAATAATAAGCAGTATCTATCTAAAACCTTCAGCAAGCATTACATGCAATGGGGATAAGCTAGATGCATTCCCAATAAGATCAGGGGTGAAACAAGGATGTCCATTATCACCACTATTATTCGATATGGTACTAGAAATGTTAGCTGTAGCAATTAGACAAGATAAAGATATTGAAGGAATGAGAATAGCCAAAGAAGAAACTAAGTTATCATTCTTTGCAGATGATATGATGATTTACTTAGAGAATCCCAGAGATTCAAGTAAAAAATTACTTGAAATAATAAACAACTTTGGCAAAGTTGCAGGTTACAAAATAAACCCACGCAAATCTTCTGCATTCCTATATATTAGCAACAAAGTCCAACAGCAAGAGATAGAAAGAGAAATCCCATTTAAAGCTAGGGTAGACAGTATATAATACCTAGGAGCTTACCTTCCAAAACAAACCCAGGGATTATATGAACACAGTTACAAGATACTTTTTGCACAAATAAAGTCAGATTTAAGTAAGTGGAAAAACATTAGTTGCTCATGGGTAGGCCGTGCTAATATAATAAAAATGACAATTCTGCCTAAATTAATTTACTTATTTAGTGCCATACCGATTAAACTATTAGACAATTACTTTCTAGAGCTGGATAAAATAATATCAAAATTCATTTGGAAAAACAAAAGGTCCAGAATATGAAAGGGACTAAGGAAAAGAAGTGCTTGGGAAGGTGGCCTAGCGCTACCAGACCTCAGATTGTACTATAAAGCAGCAATTATCAAAACCACTTGGTATTGGCTAAGAAACAGAGACGTAGACAAGTGGAATAGACTTGGCACTCAAGATGCAGCAGACAAGGAATATAGCAACCTTCTGTTTGATAAACCCAAGGACCCCAGCTTCTGGGATAAGAACTCACTGGTTGACAAAAATTGCTGGGAAAACTTGGCTATTCTCAGTTTTCGGAAATTAGGCATAGACCCACACCTGACACCGTACACAAGAATAAAGTCCAAATGGGTACATGATTTAGGTATAAAGATTGATACCATGAATAAACTGGAGTAGAAAGAAATAGTGTATTTATCAGATTTATGGAGAAAGGAAGAATTTTTTACTAAAGAACAAATAGAAAGCATTGTGAAATGCAAAATGGATAATTTTGATTACATTAAACTGAGAAGGTTTTGCACAACCAAACCCAATGCAACCAAAGTCCGGAGGGATGTAGTAAATTGGGAAAAAATTTTTACAGCTAAGCTCGGGGATAAAGGCCTCATTTCTAAAATATATAGAGAACTGACTCAAATGTATAATCATACAAGTCATTCCCCAGTTGAGAAATGGTCAAAGGATATGAACAGGCAATTTTTGGAAGAAGAAATTAAAGCTATCTATAATCATATGAAAAAATGCTCTAAATCACTATTGATTAGGGAGATGCAAATCAAAAGAACTCTGAGGTACCACATCACACCTATAAGATTGGCAAACATGACAGAACAAGAAAATGATAAATGCTGGAGAGGATGTGGGAGAGTTGGAACACTAATTCATTGTTGGTGGAGCTGCGAGCGCATCCAACCATTCTGGAGAGCAATTTGGAACTATGCCCAAAGGGCTACAAAAATGTGCATACCCTTTGACCCAGCAATATCGCTACTACGACTGTATCCCCAAGAGATCATAAAAATGGCAAAGGGTCCCACAAGTACAAAAATATTTATAGCAGCACTCTTTTTAATTGCCAAAAACTGGAAGTCAAGGGGATGTCAATCAGTTGGGGAATGGCTGAATTAATTATGGTATATGAATGTAATGGCGTACTATTGTGCCATAAGAAATGACGAACAAGAAGACTTCAGAGAGGCCTGGAGGACTTGTATGACCTGATGCTGAGTGAAAGGAGCAGAACCAGGAGTAGTTTGTGCACAGCAACGACCACAGTGTGTGAGAGTTTTTTGTGGTAGACTTGGAATTTCGGAATAACGCAAGAACTTCTTAAAAAAAAAAAAATCCCAATGGTGGTTCTCTAAGGCAAAATGCCTTCCACACTCAGAGAAAGAAATATGGAAGTCATTCGCAGAATGTAGCAGATCATGTTTGTGTATGTGTATGTTTTTTTGTATCATGTTTTGATTTGTTATATGATTCCTTCCATTTATTTTAGTCCGACTACATAGCATGACTATGGTGAAAATGTACTCAATAGGAAAGTATATGTAGAACCTATACAGAATTGTATGCAGTCGTGGGGGGGGGGAGCGGGCTAGTGGGGGTTAGGTGTGGGTGGGGATAAAATCTCAATTGTATGGCAGTGATTGTTAAACATCAAAAAATAATAAAAAATAAATTAACTATAAAAAAAAATCCAATTGACCCTGGGGATTTTTCCCTATGTTCATTGATGACTTGTTCAGTTTCTTTTTTTGAGATGGAGTTGTTTATGTATTCAACTTCCTCTGCCATTAACATAGGAAATTTATATTTTTTAAAATACTAATCCATCTCATTCAGATTGGACATAAAGATGGGCAAAGTAATTTCTAATTATTGTTTTAATTTCCTCCTCATCCCTCTCATTTCCAATACTGGTAATTTGGTTTTCTCCTTTCTTGTTTTTAAATCAAATTGACCAAGTTTATTAATTTTGTTGGTTTTTTCATAAAACCAACTCTTAGTTTTATTTATTAGTTCAGTAGTTTTCTTAATTTCAATTTTATTAATGTTTCCTTTGGTTTTCAGTGTTTCTAATTTGGTATTATCTTGGGAATTTTCAATTTGTGCTTTTTAGAGCTTTTCCTGCTTGTGCCCAATTTATTGATCTCCTCTTTCTCTATTTTATTCTTGTAGGCGCTCAATGATATAAAACTTCCCCTAAGAACTGCTTTTTCAGTAGCCCATAAAGTTTGGTAAGTTGTCACATTGTTGTCATTCTCTTGAATGAAGTTGTTGATTGTTTCTAATTTGTTATTTAACCCACTCATTCTTTAAGATTAGATTGCTTAGTTTCCAATTAGCTTTTGGCTTATGTTTCCATGGTTTTTGATTACATTTATGTTTTATTACATTATGATCTGAAAAGGATGCGTTGACTATCTCTGCCTTTCTGCACTTTTTTGATTGTGAGGTTTTTATGCCCTAGTTCGTGGTCAATTTGTGTATACGTGCCATGTATACACCAAGAAAAAGGTATATTTCTTTCTCTCCTCATTCAGTTTTCTCCAGGTATCTATCATATCTACCTTATCCGGAGTTTTATTCACCTCCTTAACTTCTTTCTCCTTTATTTTAAGGCTAGATTTGTCAAGTTCAGAGAGGGAGAGGTTAAGGTCCCTCACTAGTATAGTTTTTCTGTCTGTTTCTTCCTGTAACTCCCTTATCTTCTACTCTAAGAATGTGGATACTATGCCACTTGGAGCATCAATGTTTAGTAATGATATTGCTTCATTTTCTATGGTGCCTTTTAGCAGGATATATTTTCCTTCCTTATCTCTTTTGATTAGATCTATTTTTGTTTTTGCTTTGTCTGAGATTAGGATTGCTACCCCTGCTTTTGTTACATCAGCTGAAGCACAATATATTCTGCTCCAATCTTTTACCTTTGCCCTATGTGGGATACCTCCCACTTACAAATGTGTTTCCTGAAAACAATATATTGTTGAATTATGGCTTTTAATCCATTGTGCTATCCATCTTGCTTTTATGGGAGAGTTCATTACATTCCCTTTCACAGTTATGATTACAATTTTTGTCTTTCCCTCCATCCTCTTTCCCACCATTTTTGTTTTTAGTTCTTCCATCTCCCTTCCCCTCTTCAATAGAATTTAATTTTTGACCACCACCTCCCACAGTCTTCCCTTCCTTCTTTCAGCTACTGTCCCTTTTACTTCCCTTTACCTTTATTGCTTCTTCTCTCCCCTTTAATTCTCCCCTCCCCTTTCTTTCTCCCTTCCCCTCCTACTGCCTTTGAAACTAGCTAGATTTACAAACTTAATTAAGTTAATTTTTCCGTCCTTGAAGCAAATCAGATGAGAGCACTTCTCAAATAAAGCTCAACACCTTCCCTTCTTTCCCTCTACTATAATATAATTTTGTAATTCTTCCTGTGAGGAAATTTAACATTTTCTGCTTTCTTCTTTTCACATCTCCTGTTACACTGCCTTTGCATGCTTAAATCACATTTTTATCACAACATTATTTACTTTATACCTGCTGCCTCTTTCTGTGTATATCCCTTCGGTATATCATGACAAATATAAAATTTTCAAGAATAACAAGTATAATCTTCCCTTATAGAGAGGTAAATAGTTTGCCCAAACTTAGTAATAAATTTTTCTTTTCCCCTTTTTACCTTTTTATGTCTCTCTTTAGACCTGCATTTGAAGACTGAATTTTCTATTGAATTCTGGCCTTTTCATCAGGAAGGTCTGGAAATCCTTTATTTCATTGAACATTCATCTACTTGCCTGAAATGTTATGATGAACTTTGCTGGGTAATTGATCCTTTGTTGTACTCCCAGCTCCTTTGCCTTACAGGATATCATATTCCATTTTTTTTTTATCTTTTAATGTAGAAGGTGCAAGGTCTTCTGTGATCCTGACAGTATTGCCTTGATATGTGAATGGTTTTTTTCTGGCTACCTGTAATATTTTCTTCTTCACTTGATAGTTCTGGAATTTGGCAACAATCTTACTGTTTTTAGTTTGGGATCCCTTTCAAGAGGTGAACTTTGGATTCTTTCAATGACTATTTTGCCCTCTGGATCTAGCACTTCTGGGCAGTTCTCCTTGATAATTTCTTAGAAGATATTGTCTAGATTTTTTTTCTCATCATGGCTTTCTGGTAGGCCAACAATTCTTAAAGTTTCTCTCCAGGATCTGTTTTCCAGGTCAGTTTTTTTCAATTAGATATTTTACATTTTCTTCTATCTTTTCATTCTTTAGATTTTGTTTAACTGATTCTTGATGCCTCATAGGGTCATTACCTTCTACTTGTCCAATTCTAAATTTCATCAATTTGTTTTCTTCAGTTAATATTTGCATCTCCTTTTCCATCTGTCCATTTATTCCTTTTAAGAAATTATTTTCTCCAGTTAGTTTTTGTACTTCCTTTTCCATTTGTCCAATTTTCCCAATTAGATATTCTGCTTCTTTTTCCGTTTCTTCCATTTTCTTTTTTTAAAATGCTGTTCTCTTCAGTGAATTCTTTTTTTCATATTTTTAAAATCATTGGCCATTTTGTCTTCTATTTCTTTCCTCAGATCTTCCAAGATTGCTCTTTTTGAGCAATTTTTAGTCCCTTCTGACGTTACATATGGGAGTGCAGTCTCAATACTGACCTCTTTGGTATTCGTGTTTTGCTCCTTGCTCCACAGATTTTATGATCTTTGCCTTCTTGCTTTGCTTCTTCTTGCTCATGATGATGACGTTTTGTGTATTGTGGTCTCTAGTTCTTTGAATTACAGGCTAGAGAACCTAGTGTTGAGCTCACTAGTGTCAGAAAGCAAAGGGCAGGTTTCTTTGTGTGTGTTTGTGTGTGTGTGTGTGTGTGTGTGTGTGTGTGTGTGTGTGTATTTCCCCAGATTAGCCCTGGAGCTAGCTTTTCAAGCATGGGAAAGGAGCAATCTGGTCAAAGAAGATCTCTTCAGCTGAGCTAGAACAAAAGTAAGCTCAGCACTTGGTGATCCAGCTGCCTTATTGTCTTCCTGTTTCCTCCAGAGCCCTGAGGCACCTCAGTCCTGAGGAGAGGTTCCACCTCCCTGGGGCTCCTTTCAGTTGGTTTGCTGAGGTGGGGCTCTCTGGAACAGCTCTGGTCCACTACAGTAAAAGGAATTCTCTTTAGCTATTTTCATAGCCTCAGGTGCTTAAGACTGCCCCTTCTGTTGATCCCACTGATCTGTTTTGTTTTTTTTTTTAGTTTTTCTTTCCTACGGTTTTTTTTCTTTCATTCTGATTATTCTTTCGCAACATGACTAACGTAGAAATATGTTTAATATGATTGTACATGAAAGACCTATATCAAATTGTGTGCCATTTTGGGGAGGGGAAGAAAAAAGTGAAAAAAAAATTTGTAAGTAAAACTTTATAGAAGTGAATGTTGAAAACTAAAAAAAAATAAATTCATTCATTAAAAAATGCAATTGGCCAAATGGAAAACATCTACTGAAGAAAACAACTATTTAAAAAATAGAATTGCCCAAATTGGAAAGGAGGAACAAAAACTAACTGAAGAAAATAATTCCTTAACAACTAGAATTAGGGATGTGGAAACTAATGACTCTATGAGACATCAAGAATCAGTCAATAAAAATTTAAAAATAAAAAAAAAATAGAACAAAATCTAAAATGCCTCATTGGAAAAACAACTGACCTGGAAAATATACCCAAGAGAGATAATTTAAGAATTGCTGAACTAACTAAAAACCATGGTCAGAAAAGAGCCTGTAAGGCACCTTTCAAGAAAATATCAAGGAAAATGTTTGAACTAATAAATAAAACTATGAGCAGGTTTTATTAAAAATAAAACAAATAAGATAGATAAAACTTCTGTTAATTTGATTACAAAAAGAAGGCCAAATTACCAGTACCAAAAATGAAAAAGATGAATTCACCAAGAAAGGAGAGAAATTGAAAACAATAATTAGAAACTATTGTACTCCACTGTATGCTAATAAATCTGACAGTCTAAGTGAGATGGATGAATATCTAGAAAAATGTAAATTTCCCAAATAAACAGAAGTGTAAATAAAAGACAGCCCCATTTCAGAAGAAGAAATTGAGCATGTCATCAAAAAACTCCCCAAGAAAAATTTCCTGGGCCACATAGGTTTACAAATGAATTCTACCAAACATTTGATGAACAGTCATTTCCAGTATTATATTAACTATTTGGAAAAATCAGCAAAGAAGGAGTCCTACCAAATTCTTTTTATGATACAAATATAGTGTTGATAACTAAAAAAGGAAGACACAAAAGAAGAAAAAGGTAAAACGATTTCCCTAATGAATACAGACACAAAAATTTTAAAGAAAATATTAGCAAATAGATTATAGATGTACTATGACCAGGTAGAATTTACACCAGGAATACAGGGCTGGTTCAGCATTCACAAAACTATCAGCATGAATGACCACACCAATAACAAAACTAAGAGAAATCATATGATTTTCTCAATAGACCTAGAAAAACAAAACTTTTCACAAAATACATCACACATTATTGCCAAAAACCCTATAGGGCATGGAAATAAATGGAATTTTCCTTAAAATGATAAGTAGCATCTATCTAAAACCATGAGCAAGTATTATGTGTAATGAGAATAAGCTCAAAACTTTCACAATAAAATCAGGGGTGAAACAAGGATGTCCATTATCACTAGTGCAATTAAATATTATACTAGAAAGGTTGGCTTTAGTACTAAGAGAAGAAAAAGAAATTGAAGGAATTAGAATAAACAATGAAAACAATATTATCACTATTTACAGATGATGTGATGGTATACTTAAAGAATCCCAGAGAATCAAATAGAAATCTACTTGAAATAATTTACAACTTTAGCAAAGTTACGGGGTATAAAATAATCTCACAATTTTATATATTACTAACAAATTCCAGCAGCAAGAGATAAAAAGAGAAATTACATTTAAAATAACTGTAGACACTATAAGATATCTGGGAGTCTACCTGTTGAAAGAAACCCAAGAACTATATGAGCACAATTACAAAACACTTTCCACACAAATAAAGTCAAATCTAAATAATCTGGAATACATCAGTTGCTTATGGGTAGGCTGAGCTAATATCATGAAAATGGTTATTCTACCTAAATTAATTTACCTATTCAGTGCCATACAAATCATATGGTGACAAATTATTTTCTAGAGCTAAAAGAAATGATTTCAAAATTCATATGGAAGAAAAAAATGGTCCAGAATATCAAGGGAATAAATGAAATAAAAAGTTAAAGGAAGGTGGCTTAGCCATATCAGATGTAAAACTATTTATGAAGCAGAAATCATCAAAACTTTGTAACTGCTGAGAAATAGAGTGGTGGATCAGTGGAATAGGTTAGGTACACAAGACACAGTAGTAAATGAATATAGTAATCTACTTTTTGATAAACTGAAAGACTGGCTTCTGGGATAAGAATTCACCATTTGACAATAACTGTTGGGATAACTGGAAAATAGAATGGCAGCAACTATCCATAGACCAACATCTTACACCATATACCAATATAAGGTCAAAATGCGGACATGACTTTTTGTTCAGGTTCCTGGTCTGTCTGTGAGAGTAGAATTTGTTATAAGAATCAACAGAGCATATAATGTATGTGTTCTTTGTTCTTTCTTTGTGTTTTCTTTCTAGTGTTTCAGCTTTTCTTCAATTTCTCTCATTTGTTTCAGGAATCTTCCTTAACTTCCCTAACTTTGTGTCCTATACAGATTCTCAAGGCTTCCGTGCTGGTTGTTCTCTACATCCTTTTGGTAAGGGTTATAGAGGTCATTCAGGCACAGATCTCTGCTCTGAGTTATTGCTGGTTGGGGTGGGAGAGACAGATGATTTGTTTTTTTCCCCTGTTGGTTAAGTCTAAAGACCCTTTGCCCTCTACTCTGAGTTATGAGCACTGTTCATGATGCCTATTCTACCCTGTGACATTCTTCTACTGTCTCTTTCCAAATCTCCTTTTGCTGTCTTCATTCAGCAACCTCCTTTCCTTTAAAACTTACTCCACCCTATCCATCTCTTTCTTGTTATCATCTGTTAACATCAGATTATTTTACTATGTCAAGAACCTGTGTCAGTTTTCTTCTCTACTCTAACATCCCAAAACCTTCAGATCTCATGACTTTCTAGTTATTCAGTCTACTAACTTCCATGAGCTCTCTGTGCTGTTTACTTCAGATTCACATAGGAATGGTAACATAAGATGATGTGTGACATGAAAGGAAGATAAAGGAAATGATTTAAAATCGTTGGAGAAAAAGATCACTGTGAATTGGAGTAGTTAGTGAACGCTTCATGAAGGAGGTGAAAAGTAAGCTGAAGCCTGATGGATGGATAATACCTATTACGTCAGTCAGTCGCACAAATAATGGGAGAATATGTGAAAGTTACTAGCAGCTGATAACTCCTCTGCTGGGGATTTGGGAGAACAATAATAAAAATTATTTCAAAATATGTAGAAATTGAAATTAAAAATAGAATTTATGATATAAGAAAATACATAGAGAAATGGAAGTTGTATGGATTTTTTTGTTTGTTATTTTTAAAAGCTCAATAAAAGAAGATAAAATCCAGGGCTGTATCATGTTTGAAGAATTGTTTTTCTCTTCTCATTGACGCAATTTATCTTTTAAATGGTTAATGAGTATGATTGCACAGTTACTTTCAAAGTTGGAATTGCAATCCTGCATCATCAGGCATCAGAATACAAATGTTTATTGAATAAACAAATTACTCATTTTAAAGACCAATTGAACTTCAAGAGTAATACCACAAAATGGATTGGGACCAGAATTATAGAAATGCTAAAGGGATTGAGGTAATTTATTTCCTAAATTTAACATTACCAAAATACAATTTTTCTCAAGAATCTCTCTCACATTCAAAAAAAACACCAACTAATTTTTTTTACTTTGCTCTGTAGTCAAATCTGTGGAGTGATAATATAGTAAACTAGGTAAGTTTCCATCATACTAGGTAGTATAAAATGATTGGCAAGCCACTCTTTGCTTTCAGATGTTCTTCTAATCATTTTAGGTTACATTCTGAGGAAACATAATCAAATTCAAAAATGATAACACAAATTATTTGCTAAATATTTTTGACTCAAAATACAACAACAAAAAAAACATGAAAAGTGCTTTTGGTGACTATTTCACTGTTTTCCTCTTTGAAAGTGGGCTAACTTGGTAGGTCCTCTTACTCTTTATGAAATTTTATGGATGCCTTTACTATTTTCACACCAATTATTTCCTGAAATAAATTTTTTCTCACATTAAAACATAGAACTTTCTCTTGTAAAAAAAAATAAGAAAAGAAAAACAGTTAAGCATTACCTGTGGACAAAACAACCAGGCTTAATAAGGACTTACGCTCTTCTGAACTGAATAGTAATTTAATATCTAGAGGTCAGACAAATATTACAATGGAAAACTGTAATAAGTATAAAATGGAAACATTAAATACTATTAGAAATGATGAATATTCTGGTCATTAAGTGTACTTGTTGTAGTACTACTGTGAAGAACATCTTTTTTCAAGTTTCACATAAGGCTAAAGACATGCTTAAGAAAAAAGTTCTGCCTCGATTTCCCCTCAGCCCTCTATACCATTTAGAGTTAACTACATGTATTTTTTTCCTCCCAGGAGTATTAGGTTATTTTTATTAGGCTTTGTTTCCATCAGGCTAAAATGTGACCTTTGACTTTCTGAACAGTTATGTTTTCTAAGATCAATAAGAGGAAAATGTCACAAGTAACAGTGAGCAGAAAATATTTCTGTGTAAATGATGGCTCATGACAAGCAGAGGTTTTAAAAAAGTGTTACAACAGTTCAGTTCTCACTATTTTGAAAAAAACAAACAAAAAACTTAATTGACTGCGAGGACTAAACTGCTCTAGATCTTATTGTGTTAAAAAAATTTTTTCTGGAAGCTGGGGGTGGAGAGGTTATAGGAGTACAAAATAATTTGTGAACCCTAAACATTCCCTACAATCTGTCAGAAATAATTTTTAAGAAAACTATTAATAACTAAAGCAAACCTCAAATCATATTTTAGCCCACAAAAGGTCAAAGGCATTTGTGCTTGTTTCAAGAGAGTTGAATTCAGAGTGGAGTGAAGTCTGGTATTTTGCTGGTGATTGCTGAAGAAGAGGGATTTAGCTTCTGGCAGAACATAAAGCAAAGCTGACAACAAAGCTTTTCTTTTATGCTATCCAAATGAACACATTTCTAATCTGAAATTCAAACACTTGACAACAGAAAGCATGTGAGTTAGACTTTGCACAGGAAATTGCTTTATGGTTTTAGCATAATGAATTAGGCAGTTGGATAAAATCCATTTAGTCAGAAAGAAATGCTTTCACATCCCTTTTGAAAGCAAAAAATCTTAATTTTTCAAATTTCTCAGGACCTAAAGGCAAGTGTTCTATGCGAATTTTATCCACTGGGTACTATGATTAATAATGCACACAGCATATAATAACATACTATCCCATGAACAATGAGGCAAATATTCACATCTGGAAGCCAGTTTCATTAGAAATGGCTGTTTTTATATTTTTTTTTTCCAGTAGAGGAAAATACATGAATTATGATACCCAGTTTGAATTATTTGGAATTCTTCACTAGATATAGCATTAAGATCTCTGGGGAATGAGGAGGTGTTAATTTAAGAAGGCGTTAGGCAGAGTGAGAGAAAAAAAAATTCTAATACTACAGGCAGATGGACATTGATGCAATTAATAGGGAAGTTGACCTTACATTCTGGCTTATCATTGTACCTTCAGTTCAAAGAAACAGAGTAAGAAATAGGCAGGAGAATTAAACTATTCCCACAATTTCAAAGAAGACTAGGTCCAGATTTTACAAATCTGAAATACAGAGAGATACTGTTACAGGATGGGAAAATAATTTCCCTATTTTTTACTCTGTAGCATCTGACATTGGAAGTCAGTTGACAGGCATCCCTTGGGAAGCAAACACAGTGCTGTTTCTTCGAACTTCAAAACCAGAAATAACAGCTGTAACAGCAACAACAATAGCAACAACAAAAAGAGCAGTGGCACCAACAGAAGTGACATGTGGGGTGAAATTGAAGTGAGGAATTGATAAAAAAAACAATTTGCCCTTCCTCCCAAACAACTACTAAGTGAGACCAAGTGCATCCTTGCAGATAGGTTCAAAACCTCCCAAATTTACAGAGGGGAATAAATAATCTGTAATCAGGAACAGTGGCATTTTATTATAGCTTCCCCAGGATTTTCCCACATGCAAAGCCCTTATGCACCAAAAATTTATTGTGGGGGACTCCTCATATCCTATTCTTTTTTAAAAAAAATAAAGTTCAAAAGGGCTAGGAAGTGTGATCATACATAATTGCTTTTGAACTCAATCTGATCTTAGGTAATCAGACCCAACATCTTTGTGTTCATAATTTACTAGGTTTCACAATAAAACCATTTTTTGCTTCCCTTCTCCAATGAAAAGAAAACACAAATTAGCAAATTTTCTATGAATTCATTTTCATTAAATTCCCTGTCAGTGGTCATATAGTAAGCAAATTCCTTGCAGCTGACAAAGTGATGAAGGAATTATGACAGATTAAATTGCAAAGATTTTTTTAAAAAACCATTAATGTGCAACAAGCATCTAATTAAGGTTCGTGGTTAAAAATGAAACAAAATATGTCTCTATTTCCTCCTGACTGATAAAAATATGAATAGAACTTTTTGTTGGAGGATGATAGTCCTTAGAGAGACACACAGATTGTACATACAAGTATCTGAATGTATTTGTACTGAATTAAACTGAGAAACATTGACATTTAAATGTATTAGAACTGTACTAAGCTGGAACAGTTTTCAACAGCAGCAGTGATATAAATATTTAAAGAAACCATACCTCTGTAGTAGTTGCTTAAGCACCAAGCTGAATTTATTTTAAAAACATCAGTTCAGAATAATATCTTCTGTTAAGAGATGGTGGAGCAGGGAAAAGAGTAGAAATACACAGATGAATCAGGAATGCATATTTTAAATTCATTCATATGGAACAGAATGAAATCCTGAATTTTAATTATATTTCTAGTGAAAAAAAAACGTAAACTCACTATGATTTCTACAACAGAATTATGAAAAATAAGGAAGACATTGTCTTCATTGGTTTTATGAGCAGAGTGAATGGCTTGCTGATTTATCAAGATTTCATTTTCCTATCATACTTTTCAGGCATAGATCACATTATTCCCCTGATATACTTAATTTTCCAGACAAGTTGTTTCCTAAACTTTACATTCCATTATTTTGCGCAGAGTTTTGCATAAGCTTTCCTTCTTGTCTAGAATTCAATCCTGTCCTTATCTCTACCAAAAACATCCTGTATATTTAATACCATATATTATTAAGTCCCCAGGATGCTGGAAAGTACTTTTTCTCTAATAATGGAGATGAAGGAAGCTAGAATACTTCCTTCCACCAGATTTTCTTACAACAACCCAATGTATTCATCCTTCATTTTCGTAGAAGGCCAAGACATCGGAGAAATGATGACATGACTTGCACTTGACTTTGCTTTGTATGAAGGAGGGCTGTGCAAGGTCACCAGCCTCACTAGCCCTCCAGGGCCATCTGGATCCAGTGACCAGATATTCATCAGGATGACTGGAGAAGGCCCAGGATACACCGGGAAACCTTGGCCTATTCAGGTACTCATTTAGAGTGAGGTTGGCCCACTAAATGGTGCAGTGGATAGAGCACCAACACATGAGTCAGGAGGACCTGAGTTCAAATGTCAACTCAAACACTTGACATTC
This sequence comes from Notamacropus eugenii, assembly GCF_028372415.1. Taxonomy (NCBI): domain Eukaryota; kingdom Metazoa; phylum Chordata; class Mammalia; order Diprotodontia; family Macropodidae; genus Notamacropus; species Notamacropus eugenii. The sequence continues at coordinate 350,428,266 of NC_092874.1, read as the reverse complement.
ACTGGTTGAATGACCTTGAGCAAGTCACTTAACCCCAATTGTCTCATCGTGGGTCATCTCCAGTCCTCCTGATGAATGGTCACTGGATTCAGATGGCTCTGGAGGAGAAGTGAGGCTGGTGAGCTGCACAGCCCTCCCTCACTCAAAACAAAGTCATGTGCAAGTCATGTCATTATTTCTCTGATGGTCCTCTTTAGCAACGAAGGACGAACACATGAAGTGAGGTAATGTCTGTTGAATGAATAGGCCTTATTAAGAAGTAAGCAAGGAATGACCCCTTTAATGAGCAAAAGAAAAAAAAAACAAATAAGCAAATGAAGTTGGGGGGAAAGAGCAACAGTTACTTTTGAAAATCATTCTGAAGCTACGAATGTTCCCAAAAGAGCCATCAAGTGGAGTTTGGGCAGGGACCTATTGTTGTGCAATATATGGGCTTCAGATTGCACTATGCACTCTGTGAGGAAGAAGGTAACACCTGAAAACTTATCATGAACTACAGTGAACAAAGTAACCATGCTTATCTCTATAGCTTTATCTGATCTCCTCAATATTGTAAGACCACAGGACCCAGGCCATAGGTGAGTGATGAAATTATTTATCTCATCAATGCTAGGTTCCCTATTCTTGTGAATGAGACAAGTCAGAAGTTTTGTTATCACTTGAGAAGGAGTCCAATATCCCTTCACCATCCTTCCATGGGCCATGTAAACTCTCCTTCATACTGTCACATTTTAGTGGGCAGAGACATGAAAGAGAGTTTTCCCCTTCCTGAGGCCATTGGTTTACACTACACTGATGAAATCATGTTTAATGCGACAGACATTGAATGGTAAAAGAGACCCCAGATCACATGATAGCTCACATCAGAGAAAAGGGGTGGGTAATCAACCCTAAGGCAATCCAAGATCTAGGTCATTCAGTCAAGTTATTGGAAATACAGTGAGTGGGGAAAACCCAGAGGACTCCAAACACAGTCTATAATAATGTACTGACACTTGCATCCCCAAGACCTGAGACAGATGCCCAGGGATTCTTTAGAACTCTTATACTCTGTAGGCTGCAGAAAACCCATATTCTCCACCTGGATTTCATGACAGTCCCCATTTTCTCAATCACCCACAAATCTGTATTTTTCAGAGAGAACCCAGAAAAGTCTACAGCCTTAGAAAATCTGAAGCACACTAATCAGTAATTTTTCCCCTTGGATCCTAACGATGCTACAAGTCCACGTTCCTGGAGGACTCTGTCCAAACACACACACACACACACACACACACACACACACACACACACACACACACACACAGGTTGAGTGATGCCTTTGGTAGACTTTTAGGGGTGACCAGAATAAACTGTTAGCTTTCTGGAGCTCCAAGCTCCATAGAAAAGCCACTCAGTATAATGATTCTGAAAATCAATTTCTTTCTTCTTACTGGACCTGCCTTGCTAATGAACAGATGACACAGGATCATTCAATCGTCCTTTCTCCAGAGTTGTCTATTATGCCTTAGGTAGTATAAGATCATCCCTTTGACAAGAATAGAGTATCACATGCTTTTATTGTTAAATGGAAATGGTACATTATTAATCAACCTTGCCTGAGTCCCTCTGATGGTAGCATTCTTCACAAACAGATGATGAGTATTCCAGAGACTAAAGTAACCATTTTAGATGCTATGACTCTTCTCTAGATCACCGGGTTCTCACCTATAAAGACCTTGCTCCTGAGGAATGTAATTTTGCCTGGTAAAACAATGTTTTCATCTACTAGAAGTGAGGCATACATAATTGGACTTATCAGGAGGCAGTCAGCTCAGTGGATAGAACACTGGGCCTGGAATCAGGAAGACTTGAGTTCGGATCTAGCCTCAAATACGTATTAGCTGTGTGAACTTGGGCAGGCCACTTAATCTTTGTTGGTTTTGATACATTGAAGAGGGAAACGGCAAAGCACTCCAATATCTTCGCCATGGAAACACCATGGAAAGAATAGTTCATTGAGTCATAAAGAGTTAAATAAACTGAATGATGGAACAACAAAGTCACTTACTGGGTAATAGGAGATACACTAAGGAGGAGGGGTACTTGAAAGTCGTCGTGGGTAGCTGAGTTCCAAGATACATAGTGGGCATGTGAGAGAACCTTGAAGGATGGAGTAAAGAAATCTTCATTTACATGAGTTACTGGATAGTATTCATGGGTCTAGTCAAGTGGTCTGGGACCTGAGTCTTGGACAGGGCAAGACTGGACAATCAAGGCTCTTCCTTTTGGGGACAGGGTAAATAGTGGAATTTTGCTGAGGCTTCAATTTCATACAGCTATTTGGGAGGCATGTCAACATCCATCAGAGAGATATAAAAAAACAGCTGGAAGCTGACACAAAAAAAGCAGAAGTAGGGGAGTGGGTCCAATTTGAGCATGAGAAATTGAATATACTATATGCCTAAAATGGGCATAAAATCATATTATTCTCTTCCCTAAGGAAAAACCATTATGCATAACCCAAATGTCCCCAACCTGTCTCAGAATGGCAAAATGATTACTATCCTATCTCAGGACAAGACATTTACTCCTATTGATAAACAGCATCATTATACTTTTTTATGCCCATCATTAAGCCTATTTATAAACCACCATGTGCATATGAACTTCTCAGAAGTCATATTTGTGTAAAAAAAGTCTTATTTGTTAAATGATTTATTGGCTCCTGTCTCGAAAATACTTAACTGATAAGAATGGGCAGTTTTTGAACATAGTTCAGTATGATCCTTTCTGGGTCATTCATCATCCATTCCCCCTCACAAAACTGTTTTGGCCTATTTCCGGTTTTGGGAGCCAAGATGGTGGTAACTGCTATCTCCCTCCCTTTGTTGACCTTGACAAGCTCAGATAATGTCTCCCCCGGAAAAACCCTGGAACAGTGGGAGCAACAGAAGAGGTGAAAAAAAAAAAAAAACAAACCCTGGCCTTGAGGCTACAAAAATCTCTAAGGAGGGTTCCTCTTGTGGCCGAAGGTGACCAGTGCAGGGTCAGAGCTGTCCCAGACAACCAGACTTCAACAAAACAGCAGAAGAACCTGAACCACATGGGGATGAAAACAACAACTGTAAAGGCAAGGACCCCCTGTGTGTCTCAACACCCCAGTAGAATTGGGAAGACACTAGTACAGACAGCTAAGCTTGTTATTCTCTAGCTCAGCAGAGGAGCTTCCAGTGTCCAGACCAGCCCTCCCAGACACTTACCGAGCTAGCTCCAGGATAACTGTGGAGAAAACAAAAAGACCTCACCTGGCCTCTGCTTTCCAACACCAGCCAGCTCAGCACCAGGTAAGATGCAGTATTTTAGCTTCTAGCTGAAAGAGCCAGAGGCCACAACTCCTAAAGCCTCAAGTTTTAGGCACAAGAACTGTGGGATAGAGCTCCCTGTGCCCCAGACACAGAGATCTACTTTAAAAGCCAGGAAAAGGGTTACTATCATGAGTAAGAAGTAAAGCAGGAAGGAAAAGACCATAGAATTTTTCTGTGGTAACAAGGTCCAAAACACAAACACCAAAGAGATCTGCATTGAGATTATACTTTCATCTGCAACTTCAGAAGGGAATATGAACTGGTCTGAAGCACAAAGAGCTCTCTTGAAAGAGATCAGGAAGGATTTTAAAACCCAAATTAGAGAAAAAGAAGAAAAATTGACCAATGACTTAAAAAATGTGAAGAAAGAAATAGCAGAAGAATTTAAAAGGACAATTGGACAAACAGAAAAGGAAGCACAAAACCTAACTGGAAAAATTGGACAACTGGAAAAAGAAGCACAAAACCTAACTAAGAAAACTAGAGAAATGGAAAAAGAAGTAAAAAAATAACTGGAGAAAATTACTCCTTAAAAGAAACAGTGGGGCAGATGGAAAAGGAGATACAAAAGTTAACTGAAGAAAACAATTTAATAAAAAATATATTTGGGCAAGTAGAAGCTAACAAACCCATGAGATATCAAGAATCAGTGAAGCAGAATCTAAAGAATGAAAAAGACAGAAAAAAATCCAAAACATCTAATTGGAAAAAACGACTTATCTGGAAGATAGATCGAGGATGGAAAATTCAAGGATTATTGGTCTGCCAGAAAGTCACGATAATAAGAGTCTGGACAATAACATCCAAGAAATCATCAAGGAAAATTGCCCAGAAGTCCTAGGCCCAGAGGGCAAAATGTTCATCGAAAAATCCACAGTTCACCTCTTGAGACGGATCCCAAACTAAAAACACTAGGGAATATCATTGCTAAATTCCAGATCTGTCAAGTGAAGGAGAAAATACTGCAGACAGCCAGAAAGAAACAATTCAAATATCAAGGAGCTACAATGAGGATCACACAGGACCTTGCAGCTTCGACATTAAAAGATTGAAGGAATTGGAATAAAATATTCTGTAAGGCAAAGGAGCTGGGACTATAACCAAGGATTAATTACCCAACAAAGCTGAGCATAATATTTCAGGCAAGGAAATAGGCATTCAATGAAATAAGCGATTTCCAGATCTTTCTGATGAAAAGGCCAGAACTCAATAGAAAATTCAATCTTCAAACACAGGTCTCAAGAGAGGCATAAAAAGGTAAACAGGGGGGAAAATCTTGTTATATAAAATGGGCAAATTGTTGACATCCCTATAAGGGGAGATGATCCCTCTTAATCTTGAGAAATGTATATTTAGATGGCAGAACAGAAAGACACACATATGCAGGTGTTCCCCACACAGCCCATAAAATACCTGTAGAAAGGGACTCTCAAAAAATTCTGGAGCAGCAGAAGTTGAGAAAAATGGAGTAGAGGAGATTTTCAGCCCAGGGTGACCTGAAAGACCCACGGGAAAGGTCTGTAGCACCAGATGGGGAGCAGAGCCCAGGCCAGCTTTGGCCATGGTGCACTGTTCAAGAACAGCCCTGGAGGTAGAATCTCCAGTCTTGGAATCCCCAGTCCCAGTAGCAGTGGTTTGCAGATCCCTCAACCCACAGGAGCCAAAGGTCAGTGGCAGGGTTTTTTCAGCTGGCAGAGAATGGAGAAGGATCTTCCCATAGCTCTGGCCTTAGATAGCAGATACAGAGGCCACATCAGGAGCCCCTGAAGCGGCCTGCATACATTGTTGGATCAAAAGACCCCTGGGGGCACTGAGGAGCTGATTCTTGCCTCGGCCTTGTGTGGAGGCCCTGGGGGAGCTGGTCTTTATCTCACACTGAATGGCTGACCTGCCCATGCAGCGTATCTGAAAGTCAGTCCCCAGTGCTGGCTTGGTGGAACTAGAGGTCAGGTGGCTACAGAGAGGAAACTGCTAAGATTCTAGGCATAAAAATCTCTACCTACTCCCTGACCAGGGTACATGATTCATTGTGGCACCTTGGAGGAACTGAGAATTTACAGACCCCCAGAGTGTACCCTATTCTTGACAAAGGACCCAAAAGTCAATAAACTGGTTGGGAAAATGACCAAAAAAAGGAAGAAAATAAGACTATAGAAAGTTACTTTCTTGGTGAACAGATATCATCTCCCATCCTTTCAGATGAGGAAGAACAATGCTTGCCATAAGGGAAAGACACAGAATTCAAGGCTTCTGTATCCCACACATTCAAAATAAATATTCAATGGGCTCAGGCCATGGAAGAGCTCAAAAAGGATTTTGACAACCAAATAAGAGAGGTGGAGGAAAGATTGGGAGAGAAATGAGAGAGATGCAAGAAAAGCATGAAAAGTAGGTCAACACCTTGCTAAAGGAGACCCCAAAAAATGCTGAAGAAAATAACACCTTTAAGAATAGGCTAACTCAATTGGTGAAAGAGGTTCAAAAAGCCAATGAGGAGAAGAATGCTTTAAAACAACAGAATTAGTCAAATGGAAAAGGAGGTTCAAAAGCTCACTGAAGAAAATAGTTCTTTCAAAATTAGAATGGAACAGATGGAGGCCAACGACTTTATGAGAAACCAAGAAATCACAAAACAAAACCAAAAGAATGAAAAAATAGAAGATAATGTGAAATATCTGGTTGGAAAAACAACTGACCTGGAAAATAGATCCAGGAGAGACAATTTAAAAATTATGGGACTACCTGAAAGCCATGATCAAAAAAAAAAAAGACCCTAGACATCACCTTTCATGAAATTATCAAGGAAAACTGCCCTGATATTCTAGAACCAGGGAGCAAAATAAATATTGAAAGAATCCACTGATCACCTCCTGAAAGAGATCCAAAAAGAGAAACTGCTAGGAACATTGTGCCAAATTCCAGAGTTCCCAGGTCAAGGAGAAAATATTGCAAGGAGCCAGAAATGAACAATTCAAGTATTGTGGAAATACAATCAGGATAACACAAAGTCTAGCAGCTTCTACATGAAGGGATAGAAGGGCATGGAATGTGATATTCCAGAAGTCAAAGGAACTAGGACTAAAACCAAGAATCACCTACCCAGCAAAACTGAATATAATACTTCAGGGGGAAAAATGGTCTTTCAATGATGAAAAGACCAGAGCTAAAAAGAAAAGTTGACTTTCAAACACAAGAATCAAGAGAAGCATGAAAAAGTAAACAGCAAAGAGAAATCATAAGGGACTTACTAAAGTTGAACTATTTACATTCGTACATGGAAAGACAATATTTGTAACTCTTGAAACTTTTTCGGTATCTGGGTGGTTGGTGGGATTACACACACACACACACACACACAGAGAGAGAGAGAGAGAGAGAGAGAGAGAGAGAGAGAGAGAGAGAGAGAGAGAGAGAGAGAGAGAGAGAGAGAGAGAGAGACAGAAAGCACAGGGTGAATTGAATAGGATGGGATTATAGCTTAAAAAATGAAATTAAGAGAAATGTATATTTATTATGAAATGTAAAAGGGATATACATAGATAGAGGGAGTGGGTATACATAAAATTATGTAATGATAACAAATGCGATCTAAGGGTACAAAGAGATTGTAATGGCAGATGTGAAAAGACAGAGGAAGAAAAAATAATTTCCATCACAGGAAAAGAAACAAAAATATGTTACAGTAGAGGGAAAGAGGGAAGGGAGATGAGCATTGTTTGAGAGGTACTCTCATCTGATTGTATCCAAGGAGGGTACAACAAACTCAGTTAAGCATAGAAAAGCAATTAGTTCTGCAAGTAGTAGGAGGGGAAGGGGGGAAGAAAAGGGAGGGGAGGCTAAAAGGGAGGGAAGAAGTAATAAGGGAAAAGGGGGTTAAATGGGAGGGGGCTGAAAGAAGAGAGGGAAGAATGAGTGAGGTGGTGGTCAAAAAAGAGAAGGGAGAACTAAAAGCATAAACAAGGGGAAAGTGGATGGAGGGAAAAACACAGATAGTAATCATAACTGTGAATACGAATGGGATGAACTCTCCCATAAAACAGAGAAGGATAGCAGAGTGGACAATATGTTGTTTACAAGAAACACATTTGAAATGGGGGCCTACAAACAGTTTAAAAGTAAAAGGCTGGAGTAGAATCTTTTGTGCTTCAAATGCTGTTAAAAAAGGAGGGTAGAAATGCTACTCTCAGACAAAACAAAAGAGGAAATAGATTTAATCAAAAGACATAAGGAAGGAAACTATATCCTGCTAAAAGTCACAGACAATGAAGCAGTATCATTACTAAACATGTATGTTCCAACTGATATAGCATCCAAATTCTTAGAGGAGAAGTTAAGAGAGTTACAAGAAGAAATAGACAGCAAAATGACACTGGAGGGGGACCTCAACCTCCCCTTCTCTGAACTTGAGAAATAGAACCTCAAAATAAAAAAGAAAGAAGTTAAGGAGGTGAATAAAACTTTGGATGAGGTAGATATAATAGTTCTCTGGAGAAAATTGAATGGGGATAGAAAGGAATACAGTTTTTTTTTTCAGTGGCACATGGAACATATACAAAAATTGACCATGCACTACGGCATAAAAACCTCACAATCCAGGGCAGAAAGGCAGAGATAATCAATACATCTTTCCCAGATCATAGTGCAATACAACACTGAAATATAAACCAAAAACTAATTGGAAACGAAATAATCTAATCAGAAAGAATGAGTACGTTAAACAACAAACCATAGTAACAATCAAGAACTTCATTCAAGAGAATGACAATAATGAGACAACCTACCAAATCTTTTAGGATAGTGCAAAAGCAGTTCTTAGGGGAAGTTTTATATCTTTGAATGCCTACATGAATAAAACAGAGAAAGAGGAGATCTGCAATGAATTGCACATGCAACTGAAAAAGCTAGAAAAAGAGCAAATAGAAAATCTCCAAGTAAATACCAAATTAGAAATACTGAAAACCAAAGGAGAGATTAATAAAATTGAAATTAAGAAAACTATTGAACTAATAAATAAATCTAAGAGGTGATTTTATGAAAAAAAACAGTAAAATTGATAAACCTTTGGTCAATTTCACTAAAAAAAAGGAAAGAAAAAAACAAATTACCAATATCAAAAAGGAAAAGGGTGAAATCACCTCCAAAGAGTAGAAAATTAAACAATAATTAGAAATTACTTTGCCAAATATATGCCCATAAATTCGACAATCTAAATTAGATAGATGATTATTTTAAAAGATGTAAGTTGCCCAGGTTAATAGAAGATTAAGTTGAATACTGAAATAACCCCATCTCAGAAAGAGAAACTGAATATGCCATCAATGAGCACCCTAAGAAAAAACTCTCCAGAGCCAGATGAATTCACAAGTGAATTCTATCAAACATGTAAAGAACTTTTAATTCCAATACTATATAGACTATTTAGGAAAATTGGGGAAGAAGCAGTCCTCCCAAATGCTTTTTATGATACAAATATGGTTTTGATACCTAAAGCAGGAAAAACCAAAACAGAGAATGAAAATTACAGACAAATTTTTCTAATGGATATAGATGTGAAAATTTTAAGTAAGATTTTAGCAAAATGGATACAGCAACTTAACACGAGAATAGTACATTTATGATCAAGGAAGATTTATACCAGGAATGCAGGGCTGGTTCAATGTTAGGAAAACTGTTAGCATTAACGATCGTATCAACAACAAAACTAAGAGAAACCACATGATTATCTCAATAGATGCAGAAAAATCTTTTGACAAAACACAACACTTACTACTATTGGAAACACTGGGGCACGTAAGAATAAATGGAACTTTCCATAAAATAATAAGTGGTATCTACCTAAAACCTTCAACAAGCATTACATGCAATGGGGATAGGGTACATGCATTTCCAGTAAGATCCAGGGTGAAACAAGGATGTCCATTATCACCACTATTATTCAATATGGTACTAGAAATGGTAGCTGTAGCAATAAGAGAAGAAGAAGAAACTGGAGAAATTAGAATTGAAAAAGAAAATACTAAGTTATTTCTCTTTGCAGATGATATGATGATATACTTAGAGAATCCCAGAAAATCAAGTATAAAACTATTTGAAATAATATACAACTTTAGCAAAGTTGCAGGTTACAAAATAAACCCACACAAATCTTCTTCATTTCTATATATTCTTAACAAAGTCCAACAGCAAGAGATAGAAAGAGAAATTCCATTTAAAACTAGGATAGACAGTATAAAATATTTGAGAATCTACCTGCCAAAACAAACCCAGGGACCATATGAACACAATCACAAAAAAACTTTTAGCAGAAATAAAGTCGGATCTAAGTAAGTGGAAATTCATCAGTTGTAGGCCAAGCCAATATCATCAAAATGATAATTCTACCTAAATTAATATACTTATTCAGTGCCATGCCAATCAAACTATCAGATAATTATTTTGTAGAGCAAGAAAAATTAATGTCAAAATTCATCTGGAAAAACGAAAGTTTCAGAATACCAAGGGAACTAATGAAAAGAAATGCTAAGGAAGTTGGCCTAGTTCCACCAGATCTTAAATAGTATTATTAAGCAACAATTATCAAAACCACTTGGTACTGGCTGAGAAACAGAAAGATAGACTAGTGGAATAAGTTAGGTACTCAAGATACAGCAGGCACTCTATTTTTTCATAAACCCAAGGACCCCAGCTTCTGGGATAAGAACTCATTCTTTGATAAACATTGCTGGGAAAATTGGATAAGAGTGTGACGAAGCTAGGCATAGACCAATGCCTGACACCCGATCCAAGATTAAAGTCCAAATGGGTACATGATCTAGGTGTAAAGATTGACACTACAAAAAAATTAGTAGGGCAAGGAATAGTGTATTTATCAGATTTGTGGAAAAGGGAAGAATTTTTGACTAAACATGAGATAGAAAACATTCTGAAGTGCAAAATGGTTAAATTTGATTACATTAAATGGAAAAATTTTTGCACAACCAAACCCAGTGCAACCAAGATTAGGAGGGAAGCAGAAAATTGGGAAAGAATTTTTGCAACTAGTGTCTGTGCTGAAGGCCTCATTTCTAAAATATAGAGAGAACCGAGTCAAATATGACTAAGAATATATGTCATTCCCCAAATGACAAATGGTAAAAGGATATGAACAGGCAGTTTTCAGAAGAAAGTAAAGAAATTAAAGCTATCTATATTCATATGAATAAAATGCTCTAAATCACTATTCATTAGAGAGATAAAAATCAAAACAAATCTGAGATACCACCACACCTCTAAGATTGGTTAACATGACAAAACAAGATGATGATAAATGTTGGAGAACATGTGGGAGAGTTGGAACGCTAATGCATTGTTGGTGGAGCTGTGAGCTGATCCAACCATTTTGGAAAGCAATTTGGAACTATACCCAAAGGGGTACAAAAATGTGCATCCCCTTTGACCCAGCAATACTGCTTCTAGGACTGTATCCCCAAAAGATCATAAAAATATAAGAGGGTCTCACATGTATAAAAATATCTATAGCAGTTCTCTTTGTGTTGACCAAAAACTGGAATTCAAAGGGATGCCTATCAAATGAGGAAGAGGTGAATAAATTGTGGTATATGAAAGTAATGGAATACTCTTTTACTATAAGAAATGATGAACAGGAAGACTTCAGAGAGGCTTGGAAAGACTCATATGAACTAATGTTGAGTGAAAGGAGCAGAACCAGGAGGACTTTGTACACAAAAGTAGTCACAATGTGTGAGGATTTTTTCTGGTAGACTTAGTACTTCATTGCAATGCAAGACTTAAAAAATTCCCAGTGGTCTGTTATGGCAAAATGCTTTCCATATGCAGAGAAAGAACTATGGTATTCTACTGCAGAATGTAGCAGATCATGTTCTTTTGTATTATGTTTTGGTTTCTTTTATGAGTTCTCCCATTCATTTTAATTCTTCTATGCAAGGTGAAAATGTATTTACTAGGAATGCATGTGTAGAAGCTATATAAAATTATATACTGTCTCAGGGAGGGAGGGAGAGGGAGGGGAAAAATCTAAGTTATATGGAAGTAATTGTGGACAACTGAAAATAAATGAAATTTGAAAAGAATTGTTTTGGTCTCAAGATCCTTTTCCCTCAGAGGACTCATATATCTTGACACAGTATCTTTTGTCCCTCCAATTTGCAGACCTTATTTCCTATGACATTCTTCAAGGAATTCATTCCAAGAAAGAGCTTGGTGGAATTGGGCAGCATATTATTTTCTAATAGATAGGGGGAGGTTAAGAACTGTTGTATAATGATGGTAGGTCTGTATTTACTTAGAAGAAAAGTTTCCATTAATAGCCTTGGCAGTAATTTTGAGCCACTGGATAAGAGGGAGAGTTCTTATTTAGCCAGTGTAGAAAAATAGGGAAACTCCTCCACTGAGGCCTCTAAGGGGAGTAAAGATTTTGTACCATTCCCCTGCGGTAGCTCTCAAGGTACTTTTGACAAGTAGCTCACAAAGCACTCTGTGGGTAGGAGAGCAATAGTATCAGCTTGGATCCTGGGATAATTTGCATGAAAGACTATTATAACTTGTTATTCATTTTATTACAGATGACCCTAAAAAAGTATAAACTGTTGACTGTCCCACAAGTAACCATGAAGAGATCCTGATGTCTCTGGGCTGAGATTGATCATCATCACCTCTTTTCTTTAGGATACACATTGTAAAATGCAAATATTCAGCATCACCTATTAACTGGATGAGACTATGACACCTTGAGACTTAGTTTTTCCTTTTTTTAAATTAATTTCTTTTTAGCTTTCAACATTCGTTTCTGTAAGGGGCGCTGACTGCCACGCCATCTGGGATGCCACACTGATGGACATCAGGTAAACCGAGTCGGGTGCAGGGAAGGGTGAACAAGATGGCGCTGGAAGGGATGGCCTCACCCCTGGTTTGTTGTTGTCACTATAGTTCCAGCTTCTGTTCATTTCTATAGTTTTGGGTTTGTTTATGTGTGTTACCATGGTTCACTGGGCTAGCTGGCAAAGACTATATAATCAGAGTGCTTGCTTGAACAAATCGGAGTTGCTTCACTGACCCACTCTCCTGCCTCATTCTCTTACTCGCGAGCTCCACAGGAGGACGAGCAGCCTGCTGGCCAGGCATAAGACTTGCTCCTCTCGGTAAGCTATGCCGTAACCATAGCACGTTTCCACAAGATTTTGAGTTCCAAATTTTTACCCCATCTCTTTCCTGTCTTCACCCTAAGATGGCATGTATTCTGATTATACCCCCTTCTGTCACCCACCTGCCTATCTTAACCTCTTTCCCTTTACATTTTTATAAGGTAAGATAGATTTCTATGCCTCATTATCAGTAAATTTTATTTAGTAGATGCATGAAAAAGCAATTTTTAATATTCCTTTTAAAACTTTGAGTTTCAAATTCTCTCCCTTTATCCCTCTCCACCCACCCTCACTGAGAAGGCAAACAATTCAATAAAGGTTATATATGTATTGTCATGCAAAACATTTCCATAACAGTCATGGTGTGAAAGATTAACTACATTTCCCTCCAAACTACATTTTCTTCCTCCCCCACTTATTCTATCCACTTCTGTGATGCTATCCCTTTTCAAAAGTGTTTGTTTCTGACTACCCCTCTCTCAATTTGTCTTCCTTTCTATCATTCCCCTCTCTCTAATTCCCTTCTCCCTTACTGTCTGGTAGGGCAAGATAGATTTCCATACCAAATTGAGTGCACATGTTATTCCCTCCTTCAGCCAAATCCAAAGAGAATAAGGTTCACTCATTCCCTCTCACATTTCCTCTCTTTACCTCCAATGCAAAAGCATTTACTTTCTTCGTATGTGAGATAATTTAACACATTCTACCTTTTCCTTTCTCCTTCTCCCAGTAGATTCCACTCTCACCAGGTAATTTTATATTTTAGATATCATCCCTTCATATTAAACTCACCCTGTACTATATATATATATATATATATGTGTGTGTGTGTGTGTGTGTGTGTGTGTGTGTGTGTGTGTGTGTGTGTGTGTGTGTGTGTATGTATGTATGTATGTATGTATGTATTCCCTCCATCTGTCCTAATACTGAAAAAGATGTCATGACATGAGTTACAAATACCATCTTTCCATGTAAGAATGTAAACAGTTCTACTTTAATAAGTCCCTTATGATTTCTCTTTCCTGTTTACCTTTTCATGCTTCTCTTGAGTCTGGTATTTGAAAGTCAAATTTTATATTTAACTCTGATCTTTTCACCAAGAATGCTTTTAAGTCCTCTATCTCATTGAATATTGATTTTTCCCTTGAAGGCTTATACTCACTTTTGCTGAGTAAGTGATTCTTGGTTTTAGTCCTAGCTTTAACTTCTTAAATATCAAATTCCAAACCTTCTGATTCCTTAATGTAGAAGATGCTAAATCTTGTGTTATTCTGATTGCGTTTCAAAAATACTTGAACTGATTTTTTTTCTGGTTGCTTGCAATATTTTCTCCCTGACTTAAAAACATCTAGAATTTGGCAAGAGTATACTTAGGATTTTTTTCTTTTGGTATCACTTTCAAGAGATGATCAGTGGATTCTTTCAATGTCTATTTTACCCTCTGGTTCTAGAATATCAGGGCAGTATTCCTTGATAATTTCTTGAAAGATGATGTCTAGGTTCTTTTTCGGACATGACTTTCTGCTAGTAGAATAATTTTAAAGTTCTCTCTCCTAGATCTATTTTCCAGACCATTTGTTTTTCTAGAGATATTTAATATTGTCTTCTGTTTATTTAATTTTTTTCACTCTTTTGGTTTTATTTTATAGTTTCTTGATTTCTCATAAAGTCATTAGTTTCCCTTTGCTCCATTTTTCTTTTTAAAGTATTATTTTCTTCAGTGAGCTTTTGGACCTCCTTTACCATGTGAACAATTGTTCTTTTTAAGTCATTCTTCTCCTCATTGGCTTTTTGAACCTCTTTTGCTATTTAGTATAGTCTATTTTTATCATGTTATTTCCTTCAGTATTTTGGGGATCTCTTTTAACAAGCTGCTGACTCATTTTTCATGATTTTAATGCTTCACTCTTATTTCTCTTCCCAGATTTTCCTCTACTTTATTTTCAAAATTCTTTTTGAGCTCTTCTGTGGCCTGCAACTAATTCATAATTTTCTTGGAGGCTTCAGCTGCAGGATCTTTGACTTTACTGTCATTTCTCATTGTATTTTTGATCTTTGTCACCTACCTAAGATTCTAAAGTCTGAGGTTTTTTTTTTTATAATGTTTGCTTATTTACCCAGCTAGATATTTGATTTTTAAACTCTTTGTTAAGGACTCTGCTTCCAATGTGGAGTGTGTACTCCAGGGATTTTATGCAGCTATATTCTGAGCTATTTCTTGGGATCTGTAAAATTTCAGTTCTGTCAAGGTAGTATGATGAAAGCAGAGGTGTTTACTCCTTTCCTGACCTGTGCTCTGGTCCATGAGTGACCACATTCTTGTTTGCCTTGGAATAGGCAGTGCATTCCCTCTCCACCACCAACACAAGCTCTTCCTTATCCCAGGACTTCCACTCAGGCTGTGACCCAGAACTAAGCAGGACAAAACAAGAGAATCCTACATATGCACCAGCAAAGATATCCCTGCATTCCAATCCAATCAGCTGCTCCATCCCTCTACTGTCTGGGGGATGAGAGCTATGGAAGTAGCCACCACTACTGCTGCTGCCACCACTGCCATCACCTCCACCTCCTTGGACCTTGGGTCAGACTTCATTCCATTCTCACCCAGGTCCAGATACACTTTTCCCACTGAGCTTTATGTTGTCTTTGTCATTTGTGGATTGAGAAGTCTGGAAACTTCCACAACTGCCAGAATGATGGATTGATCATAGACATGGTCTCCAAGCTAAACATTTACATTCAATGAAAACAACATTTCTAAAAAACAATGAATACCAGAAGGCTCCACATCAACAGAGTAAAGTATTTCTCTGTGGTTGAACAGTATGTTACTGACTTGGAAGTAAAGCAGAGTCAACACACTATTAATAACAGTGGAAAAGAAAAGAAGTGGGCACCTTTCAGAGATTTAGTGTAAAGAAGATAGGAAGGTAATCAGCATTTATATATTGCCTACTATGTGTCAAGAGTTAAAGGCTTTATAAGTAACTAACTTTGTGAGGGTTGGGCAATTACTATTTTCACCACTCTACACATAAAAAAACAAAAAGCCTCAGAAAGATATATGATCTGCCCAGGGCCATATAGCTAGTAAGCATTAGAATAAAATAAACCCAGGTCTTCTCATTATAAACCTGGAATTCTTTACAACATTTTTCTTTCTTATCCCAAAATTCTCTATCTAAGATTACAATTACATCTCTATTGCAGCTCAAGACAATAAGGCTGAAAGATGAAGTGACTTGCTTTGGGTCCTCAAGATGTAAACGTATTTTTGAGAGGAATTTTCATTTAAAAACTTTAAGAAAAGCTAATTAAATGGTACAAATATTACTGTAATTTATCTCCTGACATTTGTTAGACCATTTTCCATAGCTGGTGCTCTCAATCACTTTTAGTATTTAGTGAGTTTTTATTTTCTTGAAGTAGAGTGTTTTTTGCAATTCATAAGCAAGGTTGTGTGATACTCACAGGAACAGTGGGCTATATACAAAAGCCCAGGATATCACAATGGTTTCCATGGTTGCAAATTGTGATGTAATAGGCATGAGGTTACAATGTGGATAGAACATAACAGGAAGAGAGGCTGTTGAAAAGACAGACAGATTTTTATAACATTTTTCAATGATTCAAATATAGTACTTGTCCTGGTACTAGACTAGAACACTCTAAACATCAGGATTGGCTTCTTGAAAATGATGAGGAAATTCAGGAATTACTAAATAAAAAATGAAAACTCTATAAGGCCTACTAGCAGGATTGTTGATCTGTTTCTAAAAAGACAGCGTTTAACTCTATCAAAAATAAACTACAAGCAATGCTCAGAGAGATATGGGACTCATGACTCAATAAGAAGGCAGGTGCATTCATTTTTATCCTGATAGTAACAATCAAAGCATTTCTATGTTGTCTTGAAGGCTATTTATGAACTAAAAACAACTGTTGCATCTCAGCTACTCTACATTGATGGAGTCACGATGATCAATGATAAGGACAATATCCTGACATTGATCTTCCAAGTGTTTCTTACATATGACACTGTCTTCCAATACCAGTTAAGAGTCAAAGTGGGTAGATTAGTCGTGGAGTCAGAAATTCCAGATCTTATCTCAGACAATCACTATGTGACTCTGAGTAAGATATTTAATCTCTTTCTGCCTTTATATTTTCATCAGTAAAATAAGGAACTGTAGTGCAGATAAAACGAAATAATATTTGCATTTTGAAAGCCTCAAAACTTCTGAACTAGGGAGTTGAAATGTTAATATATGCAGAAAAGACATGCAGACAAGCAACACAATGCTTTAGACAAACTAGTCCTTATCATAAAGGGCATGTTTCTTTAAGTGGAGAGCTGGATATTGCTTTCTTATATATTTTGGCTTTGCATATTTTACCTCTTTTAGAGTTATTTTAAGTCATTGCTTTTCTCTTCCAGTTTTTCCATTGAGTAACTCTGTGGGAAGCTCAATAATACATTTAAAATCCTTAAGCCGTAGTAATTATCTGTAATTTATTAACTCTATTGGCATGACTTCTTTTATTACAGATCATATAATTTACTTGAATGTAAACTGCTAGCAAGAATACTCAGATATATTCATGAAAATTCATGCTACTTTCCCTAACTTATATACTTCTCCTTGCCTCAATGTCTACCTATGAAAATCATATTTTAGTTTTTAACCTAGGACCAGGATAAGTACTAGATTTGAGTCATTGAAAAATGTTATAAAAATTTGTCTGTCTTTTCAACAACCTCTCTTCCTATTGTATTACATCCACATTGTAACCTCAAGCCTGTTGCATCACAATTTGCAACCATGGAAACCATTGTGATATCCTGGGCTTTGGTATATAGTCCACTTTTCCTGTGAGTATCACACAACCTTGCTTATGAACTGCAAAAAGACACTCTCCTTCATGAAAATAAATACTCACTAAATACTAAAAGTGATTGAGAGCACCAGCTATGAAAAATGATCTAATGAATGTCAGAAGATAAATTACAGTAATATTTGTACCTTTTAATTAGTTTTTCTTAAAGTTTTTAAATGAAAGTTCCTCTCAAAAGTATGTTTACATCTTAAAGACACAATGGAAGTCACTTCATTCTTCAGTCTTATTATCTTGAGATGAACTACAGACATAACTGTAATCATGGATAGAGAATTATGGGAGAAGAAGGAAAAATGTTGTAAAGAA
This sequence comes from Notamacropus eugenii, assembly GCF_028372415.1. NCBI lineage: Eukaryota > Metazoa > Chordata > Mammalia > Diprotodontia > Macropodidae > Notamacropus > Notamacropus eugenii. Next base: position 350,410,550 of record NC_092874.1, on the reverse strand, counting down.
TTTTAGGTTTATAATGAGAAGACCTGGGTTTATTTTATTCTAATGCTTACTAGTTATGTGGCACTGGGCAGACTATTTATCTTTCTGAAGCTTTTGTTTTTTCTTATGTAGAGTGGTGCTAATAGTAATTTTCCAACCTTCACCAAACTAGAATGTTTATAAAGCCCTTAACCTTTGACACATAGTAGACACAACATAAATGCTGATTACCTTCCTATCTGCTGTAATGAATACAAAGAAGAGAGCCTACTTAGTTAAAGAATCACAAGTCAGTTAGCCCTGATACATTTATCAGGTAAGAACATTTCCATTGACTCAATCAATAAAAGACATTTTCCCATGGTGAGATATGAAATGTGCTCAGATTTGGCAAGAGAAATGATCAAGCTGGCTTAAAAGTAAGGATTTCAGTGTCTGACGGCAAAATATTAAAAATCTCAAGCCAAACCTCTGAGAAAGAAAATTAGACAAGGAATGGAATGCTAAATGAGCATACCCCAAGGTCATTTAGGGCCAGAGAAATGCTGCTAAATGTTTAATAAATCTCTTTGGGGGAGGGATGTACACAGAATAGATTTTAATGTGCAGTGTTATTTTCTTCATCACATTTTTAAGTGTGGACAATCAGCAAAACAATAAATAAAGGCCTGGATTATAATGTTTGTGTTCTGATGTATAAATATTTCAAATTTGAAGAAAATAAATTTTAATAACACAAGACTATTCTTTACTCAGCAGAAAACACTTGAAGGGATTTTCAATGAAGTGTCCCAAGAACCATGGAGTTGAAAATGCAGCCAAAGTGACATAGTTTACAAATCTGAGTATAATCATAATGAAAAAATGATGTCTGTCATGGACAGAGCCAAGATGTCTGAGAAAATGCAGTGATTAGATTGAGTTCTCCTTCAAATACCTCTGAAAACCCTTCAAAATGCCCTAAAACAATTCCTGGAACAGAAGAAACCACAAAAGAAAGGGGTGAAATTATTTTCTAGTCGAAGACAGCTTAGAAGGTCAGCAGAAAGGATTGTCACACCTTGGTGATAGAGGAGCAGAATTCAGTGCAAGCCATACCCATGCAGATTCAGTCCCAGGAAACTGAGAGCAGACCTTAGGAACAGCTGAATCAGCAGTGGAAGCAGCTGCTTCCAGAGCTCTCAGCTCACAGATGGTAAGAGGATCAAACAACTAGTCAGGAGGAGATTATAGTGATCTTTTTGCTAACATTGAGGCAGGACTCTGTTGCTTCACCCACACTCAAATCTGGGTCACAGTCCTGAGCAGCAGTCCCAGGGCAAGGGTCTGCATTAGCATACCAGAGTTTGTTGCAACAGTGGAGTGGATATCTTTGTCAATGTTCTAAGGCAGAAAAGAGTATTTCTGCTTGCTCACAAATTAGAGCACTTACCAGGAGAGCAGTAAACACACTTCTCCTTAGATCATATCACTTTGGAAGAACTAAAAACGTAGAGGTCTCTAGAAATATAACTGAAAACATCTTCACAAAACCCCTGAAGCTTGGGACAGTGTATCTTTACCCTAAGCAAAGCCCTACTTTAACAAAAAGTTAAATGTTTAAAAATAGGCTAGCAAAATGAGCAAACAGAAGAAAAATATTCTGAACAGAGAAAGTTACAATTGTGACAAAAAAACATCAAAACACAAAAATAAATTAAAGATAATAAAATCAAAACTCCTATACACAAAGTCTCCAAGAAAAGCATGCATTTGTCTCAGGTCTGGAAAGGGCTCAGAAAAGATTTTGAAAATCAAGTTAGAGTAGGAGTGGAACCAAGATGGTAGAGTAGAAAGATGGACCCGCAGAAGCTCCCACCCCATAGCCCATAAGTATCTGTTGAAAGTGACTCTAAAAAAGTTCTAGAGCAGCAGAAGTCACATAACGAGAGAGTGAAAGAGATTTCCAGGTGAAGACAGCCTGGAAGGCCTACAGGAAAGATCTACCACACTGGGCTCTGAGCAGAGTACAGCCTGGCTGCAAGACACAGCAGGGACAGGACCAGAACAGGCTTCAGAGGATGGAATTCCAGGCAGCAGCTGCAGATCCCAGATTGCTCAACTCACAAATGCCAAAGATATCTATAAAGGTCAGTAAGAAAGTTCTTTTACCTAAAGGAGAAGGGAACAGGATCAGGCTCAGGCAGCAGTAACAACTGTAGCAGCGGCATCCATTTTGGGATCTCTCTGCCTAAAGCTCCTGGGGGAATAGAGCAATTGATGTGGATCTCAGCCCTGACTGGCTCTTCTAGGTTGAGGAAGAGTGCTGATGTGGTGGAACTGGAGGAAGTTATGGAGAGAGAGTTGTACTCGCAGATGCTGGGCAGAACAGAGTGTTTGTGGCTGTTCCCAGACCAGAGAGCAGGTCAGGAGATGAGAAAACTCCTCTCCCTTGATTGTGTCACCTTGGAGGAACTGAGGTCTTACAGGTCCCCAAAGTACACTCTCCTCTTGACAAAGAAATAAAAAGTCAAGGAACAGGCTGGGAAAATGCCAAAAAAAAGGGGGAAAATAAGACTGTCGAAGGATATTTTCTTGGTGAACAGGTATTTTCTTCCATATTTTTGAATGAGGAAGAACAATGCATACTATCAGAGGAACACTTGAAAGTCAAGGCTTCTACATCCAAAACCTCCAAAGTAAATATTCAATTGTCTCAGGTCATTGAAAAGCTCAAAAACGATTTTGAAAATCAAGAAAGAGAGGTAGAGGAAAAACTGGGAAGAGAATTGAGAGTGATGTAAGAAAATCATGAAAAGCAAATCAACAGCTTGCTAAAGGAGACCCAAAAATGCTGAAGAAAATAATACCTTTAAAAGTAGGCTAAGAAAATTGGCAAAAGAGGTTCAAAAATCCAATGAGAAGACAAATGCTTTAAAAAGCAGAATTAGTCAAATGGAAAAGGAGGTTCAAAAGTTCACTGAAGAAAATAGTTCTTTAAAAATTAGAATGGAGCAGATTGAAGCTAATGACTTTAAGAGAAACCAAGAAATTACAAAACAAAACCAAAGGAATGAAAAAAATAGAAGATAATGTGAAATATCTCACTGGAAAAACAACTGACCTGGAAAACAGGTCCATGAGAGACTACCGGAAATCCATGATCTCTAAAAGAGCCTAGGCATCATCTTTCACGAAATTTTCAAGGAAAATTGTCCTGATATTCTAGAACCAGAGGGCAAAATAAATAGTGAAAGAATCCACCAATCACCTCCTGAAAGAGATCCAAAAAGACAAACAACTAGGAACGTTGTAGCCAAATTCCAGAGTTCTCAGGTCAAGGAGAAAATATTGCAAGCAGCTAGAAAGAAACAATTCAAGTATTGTGGAAATACAATCAGGATAACACAAGACCTAGAAGTTGCTACCTTAAGGGATCAAAGGGCTTGGAATATGATATTCCAGAAATCAAAGGAACTAGGATTAAAACCAAGAACCACCTACTCAGCAAAACTGAGTATAATATTTCATGGGGGGAAATGGTCATTCAATGAAATAGAGGACTTTCAAACATTCTTGCTGAAAAGACCAGAGTTGAATAGAAAATTAAACTTTCAAACACAAGAATCAAGAGAAGTATGAAAAGGTTAACAAGAAAGAGAAATCATAAGGGACTTACTAAATTTGAACTGTTTACATTCCTAATTGGAAAGAGAATAATTGTAACTCTTGAAGCTTTTCTCAGTATTTTGGTAGTTGAAAGGATTACACACACACACACACACACACACACACACACACACACACACACACACACACACACACACACACACGTGTGTGTGTGTGTGTGTGTCTATATATAGATATATCGATGTAGATATCTATATATAGATATATAGATGCTGATATATAGACAGAGAGCCCAAGGTGAGTTGAATAGGAAGGGATTATACCTAAAAAACAAAATTTAGGGGTGAGAGAGGAATATATTGGGAGGAGAGAGGGAGAAATGGAATGGGGTAAATTACTTCTCATAAAAGAGGCAAGGAAAAGCTTTCCCAATGGAGGACAAAAGGGGGTAAGTGAGAGGGAATAAGTGAAGCTTACTCTCATCACATTTGGCTTAAAGAGGGAATAACATAACTCAATTTGTTATGAAAATCTATTTTACACTACAGGAAACTAGGGGAGAAGGGGATAAGTGGGGTGAGGGATGATAGAAGGGAGGGAAAGTGGGAAGAAGGAGTAATTAGAAGTAAACACTTTTGGGAAGGGATAAGGTCAAAAGAGAGAAATAAGTGGGGGGCAGAATAGGGTGGAAGGAAATATAGTTAGTCATACACAACATGGCTATTAGGGAAGCCTTTTGCAAAGCTACATATTTAGCCTATATTGAATTGTTTGCCTTCTCAGTGGGGATGGATGAGGAGGGAGAAAGGGAGAGAAGTTGGAACTCAAAGTGTTAGGAATGAATGTTGAGAATTATGTTTGCATACAACTAGGAAATAAGAAATAGAGGTAATGGGATATAGAAATCTATCTTTCCCTACAAGAAAAATGAGAAGATGGGGATAAAGGAAGGGAGGGGTGTGATAGAAGGGAGAGCAAATTGAGGGAAGAGGTAATCAGAATGCATGGTGTTCTGGGATGTGGGAAGGAAAGAGATGAGGAGAAAATTTTGAACTCAAAATTTTGTGGAAATGGATGTTAAAAACTAAAAATAAATAAATAAACATAAAAAAGAAAAAGAAATGGAAATAATTTTAGAGAAACGTTTTGAAAAATCTTGTGTTTTTTTTGAAGGCCTGCTAAATTTTCAAAATAATTTATTGCTAAATTAAACTGTAAAGCAAAAGAAATCTTGATGTTTTGATCTGAATTTATAGTCATTCCTTGCCTATGCAAGATTTAAAATTTGTGTTTGAATTTATCATATGTAAAAGATTTAATTCCTGAAGTATCTGATTTTTCCAGAGTGAGTAGAATTAGGGAAGAATAACAAACTCGTGAAATAAAGACATAATTTCATCAGTCTATAAGATTAATCATTAATCTCTTTGCTTTGTTCAAGTTATGTTAGTGACAGTAATAACTTATGAGTTATCATGTCGTATGGTTAAAATGTAAACTAAAGCTGGATAATCTGAAGAATAGGCTCGAGAGATTTGGAAAGGTAAGTAACCTTTTGATTGAAAATATAGAAGGTACATAAAGTTGGGAAACAAATGTCGGTTATCTAAACCCCTCTTGTCCCTAGAGAGTTGTTCTGGATTCTTTTGGATCAGTTTTAACTTGCTTAAGTATGTTTAGAGAGTGTGAGGAAGTATTTTAAGAAGACAGAAAATATTACGTAAATTGATTTGATTATTAATAGCTCAATCAAATTTGACATGGCCCTATCTGAAGGATATCAGCCAATATTTATTTGCTCTCTAAGACTGCTACTGCAATTTTCAATGGTTTGAACCTCTGATTACAGAAATAGTTGCCTGCGTTATGATAAAACCAGTTGACATGCAGGCTCAGAACACCAGATATCTGGAAAGGTTTTGAAGACTACCTTGGACACAGCCTGGATAGAATCTATTTAACTCTGTTTCCCAAATGTGTTATTTCCTTTCTGAAAAGAAAATTCCCCATCTGATTGCTCCTAAGCCCTGCCTTCACCACCTAGTGACCACATGATTAGCTGTCAGATAAAGCCTCATTCCTGGAATTAAACAGAGCTAAGAAAGTTCTTTCCTTATGTTAAGATATATAACACTATCCCTCTTTTTCTTTTATAGCAAATGTCTCTAATCAAGAAGTTCTGTAACTACAGTACTAAGTCTGTTCAATGGATATTGGAACATCTCTGAGCTACTATAATGAAGTGCAGGAATGAATAGCTTATAACTTTAACCTATATTCATAGCCAAATAAATAAATATAATATGGGGATAACATCCTCCAAAGGAAGAAATTATTAGACTAGTTAATAAGACAAAGATGTAGTGTAATAGATGTCTAATTTAAAAGGATAGCAAATTTTGAGGAAAAGCAACAGGATCAGACTAATTCTTCTAAGAATTATATACAGATGTATATGATTAACTTGTAGAATTTATCATGTTTTGGTAATAAGATCTCAAATTTGGGTTTTCACAGAAAAATTGTATACAATAGTGGTAAAAACAGGTAAAATTATTTCTTCTCTATGAAAGTACCTGTCCAATAATTTTGAAAGACAGATGAGTTCATTTTGTGGTTGGACCCTCACATTTTAAAAGATTCTTATTCCAGGTACAGGATTTAGGCAAGGATAGAACAGCAAGTGATATACAAACTGAAATTCTATGAAGCTTCAAAAAAGGGGAGAAAAAAATTTAAGAGATTGTACTAATTTATATAGTCAGAATTATCTGGGAAATCTTAGATGTGAATCAGAGAAGCAGAATTCCCTTTTTGAACTGACCCAAGAATAAAACCTATTGTTAAAGAAAGCATATCTAGGCATCATAGAACTACATGAGACATCTATGATTCAAAAAGTGATGTTTAAATGAACATTAAGAATGGATTACTGGGATATCAGGAACTTAATGTTAGTTACCATTGGTAATTCTTTAGTTAGCACTGATTTGTGTGGTTCACGTTTAAGTTTTCTTGTTTATTTTGGTGATATATAAATCTCCCTTCTCAAAATTTGTCTATTATGAGTCATCTAAGTTTTAATCTGTACCTGTAATAATGCAATTTTGTGAACTGTGAGAAAAATGTCATTGTGTTGTTTGAATCTAGCCCTGTGTGACTGGGAAACTGAGCTATTTCTATATGCCTTTAAGTCATGTTAACTATGTTGTGCTGTTTCTTCTCAATTATCGACTCATATATTTTTTGGGAGCCCCTGTCAGGTCTTTCTGTACAGACTTTTGGATCCATCTGTGATATCTATTGCCCCTGCTCCTGAGTGGACATCTGATCCCATAGGAGATCTTGCCCTCTGGTTTCAAAAGGGCCTGAAAAAGAAGGCATCAGATATGGACATCTTTCTCAAGAGTCTGGACCAGACCTGCATGAAATAAAGAAAGCTATTTATAGCCATAGGAAAATATCCTCTAACTCATTATTGAATAGATAAATGCAAATTAAAACAATTCAGTGATACATCATACCTATTAGATCAGCTAATAGTACAGAAAAGGAAAATGACAAAAAGTAGAAGGGATGTGTCAAAAATTAGACATTAATGCACTTTTGGTGGAGTTGTGAACTGATTCAATCATTCTGTAGAGCAATTTGAAATTGTATCCAACTGACTATAAGACCATGTATACCCTTTGAACAAGCAATATCAGTACTAGGTCTTATCCCAAAAGAGAGGGAAAAAACAAAAGGAAAAGGGAATATAGGCACAAAAATATTTATAGCAGCTCTTTTTTGGTGGCAAAGAATTGGAAACTGAGGGGATATCCATCAACTGGGAAATGACAGAACAAAGTGTGCTATGTGATTCTAATGGAATTCCAACATGGTACAAGAAATGATGAGCAGGATGTGTTAATCCTGGAAAGATTTACATAGGCTAATGCAAAGTGAAAAGTACTACATACAAAGTTATAATAATATTGCAAAATGATCACATGTGCGTGACTTAACTATTCTTACCAATACAATGATCCACTCCAACTGTGAAGGACTTGTGATGAAAAATGCTATCTGTCACCAGAGAAAGAATTGATGGTTTCTGGATACAGATCAAAGCACACTTTTTAAAATATTTTTGAGGGTGTTTTTTTTTTTTTTTGGTCCATGCTTTCTTTCATAAGATATCTAATATGGGAAATGTTTTGCACAACTACACATGTAGAACTTTTATAAAACTGCTTGCCCTCTCAACTATGAGTGTGGAGATGGAGTATGGGAAGGAATCTGGAACTCAAAGTCTTACAATTTAATGTTAAAATTGCTTATTAAATGAAACTGAGAAAAATAAAATTCAAAATGTAAAAAAGAGCAAAAAGGTGAGTTTTCAATAAAAAAAAAAGCATTGGAAACATTATTAGTAAGAAAACCAGACCTGGATTATGGGAGCCAAGATGGTGGAGTAAAGACTGAACAGTTCTCACTCTCGCTTATTGTCTTCTAAAGAACCCAAAAGAAAACCACCCCAGGAAGAGCAGGGACAGCAGAAGAACAGGGAGAAAGTCTTTTAGCCTGAGGGACTGGGAAGATTGCCAAGAAAAGTCTGTTTCACCTCGTTAAAAAGTGAGGAGGCAGGAAAGGGTAAATCACATTACATGAAGAGGCACAAAGACCTCCTACAATAGAGGTGAAGAAGGGAGGCATATGAGCATTGTTTGAACCTTACTTGCATCATATTTAGCTCAAAGAGAAAATAACATCTATCAATTCGATGCAGAAATCCATTTTGTTTTATAGGAAGTAAGAAGGGAAAGGGAAAAGGAGGAATAGGATAGAAGGGAAAGAAGAAGTAGCAAGGGAAAAGTGGAAGAAAATGGAGGGTACTGATAGAAGGGAGGGCAGATCGAGCTAGGCAGTAGTCAAAAGCAAAGCTCTAGTAAGGAGGGAAAGAGAGAAAGGAGAGAGAACATAAACAGGGTGGAAAATAGGATACAGAGAAAGAAACAGATAGTAATCATAACTGTGAATCTGAATGGAATGAACTCTCACATAAAATGGAAGCATGTAGCAGAGTACATCAAAAACCATAATCTTAGAACATGTTGTTTACAAGAAAAACGTATGGAGGAGAGGGATGCACACAGAATAAAGGTAAACGGCTGGTGCAGAATATATCATGCTTCAGCTGAAGTTTAAAAAAAAAGCCAGGTAGCAATTTTAATATCAGACAAAGCAAAAGCAAAATACATCTAAATAAAAGAGATATAGAAGGAAACTATATCCTGCTAAAAAGGCACCATGAATGATGAAATAAGATCATTACTAAAAATATATGCACCAATCGGTATTATATCTAAATTCTTAGAGGAGAAGTTAAGGGAGTTACAGGAAGAAATAGACAACAAAACTATTCTAGTGAGAGACCTCAACCTCCCCCTCTCACATGTAAACAAGATAAATCTAACCACAATGTAAACAAGAACGAAGTTAAGGAGATGAATAGAAATTTATTAAAGGTAGATATTGTAAAACTCTGAAGAAAAATGATTGGTGATAGGGATATTCCTTTTTCTCAGTAGTACATAGCATATACAGAAAAATTGACCAGGGACTATGGCATAAAAACCTCACAATCCAGTGCAGAAAGGCAGAAATATTAGATGCATCCATTATAGATCACGGTACAGTAAAATTATATTATATCAAGGGCCATGGAAAGATAGACTAAAAATTAACTGGAAATTAAATAATCTAATCCTAAAGAATGAGTGGTCAAAACAACAAATCATAGAAACAATCAATAACTTCATCCAAGAAAGAACAATAATGAGACAACATACCAAAAGTTCCTACAGTCAAAGTAGTTCTTAGGGGAAGTTTAATATCTTCAAATGATTGTGTGAATAAGTAAGAGAGAAGCAATCAATAAATTGGGCATGCAACTAAAAACACCACTAGAAAAAGAACACACTAAAAATCCTCAATTACATACCAAATTAGAAATTCTGAAAACAAAATGAGAGCTTAAAAAAATTGAAATTAAGAAAACTATTGAACTAGTAAATAAAACTAAGAGACAGTTTTTATGAAAAGACTAATAAAATAGAAAAAAAACTTTGATTAATTTCATTTTTATACAGTAGAAAATGAAATTACCAGTATCAAAATAGAAAAGAGTGAATTCACCACAAATGAAGAGAATATGAAAACAATAATTTGGGACTATTTATTCCAACTGCATGCCAATAAACTTGACAATCTAAGTGAACTGAATCAATACTTACAAAATATAAATTGTTCAGATTAATGGAAGAGGAAAAATATTTAGCTAACCCCATTTCAGGAAAGAAATTGAACAACAGATCAATGAAGTCCCTAGGGAAAAAATCTCTAGGACTAGCTGGATTTACAACTGAATACCATAAAACACTTAAAGAACAATTAATTCTAATACTATACAAACTATTTGGAAAATAGGAGAAACAGGGATCTTATCAATTTTTTTTTTAGGATTCATATATGATGCTGATACTAAACTAGGAAGAATCAAAACAGAGAAATAAAATTATATACAAATTTCCCTACAGAATATAGATGCAAAAAATTTATGTAAAATACTACCAAAGAGCTCGTTTAGGGTTAGGGTTAATGCTAACTTATCTCAAGAATAATACACTTCAACCAGGTAGAATTTATGTCAGGAATGCAGGGATGGTTCAATATTAGGAAAGCTATCAACATAGTTGACCATATCAACAACAAAACTAAGAGAAATCATGTGATTATCTCAATAGTTGCAGAAAAAACTTTTGACAAAATACAACTATTCTTATTTAAAAAAACACTTGAGAGTATAGAAATTAATGGGGTTTTCCTTAAAATGATAGGAGGCATCTATCTAAAATGATGAGCATGCATCATATGTAATGAGGATAAACTAGAAGCATTCTTAAGAAGGTCAGAGGAGAAACATATGTGTCCATTATCATCACTGTTATTTAAGATTGCGTTAGAAATGCTAGCTTTGGCAATAAGAGAAGAAAAGAGTAATTGAAAGAATTAGAATTGTAAAGAAGTAATTAAGTTATCACTCTTTGCAGATGATACGATGATATATTCAAAGAATCCTAGAGAATCAAGTAAAAGATTACTTGAAATAATAGATAAATTTAGCTAAGTTGAAAGATATGAAATAAAAGCACATAAGTAATCAGCATTTTTTTTATATTACTAACAAAGTCTAACAACAAGAGATAGATAAATTACATTTAAAGTTACTATAGGAAATTTAAAATACTTGGGAGTCTACCTGCCAACACAATCTGAGCAATTATGAACACAATTACAAAACATATTTCACGCTTATAAAGTCAGATGTAAATAACTGAAAAAATAGACAACCCATAGAACGGCTACAGGGAAGTAACTCACGGCGAATTCTGCACCCAGAGGCCACAGAATATTGGAGCGAGGGAGATTTCTGTTCCAGAGAGACCTGCATACCTCTCGTGGGGGGTCCTTCGCGCTGTGGACTGGGCGCCGGGACTGGGAGCTGAGTGCAGCCCTGCTGTGGCCGCCGCACCGAGAGGAAAAGATCCGAGCGGGCTTCAGGGATTGGATCTCCAGCAGTCACGAGGGTCCCTCCACCCACAGAGGGACCTGCAAACCCCTCGCAAAAGGTTCGTTGCTCTGCAGACGCGGAGCCCAGCCCAGACCTGCCACGGCCGCGGCACCGAGAGATACAGATCCGAGCAGGCTTCAGGGACGGGATCTCCAGCGGCCGCACAAGTCCCTCCACCCACAGGTGACGGGGGTTGGTGAGAGAGTCTCTTTGGCGGGTTGAGAGGGGAGTGGGGTGCCCCCATAACTCAGGGCCCCCCCTGGGAGGTAGAAGCTGAGAGGCGGCTGCAGACAGGGGCTCCCCAAGGGGCCAGGAGCCTGGATCCATTGTGGAAGGTCTGTACATAAACCCCCTGAGGGAACTGAGCCTGAGAGGCGGCCCTGTCCCAACCTGACCACCTGAACTTAATCTCACACTGAATAGCAGCCCTGCCCCCCGCCAAAAGCCCTGAGGCTGGAAGCAGCTTTTGAATCTAAGACCCCAAACGCTGGCTGGGAGGATCAGGAGGCGAGGTGGGTGTGAGGAGAATAATCAGAGGTCAAGTCACTGGCTGGGAAAATGCCCAGAAAAAGAAAAAGAAACAAGACTATAGAAGGCTACTTTCTTGATGAACAGGCATTTCCTTCCTTCCATTCTGATGAGGAAGAACAATGCTTATCATCAGGCAAAGACACAGAAATCAAGGCTTCTGTGTCCCAGCCCACCCAATGGGCTCAGGCCATGGAAGAGCTCAAAAAGAATTTTGAAAATCAAGTTAGAGATGTGGAGGAAAAGCTGGGAAGAGAAATGAGAGACATGAAGTCAAAGCATGAACAGCAGATCAGCTCCCTGCTAAAGGAGACCCAAAAAAATGTTGAAGAAATTAACACCGTGAGAACTAGCCTAACTCAATTGGCAAAAGAGGTTCAAAAAGCGAATCAGGAGAAGAATGCTTTCAAAAGCAGAATTAGCCAAATGGAAAAGGAGATTCAAAACCTCACTGAAGAAAATAGTTCTTTCAAAATTAGAATGGCACAGATGGAGGCTAATGACTTTATGCAAAACCAAGAAATCACAGAACAAAGAGAGAAGAATAGAAAAATGGAAGATAATGTGAAATATCTCATTGGAAAAACAACAGACCTGGAAAATAGATCCAGGAGAGACAATTTAAAAATTATGGGACTACCTGAAAGCCATGATCAAAAGAAGAGCCTAGACATCATCTTTCATGAAATTATCAAGGAAAACTGCCCTGAGATTCTAGAACCAGAGGGCAAAATAAATATTCAAGGAATCCACAGAACACCGCTTGAAAGAGATCCAAAAAGAGAAACTCCTAGGAACATTGTGGCCAAATTCCAGAGTTCCCAGGTCAAGGAGAAAATATTGCAAGCAGCTAGAAAGAAACAATTCAAGTACTGTGGAAACACAATCAGGATAACACAAGATCTAGCAGCCTCTACATTAATGGATCAAAGGGCATGGAAAAGGATATTCCAGAAGTCAAAGGAACTAGTACCAAAACGAAGAATCACCTACCCAGCAAAACTGAGTATAATACTTCAGGGGAAAAATTGGTCTTTCAATGAAATAGAGCATTTTCAAGCATTCTTGATGAAAAGACCAGAGCTGAAAAGAAAATTTGACTTTCAAACCCAAGAATGAAGAGAACCATGAAAAGGTGAACAGCAAAGAGAAGTCATAAGGGACTTAATAAAGTTGAACTGTTTACATTCCTACATGGAAAGACAATATTTGTAACTCTTGAAACATTTCAGTATCTGGGTACTGGGTGGGATTACACACACACACATGCACACACGCACACATACATAGAGACAGAGTGCACAGAGTGGATTGAAGAGGATGGGATCATATCTTAAAAAAAAAATGAAATCAAGCAGTGAGAGAGAAAGATTGGGAGGAGAAAGGGAGAAATTGAATGGGGCAAATTGTCTCTCGTAAAAGAGGCAAGCAAAAGACTCATTAGTGGAGGGATAAAGAGGGGAGGTGAGAGAAAAACATGAAGTCTACTCTCATCGCATTCCATTAAAGGAAAGAATAAAATGCACACTCATTTTGATAGGAAAACCTATCTCACAATACAGGAAAGTGGGGGATAAGGGGACAAGCAGGGTGGGGGGGATGATAGAAGGGAGGGATGGGGAGGAGAGTGCAATTCGAGGTCGACACTCATGGGGAGGGATAAGATCAAAAGAGAATAGAAGTAATGGGGGACAGGTTAGGATGGAGGGAAATATAGTTAGTCCTATACAACACAACTATTATGGAAATCATTTGCAAAACTACACAGATTTGGCCTATATTGAGTTGCTTGCCTTCCAAAGGGAAGGGGTGGAGAGGGAGGGAGGTAAAGAAGTTGGAACTCAAAGTGTTAGAATCAACTGTCGAGCAATGTTCTTGCCACTAGGAAATAAGAAATACAGGTAAAGGGGTATAGAAAGCTATCTGGCCCTACAGGACAAAAGAGAAGACGGAGACAAGGGCAGAGAGGGATGATAGAAGAGAGAGCAGATTGGTCATAGGGGCAATTAGAATGCTTGGTGTTTGGGGGGGGAGGGGATAAAAGGGGAGAAAATTTGTAACCCAAAATTTTGTGAAAATGAATGTTAAAAGTTAAATAAATAAATTTAATTAAAAAAAAGAAAGAAAAAAAATAAAAAAAATAATAGTTGCTCCTGGGTAGGACGAGGTAATATAATTGAAATAACAATTCTACCTATATTAATTTACTTAATCAGTGTCATACCACTCAAATGAAGAAAAATTGTTTTGAAGAGAGAGAAAAATATAACAACAAAATTCATCTGGAAGAACAAAAGGTCCAGAATATGTGGGCAATTGAGGAAAAGATATGTAGGGGAGGGTAGTGTAGAGTATCCCATCTTAAATTGTATTATAAACCAGTAATCATCAGAACTACTTGATACTGGTTAATAAATGAAGTGGTGAATCAATAGAATTGATTAGGTACATAAGAACCAATAGTCAATGATTATAGTAATTTACACTTTGATAAATCCCAAAACCCCAGGTTCTAGGATAATATTTTACTATTTATACAAATTTGCTGGGAACATTGGAAATTAGTATGGCAGAAACTAGACATAGATCAACATCTTACACCATGTACCAAAATAAAGTCAAAATGGGTATATGATTTAGATATAAAGGCTGATACTATAAGCAAATTAGGAGAGCAAGAAATATTTTGCCTGTCAGATCTGTGGAGCAGGGAAGAATCCATGCCAAAACAAGAGACAGAGAATATTATAAAGTGCAAAGTGGATGATTTTGATTACATTAAATTGAAACGTTTTTGCACAAACAAACCAGTGCAATCAAGATTACAAAGGAAGACGAAAGTTGGGAAACAATTTTTACAGTGAGTGTTTCTGATAAAGGTCTCATTTATAAAATATATAGAGGAGTCAAATTTCTAAAAATTCAAGTCATTCCCCTATTGATAAATGGTCAAATGATATGGAAAGGTTTTTTTCATTTTTCAGATGAAGAAATTAAAGTTATCTATACTCATGTGAAAAAAAATTGTCTAAATCACTATTGATTAGAGAAATACAAACTGAAACAGTTCTGAAGTACCACATCACATCTATCAGTGTGCATATCTTTTGATCCAGTCTATATTCAAAAGAGATCATAAAAAAAGAAATGGATGCACGTGTAAAAAAAATTTATAGCAGCTCTTTTTGTGGCAGACAAAAACTGGGAATTGAGGAAATGCCCATCAGTTAGGGGAAAAGCTGAACAAATAGTAGTATATGAATGTAATGGAATACTATTTTTCCATAAGAAATGATGAGCAGACCAATTTCAGAAATAAACTTGAGAAGACTTGCATGAACTAAAGCTTTGTGAAATCAGCAGAGCCAGGATAATATTGTATGCAGTAACAGCAACATTGTGCCATCACTAACCTTGATAGACTTAGATCTGAGCAATGTTGACACAAACCCATAAGACTCATGATGGAAAATGCTCTCCATATCCAAAGAAAGAACTATGGAGTCCGTATCCAGATTTAAGCATACTATTCTCTCTCTCTCTCTCTCTCTCTCTCTCTCTCTGTCTCTCTCTGTTTCTGTCTGTCTGTCTGTCTCTCATTTTTTTGTTTATTTTTTCTTTTCCCCTTTGGTTCTAATTTTTCTTTTTAACATGACTTGTAGATGTGTATGTAGGGGGAAGAAAACCAGACACGGAAAGATTATTTCCTTTTTTGTCCAATTGTTCCTTTTAAGGAATTATTTTCTCCAGTTAGGTTTTGTACTTTCTTTTCCATTTGTCCAATTTTCCTTTTAAATTCTTCTGCTATTTCTTTCTTCATATTTTTAAAATCATTGGTCAGTTTTTCTTCTATTTCTTTAATTTGACTTTTAAAATGCTCCTGAACTCTTCCAAGCAAGAGTGCTTCATAGCAGTTCATATTCCCTTCTGAAATTTCAGATGGGAGTACAGTCTCAATGTTTACCTCTTTGGTATTCGTGTTTTGGTCCTTGTCCCCATAGAAAGATTCTATGGTCTTTTCTTTTCCACTTTGCTTCTTACTCTTGATCAGCACCCTTTTCCTGAATTTTAAAGTATATCTCTGCATCTGGGGCACAGGAGACTCTGTACCACAGTTCTTGTGCCTAACACTTGAAGGTTTGTGTGTTGTGGCCTCTGGTTCTTTCAGCTAGTAGCTAAAGTGCTACAGCTTACCTGGTGCTGAGCTGGCTAGTGTTGGAAAGCAGAGGGCAGGTGAGGTCTTTTTGAGTTTCCCTGCAGTTCCTCTGGTGCTAGCTGTGTTAAGTGTAAGGGAGGGTTAATCTGGCCACAACAGGTCTCCTCTGGTGATCTAGTGCATAGGCAAGCTCAGCAGTTGATGATCCCATCTGTGCTAGTGTCTTTCCAATTCCCCTGGGGTACTGAGGCATGTGTGGGGTCCTGGTGTTAGTGGTTGCAGGTTTCAACCTCCTGGGGCTCGAGATCTTCTCCTGGTTTGCTGAGGTGGGGCTGTCAGGGACAGTTCCTGTCTTGCACTGGTCCCCTTCAGCCGCAGCAAGAGGGACCCTCCTTAGAGATTTTCCTAGACTCATTGACTAACAGAGTCTTTACTCCTTCTGCTGTTTCCAGTGTTCCAGGATTTTTCCCTGGTAGATATTCTCTGGGTCAGAAAGGAAGGAAGGTAGCAATTATTGATCACTCTGCCATCTTGGCTCCCAGACTATTACTTGTTTTTCAAAAACCAGAGACAACATAATTTCAATAAATATGAATGAACATGACAGCTAAGGATAACAATACCAACAACAATAATAATTTAAAAGAGATAGCATCAAGATATGTCTTTATAAACAAAACATAGATTATACTTGAGTGGAAAAATGGGTCTGAAAAATCATGGACTAACCTTCACAAACTCCTACCCATCAGGTGAATTCTTTTTTGTAGAATTAAATTACAAATGGGAAAATTAAAAAAAAAATAGTGGATGGAAAATATTAAGGGGAATATGTTATCTATCTTAATCAAATCAAAGGCTTACAATGAAGGAAAAATAATTCTTATTATCTCTTATTAGGAAGAGAGCCTATGGAAGAATGAATAAGGCAGAAAAGGGAGGGACTGAAAAGAGTAGGGGTAAGAAAGAAATCTTGTTTTAAATATTGGAGGGGTTACCAATGATGAATGTGAATGAACTCTATAAAGAGAGATGAGGACCTTATAGTGGTTATTATCTTCAAGGATTTGGTGTCTAGAAAGATTATAAATCCTTTTTCAAGAGAGAAATCAGAACTCCTGGGGGACCTATGATAGAGATTTTAAAGGCAAAAAAAGTTAAAAAACGATTATCCAGGGGAGGTCAACGAGCAATAATGAATTGCCTTAATAAAAAATATAGGAAGACTCTTACTATGGATATTCTCTGTCATCTCCAGCAATGATATTCTTCTGAATGTGGCACAACAGGAAAAATAGGAAAGTTGGAGGATATTTGTCAAAGTGTCAATAGAAATTTCTTATAAGGGAAAATTCAAAATATGTAACTCAAAAATATTAATTCCATGGGGGCAGAGGATAAAGAAAGATTCAGTAAAACAGCTATGAACCAAAGAGTTAAAGTCTAGAATAGAGGAAAAAGGAAGCTAATAAAGAAGGGGATGAGAGAAATATGTCCTTTCTTGAAAAAGGTACAGAAAATAAAATGAAAAAAATATGAAAATAATTGAGACAGAGGGGAAGAAAAGGAATACTACTTGACTAACTAAAAGGGAGAAAAACAGGGGAAGAAATTAAATAGCCATATATGAGCAAGAAAAATAAAGAAACTAAAAGGCAAAACTTCAAAGTTTTGCCCTAACTTTGGTCATCTTTTTAAAAGTCTATTTACTTTAAAATATCTATGCTACATTCTTTCCCTCTCATTCTCCTGAGTGTCAATTGCCTCCAGCAGCTCTGCTTTCCATTTTGAAGCAAGATAAGTGGTGTCCTTTGGAATAATAAATCAGAAAATGTGAAGATATTGATGAGTAAGAAACAGGGAAAATGAAGCCACCCTAGAAAATATTAAGCTAAAACAACTAATAAAAAGTTATATTGTGTTTACAGCAGAAGAAAAATCATAATTTTAAAAAAATTAGAGACAAATGGAGGGAAATTGAAACTTCAATCAATTCTTTAAATATAAATGGTTTAAAAATCCAATAAAGTGAAAAATGACACATTAGATAAGAAAACAAAGCCCCGCTACCTGTTGCTGACAAAATCTCAATTAAATAACAAAGATATAATCAAAATAAAAATTAATCACTGGAAAAATTTACAATACATCCAGTGAATACGTAAAGAGAGGAGTTAAAATCGTGCTATAATGCAGAACAAAAATAAGACAGCAAACAAAAAGGCATAAATAATGGAACTATATTATGATAAAAAGAACTATAGATAACAAAGTAGTATCAACATGATACTTCTATGCTCCAAAGGCCTCAGCATCCAAATTCAAAAAGACAACATAAAGTGAGCTGTAAAAATAAGTGAACAGCAACAAATTAATGACAAAATGTTTCAATGTCTCTCAGTTTTTGATGTCTAACATAAAGATAAAAGGGAAATTATATGACTGCTGGCAAAACTGGAACTAGAAGATTTATGGTATGTTTTAAATGACATCACAAACAGATACTTTTCAGTACCACATGGAGCTTTTCTGTATGAAGTCACAGAGATATTTCAAACAAATCGAAAAAAACGGTAAGCATGGTACATAACTTTGTTACATATCATAACACAATAAAAGCTCACTGGTTCAGGAATCACAAATAAAAGACGCAGATCCAAATAGAGATGTAACAATCAAATCTTAAATAATATGTAGGTCAAAGAAAAATCATAGGAATAGTAAATAATTATTTGAAAAATAATGATAATGATGAAAAACATACCAAAATTTCTGTGATGCAGCTAAAACAGTCTTCAAGGGAAAATCATATTCCTGAAAATATACTTTAGCAAAATTAAAAAGATGTGATTAATAAATTTAATATGCATTCAAAAATCAGAAATCCATCAAATATATAAATAAAAAATCAGTTCAAAAGGAGGTGATATTAAAAAACAAAGGAGAAACATAAACTGGAAACAAAAATACAGAATTAGTAAATCTTAAAATGAGTTCCTTAAAAATATGAATAAAATTGAAAATCTTTAGCTATTCTGATTAAAAAGAACGATCAGAAAATCAAATGAATAAAATAACAAAAGATAAAGGTGAAATCATTACAGACATATAAGAAATGAAAAAGAGTAATAAGAACATACTATATGCTCACAAAAATAAGAACAAACAAAAATATAGGGGATTATCTTAAAAAATTAAAATAAAATACACAAAGCAATAAAAGACCAGAAAGAGTTCTTAAATAACCTAATTTCAGGGGGAAAAAACCTATTAATTTAAAAACTACCAATGACAAACAAAATGTCCTGATCATGGTGGATTCACAGCTGGGTTTTATAGACTTTTACAGAATGATTTGTATTAATACTTCACAAATTATTCTCACAAATTAAGGAACATGTCACCCTACCCAAAGTCTTTTATGAGACAAATGTTGTCCTAATTTGCGAACTAGGGAAAGGAAAGATACAGGAAGAAAACTGGAAATTTTAAACAATATCCTGTCAAAAAGGCTACAGTAATTTATCCAGGAAATCATTCATTAAGATCAAGTTGGATTTAAAGGAAGGCAAAAATAGTCCCTACCTTCAGTTCCCTGTCCCAGTAATTTAGTTTGTTTTATAGTTGACAGAATACATATTCTACTTAACCCCATGAAAAGGGATAATACAGTCTATTCATTAGATACTATGGAATAAGTGAAGTGACACCCATGTTGAGTTTGAATTATTGATTCAAGTTGTGCTCCTGATACATAGAAGTGTGTGAACACTAACAAGGCACTTAACTTCCCAGTGCCCCAGCCAATTCTCTAACACTCTTAGTTACAAGAAGTTGCCATTCTTCAGAGGTGGAGGGAGGTTCCACAGTGAGAGTTTTTCTTTTACATTTGCAAAAATCACACATCCAGATTTCCTCTTCTTCCCACTCTATAAAACAGAGCAAGGTGCAATTAGTTCTCAAAAGTACAGGTCTCACTGCACATTCGAAGAAAGAGGATTGTTTGTTTACTACTTTTAGCTACTTATTTTGGAAGGAATATTTTAGATGTTTTATTTGCAGGCATATGTTAACTACAACTGTAGAGGAAACAGAAGGCTATTTTGTAGTACTATAGTGCTTACTATTGTAAGCTGTACACTATCATCTTGAATTCTAAATGTTAGTAAAGAAAAGTGTGGTTTCATACAACTAATTATACCAACAAGAAACAAAAGGATTAATTAACCTATAAACTTGCAAAAGTAGCTTGATATTTTGCTTGCTAAAGGGCAAAAGAGTAATTACAGTTTCATTGATTTTAACATGTTACTCTTGAACCTTGTAATACAGAAACACATCATCCATAGCCTTAGTTAATAAAGGTATATTTAGTGGTCTATTAAGAAAAAGATGACAGGCAAGAGAAAATTAGTTTCCTTTATATTTCAAAAGAAAAGTTACCAATTGTTTATTATGTTGTCCTTTCTTTTAAATTAGAAATCACTGGTCGATCTTCTATGAAGGATATTATGAGTAAATATACTCTGATTCCCTCTTAAAAGAGTGAAGTAGTGTATATGTTTCTCTGTTTTTGAACACAGAAAAATCATCTCAAAAAAGAGAACTAAATATCCAAAAAAGATTGCATACATACTAACCAAATAATCAAAACTGCTTTATGTATCCATATAAGATAAGGCCAATAAACAAGATAAATACTAAGTATTTCCATGGCTAGGAATGAATAGTAGGAACAACTGAGAGTCATCAGGAAATACCACATGTAGATGGGGCTAAGTTTGTCAAGGAAACTTGGATTTCACGATATGGAGATGAGGAATGAGAGCATTACAGTCATGTGTTGGGTTGATAAGGAGGGTGGAAAGATGTACAAAAAGTAATATGTAGGAATTGGAAAATCATGTAAAAGAAAAATCATGTTGACTGGAATGCAAAATAATTTGAGGGTAATGTGAAATTGTTTCAAATACTTTAAAGTCAGTTTATGAATGAATTTAAATACACATTATGGGAATTAATTTACTTCTATCCTCATCTTCCTGGACAAGGAAAGAATGAAAGACGAATTAGATGGAATGAGTGGAAGTTTGGGTAATGTAATGACTTAAAAGTAACCTCATGACAAAAAAAGGCACAGAAGGGCAAGAGGAGAAGATATTTAAGTCATTCAAAACATAAGCCCAATATTTAGTGAACTGTTCCCAGCCTCAAGAATTTTCCTCCTTCTGCATTCTCTTCCACCTCCTTCACCCTGAGTAGACAGAGACTTAAACTAAATTTTCCTACTTCTAATTTAAGCTGATTTTTAGTGTTTAATTAATATTTTGAATCTAGCTACCTCAAAATAAATGATGGCTTCAAACACAGTTTTCTTCACATGGGTGTCTTTAATTATAGTCAAAGAGTGATAGAAGAAAGTCATGAAAAAATAATCAACAGGTTGGTAAATGAGTCACAAAAAAAGCAAAAGAATATTGTACCTTAAAAATAGAATGGGGCAAATAAGTTCAAAAGTTCACCAAAGGAAAGAACTCTTCCAAAAGAATAAATGACCAAATGGAAAAGGAGATACAAAAATGCACTGAAGAAAACAATTCTTTAAAAATTGGAGTTGGATAAGTAGATGCTAATGACTTAATCAGTCATGAAAAAACAGTAAAAAAAAAATCAGAATGATAAAATGGAAGAAACTGCGAACTATCTCATTAGAAAAATAACCAATCTGGAAAAATTAGATGAAAGAGACGTATCTGACAACATGAAAGGGCATGATGAAAAACAGCATGGGAGTCCAGCATGCAGTGTTCAGACCAGCACAGCACGTGGTGTGCAAACCAGCACGGCACACAGACCAGTGCAGTGTGCAGACCAGCACAGTGCTGGAGCACCATGGACAGGACCCAGAACAGGCTTCAGAGAGCCACCAGCAGTTCCCAGATTGCTCAACACACAAAAGCCACAGACAACTTCAAATGTCAGTGGGAGAGCTCCTTCACCCAGGATAGGGGAGCTAAGTCTGGACCTCTGGCAACAGGCACTGCAACTGCCATTTCTGAAGCACTTCACTTAGCTCCCCTGGGGGAATTGAACAACTGATCTGGGTGGCAGCCTGGGAAACTTCCACCTAAAGTCCCTGGCAGAATTAAGCCATTGATCTGATTCTTAACCCTGAGCTCCACCCAGGGGTGAAGAGGAGCACTGGTGGTGGAGCTGGAGGTGGTTGTGGTGAGAGAATTCCAATTGCAGTTCTGTGCAGAAAAGTTTCTAGTTGCACCCAGACCAGTGTGGAGGCCAGCAGAGGAGTAAAATCCTCTCCCATGATTGTGTCACCTTGGAGGAACTGAGAACTTATAGATGTCCAGACTATATTCTCTGTGAGAAATGACTCAAAAGTCAAGTAACTGGAAATGTCCCAAAAAGGAGGGAGGGGATAAGACTGTAGAAGTTTGCTTTCTTGGTGAACAGGTATTTTCTCCCTTCCTTTCAGATGAGGAAGAACAAAGCATAACATCACAGGCAGTCAAGTCTTCCACCTCCAGAATCTCCAAAATAAATATGCAATGGTCTCAGGCAATGGAAGAGCTCAAAAAGGATTTTGAAAATCAAGTCAGAGAAGTGGAGGAAAAATTGAGAAGAGAAATGAGAATGATACAAGAAAATCATGAAAAGTGAGTCAACAGCTTCCTAAAGGAGGCCCAAAAAATGCTGAAGAAAATACGGCTAACTCAATTGGCAAAAGAGGTCCAAAAAGCCAATGAAGAGAAGAATGCTTTAAAAAGCAGAATTAGCTAAATGGAAAAGGAGGGTAAAAAGCTCACTGAAGAAAATAGTTCTTTAAAAATTGGAATGGAACAGATGAAAACAAAGGACTTTATGAGAAAACAAGAAATTCCAAAACAAAGCCAAAAGAATGAAAAAACAGAATATAATGTGAAATATCTCATTGGAAAGACAACTGACCTGGAAAATAGACCCAGGAGAGATCATTTTAAAATTATGGGACTACCTGAAAGCCATGATCAAAAAAAGAGTCTAGACATTATCTTTCATGAAATTTTCAAGGAAAACTGCCCTGATATTCTAGAACCAAAGGGCAAAATAAATACTAAAAGAATCCACCAATAATCTACTGAAAGAGATCCAAAAAGAGAGACTCCTAGAAATATTGTAGCCAAATTCCACAGTTCCCAGATGAAGGAGAAATTATTGCAAGCAGCTAGAAAGAAACAATTTGAATATTGTGGAAATACAATCAGGATAACACTAGATCTACCAGCTTCTACATTAATCAAAGGACTTGGAATATGATATTCCAGAAATCAAAGGAACTAGGATTAAAACCAAGAATCACTTACTCAGAAAAACTGAGTAGAATGCTTCATGGGAAGAAATGACCATTCAATGAAATATAGTACTTTCAAGTATTCTTGAAGAAAAGACCAAAAGTGAATAGAAAATCCGATTTTCAAACACAAGAATCCAGAGAAACATGAAAAGGTAAACAGGAAAGCGAAATCATAAAGGACTTTCTAAAGTTGAACTGTTTACATTCTTACATGGAAACATAATGATTGTAACTCTTGAGACTTTTCTCAGTATTTCAGTAGTTGGAAGGATTACACACACACACACACACACACACACACACACACACACACACAACACAGGGTAAGTTGAATAAGAAGGGATGATACCAAAAGAAAAATAAAATAAAATTGAGGGGTGAGAGAGGAATATATTGGGAGGAGAAAGATAGAAATGGAATGTGGCAAATTATCACTCATAAAGGAAACAAGAAAAAGCTTTTCCAGTGGTGATGAAAAGGGAGTAGTTGAGGGGGGAAAGGAGAAGTTTACTGTCTTCGCATTTGACTTAAGGAGAGAATGACAAGCTCACTCAGTTTGATATGAAAGTATATCTTGCACTACAGAAGGGTAGGGGAGAAGTAGACAAGTGGGGTGAGGGGAGCGATAGAAGGGAGAGCAAGTGGGAGAAGAGCATAATCAGAAATAAACACTTTTGGGAAGGGACAAGGTCAAAAGAGAGAATAGAATAAATGGGGGGCAGGATAGAATGGAGGGAAATTTAGTTAGTCATACATAATATGACTACTGTGGAAATCTATTGCACAACTACACATATATAGCCTATACTGAATTGCTAGCCTTCTCATTTGGGATGGGAGGGGAGGGAAGCAGGAAAAGCAGTGGGAATTTAAAGCATTAGGCATGAATGTTGAGAACTGTTTTCACATACAACTGGGAAATAAGAAAAACAGGTAATAAGATATAGAAATCTATCTTGCTCTAAAAGAAAAGAGAAGAAGAGGGGCAAAGGTGTGATAGAAGGGAGTACATATTGAGGGAAAGGGTAATCAAAATGTAAGGCCTTATGGGGTGGATGAAGGGGAGAGATGGGGAGAAAATTTTGAACTCAAAATTTTGTGGAAATGAATGTTGAAATCTAAAAATAAATAAATAAACCTAAAATATATTTAAAAAAAAAACAAAAATAAAAAAGAGTATCGATATCATGTTACAAAATAATATAAAGTGAGGATAAAGAGCCAAGATCGCAGAGAAAATGTCGAGGCATGTCTGTGTTCTCCTCCAAGCTCCTTTATCTTTAAAACAATTGCCTTAAAAATTTGGAGGGACAGAACCTACAAGAAGAAGGCGTGAAAATTTTTATACTGAAACAACTTAGAATGTCAACAGAAAGGTCTATCAAACCTGGGAAAGTGTGGAGCACAATTCAGTGCAGGTCATACTCGCAGATCTGACCCCAGGAAGTTACAGAATCAGCAGTGGTGCCAGTTGCTTCTGAAGCTCTGAGCCCACAGATGGCAAAAGATTCTAAAAACTAGTAAGAAGGATATTAGAATGGTCTCTTTTGTGGCACCAAGGGGAGGCTTATCTTTCTTTGTCCATACATGTATTTGGGTCCCAGTCCTGTGTGGTAGTCCCAGGGCATGAAGGAGGACTATCACACCAGAATTTGTAACTTCAGTCAAGCAGGCACCCTGATCACAGTTTTATGGTAGAAAAGAGTGCTTGTGGTCATAAATACAGCAGAGAACAGGCAGGGAGAGTAGTAAGCACACATCTCCTTAGATCATACTACCTTGGAAAAACTGAAAACTGACAGGTGCTTAGAAATATCTCTGAAAAAAAATTTCAAAACCTCAGAAGCTTGGGACAGTGTATCCTCCACCACGGAAGCAGAGCCCCACTTTAACAAAGAGTCAAAAATAAAACAATAGGCTAGAAAATTAAGCAAACAGAATAAAAAAATAATTGACCATGGAAAGTTAGTATGATGAAAAGGAGGATCAAAATACACACTTAGAAGATAAGAAAGTGAGATATCTTACATCCAAGCCCTCAAAAAATATGAATTGCTCTCACGTTAAGAAAGAACTCAAAAAGAATTTTCAAAATTAAATAAAGATGGTGGAGGAAAAATTGAGGAGAGAAATGGGCGTGAGGCAAGAAAATAATGAAAAAAGAGTGAACTGCTTGGTAAAGCAGGCACAAAAACACTAAAAGAAAATAATATCCTAAAAAAAGAATGGGCCAAATGAAAAAAGACATAGAAAAATTCGCTGAGGGGAAGAACTCCTTAAAAAGTCAAATTGGCCAAAGGAAAAAAAGGGAGGTACAAAAGTTCACTGATGAAAATAAATCTTTTAAAATTAAAATTCAGCAAGTGGAAGCTAAATACTTCATGAGACACCAAGTAAGAATAAAACAAATCCCAAAAAATGAAAAAAATTAGAAAACAATGTGAAATACTTCATTGGAAAAATAACTGACCTGGAAAAAAGATCCAAGAGAGATAATTTTAGAATCATTGGACTACCTGGAAAACCATAATAAAAAAAAATGAGCCTAGAAATTTTTTCAAGAAATTATCAAGGAAATCTGCCTTGAGATTCTAGAATCAGAAAGAAAATAGAAAGTGAAAGACATCCCAAACTGAAAACTGACAGGAAAATTTAGCCAAATTCCAGAGCTTCCAGGTCAAGGAGAAAATATTGTAAGCCTTCAGAAAGAAACAATTTAAGTGTCATGGAACCACAATCTGGATGACACAAGATTTAGCTGCTACTACATTCAAAGTCAAAAGGTTTGGAATATGATATTCTTGAAGGCAAAGGACTTAGGATAACAACTAAGTGTCATGTACCCAACAAAACAGTATAATCGTCAGGGGAAAATGGGTATTTGATGAAATAGAGGAGTTTCAGTTATACCTAATGAAAAGACCAGAGTTGAATAAGAAAATTTGACTTCCAATTATAAGACTCAAAGAAGCATAAAAATGTAAATAGGAAAGAGAAGTCATAAGGGATTTGATAATTTTAAGGTGTTTACATCCTAAATAGGAATATGATACCAATAACTCATATGAATTTTCTCATTATTAGGACAGTTGGGAGAATATATGGACAAGAGGGCATAGGAATGAGGAGATGTGATGGAATGACAGCTAAAAAAATTATGGCATGAGAAAGAGGAATGCAGTGGAAGAAAGGAAAAGGTAGAATGAGGTAAATTATCTCCCAGAAAAGAGAAAAGAAGTGGAGGTAATATTGTGGAAGTAGCTAGGAATATTTGAACTTTGCTCCATGAGAATTGGCTCAGGTATGCAATAACATATCCATTCAAGTGAGTATAGAAATTTATCTTAACCTAAATGAAAATGGGAGGGGAAGGGGTGAAGGGAGGATGATGGAAGGGAGGGTGGATTGGGGGAGGCACTAGCCAGAATCAAAACACTTTTGAGAAGGGACAGGGTGAAAGGAGAGAGAGAATCACACCTGTGAGATTGGGTAACATGAGAAAACAGGAAGATGATAAATGTTGGAGAGGATGTGGGAGAGTTGGAACACTAATTCATTGTTAGTGGAGTTGTGAGCTTATCCAATCATTCTGGGGAGCTATTTGGAACTATGCCTAAAGGGCTACATACCCTTTTACCCAACAATATTGCTTCTAGGACTGTAACTCAAAGAGATCACAAAAAATGGGAAAGGGCCGCACATGTGCAAAAATATTTATGGCAGCTTTCTTTGTGGTGGCCAAGAACTGGAAATCAAGGGAATGCCCATCAAATGGGGAATGGCTGAACAAATTATGGTATATGAGTGTGATAGAATACTATTGTGCTACAAGACATGATTAACAGGAAGACTTCAGAGAGGTCTGAAAGAACTTATATGAATTGACCCTGAGTGAAAGAAGCAGAACTAGGAGAACATTGTACATAGTAACAACCACAATATGTGAGAAATTTTTCTGATATACTTAGCCCTTCACAGCAATGCAAGAACCTAAAACATTCTGAGTGGACTCCTGAGGCAAGATCCCTTCAACATCCAGAGAGAGAACTACGGAACTGGATTACAAAATGAAGCAGAATATTTTCTCTTGTGTTATGTTTTGTTTTGTAATGGTTTTTCTCATGGTTTTTCCCCATTCATTTTAATTCTTCTATGCAACATGACCAATGTGAAAATGTGTTTAATAAGAATGCATATGTAGAATATAGGATTGCATGCTGTCTTGAAGAGGTGGGGGGGAATCTAAGACTTATGAAAGTGATTGCAAAAACCTGAAAACAAATAAACTAATGAAAAAAACATTTTTAACACTTTCCACAATTCCTTTTCTCTACTTCACTTTCATCAGGGGAAATTGCTATTTGGCATCATGTGATTAAAATAAGGATCAAAACTAGTCATAGACTCATAAAATGCTATAAATCACTAGTGCTTAGAGAGATGAAAATTAAAACACTTCTTAGGTAATTTTTTTTTATTTAACTTTTAACATCCATTTTAACAAAATTTTGGGTTCCAAATTTTCTCCCGTTTTGTCCCCTCCCCCCCAAACACCAAGCATTCTAATTGCCCCTTCACCAATCTGCTCTCTATTCTATCATCCCTCTCTGCCCTTGTCTCCATCTTCTCTTTTGTCTTGTAGGGCCAGATAACTTTCTATACCTCTTTACCTGTAATTCTTATCTCCTAGTGGCAAGAACAGTACTCGACAGTTGTTCCTAACATTTTGAGTTCCAACTTCTTTACCTCCCTCCCTCCCCACCCCTTCCCTTTGGAAGGCAAGCAATTCAATATAGGCTAAATCTGCGTAGTTTTGCAAATGACTTGCATAATAGTCATGTTGTATAAGACTAACTATATTTCCCTCCATCCTATCCTGTCCCCCATTACTTCTATTCTCTCTTTTGATCCTGTCGACACTCCCCATGAGTGTCAACCTCAAATTACTCCCTCCTCCCCATGCGCTCCCTTCCATCATCCCCCCCACCCTGCTTATCCCCTTATCCCGCAGTTTCCTGTATTGTAAGATAGGTTTTCATACAAAAATGAGTGTGCATTTTATTCCTTCCTTTAGTGGAATGTGATGAGAGTAAACTTCATGTTTTTCTCTCACCTCCCCTCTTTATCCCTCCACTAATAAGTCTTTTGCTTGCCTGTTTTATAAGAGATAATTTGCCCCATTCCATTTCTCCCTTTCTTCTCCCAATATATTTCTCTCTCACTGCTTGATTTCATTTTTTTAAGATATGATCCCATCCTATTCAATTCACTCTGTGCACTCTGTCTCTATGTATGTATGCGTGTGCATGTGTGTGTGTGTGTAATCCCACCCAGTACCCAGATACTGAAGAGTTTCAAGAGTTACAAATATTGTCTTTCCATGTCGGAATGTAAACAGTTCAACTTTAGTAAGTCCCTTATGACTTCTCTTTGCTGTTCACCTTTTCATGCTTCTCTTTATTCTTGTGTTTGAAAGTCAAATTTTCTTTCTAGCTCTGGTCTTTTCATCAAGAATGCTTGAAAGTCCCCAATTTCATTGAAACACCATTTTTTCCCCTGGGAAATACTCAGTTTTGCTGGGTAGGTGATTCTTGGTTTTAGTCCTAGTTCTTTTGACTTCTGGAATATCCTATTCCATGCCCTTCCATCCCTTAATGTAGAAGCTGCTAGATCTTGTGTTATCCTGATTGTATTTCCACAATACTTGAATTGTTTCTTTCTAGCTGCTTGCAATATTTTCACTTTCACCTGGGAGTTCTGGAATTTGGCCACAATGTTCCTAGGAGTGTCTCTTTTTGGATCTCTTTCAGGAGGTTATCGGTGGATTCTTTCTATATTTATTTTGCCCCCTGGTTCTGGAATCTCAGGGCAATTTTCCTTTATAATTTCATGAAAGATGATGTCTAGGCTCTTTTTTTGATTAAGGCTTTCAGGTAGGCCCATAATTTTTAAATTGTCTCTCCTGGATCTATTTTCCAGGTCAGTTGTTTTTCCAATGAGATATTTCACATTATCTTCTATTTTTTCATTCTTTTGGTTTTGTTTTGTGATTTCTTGGTTTCTCATAAAGTCGTTGGCTTCCATCTGTTCCATTCTAATTTTTAAAGAACTATTTTCTTCAGTGAGCTTTTTACCCTCCTTTTCCATTTGGCTAATTCTGCTTTTGAAAGCATTCTTCTCCTCATTGGCTTTTTGAACCTCTTTTGCCAATTGAGTTAGCCTATTTTTCAAGGTGTTATTTTCTTCAGCATTTTTTGGGTCTCCTTTAGCAGGGTGCTGACCTGATGTTCATGGTTTGACTGCATGTCTCTCATTTCTCTTCCCAGCTTTTCCTCCACCTCTCTAACTTGATTTTCAAAATCTTTTCTGAGCTCTTCCATGGCCTGAGCCCATTGAGTGGGCTGGGTTACAGAAGCCTTGACTTCTTTGTCTTTCCCTGATGGTAGGCATTGTTCTTCCTCATCAGAAAGGAAGGGAGGAATTATCTGTTCACCAAGAAAGTAACCTTTTTTAGTCTTATTTTTTTTCCCTTTTCTGGGCATTTTCCCCACCAGTGACTTGTCTTCTGAATATTCACTTCACACCCACTTGGCCTCCAGATCCTCCCAGCCAGCACTTGGGGTCTGAGATTCAAATGCTGCTTCCCAGCCAGGCTTTGGGCAGGGGCAGGGCTGCTATTCAGTGTGAGATCAAGTTCAGGTGCTCAGGTGGGGGCAGGGCCACCTCATGGGCTCGGTTCCCTCAGGGGGTTTATAGAGAGACCTTCAACAATGGATAGTGGCTCCTGCCTGCTTGGGGAGCCCAGGTCTTCTGCCGCCTCCACTGCTGCCTCCCGAGGGCGCCTGAGTTTTGGGAGCATCCCACTCCCTTCTCAACCCGCCAAAGAGACCCTCTCACTGACCTTCATCACCTGTGGATCGAGGGACCCGCACGGCCACTGGAGATTCTGTCCCCAAAGTCCGCTCGGATCTGCTCTTTTTGGTGTCGCGTGGCCACGGCAGGGCTGGGCTGGACTCCGTGTCCACAGCGCGACAAACCTTTTGTGAGAGGTTTGCAGGACTCTCTGGAACAGAAATCTCCTCCACTCCACCATTCTGTGGCCTCTGCTGCTCCAGAATTTGCCAGGGGTTCTTTTTGACCGATGTTCTAAGGGCTGTGGGTTCGGAGCTATGTGTATGTGCGTGTTTCTACTCTGCCATCTTGGCTCCACCCTTCTTAAGTAATATTTCATGCATATTAGATTGGCTAATAGGACAGAAAAGGAAAATGACAAACGTTGGAGGAGATATGGGAAACTCGAGACACTATTGCTCTGTTAATAGAGTTGTTACTTGATTCAATGTTTACGTAGATTAATTTGAAACTATGCCTGAAGGGATTATAAAGCCATATCTAGCCTTTTAAAGGGAAGTACTGCTCCTAGGTCTGCATCCCAAAAGAGATAAAAAATAATAAAGGGAGTATATGTACAAAAATTTTATAGCAGCTCTTTTCTGGTGATAAAGAATTGGAAATTGAAGTGATGTCACTTACTTGGAAAATGGTTGAAAAATGTCTCCAAAAAAAACTGCAAAGACTTACATGGACTGATGCAAAATGAAATGAACTGAATCAGAAAAACACTGTATGCAAAGATAGCAATAAAATAAGATGATCAACTGTGAAAGGCACCTATTCTCAGTAACACAATGATTCGAGACAATTGTGAAGGACTTATGATGAAAAATGCTGTCCATCCAAAGAGGAAGAACTGCTGAGTGTCAATATAGATGGAAGCATACTTTTTAAACTTTTTTTTCTTGGATTTTTGTGTATGTTGATTTAAAAAAAATTTTAATTAATTAACTTATAATTTATCAACATTCATTTCACAAGATTTCAGTTCCAAATTTATCCCCATCATTCCCCTACACCACACTCCAAGATGGCTTGCATTCTAATTACCCCTTCCTCCAGTCTGACTTCCCCTCTATTACCTCCCATCTCCCTCCTCCTCACTTTCTTGTAGGGCAAGATAGATTTCTATACCCCATTGTCTATACATCTTATTTTGTAGTTGCATATAAAAACAATCTTTACATGTGTTTTTAAAATTTTTAGTTCCAAATTCTCTCCCTTCTTCACTCCCCACCCACCCTCACTGAGAATGCAAGCAATTCAAGATATGTTTTACATGTGTAGTTGTTCAAAACACTTCCATGATAGTCATGTTGTGAAAGAGTAATTATATCGTCCTCTATTCTAGCACAGGTTCACATTCATTCTATTTCGTCCTTTGACCCTGTTTCTTTTCAAAAGTATTTGTTTGTGGCAATCCCTTCCCTTAATCTGTCTTTCCTTCTGTCAACCCCCCCTCCTTATCCCCTCACTCCTATTTTCCTGTAGGATAAGATACCTAATTGAGTGTGTATGTATTCCCTCCTTAAGCCACATCTGATGAGAGTAAGGTTCCCTCATTCCCTTTCATCCCCTCCCTCTTCCCCTTCATTGTAAAAGGTTTTGCTTGCTTCTTTTATGTGAGATAATTTACTCTATTCTATCCATGTCCCCCTTTATCCTTCTCTCATCCCTTAATTTTATTTTTAACATGCCATCCCTTCATAATCAACTCACCCTGTTCCCTGTCTCTCTCTGTGTCTCTGTCTCTGTCCATCTCTCTGTGTCTCTCTGTTTCTCTCTTTGTGTGTATATATACGTATATATATATATATATACGTATATATATATATACATATATATATGTATATATACGTATATACATATATATACATATATATGTATATATATATACGTATATATATGTATATATATATATTTATATATATACACATATACTGTGAAAAGTCTCATGAGTATTGTATTTCCATAAATTAATGTAAAGAGTTCAACTCTAATAAATTCCTTATGATTTCTCTTTTCTGTTTAGTTTTTCATGCTTCTATTGATTCTTGTATTTGAAAGACAAATTTTCTATCCAGCTCTGAACGTTTTCATGAAGAATATTTGAAAGTCTTCTATTTCATTGAATGTCCATTTTTTCCCTTGAAGGCTTATACTCACTTTTGCTGGGCAGATGATTCTGGGTTTTAATCGTAGGTCCTTTGACCTCTGAAATATCATATTCTAAGACCTCTGATCCCTTAATTTAGAAGCTGTTAGATCTTGTGTTATCCTGATTATATTCTCACAATAATAGAATTCTTTCTTTCTGGATGGTTGCAATATTTTCTCCTTGATATGGGTACCCTGGATTTGGCTACAGTATTCCTAGGAATATTGCTTTTGGGATTTCTTTCAAGAGGTGATTGATGGATTCTTTCTATTTCTATTTTACCCTCTGGTTCTAGAATATCAGAGGAGTTTTCCTTGACCATTACTTGAAAATTATGTCTAAGCTCTTTCTTTTGACCATGGTTTTCAGGTAGTCCAATAATTTAAAAAGCATCTCTTCTTTATCCATTTTTCAAGTCTCTTCTATTTCTGATGATATACTTCACATTATCTTCTATTTTTCCTTTTTTAAATTTTGTTTTATAATTTCTTGATATCTCGTAAAGTCATTAGTTTCCATTTGCTCTATTTTAATTTTTAAAGAATTATTTTCTTTAGTGAGCTTTTGTATTTTTTTTTTTCCATTTAGCCCATTATGCTTTTTAAGCCATTCTTCTCCTCATTGGCCTTTTGGAACTCTTTTGCTATTTGAGTCAGTCTAATTTTAAAGGTATAATTTTCTTCAGCATTTTAAGGTGTTTCCTTTAGCAAGGTGTTGAATTGTTTTTCATGGTTATCTTGCATCACTCTCCTTTATCTTTTCAATTTTTCCCCTATTTCTCTTAGTTGATTTTCAAAATCTTTTTTGAGTTCTTCCATAGCCTGAGACCACTACTTATTTTACTTAGGGGCTTTGAATGCAGAAGCTTTGCCTCTGTTCTCTTCTTCTGGCTGTATGTTTTGATCTTTCTCATCATCAGTGATGTAAGAAAATACCTCTTCCTGGAGAAAGAAAGAACCTATAGTCTGTTTCTTTTCCCCCATTTGCTCATTATCCCAGTCAATTACTTGACTATTGAGCTTCGTGAAGCTTAGGTTTCCAGAAGCAGCCTCAACTTCAGCAATGACTGCAGGTGCCCTGGGGCTGGAGTCAGAACACTCTCCCCTCTCAACCAGGTGATAGACCCTTCTCACTCACCTTTGAAGCTGTCTTTAGTGTTTGTGGGTTGAAAAGTCTGGAATCTGCAGATGCCACACAAGATTCAGTCCCCTAAGGCCTGCTCCCTCTCTGTCCACACTGGTATGACCCATGCTCTATTGTGCTCCACTCCCAGCCAAGTGCAATAGACCCTTCCTGTCAACCATCTAGATTGTCTTGCATTGGAAAATTGCTTCATTTTGTAATTTTGTGGCTTCTGATGCTTGGAATTTATTTATGGTCATTTTAATAGCTTTCTTGAGGGGTTTGGGGGAGAAGTCTAGCTCATCCCTGATTCTACTCGGCCATGTTGCTCCACACCCCCCAGATATGGCATTCTGGTTAAAGTGTAGTGGAACTTTTTTTAAAGATAAGAATGGATGATGTTGTCCATAAGGCTTTAGACAACAAGAAATATTGTTGACAAAATTGGTGAATCCAAACATTTTGTTTAGAAGTTACAACCACACAAAGAACTATGCCTAATACTTTAAAGTAGATTTTTTTCAATTACCTGAGTCAGTGCATTTACTGTATTTGGTACTCTGGAAATAATAACAGTGGTCTTCTAAAACATTCCTTTGTAAAGAATAAAAAGTGATGGTGATGCACTTTGAATGTAAGAGCACTGTGGATAACAAATGGTCTTACTGCATCATAACCAATCTCAGTACTTGGCAGAAGTTAGGTTAAACCCAAAAGCAATTGATTTGAGAGAAAGTTGAAAACGGAGTTCATATTCTGATAATCTTCTTTTCTCTCTGTTGAAGTCTTAAGCTACTGGGGTGAAGACTCTGTGGTATTCCTTAAATCTTCTGTTAAATGTGGACTTTTGGATCATTATAAAACATGGTACCAGATAAAGACCAAACAACCATTTGTTACATCTATAGCTCACCGCAGTTCCTGCATTTTCAACTGCCTTCTTGTTATCTTGACCTTGCTGTCTCAGCAGCAGTCTAAATTCAATATGTCTAAAATGATAATCATCAATTTACTTTTCCCAAACCTGTCAGAAATTTGGCCAAAGCTTGTGATGAGATGGCAGCGTACATGTTATATTAGTTGGCAACATAAATAAAAAGCAGTAAAAGAAAGTCTGAGATGAACATGATTAATCAAAGTCTATTATGGTTTACCAAATTAAAGAGTAGTATCATGAACGGGAGTTTGTTAAAATAAACAAACAGAAAGGTAAGTGGACATGGTGACCAATTAGTGAAATGTCTTATTAAATGAAGAGAAGTTAGGGAGATTTGGGTGTCAGGATAGGCAAAAAAAAATAATAATTTATAAAGGCTTAGTATCAAAGGACATAAATATATTCTTGCTATATAGCATAGGGAGAAAAATCAATTAAGCAAGTCCATTTTATTTTTTTTTTGTTGTTTAAAGACAGTGTGGTTTCAGTGGAAAGACTTGGTAGACCTGGAATTATGATACTTGAGTTTAAATGTCACCTCTTTTAACTATAGCCATCAACAGCTTGCTTAGTCTCCCTAAGCACTAGTTTTCACATCTGTAATAATATTAGCACCTACATCACAGGATTATTATGAGGATCAAATAACAAAATCATATATGCACATTAAAACATTAAAGCAGTACATAAAAGCCAAGTATAATAATAAGTTGTTAAAGAATCTATTAATCATTCAATAAATACTTCATGAATGAAATACCAAGGGATGTAAGTGATAAAGTGAAATAAATAGGAAGATATTTGATGATATTATTTAATATTTCTTTTTCTGAGATGAGGGTATTGATGTATTTTATTTCCTCTTTCACTAATTTGTACAATTTATATTTTTTATAAACAATCAATTTTGCTAAGATTGTCAGATTTATTGGAATGTAATTGGGTAAAATGGGTTTTAATAATTGCTTTAACTTTTTCATTGGTGGTAAATTAACACTTCTCATTTTAGACATAAGTGATTTAATTTTCTTTCTTGTAAATCAAATTAACCAATGGTTCATCTATTTCATTGTGTTTTTTTTTAAAAATGACACTAAATGCTAGCTTGATTTACAAGTTTAATGATTATCTTACTTTCAATTTCATCAATTTCTCCTTTGATTTTCAGGAATTCCAGTGTGTTGTTTAATTGGGAATTTTTCATTTGTGTTTTTAGTTATATATCCAATTCACTGACCTACTCTACTTTTATTTTATTGAGTTAAACATTTTGAGATACAAAATTTCCCCTAAGTACTGCTTTGACTGCATCCCATAAATTTTGGTATAATGTCTCATTGTTGTCATTTTTAAATGAAATTATTGATTGTTGTCTATGATTTTTTATTTAACACACTCATTCTTTAGGGTCAGATTACTTTCTAGTCAGTTTTCATTTATGCTTTTGTAACCTTTTATTGAATGTAATTTTATTGTGTTTTTATTTGAAAATGATTAACGTTTCTTGCTTTTCTGCATTTGGTTGTCAGGTTTCTATGCCCTAATACATGGTGAAGTTTTGGGTAGTTGCCTTGAATTGCTTAGAAAGGTTAGATGCCTTTCCATCATAATTCATTTTTTCCCCACTAGTCTCCAACTTTTCCAAAATTTTATTCACCTCTTCAAGTTGTTTCTTGTTTATTTTTCATTAGATTTATCTAATTGTGAAAAGGGAAAGTGGAGGACTTCTACTAGTATAGTTTTACTGTCTATTTGCTCCTGTAACTCTTTAACATCATCTTTTAACAATTTAAATGTTACATATTTTGGTGCATACATATTTTGTACTGATAATGTTTCATAGTAAATATTTTAGGAAAGTATAATTTCCCTCCTCATGTCTTTTAATTAGAGCTACGTTTGCTTTTCCTTCATCTGAGCTCATGATTACTAAACCTCCTTTTTTTAAAAAAAAACCATGTGTGTATATGTGTGTGTGAATGTGTGAGTGTGTGTGTGTGTGTGTGTGTGTAATAGATTATGGTTCAGCCCCTTACATTTACTTCTTTTGAGTGCCTCCATTTCATATAGATTTGTTGTAAAGATCACATTATAAGATTTTACTTTTTAATCTACTCTATTATCTCCTTCCATTTTATGGGTGAGTTTATCAAATTTATGGTTATGATTAATAACTATGCATTTCCTTCCATGCTATTTCCCTCATTTATCCTTCTCTGTGTGTGTCTTCTTCCACCTTGTCCTTATAAGTGTACTTCTTGTAATCACCACCACTTGCTTCAACAAGCCTCTCACCATTTCCACTTCCTTTTAGGGTAATCTAGATTTCCTTTGTATAGCTTTCACTTTCAACATTCACTTTTATAAGATTTTGATTCCCAGATTTGCTCCCTTACCTTTCCTCCCCCTCTCTAAGACTGCATGCAATCTGATACAGGCTATAAATGTACAACCATATGAAATGTATTTCCATGAGTCATGTTGTGAAAGAAGAATCAGAATATAAAGGAAACAAAACATGAGAAAAAAAGAAAATAATATATTTAGATCTGCATTCAGAATCCATAGTTCTTTCTCTGGATGTGGACAGCATTTTCCATCATGAGTCTTTTGAAATTGTCTTAGATCATTGCATTGCTCAGGAAAGATAAATCTGTCTAAGGTGGGCATCACACAATGTTGCTGTTACACAGCACCACAATGTTCTTCTGTTTCTTCTCACTTCACTCAGCATGAGTTCATGTTTTTCATGTTTTTCGTCAGTTTTCCAGGTGTTTTGGATATGTGCCTGCTCATCATTTCTTATGGAACAATAGTTTCAATTACATTCATATACCACAACTTCTTCAGATATTTGTTTACCCACTCCCCAATTGATGGACAACACCTCAGTTTTCAATTCTTTACCACCACAAAAAGAGCTGCTGTAAATATTTTTGTTCATATGGGTTTTTCTTTTTTTTATGGTTTCTTTGGGATATAAACATAGTAGTGGCACTGCTGGATCAAAGAGTATATAAAGTTTTATGGTCCTTTGGACACAGTACAAGATAGTTGAGAATGGTTGGATCAGTTCACAACTCCACCAAAAATACAGTAGTGTTCCATTTTTCCACATCTTGTCTAGCATTTATTATCTTGCTGTATGACATGTTGGCCAATCTCATAGGTTTAAGTCACACAGTCTAATGGGTGTGAGGTGGTATATCAGAGTTGTTTCAGTTTTCATTACTCCAGTCATTAATGATTTAGAGCATTTTTTCACATAA
The DNA here is from genome assembly GCF_028372415.1 of Notamacropus eugenii. Classification (NCBI taxonomy): domain Eukaryota; kingdom Metazoa; phylum Chordata; class Mammalia; order Diprotodontia; family Macropodidae; genus Notamacropus; species Notamacropus eugenii. The sequence goes on along the minus strand of NC_092874.1, from coordinate 350,372,935 downwards.
ATATAGATAGCTTTGATTTCTTCCTCTGAAAACTGCCTCTTCATATCCTTTGTCCATTTACTAATTGGGGAATGAATTGTATTATTATAACTTTGATTCCATTATCCACATATTTTTGAAATGAATCTTTTAGTAGGGACATTGGTTGTAAAAATGTTTCCTAGCTTTCTACTTCCATTCTAATCTTGTTGGCATTGGCTTTGTTTGTGCAGAACCTTTTTATTTTTTTTAATATATAATTTATTTATTTTTCAGTTCTTAACATTCATTATCACAAGAATTTGAATTCAAAATTTTCTCCCCATCTCTCCCCACCACTCACCCCAGGACAGCATGTACTTCCTCCAGTCTGTCCTTCCTTCTATTACCCACCCTTGCTCCATACCCCTCCTCTGCTCTTTTCCTGTAGGGCAAAATAGATTTCTATACTCCATTGCCTGTATAGCTTTATTTCCAGTTACATGCTATAAGAGGTTTTAAAATTCATTCTTAAAGCTTTGAGTTCTATATTCTCTCCCTTCCTCCCCACACACCCTCATTGAGAAAACAACTAACTCAATAAGGGTCACACATGTATAACAATGCAAAGTACTTCCATAATATTTTATATTATAAAAGATTGACCACATTTTTCTCTGTTCTATCCTGTCTTTCATTTATCGCATTCTCTCCCTTGACCTGTCCTCCCACAATAGTGTTTGCTTCTGATTATTCCTTTCCCCAATTTGTTGTCCTTTCTATTATATTCCCTCCCCTATCTCCTTCCCCCTTGTCTTGCTACAGGGTAAAATAAATTTTCATGTCCAATTGAGTGTGGTTACTTCCTCCTTGAGCCATATCTCATGAGGACAAGGCTCAGTCATTTCTTTTCATTTCTCCCTTCTTTCCCTCCATTATAGAAGCTCTTTCTTCCCTCTTAGATGTGAAATAATTAGCTACATTTTATCTCGCCCTTTCTCTTACTCTTAGTACATTCAATTCAATAGTAAATTTTATTTTTTTTAGGTATTCTCCCTTCATATTCAACTCACCATGTGTCTTCTGTATAAGTCTATATATGTACATATACAGAGACATATATATATATATATACATATATATACATATATACATACACACATACAAACATTTACATATACATACCTACACATATATAATATATACATACATAACCATGCATAATTACATATATATATTTCTTCTAACTACACTAATACTGACAAAGGTCTCATGAGTTACAAATAACATCTTTCCATGTAGGAATGTAAACAGTTCAACTTTAATGACTTCCTTAAGGCTTCTCTTTCCTATTTACCTTTTCATGTTTCTCTTGATTCTTGCATTTGAAAGTCAAATTTTCTCTTGTCTTCTCAACAAGAATGCTTGGAAGTTCTCTATTTCATTGAAATTCCATTTTTCCCCTAAACTATTATACTCAGTCTTGCTGGACAGGTAGGTGATTCTTGCCTTTAATCTTTGTTTTTAATCTTTTTCAATTCTGCTTTTTAAAGCATTCCTCTCCTCATTGGCATTTTAGACCTCTTTTGCCATTTGGGTTAGTCTATATTTAAAAGTGTTATTTTCTTCAGCATTTTTTGGGGATTTCCTTTAGAAAACTGCTGACTCACTTTTCAAGATTTTCTTGCATTGCTCTCATTTCTTTTCCCAATTTTTCTCCACGTCTCTTACTTGATTTTCAAAATCCTTTTTGAACTCTTCCATGGCCAGAGACCATTGCATATTTTTGGGGGTTTTAGATGTAGAAACTCTGACTTTGATGTCTTCCTCTTATGGTATGCTTTGTTCTTACTCATCTGAAAGGACAGAAGAAAATACCTTCTCACCAAAAAAGTAACCTTCTATAGTCTTATTTTTTTCCCCCTTTTTTGGCCATTTTCCCAGCCAGTTACTTGAATTTTGAGCCATTTGTCAAGTGAAGGGTATACTCTAGGGATCTGTAGGTTCTCAGTTCCTCCAAGATGACACAATCAAGGGAGAGAAATTTACTCTTTTCCTGGCCTTCATTGTAGTGGGGGAGCAACTACAAGCTTTTCTGCCCAGGATCTGAGAGAAGGATTCCCTCTCCAGAGACTCTACCAGCTCCATCATGCCAGTTCTCCTCCTCACCCCAGGACTGCCACTCACAACTCAGACCCAAATAGGCTGCTCAATTCCCCCAGGGCCCTTAAGTGAAGGACCACAAAAATATATGCTGCTGCTGCAATGGCTGTTGCCACCCTGCAGCCCGGGACTGGGACCAGTCCCAGCTCCCTTCTCACTCAGGTGAAAGAACTTCACTGAACTTTGAAACTGTCTTTGGCATTTGTGGATTGAAAAGTCTGAGAACCACAGCTGCTACCCATGTTTCCAAGCCTGAAGCCTGCTGCAGTCCTGTCCCTGCTGTGCTGGGTGGCCAACTCTGGGTTTTATTTTGCTCTGAGTCCAGTGTGATAGACCTTTTCTGTTGGCCTTCTAGGAGGTCCTGGGCTCTGTTTCACTCTGTTCTTTTATGGCTTCTGCTGCTTTAGAATTTGTTTAGAGTCATTTTTTACAGGTATTTTGTGGGCTATGGGGGGAGAGCTACAGGTGGTCCATTTTTCTACTCCATCTTGGCTCTGCCCCCTGCAGAACCTTTTTCAACTTAATGTAAATAAAAATATCCATTTTGCATTTCCTAGTGTTCTCTATCTTTTGTTTGGACACAGATTCTTCCCATCTCTATAGATCAGACAAGTAAACATTTCCTTGCTCTCCTATTTTGCTTATGATATTGTTCCTTATATCTAAATCATGTACCCATTTTAATCTTATCTTGATTAGCAGTGTAAGTTGTTGGTCAATGCCCAATTTCTGTCGTATTATTTTCCAGTTTTCTCAACAGCTTTTGTCAAATAGTGAGTTCTTATCCCAGAAGGTGTAATCTTTGTGTTTGTCAAATAGTAGATTAGTATAGTCATTGCCCAGTGTATCTTGTGAACCCAACCTATTGCATGAATCCACCAATCTATTTCTTAGCCAGTACCAAGTTGAAGATTGCTGCTTTATAATACAACATTACATCCAGTATAGGTAGGCTACTTTCCGCTGCATTTCTTTTTAATGATTCCCTTGACATTCTAGACCTTTGTACTTCCAGATGAGTTCTATTTTCTCTAGCACTATAAATAATTTTTGGTATTCTGATTGGTATGGCACTGATTAAATAAATTAATTTAGGTAGCATTGTTATTTTTATTATATTAGCTCAGTCTACCCATGAGACATTGATATTTTTCCAATTATTTGGATCTGTGTTTATTTGTGTGAAAAGTGTTTTGTAATTGTGTTTTTATAGTTCCTAGGTTTGCCCAGGCCAGTAGACTCTCAAATATTTTGCAATGGCTATGATAATTTTAAATGGAATTTCTTTTCCTATCTCTTGTTATTGGAGTTTGTTAGAAATATATAGAAATGTCAGGGATTTGTTCGTTTACTTTTTTATATCATTCAACTTTGCTACAGTTGGTAATTAGATGATCAAGACTTCTATACCAAAGAGACTGTGTATATTATTGTCTTTTTGAGCCAATTCCCTTCATTGTAATAGGGGTTTTTTTGTGCCTTTTTCTGTGACATTATTTCACCTTTTTATCTTCTTCCATTGCAATCTTTTCTCAACCCTAAATTTTGTTTTATTGTTTACCATCCCATCTTACTCAACTTTTATTTATGCTTTCTTATTATGTGCAATCCTTCTAACTGCCCTGATAGTGACAACATTCTTGAGTTACAAGAATTACAAGTCACAAGAGCATTAAAGTTTTCAAATACTATCAATTTTTCTGTTTAGCTATAGTCTTTTGTATAGTCTTTCCAATTCATTTAATGTCCATACTCCCCCCACCCCCCGAAAATGTGCATTCAGTTTCATAGGATACGTGGTTTTTGGTTGTAGTCCTAGCTCCTTTGCCTTCTGGAATATTATTCAAATCCTCTGATTTTTTAATGCAGAAACTGATTACTTTTATTTAATATTTGAATTGTTTCTTTCAGGTGCTTGAATTATTTCCTCCTTGATTTGACAACTCTGAAATTTGGTTATAATATTCTTGAAAATTTTTTTTGAGATTTTTTCAGGAGATAATTGGTGGAGTCCTTCAATTTTGATTTTACATTCTGATTCCAGAATCTCTGGGCAGTTTTCCTTGATCATTTCCTGAAGTCTCTTAAAAGGCATTGCCTAGGCTCTTTTTTTGATCATGGCTTTCAGGTAGTCCAATAATTCTTTTGTTTTCCTTTTTTTAAAAAAATATAATCATTTTATTTATTTTTAATGTTCTACAAACACTACCATGAAACTTATATTTTTCCCCCTGCGTACTCCCCACAACTCCCCTCCCTCCACAAGGCAACATACAATTCTATATACAATCTACACGTACATTCTTATTGAATAAATTTTTACTACATTCATGCCGTGCAGAAGAACTAAAATAAATGGGACAAATCATATAACAAACCAAAATATAATACACACACACACACACACACACACACACACACACACACACACACACACCATGATCTGCTAAATTATGCGATTGAATTCCATAGTTCTTTCTCTCAATGTGGAAGGCATTTTGCCTTAGAAGACCACTGGGAATTTTTTTTTTTTTTTATGTCCTTGCATTGCTATGAAGATCCAAGTCTACCAGAAAAAAACTCTCTCACACTGTGGTTGTTGCTGTGCACAAAGTTCTCCTGGTTCTGCTCCTTTCACTCAGCATCAGATCATATAACTCTTTCCAGACCTTTCTGTAGTCTTCCTGTTCATCATTTCTTATGGCACAATAGTATTCCATTACATTTATATACCATAATTTATTCAACCATTCCCCAATTGATGGACATCCGCTTGATTTCCAGTTTTTGGCCACCACAAAGAGAGCTGCTATAAATATTTTTGTACATGTGGGACCCTTTCCCATGTTTATGATCTCTTGGGGATACAGACCTAGAAGTGATATTGCTAAGTCAAAGGGTATGAACATTTTTGTAGCCTTTTGAGCATAGTTCCAAACCACTCTCCAGAACGGTTGGATGAGCTCACAGCCCCACCAACAAAAAATTAGTGTTCCAACTCTCCCACATCCTCTCCAACATTTATAATTTTCCTGTTCTATCATGTTTGCCAATCTAATAGGTGTGATGTGGTACCTCAGAGGTGTTTTGATTTGCATCTCTCTATTCAAAAGTGATTTTCCTCTGAAAATTGCCTGTTCATATCCTTTAACCATTTATCAATTGGGGAATGGCTTGTACTGTTGTACATTTCACTCAGTTCTCTATATATTCCAGAAATGAGGTCTTTATCCCTGAGATTAGCTGTAAAAATTCTTTTCGAATATACTACATCCTTTTGAATTTTGGTTGCATTGGGTTTGGTTGTGCAAAAAGCTTTTAAGTTTTATGTAATCAAAACTATCCATCTTGCACTTCATAATGCTTTCTATCTCTGTTAGTCAAACATTCTTCCCTTCGCCATAAATATGATAAATGTACTATTCCTTGCTCCCCTAGTTTGTCCATAGTATCAATCTTTATAGCTAGATGGTGTGCCCATTTGGAATTTACTCCTGTGTACAGTGTCAGGCATGGGTTTATGCCTAGATTCGGCCATGCTGTTATCTAGTTTTCCCAGCAATTTTTGTCAAACAGTGAGTTCTTATCCCAGAAGCTGGGATCCTTGGGTTTATCAAACACAAGATTTCTATATTCATTGCCTACTGTGTCTTGAGTACATAGCATATTCTGCTTGTCTACCCTTCTGTTTCTTAGCCAGTATCAAGTGATTTTGATAACTGTTGCTTTATAATACAATTTGAGATCTGGTAGCTCTAGGCCACCTTCCCTAGCATTTCTTTTCATTAGTCCCTTTGATATTCTGGACCTTTTGTTCTTCCAGATGGATTTTGATATTATTTTTTCCAGCTCTGGAAAATAATTATCTCACAGTATAATTGGTTTGGCACTAAATAAGTAAATTAATTTAAGTAGAATTGTCATTTTTATTATATTGGCTCTGCCTACTCATGAGCAACTCATGTTTTTTCACTTACTTAGATCTGACTTTATTTGTACAAAAAGGTACTTGTAATTGTGTTCATATAGTCCCTGGATTTGTTTTAGCAAGTAAACTCTCAAATATTTTAGAATGTCTACCCTACCTTTAAATGGGATTTCTCTTTCTATCTCTTGCTGTTTGACTTTGTTACTAATATATAGGAATGCAAAAGATTTGTGAGAGTTTATTTTGTAACCTGTAACTTTGCCAAAGTTTTTTATTATTTCAAGTAGTTTTTTTTTTACTTTAATCTTTGGGGTTCTCTATGTATATCATCATATCATATGCAAAGAGTGATAACTTAGTGTCTTCTTTGCCTATTCTTATTTCTTCAATATCTTTATCTTGTCTAATTGCTACCATATTGAATAATAGTGGTGATAATGGACATCCTTGTTTCACCCCTGATCTTATTGGAAATGCATCTAGCTTATCTCCATTGCATATAATGCTTGTTGAAGGTTTTAGGCAGACATTGTTTATTATTTTATGGAAAGTTCCCTTTATTCCTATGTTCTGCAGTGTTTTAATAGGAATGGGTGCTGCATTTTGTCAAAAGCTTTTTCTGCATCTATTGAGATAATCATGTGGTTTTTATTAGTTTTCTTGTTGATATGATCATTAATGCTAATAGTTTTCCTAATATTGAACCAGCCCTGAATTCCTGATATGAGTTCTATCTGATCATGATGTATTATTCTAGTGATAAGATGCTGTATTCTTTTTGCTAAAATCTTATTTAAAATTTTTGCATCTACATTCATTAAATAAATTGGTCTATAATTTTCTTTCTCTGTTTTGTCTCTTCCAGGTTTAGGTATCAAAACCATGTTTGTATCATAAAAAGAATTTGGGAGAACTCCTTCTTCCCCAATTTTCAAAAATAGTCTGTATAGTATTGGACATAACTGTTCTTCAAATGTTTGATAGAATTCACTTGTAAAGCCAATCAGCTCTGGAGACTTTTTCCTAGGGAATTCATTGATGGCTTGTTCAACTTCTTTTTCTGAGATGGAGTTGTTTAAGTATTCAACTTCTTCTTCTGTCAATCTGGGCAATTTGTTTTTTTTAAATACTCACCTATCTCATTTAGCTTGTCGAATTTGTGGGCATAAAGTTGGGCAAAGTAATTTCTAATTATTGTTTTAATTTCCTCCTCATTGGAGGTGAGTTCATCCCTTTCATTTTTGTTATTAGTAATTTGATTTTCTTCTTTTTTTGAAGACCAAAAGGTTTATTAATTTTATTAACTTTTTCAAAAAACAACTATTGGTTTTATTTATTAATTCAATAGTTTTCTTAATTTCAAATTTACTATTATTTCCTTTGGTTTTCAGTATTTCTGATTCGGCATGTACTTGGAGATTTTTCAATTTGTTCTTTTTCTAGATTTTTCAGCTGCATGCCCAGTTCATTGATCTCCTCTTTATGTATTTTATTTATGTAGGCATTCAAAGATATAAAACTTCCTCTGAGAACTGCTTTTGCAGTATCCCATAACATTTGGTAGGTTGTCTCATTATTGCCATTCTCTTGACTGAAGTTGGTGATTGTTTCCATAATTTGTTGTTTAACCAACTCATTCTTTAGGATATGAGTGTTTACTTTCCAGTTAGTCTTTGGTTTATGTTTCCATGGCCTCTGATTACATATAAGTTTTATTGTATTATGATCTGAGAAGGATGCATTGACTATCTCTGCCTCTCTGCACTGGATTGTGAGGTTTTTATGGCCTAGCACACGGTCAAATTATGTACATGTGCCATGTACCTCTGAGAAAAAGATATATTACTTTATATTCCTATTCAGTTTTCTGGAACAATCTATCATAGGGGTGGAGCCAAGATGGTGGAGTAGAAAGACACACATATGCAGGCTGTCACCATGCAGTCCATAAAATACCTGTAGAGAGGGACTCTCAGCAAATTCTGGAGCAGCAGAAGTGGAGAAAAATAGAGTGGAGGAGATTTCCAGCCCACAGGGACCTGAAAGGCCTACGGCAAACATCTGTTGCACCAGACACAGAGCACAGCCCAGCCCAGCCTTGGCCATGCTGCGCTGCTGGTGAACAACCCTTGGGGGCAGAATCTCCAGTGGTGGAATCCCCAGTTCCAGTAGCAGCGGTTGGCAGATCCCTCAACCCACAGGAGCCAAAGGTCAGTTACAGGGTTTTTCAGCTGGCAGAGAAGGGAGAAGGGCCTTCCCATAGCTCTGGCCTTAGGCAGAAGCCACAGAGGCCACATCATGCAGGCAGCAGCACTTCCTACAGCAGGCCCCACAGCAGCAGCATCCATTGCTGGATCATAAAACCTCTGGGGTCACTGAGCAGTCCATTCTTACCTCAGCCCTGTGTAGACGTCCTGAGAGAGCTGATTTTTATCTCACACTGAATGACTGCCCTGCCCATGCAGTTTATCTGAAAATGGGACCCTAGTGCTGGCTTGGCTGAACCAGAGGCCAGGTGGCTGTGGAGATGAAACTGCTAAGATTCTGGGCACAAAAATCTCTCTCTGCTCCCAGACCAGTGTATATGCTTGATTGTGCTACCTTGGAGGAACTGAGATATTACAGATTCCCAGAGTATATACTACACTTGACAAAGGACCCAAAAGTCAAATAACTAGTTGGGAAAATGCCCAAAAAAGGAAGAAAAAATAAGACTATAGAAGGTTACTTTCTTGGTGAACAGATATCTTCTCCCATTCTTTCTGATGAGGAAGCACAATGCTTACCATGAGGGAAAGACAAAGTTTCTCTATCCCAAACATCCAAAATAAATATTCACTGGTCTCAGGCCATGGAGGTACTCAAAAAGGATTTTCAAAATCAAGTAAGAGAGGTGGAGGAAAAACTGGGAAGAGAAATGAGAGAGATGCAAGAAAAGCATGAAATGTAGGTCAACATCATGCTAAAGGAGACCCCCCCCCAAGAAAAATGCTCAAGAAAACAACACCTTTAAAAATAGGCTAACTCAATTGGCAAAAGAGGTCCAAAAAGCCAATGAGGAGAAGAATACTTTAAAAAGCAGAATTAGTCAAATGGAAAAGGAAATTCAAAAGCTCACTGAAGAAAATAATTCTTTAAAAATGAGAATGGAACAGATGGAGGCTAATGACTTTATCAGAAACCAAGAAATCACAAAACAAAACCAAAAGAGTTAAAAAATGGAAGATAATGTGCAATATCTCATTGGAAAAACAACTGACCTGGAAAATAGATCCAGGAGAGACAATTTAAAAATTATGGGACTACCTGAAAGGCACGATCAAAAAAAGAGCCAAGACATCATCTTTCATGAAATTATCAAGAAAAATTGCCCTAATACTCTAGAACCAGAGGACAAAATAGATATTGAAAGAATCCACCAACAACCTCCTGAAAGAGATCCAAAAAAAGAAACTCCTAGAAACATTGTGGCCAAATTCCAGACTTCCCAGGTCAAGGAGAAAATATTGCAAGCAGTTAGAAAGAAACAATTCAAGTATTGTGGAAGTGCAATCAGGATAACACAAGATCTAGCAGCTTCTACTTTAAGGGATTGAAGGGCATGGAATGTGATATTCCACAAGTCAAAGGAACTAGGACTAAAACCAAGAATCACCTATCCAGCAAAACTGAGTATAATACTTCAGGGGGAAAAATGGTCTTTCAATGAAATAGAAGACTTTCAAGCATTCTTGATGAAAAGACCAGAGCTGAAAAGAAAATTAGAGTTTCAAACACAAGAATGAAGCATGAAAAGGTAAACAGCAAAGAGAAGTCATAAGGGACTTACTAAAGTTGAACTGTTTTACATTCCTACATGGAAAGACAATATTTGTAACTCTTGAAACTTTTTTCAGTATCTGGGAAGTTGGTGGGATTACACACACACACACACACACACACACACACACACACATACATGCCATACATACACAGAGAGAGACAGAGATTACAGGGTGAACTGAATAGGATGGGATCATATCTTTAAAAAAATGAAATTGAGCTGTGAGAGAGAAATATATTGGGAGAAGAAAGGGAGAAATGGAATGGGGCAAATTTTTTCTGATAAACGAGACAAGTAAAAGACTTTTCAGTGAAGGGAAAAAGCAGGGAGGTGAGAGAAAAAACATGAAGCTTACTCTCATCACATTCGACTAATGGAAGGAATAAAATGCACACTCATTTTGGTATGAAAACCTGTCTTACAATACAGGAACGTGGGGGAGAAGGGGATAAGCAGAGCGGGGGTGATGATGGAAGGGAGGGCAATGAGAGGAAGGAGCAATTAGAAGTCAGCACTCTTGGGGAGGGACAGGGTCAAAAGAGAGAGCAGAAGAAATGGAGGGCAGGATAGGATGGAGGGAAATGGAGTTCATCTTACACAACATGGCTATCATGGAAGTCATTTACAAAACTACAGAGATATGGCCTATATTGAATTGCTTGCCTTCCCAACGGGGATGGGTGGGGAGAGAGGGAGGAAGAGAAGTTGCAATTCAAAGTTTTAGTAACAACTCTTCAGTATTGTTCTTGCATACAACTAGGAAATAAGAAATACAGGTAATGGGGTATACAAAGTTATCTTGTCCTACAGGACAAAAGAGAAGGTGGGTATAAGGGAAGCGAGAGATGTTAGAAAGGCGGGCAGAGTGGTGATAGGAGTAATTAGAATGCTCAGAGTTTTGAGGTGGGGGAGGGGAGAAATAGGGAGAAAGTTTGGAACCCAAAATTTTGTGGAAATGAATGTTGAAAACTTAAATAAATAAATTTAAATTTAATTTAAAAAAAGAGAAAGATCTATCATATCTACCATATCCAGAGTTCTATTCACCTCCTTAACTTTTTTTTTGTTTGTTTTGAGGTTAGACTTATAAAGTTCATAGGGGGGAGGTTGAGGTCCCCTACTAGTATTTTTTGTTGTCTATTTCTTCCTGTAACTCCCTTAACTTCTCCTCTAAGTATTTGGATGCTATACCACTTGGAGCAAATATGTTCAGTAATGAAATTGCTTTGTTGTCTATGGTGCCCTTCAGCAGGATGTATTGTCCTTCCTTATCTCTTTTGATTAGATCTATCTCTGCTTTTGCTTTGTCTGAGATTAGGATTACTACCCCTCTTTTTTTACATCAGCTGAAGCACGAAATATTCTGCTCCAATCTTTCACCTTTACCCTGTGTGTCTGCCCCATTTCAAATGTGTTTCTTGTAAACAACATGTTGTTGGATTATGACATTTAATCCATTCTTCTATCCATCTCTGTTTTATGGAAGAGTTCATTCCATTCACATTCACAGTTATGATTACCATCTGTTTATTTCCCTCCATCCTCTTTCCCACAGTTTGTCCTTTTAGCTCTCCCATGTCCCTTCCTCTCTTCAATAGTTTTCAATTTTCACTACCACCTCCTGCAGCCTTGCCTTCCTTCTTTAGCCCCCCTCCCTTTTACTCCCCTTTACTCTTATTGTTTCTTCCCTCCCTTTTAGCCTCCCTCCCCTTTCTTCCCCCTTCCCCTCCTACTGCCTATAGAGCTAGTTAGAATTACATGCTTTAGTTTATTGTTTCCTCCTTGAACCAAATCAGATGAGAGTATCTCTCAAACAATGCTCATCTCCCTCCCCTCCTTCCCTCTACTATAATTTTGTACTTCTTCTTGTGATGTAATTTATCATTTTCTGCTTCCTCCTTATCAAACCTCCTGTTACAAATCCCTTGGCATGCTTAAATCATATTTTAACATGACATCATTTACTTTATACCTGTTCCCTCTATGTATATCCCTTTTTTATTTCATAGTAGATGTGCAATTCTCAAGATTAACAGGTATCATCTTCCCTTATAGGGAGATAAAGAGTTTGCCCAATTTGAGCAACAAGTTGTTTTTTTTTTTTCCCTTCTGTTTACCCTTTTCTGCCTCTCTTGATACCTGACTTTGAAGACTGAATTTTCTATTAGGTTCTGTCATTTTTGTCAGGAAGGTCTGGAAATCCCTTACTTCCTTGAATGACCGTTCCTTGCCTGAAATGTTATGCTGAACTTTGCTGGGTAGTTGATCCTTGGTTGTAGTCCAAGCTCCTTTGACTTATGGAATATCAGATTCCAATTCCTTTGATCTTTCAGTGTAGACGCTGTGAGGTCCTGTGTGATCCTGACTGTAGCTCTTTGATATTTGAATGGTTTCTTTCTGGCTGCCTGTAGTATTTTCTCCCTCACTTGGTAGTTCTGAAACTTGGCAACGATATTTCTTGGGGTTTTGAGTTTGGGATCCTTTTTGGGAGGTGAACGGTGGATTCTTTCGATGACTATTTTGACCACTGGATCTGTACAGTTTTCCTTGATGATTTCCTGGAAGATATTGTCCAGACTCTTGTTTCTTCGTGACTTTCTGGCAGGCCAATAATTCTTAAATTTTCTCTCCTGGATCTATTTTCTAGGTCAGTTGTTTTTCCAATTAGATATTTTACATTTTCTTCTGTCTTTTCATTCTTTAGATTTTTGTTTGACAGATTCTTGCTGTCCCATAGCGTCTTTAGTTTCTACTTGCTCAATTATAATTTTTATCAAATTGTTTTCTTCAATTAACTTTTGCATCTCCTTTTCCAACTGTGCAATTGTTCCTTTTAAAGAGTTATTGTCTCCAGTTAATTTTTGTACTTCCTTTTCCATTTTTCCAGATTTCCCAGGTAGGTCTTCTGCTTCCTTTTCCTTTTGTCCAATTTTCTCAGTTAAGTTTTGTTTCCTTTTCCATTTGTTCAATTTTCGTTTTTAAAGAGATGTTCTCATCAGTGAATTCTTTTATCATACTTTTAAAATCATTGGCCAGTTTTTTTTTTCCATTTCCTTCTTCAGCTGTTCCAGTAGAGCTGTCTGTGCATGCGAGCAGTTCATAGTCCCTTCTGAAATTTCAGATGGAAGTACAGTCTCACTACTGACCTCTTTGGTATTCTTCTTTTGGTCTTTGTCCCCATAGAAAGATTCTATGGTTTTTTCTCTCTTCTTTTGCTTTTTCTTGTTCATGATGGTAAATGTGTGTTGTGACTTCTAATTCTTTCAATTAGAAGCTGCAGGACTTGGTGCTGAGTTGACTTGTGTGAAAAAAACTAAAAGCAGGTGCTAATTTATCTTTGTTTTGTGTTTCCCCTATGAGCCCTGGGGTTAGCTTGTTAAGGGTGAGGAAGGGGTGCTCTGCTCAGGGAAGATCACCTCAGCTGAGCTGAGGCAAAGGCAAGCTCAGGGGATGGTGATTCCACCTGCCTTATTGTCTTCCTGTTTCCCCTGAAGTGCTGAGGCATGCCTAGATCCTAGTGAGAGTTTCCACCTCCCCTGGAGCTCCTCTCCTAGCGCTGAGGCTTGCCTGGATCCCAGTGCGAGTTCCCAGCACCCTGGGGCCTCTCTCTTTCAGGTTCGCCTCTGCCACAGTAGGAGGAATCCCCCTTAGCTAATTTCCTAGCCTCAGGTGTTATGAGACTATTTGCCCCCTCTGCTGTTCCCACTGATCCAGGATTTTTCCTTGGAAGTATTTTATGGGTCTTTTGAGGTCATCAGATGGGGAGGATAGAACATTTACTGATCACTCCACCGTCCTGGCTCCTAGAAGTTCAAGTAGGTGACTTACAGGAGTTTAATCTGCGGACTAAAAGTCTCAGGAGCTGCTGTGGCTGATATTTGGGGCTCAGTGGCTGTCACTCACTTGGTTCTGTTGATCTCTCACCCTGTGTTGCTGTTCTGCTCTTTCTGCCAATAATTCTTAAATTATGTCTATTAGATCTATTTTTGAAGTCAGTTTTTTTCAGTGAGGTATTTTACATTTTCTTCTATTTTTTCTCATTCTTCTGTTTTGTTTTAATGATTCTTGATGTTTCAGATTCATTAGATTCAACTTGCCCAATCCTAACGCTCCTCTTCACTCAGGACTCTCAAAGAGAACTGGTACTCAGGCCTAGGTATGGGCAAAGCAACAGAATTCTATCCCCAGTGTCAGAAAAGAAACACCTGTAATCTCCTTCAGGCCAGTTGTTAGACCCCCTTACTGTCTGTGGGTTGAGATCTCCAAAAGCAGCAGTTGTCACTGCTGATTAAATGGCTCCCAAGGCCTGCTCCTGGTTTGCTATGGTCATTCTTCACTATTCTAGCATTCCTAGGACTGTACTCTATTCTTACTGTGGTGCAACAGAACTTTTCAGATGACCTAAGTTTTCTCTGACTGAAAAAGTATTTTGCCCCATCCTTTATTCTGCCACTCCAGAATTTGTTTTAGGGTGCTATTTAAAGGTGTTCAAAAGGTTTTTGGGGAAAGCTCAGGAAAATCTCTACCATTTCTCTGTCATTTTGACCCCATCCCCTCAGAACTGTCTTTTTCATTGAACTTTTGTGCCTCCTTTTCCATTTGGTCAATTCTAGGTTTTAAGGAGTTCTGTTGTAGCTTTTATAGCGAAATTTTGTACAGCATTTCTCATTTGGCAAATTCTGCTTTTCAAGGCATTGTTCCCTTCGTTGGATTTCAGTATTTGACCTTTTCTGCTTTTATGATGTTAATTGTTTTCCCCAAATTATTAATTTATTTGTTTTCAGTTTTCAACAATCACTTCTATATGTTCTAAATTTTCTCCTTTTCCCTGTATTGTCCCTCTGTAAGATGGCATGCAATCTTATATGGGTTCTACACATACATTCCTATTAAACACATTTTCACATTAGTCATGTCTCAGAGAAGAATTAAAATTAATGGGAGAAACCATGAGATAAACAAAGCATAACAAAGGAGAAATGATCTGCTACATTCTGTGTACTCCAAAGTCCTTTCTATGCATGTGGATGGTAATTTGCATCGTGAATCCTTTGGGAATATTTTGATTCCTTGTGTTGCTATGAAGGACTAAGTCTATCAAAAAACAGTCCTCCCAGTCACTGGCTGTTACTGTGTATAATGTTCTCTGACTCTCCTCACTTCACTCATCATCAATTCAGATAAGTCATTCCAGGTTTTTCCGAAGTCTGTCTGTACTTCATTTCTTATAGCACTATAGTATTCCATTACATTCATATACCACAACTTGTTCAGCCATCTCCCAATTGGTGGGTATGATGTTAATTTCTTCAGTATTTTTTGCGCCTCCTTCATCAGATTGTTGACTCATGATTGTTAGCATCACTCTCATGTTTCTTCCCAGTTTTTCCTCTACTTCTCTTATTTGATTTTTAAAATATTTTTGAGCTCTTAAATGGTTTGAGATCTATACATATTTTTCTTTGAGGCTTTGGATGCAATGTTTTTGACTTTGGTGTTTTCTTTTGAGTTTGCGTATTGATCTTCCTAATAACCATAGCAATTTTCTAATGTCAAGATCTTTTTTTTTTTTCAGTTTGTTAATTTTCTCATCTTTTTTCTTGATTTTTAACTCTGTGATAAAGTGGGATCCTACTTCTGTATTGAAGAGTGAACTGTTCCAAGGTTTATGTTTTTTGTATACCTGCTTTCAGAGAGAATTCTGAGGACCTACACATCTTCATTTTTTTCAAAGTAATGTGGTCTAAATAGAGGTATGTTTTCTACTCTTCTGGCTTGTATTCTGTTCTTTTAGTGACCTCAAGTACTCTTTTCCATCCTGGAACTCTGACTTAATCCAAGCTTCCCATGTAGGAGCAAACTCTAGTGTGCTACTGCTTCTCTTAGAACTGTGACCAAGATCCTATTGTGGACAATACAACATAGTCTTACTCCCATTGTGAGCAAATTGGCCCCTCTAAGCCCCTTCTGACCAATTTTCTGACCTACTTATCATCTACAGACTGAGAGTCTGAAAATCACCCTTGGTGCTGCTGATTCAGTCACCCCCAAGGCCTATTGCTGGTTTTCTAGGGGTGATCTGTGTTGGACTGTGCTCTGTTCTTACCCTGGTGTAAAAAATCTTTCCTGATGACCTTCCAAGTTGTCTTAAGCTGAAAATTTATTTCTCCTTTTCTTTTCTTTTCTTTCTTTCTTTCTTTTTGAATGCGTACTGGGTAGGACACCCTTTATTTTGCCCTACCCAGGAAAAAGAATATACAAAAGACTCATAAGAATGAATAAACAATTACTGAAAATGCATACAGAATTCAAAGGACTTGAAAAGACCCTAAGTAAAGACTGGAAAAAAAAACCTATCAGACATTCAAAGTGTTCTCAGAAAGAGACTAGCTTGGATTTGCTTCTGGGACTCTTTATAGTCTGGTAGCTACCCAATTCTATGAGAATCCTATAACGTCTTTCTAAGAATTATAGTATCACTGTGCGGCTTAGGTTTGCCCTGAATGTAACCATACTTTGGGGGTACTTAACAGGAAATCCCTTTCCAATGGGATCATCACTGTGGAAACAACTTCCTGCAATAAACAGGAGATGGGAAAAGGTCCAAGTAATTTGATTTTTCAAATTAAATGACTCCTTCAGCTTCATTTCTGCCTGAGCTGAAGGATCTTCTTTCATTTAGAGAATCATCTTCTTGTTCTAAAGGGTACAAATACTCAGGAATTCCCTTTCCCTTTTGTGATAGTGATCAGTGGATTCTTCTGAGTACTACTTTACCTTCTGGTTTTATAACTTCAGGGCAGTTTTTCTTAATAATTTCCTGAAAGATGCTATCCAGACTTTTTTTTTACCATGATTTTCAGGGAGACTTATATTTTTAAGTTGTCTTTCCTGGACCTATTTTCCATGTCAGTTATTTTACCAATGAGATATTTGGGGTTTTCTTCTATTTTGTCATTCTTTTGTTTCTTTTTTACTGATTCATGGTCTTTGCTTAATTCCTTGCTTTTAGAGTGTAGCAGTACTGTCTAACTCTGGTTCCCCTATTACGTACATATGAAGCTATATTTTTCACTCTAATTTTAAGAGCTTAGCTTTGTCCCTCTTCAAATTCATTTTCTTAGATGGAAGCCAACATTCTAAAAAGTCAACATCGTTTCGGATACCAACTCTGTTGTCAAGTCTCTTAGATATTTCTTTTATAGTTAATGCCATCAGGAAATCTGATGAGCATGCTATATACACTTTTTTCCAAATCTTTGATAGAAATTGGGTTACTTCACTGGAAATTTTTTCCCATGTTGACACTGAAGCACAATGACTAGTCTTTGAGTACAACCATTCATCAGAACTGATTGTATTAGTATATAAAACTGATAGCTCTGTCATTTCAACAAGAATACAGTAAGATTCTTTCCTATATACTTAGCTTAAATTTAAGCAAATTATATGTACAACATTGAAGATGACCTTCACCAAGTTCATGTCTTAAAGGTAGAGAGAAAGACTTCTGTGAGCTAAATTCTTGCTTATTCTGTCCATCTGTAGAAAATATTTGCCACTTCCACCAATTCAATGAATAGAACTTAAATAAAAAAATAAGTAAAAAAAATTTGTCTATGGTCTGTGGAAACTTTTAATCTAATGAAGGAAAATAAAACACAAAAGGAAGTTAAAAAGCAGAGAAGAGGCAGAGAGTAATAATAAGGTGGAGTAATTGGCTGATGGTAGAGCTAGGTGATACCATGCGCAGAGTGCCAGCCTTGGAGTCAGGAATTCCTAAGTACAAACCCAGCCTCCAATATTTGCCAACTGTCAGGGGAGGAGCCAAGATAGCAGAGTGGAAAGACACATATGTTTAGCTTTTACCCCACAGCCTATAAAGTACCTGTAAAGAAGAACTCTCAACAAATTCTAGAGCAGCAGAAACCACAGAACAAGGGAGTAGAGGAGATTTCTGTCCCAGAGAGACCTGAAAGACTGCCGGGAAAGGTCTGTTGTGCACTGGACATGGAGTAGAGCCCAGCCCTGCCTTGGCCATGTGGCACTGAAAGGAGCAGATCTGAGCAGGCTTCAGGGACAGAATCTCTAGCAGTAGCACAGATCCCTCAACCCACAGGCACCAAAGGTAAGTGAGAGGGTCTTTTAGGCTGGCCACGAGGGGAGTGGGGTGTCCCCATAACTCAGACCTCCTCAGGAGGCAGCAGTAGAGGCAGCAGCAGATGGGGCTCCCAAAGCAGGCAGTAGCCCACATCCATTGTTGAAGGTCTCATCAGAAGGCCCCTGAGGGAATTGAACCCTGTGTGGTGGCCCTGCCCCAACCTGAGCATCTGATCTTAATCTCACACTGAATAGCAGCCCTGCCCATACTGAAAGCCCCTGAGGCTTGGGAGCAGTTCATTTGAATCTCAGTCCCCACGTGCTGGCTTGGAGGAACTGGAGGCAAGGTGGTTGTGTAGAGGAAACATAGAAGTCAAGTAACTGGCTGGGAAAATGTCCAAAAAAGGGGAAAAAAATAAGACCATGGATGGCTACTTTCTTGGGGAACAAGTGTCTCCCCCCATCCTTTCAGATGAGGAAGAACAAGACATACTGTCAGAGGAAGTCAAGGCCCCTGCCTACAAAGGGAACTTAAATTAGGCTCAGGCAATACAAGACCTTAAGAAACAAGTTAGCAGCTTACTAAAGGAGAACCAAAAAATGCTGAGGAAAATAATAGCTTTAAAAAGAGGCTAACTAGGGGGGCGGAGCCAAGATGGCGGAGTAGAAAGACGCACATACACATAGCTCTGAACCCACAACCCACAGAACGGCTAGAGGGGAGTAACTCACGGCGAATTCTGCACCTAGAGGCCATGGAATATTGGAGCGAGGGAGATTTCTGTTCCGGAGAGACCTGCAAACCTCTCGCGGGGGGTCCTTCGTGCTGTGGACTGGGCGCTGGGACTGGGAGCTGAGTGCAGCCCTGCAGCGGCCACGACACCGTGAGGAAAAGATCCGAGCGGGCTACGGAGATGGGATCTCCAGCGGCCACGCGGGTCCCTCCACCCACAGAGGGACCTGCAAACCTCTCGCAAAAGGTCCATTGCGCTGCAGATGCGGAGCCCAGCCCGGACCTGGGGCGGCCGCGGCACCAAGAGGTACAGATCCGAGCAGGCTTTAGGGATGGGATCTCCAGCTGTGGCACAAACCCCCCCACCCACAGGTGAGGGTCGGTGAGAGACTCTCTTTGGCAGGTCGAGAGGGGAGTGGGGTGCCCCCATGGCTCGGCCCCCCCCGGGAGATAGAAGCTGAGAGGCGGATGCAGACAGGGGCTCCCCAAGCGGACGGGAGCCTGGATCCATTGTGGAAGGTCTGTGCATAAACCCCCTGAGGGAACTGGGCCTGAGAGGCGGCCCTGCCCCGACCTGACCACCTGAACTTACTTCTCACACTGAATAGCAGCCCTGCCCCCGCCAAAAGCCCTAAGGTGGGAAACAGCATTTGAATCTCAGTCCCGAAACGCTGGCTGGGAGGACCAGGAGGTGAGGTGGGTGTGATGAGAACATTCAGAGGTCAAGCCACTGGCTGGGGAGAATGCCCAGAAAAGGGAAAAGAAATAAAACTATTGAAGGGTACTTTCTTGGAGAAAAGACACCTCCTCCCTTCCTTTCTGACGAGGAAGAACAATGCTTACCATCAGGCAAAGACACAGAAATCAAGGATTCTGTGTCCCAGCCCACCCAATGGGCTCAGGCCATGGAAGAACTCAAAAAGAATTTTGAAAGTCAAGTTGGAGAGGTGGAGGAAAAACTGGGAAGAGAAATGAGAGGGATGAAAGAGAAGCATGAAAGCCAGATCATCTCCCTGCTAAAGGAGAATCAAAAAAATCTTGAAGAAATTAACACCTTGAAAACTAGCCTAACTCAATTGGCAAAAGAGGTTCAAAAGGCTAATGAGGAGAAGAATGCTTTCAAAAGCAGAATTAGCCAAATGGAAAAGGAGATTCAAAAGCTCACTGAAGAAAATACATCTTTCAAAACTGGAATGGTACAGATGGACGCTAAGAACTTTATGAGAAAGACAGATATCAGAGAACATAGCGTAAAGATTCGAAAAATGGAAGATAATGTGAAATATCTTATTGGAAAAACAACTGACCTGGAAAATAGATCCAGGAGAGACAATTTAAAAATTATGGGACTACCTGAAAACCATGATCAAGAGAAGAGCCTAGACATCATCTTCCATGAAATTATCAAAGAAAACCGCCCTGAGATTCTAGAACCAGAGGGCAAAATAAATATTCAAGGAATCCGCAGAACACCGCATGAAAGAGATCCAAAAAGAGAAACTCCTAGAAACATTGTGGCCAAATTCCAGAATTCCCAGGTGAAAGTGAAAATATTGCAAGCAGCTAGAAAGAAACAATTCAAGTATTGTGGAAATACAATCAGGATAACACAAGATCTAGCAGCCTCTACATTAAGGGATCAAAGGGTGTGGAATAGGATATTCCAGAAGTCAAAGGAAGTAGGACTAAAACCAAGAATCACCTACCCAGCAAAACTGAGTATAATACTTCAGGAGAAAAAATGGTCTTTCAATGAAATAGAGGATTTTCAAATTTTCTTGATGAGAAGACCAGAGCTGAAAAGAAAATTTGACTTTCTAATACAAGAATGAAGAGAACCATGAAAAGGTGAACAGTAAAGAGAAGTCATAAGGGACTTACTAAAGTTGAACTGTTTACATTCCTATATGGAAAGACAATATTTGTAACTATTGAAACATTTCAGTATCTGGGTACTGGGTGGGAGTACACACACACACACATGCACACACGCACACATACATAGAGACAGAGTGCACAAAGTGAATTGAAGAGGATGGGATCATATCTTAAAAAAAATGAAATCAAGCAGTGAGAGAGAAATATTGGGAGGAGAAAGGGAGAAGTTGAATGGGGCAAATTATCTCTCATAAAAGAGGCAAGCAAAAGACTTATTAGTGGAGGGATAAAGAGGGGAGGCAAGAGAAAAACATGAGGTCTACTCTCATCACATTCCACTATAGGAAAGAATACAATGCACACTCATTTTGATAGGAAAACCTATCTCATAATACAGGAGAGTGGGGGACAGGGGCACAAGCAGGGTAGGGGGGAGGATGGAGGGGAGGGCATGGGGAGGAGAATGCAATCCAAGGTCGACACTCATGGGGAGGGAAAGGATCATAAGAGAATAGAAGTAATGGGGGTCAGGATAAGATGGAGGGAAATATAATTAGTCCTATACAACACAAGTAGTATGGAAATCTTTTGCAAAACTACACAGATTTGGCATATATTGAAATGCTTGCCTTCCAAAGGGAAGGGGTGGGGAGGGAGTGGGCTAAAGAAGTTGGAACTCAAAGTGTTAGGATCAAATGTAATGTTCTTACCACTGGGAAATAAGAAATACAGGTTAAGGGGTCAAGAAAGCTATCTGGCCCTACAGGACAAAAGAGAAGACGGAGACAAGGGCAGAGAGGGAGGATAGAAGAGAGATCAGATTGGTCACAGGGGCAATTAGAATGCTTGGGTTTGGGGGGGGAGGGGATAAAAGGGGAGAAAATTTGTAACCCAAAATGTTGTGAAAATAAATGTTAAAAGTTAAATAATAAAAAAAAGAGGCTAACTCAATTGGAAAAAGAGGTTCAAAAAGCCAACGAGGAGAAGGAGGTTTTAAAAAACAGAATTGGCCAAATGGAGGAGAAGGTTCAAAAGCTCATTGAACAAAATAATTCCTTGAAAGAGAGAATTGAGTTCAGAAAAAGGAATGACTATGAGTTTATCCAAGAAGTTAGTAAAGAAAAGAAAAATTTGAAAAAAATAGAAGATTATGTGAAACAACTCATTGGAAAAACAATTGACCTGGAAAATATATCCAGGAGAAATAATTTAAAAATTATGGGAGTACCTGAAAGCCATGATGGAAAAAGAGCCTAGACAATATTTACCAACTGTATTACCGTATGGAATTCACAACGCTGTTTCTCTCAGTTTCATCATTTTAAAGTGTGTTGGAGGAGGAAATGACAAACCACTTCAATATCTGTGCCAAGAAAACGCCCAATGTGTTTGAAATTAGTCAAACATGACTAAAAATAGTGAACAACAAAAATGAGGCTAATAAAAACTTTAAATGATAATAAGTTTAATCCAATAATGAGCTTTCTGGGGAATGGTGGAGAAGACAGTCAAAGAAGTGTTAAAGTAAGAAATTAAGAAAATCATGTAACATATCTGCAAAAGCGCTTAACACAATGCCTGGTACATCTTAGGAGGTATATAAATGCTTCCTTGCTACTCTCCCTTCTCTTACTCCTTCCAACCACCTTTGATCCCACTTCCAAGAAAGCTAACTTTGTAAACATTGAAAAAATTAAATTTGGCCTTCCTATCAAAACTACTAACAGTGCACTGGGAG
Organism: Notamacropus eugenii; assembly: GCF_028372415.1. Lineage (NCBI taxonomy): Eukaryota > Metazoa > Chordata > Mammalia > Diprotodontia > Macropodidae > Notamacropus > Notamacropus eugenii. Next base: position 350,350,614 of record NC_092874.1, on the reverse strand, counting down.
AAACTAAATACGGAGTGGAGAGACAGTTTCATGGGATACGACTTTTTGAGGAAAGAAGAACAGCTGTGATTTTTACAAATATATGAACATTTCAGCCTGACAGATAGCTATTAACTCAGGGCAACTTCCTAAAGACTCCACAAAGAGAAGAAAGGACTTGCAGTAATCAAGCTGTTAACTATTTGCCATAAGTGTTCAGTGTATGTATATCTCAACATTTTATTTTAAGTTTGTGCTCATGCTTCCCATGGATTGTATGTTTATTTGTGGAAGAATTTGTTAAAGACTCATCCATCTTGAATGAATATAAGACAAAATCATTAGAAACACTACCCCACCTCATCCTTCAAGGTAAATTGACTAGGGTAAACCCCTAAGTAGGTTGAAGGAAAAACTAAGTAGTTGTTCACTGATAAACCAATTCACTAGGAAGATTGGGAGTCTGGAAAGTAGACTAAACGAATTATTACAAATAAGTACATTTATTTTCTCCTCTTGCCATGTGTCTTTCCAATCTTGTGCCTCAATGATAGATTATATCTTTTTTCTTGCTCTTCTTTGGAGTTCTTTATTAGTTATATATTACAGCTTCTGTAAGTCTCCCCATTACTCTCTATGGAGTATTCTTTTTAGGTTTATTCCATATATAATTGTTTTATTGAAGTCATAGTAAAATGTATTGAAAAAATAAATCTTTCTTTTATAGGAAACTCATAGTCAGCAAAGGATGTTTTTTAAATTTTTATTTATTTATTTATTTGTTATTTTACTTTTAACATTCATTTTAACAAAATTTTGGGTTACAAATTTTCTCCCCTTTTCTCCCCTCCCCCCACCCCAAAACACCAAGCATTCTAATTACCCCTATCACCAATCTGCCCTCTCTTCTATCATCCCTCTCTGACCTTGTCTCCATCTTCTCTTTTGTCCTGTAGGGCCAAATAACTTTCTATACCCCTTTACCTGTATTTCTTATCTCCTAGTGCAAGAACAGTACTCTACAGTTGTTCCTAAAACTTTGAGTTCCAACTTCTTTACCTCCCTCCCTCCCCACCCCTTCCCTTTGGAAGGCAAACAATTCAATATAGGCCATATCTCTGTAGTTTTGCAAATGACTTCCACAATAGTCATGTTGTATAAGACTAAATATATTTCCCTCCATCCTATCCTGTCTCCCATTACTTCTATTCTCTCTTTTGATCCTGTCCCTCCCCATGAGTGTCGACCTCATATTACTCCTTCCTCCCCATGCCCTCCCTTCTATCATCCCCCCACCCTGCTTATCCCCTTCTCCCCCACTTTCCTGTATTGTAAGATAGCTTTTCATACCAAAATGAGTGTGCATTTTATTCCTTCCTTTACTGGAATGTGATGAGAGTAAACTTCATGTTTTTCTCTGACCTCCCCTCTTTTTCCCTCCACTAAAAAGTCTTTTGCTTGCCTCTTTTTTGAGAGATAATTTGCCCCATTCCATTTCTCCCTTTCTCCTCCCAATATACTTCTCTCTCACTGCTTAATTTCATTTTTTTAAGATATGATCCCATCCTCTTTAAGTCACTCTGTGCTCTCTGTCTCTGTGTGTGTGTGTGCGTGTGTAATCCCATCCAGTGCCCAGATACTGAAAAGTTTCAAGAGTTGCAAATATTGTCTTTCCATGTAGGAATATAAACAGTTCAACTTTAGTAAGTCCCTTATGACTTCTCTTTGCTGTTCACCTTTTCATGCTTCTCTTAATTCTTGTGTTTGAAAGTCAGATTTTCTTTTCAGCTCTGGTCTTTTCATCAAGAATGCTTGAAAGTCCTCTATTTCATTGAAAGACCAATTTTTCCCCTGAAGTATTATACTCAGTTTTGCTGGGTAGGTGATTCTTGGTTTCAGTCCTAGTTCCTTTGACTTCTGGAATATCCTATTCCACACCCTTTGATCCCTTAATGTAGAAGCTGCTAGATCTTGTGTTATCCTGATTGTATTTCCACAATACTTGAATTGTTTCTTTCTAGCTGCTTGCAATATTTTCTCCTTGACCTGAGAACTCTGGAATTTGGCCACAATGTTCCTAGGAGTTTCTCTTTTTGGATCTCTTTCATGCAGTGATGAGTGGATTCCTTGAATACTTATTTTGCCCTCTGGTTCTAGAATACCAGGGCAATTTTCCTTTATAATTTCATGAAAGATAATGTCTAGGCTCTTTTTTTGATCATGGCTTTCAGGTAAGCCCATAATTTTTAAATTGTCTCTCCTGAATCTATTTTCCAGGTCAGTTGTTTTTCCAATGAGATATTTCACATTATCTTCCATTTTGTCATTCTTTTCGTTTTGTTTTGTGATTTCTTGGTTTCTCATAAAGTCATTAACCTCCATCTGTTCCATTCTAATTTTGAAGGAACTATTTTCTTCAGTGAGCTTTTGAACCTCCTTTTCCATTTGGCTAATTCTCCTTTTGAAGGCATTCTTCTCCTCATTGGCTTTTTGAACCTCTTTTGCCAGTCGGGTTAACCTATTTTTCAAGATGTAATTTTCTTCAGCATTTTTTTGGGGTCTCCGTTAGCAGGGTGTGGACCTGCTTTTCATGCTGTTCTTTCTTCTCTCTCATTTGTCTTCCCAGTTTTTCCTCAACCTCTCTAACTTGATTTTCAAAATCCTTTTTGAGCTCTTCCATGGCCTGACCCCACTGGGTTGCCTGGGATACAGAAACCTTGGCTTCTGTGTCTTTCCCTGATGATAAGCATTGTTCTGTCTCATCAGAAAGGAATGGAGGAAATACCTGTTCACCAAGAAAGTAACCTTCTATAGTCTTATTTTTTTTCTCTTTTCTGGGCATTTTCCCAGCCAGTGATTTGACTCCTGAGTATTCTCTTCATACCCACTTTGCCTCCAGATCCTCCCAGCCAGCACTTGGGGTCTGAGATTCAAATGCTGCTTCCCAGCCTAAGGGCTTTTGGTGGGGGCAGAGCTGCTATTCAGTGTGAGATTAAGTTCAGGTGCTCAGGTCGGGGCAGGGCCGCCTCACGGGCTCAGTTCCCTCAGGGGGTTAATGCAGAGACCTTCAACAATGGATCCTGTCTCCTGCCTGCTTGGGGAGCCCTGGTCTGCTGCTGCCTCCGCTGGTGCCTCCCGACGGGGCCTGAGTTATGGGGGGACCCCACTCCCCTCTCAGTAAGCCAAGAAGACTCTCTCACCAACCTTTGGGGCCCATGGGTGGAGGGACCCGCACGGCAGCTGGAGATTACATCCCTGAGGCCTGCTGGAATCAGCTCCTTTCGGTGTTGCTTGGCCAAGGCAGGGCTGGGCTCAGCTCCAGATCTGGGGTGCAACGGACCTTTTGCGAGAGGTTTTCAGGGCTCTGGAAGAGAAATCTCTTCTGCTCCATTGTTCAGTGGCTTCTGCTGCTCCAGAATTTGTTGGGAGTTCTTTTTTTACAGAGATTTTATGGGCTGTGGGTTCAGAGCTAGTGTATGTGTGTCTTTCTACTCCACCATCCCAGCAAAGGATTTTTGTCATATCTACCAAGTAATCTAGTGTACAGTCTTCCTCTTGTTAAACCATGCTCCAAATTATTGTATACACAAGTCTATATATCGTACACACACACAAACACACACACACACATACATAAATGCAAATACATACATATATATGAATTAATGGGAGCGGAGACAAGATTGCAGAGTGAGAGCAAGTACTCACCTAAGTTCTTAGACAAACTTCCTCAGATACCTCTGAAAAGAGAATGTGACCAAAATTTGAAGGTACAGAATCCAACAGGAGACAGACTGTGGCAGTTTCAAGACCCAGCACAGACTGGAAGATTCATGGGAAGAATCTGTTACATGAGGCTGGAGGAGTACACAAGGCACACCACAGTGCCTCCCAGCTGGGCCTTGACAGAACTGAGCAGGATAGCCCCAGGGTGGTCTGAGGAACCAGCAACATGGTGGGATAGCAGCTCAGGGTGAGAGTCAAGCAGAGCCAAGCAAGTGACACCTGGGGAATGAGACTCAAGTATCCACAGAAGCTACATCAGAGACTGTCAGCCCAAAGGTTAAATGTCTGTAAGTCACCTACTAGAACCTTTGGGAGCCTAAATGGCAGAGTGATCAGTAAATCCTCCCTTGCCCTTCCCTTGTTGACTTTGAAAGAACTATAAAATATTTCCCCAGAAAAAATCCTGGATCAGTGGTATCAGCAGAAGGGGCAAACAGTCTCATAGCACCTGAGGCTGGAAAAACAGCTAAGGGGGATTCCTCTTACTGTGGCATAGGACCAAGTTGTTCCAGAAACCCAGAGTTTCAGGGGGGTGGTGCCTTGAACTAGGAACCAGGTGTGCCTAAATGCTCCAGGGTAAACGGGAAGACACTACAGTAGCCTGGATCACAAAGCACTCAGCTTGCCTTTGCTCCAGGTCAGCTGAGGAGATCTCCAGTGACCAAACCACCCCTCCCCCACACTTAACAAACTAGCTCCAGGGCTAATCCAGGGAAACACAAACAGAATTAACCTTCTTGTGGTTTCTCACATCAGCTAGCTCAGCAGGAGGTTCTTCAGTGTTTAGCTGAAAGAGCTAGAGGCCACAACACACAAAGCCTCATCATCATGAGCAAGAAACAAAGAAGGAGAGAAAAGACCATAGAATCTTTCCCATGGGGACAAAGACAAAAACATGAATACCAAAGAGGTCAGTATTGAGACTCTACTCCTATCTGAAACTTTGTGCTTGCATGCACAAAAACCACTCCTGGAACAGCTGAAGAAGGAAATAGAAGAAAAAATGGCCAATGATTTTAAAAGAATGAAAACAAAAAACAATTTGCCGAAGAGAATAGCTCTTTAAAAACGAAAAATGAACAAATGGAAAAAGAAGTGCAAAACCTAACTGGGAAAATTGGACAAATGGAAAAGGAGGTGCAAAAACTGAGAAAATAATTTCTTAAAAGGAATAATTAGACAGATGGAAAAGGAGATGCAAAAGTTAATTGAAGAAACCAATTTGATGAAAATTAGAATTGGACAAGTAGAAGCTAATGACCCTATGAGCCCTAAGAATCAGTCAAACAAAATCTAAAGAATAAAAAGATAGAAGAAAATGTAAAATATCTAATTGGAAAAAAACTGACATGGAAAGTAGATCCTGGAGAGAAAATTTTAAGAATTATTGGCATACCAAACAGCTATGATGAAAAAAAGAATCTGGACAATGTCTTCTGATTATTTTAAAAAATATAAATTGCCCAGATTAAGAGAAGAGAAAATTGAATATTTAAACATCCTTATCTTAGAAAAATAAATTGAACAAGCCATTCATGAATTCCCTAAGAAAAATTTTCCAATGCCATATGGATTCACAAGTGAATTTTATCAAATATTTAAATAACAGCTAATTCCAAAACTATATAGAATACTGGGGGAAATTAGGGAAGAAAGAGTCCTCTCAAATTCTTTTTAATGATACAAATATTATTTTGGCACCCAAACCAGGAAGAGCCAAACAGGGAAAGAAAATTATAGACCAATTTCTCTACTAAATATAGAAGCTAAAATTTTAAATAAGATTTTAGCTCTACCCAAAAATTTCTGGAAAAACTGGATAACATTGTGGCAGAAACTAGTCATACACCAATGCCTGACATGGTACATAAGAATAAAATTCCAAATTTGTACATGATCTAGGTATAAAGATTGATACTATGGATTGGTGGAGCAAGGAATAGTTTATTTATCAGATTTATTGAGAAGGGAAGAATTTTTGACTAAAGAAGAGATAGAAAGCACTATGAAGTGTAATATGGTTAAATTTGATTACATCTAACTGAAAAGTTTTTGCACAAACCCAATGCATCCAAGATTTGCAGGAATGCAGAAAACTGGGAAAGAATTTTTGCAGCTAGTGTCTGTGATAAAGGTCTCATTTCTAAAATATATAGAGAACTGAGTCAAATATACAAGCATACAAGTCATTCCTTAATTGATAAATGGTCAAAGGATATGAACAGGCCATTTGCAGAGGAAGAAATTAAAGATAACTGTAGTCATATGAAAAATTCTCTAAATCACTATTGATTAGAGAGATGCAAATCAAAACAACTCTGAGGCACCACATCACACCTGTCAGATTGGCTAATATGACAGAACAGGAAGATAATAAATGTTAGAGGGGATATGGGAGAGTTGGAATGCTAACTCATTGTTGCTGGAGCTGTGAGCTGTGAGCTGATCCAACCATTCTGGAGAGCAATTTGGAACTATGCCCAAAGGGCTGCAAAAATATGCACATCTTTTGACCCAGCAATATTGCTTCTAGGACTGTATCCCCAAGACATTATAAAAATGGGAAAGGGTCCCACATGTATAAAAATATTTATAGCAGCACTCTTTCTGTTGGCCAAAAACTGGAAATCAAGGGGATGTCCCTCAATTGGGGAATGGTTGAATAAATTATGGTACGTGAATGTAATTATTGTGTATTATTGTGCTATTGTATTATTGAATGTATTATTGTGCTATAAGAATGATTAACAGGAAGACTTCAGATTGGCCAGGAAAGATTTATATGATCTGATGCCGAGAGAAAGGAGTAGAACCAGGAGAACTTTATTCATAGCAACGACCACAGTATGAGGGAGTTTTTTCTGATAGAGTTGGAACTTCATTGCAATGCAAGGACTTAAACAATTCCCAATGGTCTTTTAAGGCAAAATATCTGCCACATCCAGAGAAAGATCTGTGGAATTCAGTCGCAGAATGTAGCAGATCATTTTCTTTTGTATTAAGTTTTGGTTTGTTGTATGATTTCTCCCATCTATTTTAATTCTTCTCCACAGCATGAGTATATTGAAAACATATTTAATAGGAGTACATGTGTAGAACCTGTATAAAATTGCATGCCATCTCCAGGAGGGAGGGAGGGAGGAGGGAGGGGAAAAAAATCTAAGTTATATGGTAGTGATTGTAAAAAACTGAAAATAAATAAAATTAATAAAATTTAAAAATATGTATGTGAATTAACAGTATTTATTAATAAATGGATTTCCCTCTGCAAATATTCATTGATTTCCACCACATTTTAACCTTTTGATTTTTTCCCAAACATGCCTTTGATTCTTATGATTCTTGAGCCCACCAATTATCTCAAAAAGTTCGTGGTGTAATTAGACAGAAAGCATTTAAAATATAAGATATATAGTTAAAATAGTGATGATTAATAAAAGGAAGGCACTTGCCAAAAAGGGAAATAAAGAAAGATTTCTTGTAGCAAACAAGAAATGTGAAACTCGATAGAAACTAGGGAAACTGTTAGATAGAGATGAGTAGGGGAGTTAGTCAGACGTGGAGAAAAGCATCGAGGCACTGGTGGGGTGGGGCATTGGAGGGACGCCCGAGAAGTTCGCTCTGGGATCTTCTTCTGCCCCCCCCCCCGTCCCGCCCCTGTTGCTTCTGAGACGCAGCTGCTGGTGGCTGTTGCTGCTGCGGGACCCCTCCATCATGGACGAGACAGACAAAGAGCCCCCAACATCAGCTGTCCTGCTGGATCACTGCCGTTTCTCTCAGATCATCTTTAACGACGTGGAGAAGTTTTATATCCCAGGGGGAGATATCACATGCCATTATACCTTCACCCAGCATTTCATTCCCTGAAGGAAGGATTGTGTTGGCATCTTTAGGGTAGGATGGAAGACAACGAGAGAATATTACACTTTCATGTGGGCTTCTTTGACTGCCGACCTCAACAGTAAATCATCCTTGCAGCATCAGGTGCAGCTTAAAGCTTACTACCTACCCAAAGATGATGAGTATTATCAGTTCTGCTATGTGGATCAAGATGATGTTGTGTCCCTTTCTAGTTCCGTCCAGAAAGTGAGGAGGACATCTTAGTGGTCACCACTCAGGGAGAGGTGGAGAAGATTGAGCAGCTCAACAAGGAACTTCGCCAACAGAGCCAGGAGTTGAAAGACAACTGTAAGTCTCCAGAAACAGAGCTCAGACACGCATGTTGAACTCCAAAAAACTCAGAATCTGCAGGAGACTGGAGTCTCTGACAGAGATCAGTACGGCATTGGAGCAGAGGGTCATTGTCCTGAATTAAGAGGATGAGTCTGAAAGTACAGAAGGGCTGTAGGGAGACAGAACTGCTTCAACTTAAAGAGCAGAACCAGAATGTGGCCTCAGAAAATGAGAAAATGGGCGTCAGGCTGAAGACCACTCTTGATCATCTTGATCAGCTTCCAGGCACAAATTTCAGTACAAGAGAAAAAAATGGAGAAACTAACTCGGGGAGACCGGGACAGAACAGAGCAACTGGAGCATTTGAAGAAGGAAAATGAACAGCTGCTTTTCAGTTTGACTAAACAGAGGGAGCACCAGCAGAAGCTTGAACAAACTGTGGAGGAAATGAAACAAAAGGAAACTGAATCAACCTGGAAGCACCAGAAGTTCACGAACCAGATTGGTGACCTGATGAAGAGGCTAGATGAGAGCAAGTTTTTTCTATCAGGAGCTACAGAGGGAGAAGACCAGATTAGAAGGAGAAAAAGAATGCTTGAAGAAGGAAAATGAGAGGCTACTGTGTTATGTGTGTGAGGATTCTGATTCTAATCTTCTCTCTAACCCTACTCCTGTTCAAGAAGCCCTACAATAAAACTCTGGACTTCTTTTGGGAAATCCTTATTCTCCTACCCAAAACATCCAGGTCCCCATCCTGCCCTCTATTAAAAAGTGCCCCATCTGTCATGGGGTCTTCCCTGATGATGTGGAGGAAAACGTCTTCGAGCAGCACCTACAGACCCATATCCTAGACTGCTCATACTGTGATGAGGTCTTCTCAGAGATTGAGCAGCAAGTGTATGATGACCATGTGTTCTGCCATTCACTTTAAAAGTGTCACAACTGCTTGGCCTTGGGTAGAGTTCGCCAGAAAGTCCCTCTTAAGAGCAGTGAGTCAAGATTGGTTCTAAACCTAAAACTACTAAAGTCACTCAATCCTTCCTTCTCTGGACATGGTGTCCTGATGACTCATCTTTGAGACACTTGTTAACCTTCATCCTTTTGAATCAATCTCTTAGCTCAGATAACCACTCAGGCTTTGCTACCCTGTAGCCTTTACCTTTCTGAAAAGAGACCCGATGAACCTGCCCCAGAGTGAGGCTGTCCTGGCTTTATAGACCAGAGCCTGACTTGGGCGCTGAAGTGATTGGACCTCTCTGTTGTCCAAACTGCTGTTGAATTGGTCAAGCCAAGATGAAACTGGTCCAAATGAATTTGGACTATTCTCAATTATAGCCCTGCATCTAGAAGGCATTTGAGGACATGAACATTTTGCTTCCTTCAAGATTCATATAAAATGCTGCTTCCTTTGCCTTTCTTGATTCCCCAAGGAGTTATTTTTTTTTTGCGCATATGCTATATATAATTTTATGTAAAGAGAATTTTTATTATTCAAGTAAAAATTAAGCTTCTTAAGGGCAATGATTATTATATTTGCATTCATAGCACATTGCAAAGTGTTTGATACATATAACAAGTATTTCATAAATGTTTGTTGATAAATTGATTAATCTTCACAATAACAGTAAAGTAGGTACTATTAATATGTCCATCTTATAGAAAAGGAAACTAAGACCTAGAAATGTCTAGAGATATGCCGAATTTCTATTATCTCTTTGGGAAAGCGTCCCAGAAACGATATTGTTGGGTCAAAGGGTATGCACAATTTTGTAGCCCTCTGGGCATAGTTCCAAATTGCTCTCCAGAAATGGTTGCATCAGCTCGCAGTTCCATCAACAAAGAATGAGTGTTCCAACTCTTCCACATCTACTCTAACATTTATCATCTTCCTGTTTGTCATGTTAGCCAATCTGATAAGTGTGATGTGGTATCTCAGAGTTGTTTTGATTTGCATCTCTCTAATCAGTAATGATTTAGAGCATTTTTCATATGACTATAGACAGCTTTAATTTCCTCCTCTGAAAAATCGATTTATCCTTTCATATCCTTTCACTATTTATCAATTGGGGAATGACTTGTATTCTGGTACATTTGACTCAGTGCTCTATATATTTTACAAATGAGACCTTTATCACAGACATTAGTTGTAAAAATTCTTTTCCAGTTTTCTGATTCCCTCCTAATCCAGGTTGCATTGGGTTTGTTTCTGCAGAAACTTTTCAATTTAATGTAATCAAAATTTTTCATTTTGCACTTCATAATGTTTTCATTCTCTTGTTTAGTCAAAAATTCTTCCCTTCTCCATAAATCGGACAAATACACTATTCCTTGCTCCACTAATTGGTTAATACTTTCAATTTTTATACCTACATCATGTACCCATTTGGAATGTATTCTTGTGTACAGTGCTGGACATTGGTCTATGTCTAGTTTTCCCCACACTATTAGCCAGTTTTCCAAGCAATTTTTGTCAAACAGTGAATTCTTATCCCAGAAGCTGGGGTCCTTGGGTTTATCAAACTATAGATTGCTGTATTCATTGATTACTATGTCTTGAGTACCTAACCTATTCCACTGACCTATCCCTCTGTTTCTTAGCCAGAACCAAGTGGTTTTGAAATTGCGGCTTTACAATACAATTTGTGATCTGGTAAGGGTAGGCCATCTTCCATAGCATTTTTTTCATTAGTTTCCTTGATATTCTGGACCTTTTGTTCTTCTGGATGAATTTTGATATATTTTCTTCTACCTCGAGAAAATAATTATCTGGTAGCTTAATTGATATGGCACTGAATAAGTACATTAATTTAGGGAGAATTGCCATTTTTATTATATTGACTCAGCTTACACACTAGCAACTGATGTTTTTCCACTTACTTAGATCTGACTTCATTTGTGTGAAAAGTGTTTTGTAATTGTATTCATGTAGTGTCTGGGTTTATTTTTCCAGGTAGAATCCATGATATTTTACAGTGTCTACCGTAGTTTCAAATGGGATTGTCTTTCTGTCTCCTACTGTTAGACTTTTTAACAAATATATATGAATGCAGATGATTTATCTGAGCTTGTTATGTAACCTGCAAGTTTGCCAAGTTTGTTTATTATTTTAATTAGTTGTTTAGTTGATTCTCTGGGATTCTCCAAGTCTATCATCATATCATATTCAAAGAGTGATAACTTGGTTTCTTCTTTGCCTATTCTAATTCCTTCAATTTCTTTTTCTTCTCATTGCTTCAATTAGCATTTCTAATACAGTATTGAATAACAGCGGTGATAATGGACATTCTTGTTTCACCCCTGATCTTAATGGAAACTCATCTAGCTTGTCCCCATTGCATATAATGCTTGCTGATGGTTTTAGGTAAATACCGATTATTATTTTACATTAAGTTCCATTGATTCATATGCTCTCCAGTGTTTTCAATAAGAAAGAGTTGTATTTTGTCAAAAGCTTTTTCTGTGTCTATTGAGATAATCATGTGTTTTCGGTTACTTTTGTTGTTGATATGATCAATAATGCTAATAGTTTTCCTAATACTGAACCAGTCCTGCAGTACTGGCATAAATCCTACCTGATTATAAGATATTATTCTCATGATAAATGGCTGTATCCTTTTTAATAATACTTTATTTAAAGTTTTGCATCTATATTCATTTTAGAAATTGGTTTATAATTTTATTTCTCTATTTTGGCTCTTCCTGGTTTAGGTGTGAGAACCATATTTGTATCATAAAATGAATTTTGGCACGACTCCTTCTTACACAATTGTTCCATATAGTATATATAGCATTGGACTTAATGATTCCTGAAATATTGAATAGAATTCACTTGTACATCCATCTAGCTCTGGATCACTTATTTAATTTGCTTTTCTGAGATGGGTTTTTTTAAGTATTCAACTTTCACTTCTGTTAATCTGGGCTGTTTATATCTTTTAAAAATAATCATCCATCTCATTTAGATTGTCAGATTTATGGGCATACAGTGGAGTGAATTAATTTCTAATTATTGTTTAATTTCTCCCCCGTTGCAGCTTACTTTACCTTTTCCATTTTTGATATTGGTAATTTGGTTTTCTTCTTTCGTTGATTTAATCAAATTGACCAAAGGTTTATCAGTTTTATTGTTTTTTTCATAAAACCAGCTCTTAGTTTCATTTATCAGTTCAATAGTTTTCTTAATTTCAGTTTTATTAATCTCTCCTTTGGTTTTCAGTATTTTTAGTTTGATTTGTACATGCAGATTTTCAGTTTGTTCATTTTCTAACTTTTTCAGCTGCATGCCTAATTCATTGATCTCTTCTTTCTCTATTTTATTCATGTAGGCTTTCAAACATATAAAACTTGCCCTAAGAACTGCTCTTTCAGGATCTCATAAGATTTCTTAGATTGTCTCATTATTGTCATTCTCTTGAGTGAAATTGTTGATTGTTTCTAAAATTCATTGTTTAACTCACTCATTCTTTAGGATTAGATTGTTTAGTTCCAGATTAATTTTTGGTTTATTTTTTCATGGCCTTTAATTACATATAATTTTTGTTGCGTTTTGATCTGAGAAGGATGCATTCAATATCTCTGCCTTTCTGCAGTAGATTGTGAGGTTTTTATGCCCTAGTACATGGTCAATTTTTGTATATATGTAATGTACTGCTGAAAAAAAGGTGTATTCCTTTCTATTCCCATTCCATTTTCTCCAGAGATCTATCATATCTACCATATCCAGAGTTTTATTCAACTCACTAACTTCTCTCTTCTTTATTTTGAGGTTAGGTTTATCCAGTTCAGAGAAGGGGAGGTTGAAGTCCCCCACTAGTACGGTTTTGCTGTGTATTTCTTCCTGTAATACTCTTAACTTCTCCTCTAACAGTTTGGATGCTATATCACTTGAAACATATATATTTAGTAATGACATTGCTTCCTTTTTTATGGTATTTTTTAGTACAAAGTCGTTTTGTTCCTTATCTCTTTCGATTAGATCTAATTCTGCTTTTGCTTTGCGACTAGGATTACTTCCCCTGCATTTTTTACATCAGCTGAAGCACCATATATTCTTCTGCAACCTTTTACATTAACCTGTATGCCCCTGTTTCAAATGTGTTTCTTGTAAACAACATATTGCTGGGTTGTGGTTTTTAATCCATTCTGCTTTCTATCTATGTTTTATTGGAAACTTCATCCCCTTCACATTCACAGTTATGATTACTATCTGGGTCTTTTCCTCCATCCTCTTTCCCCCTTCCATTTATGCTTTAAGTTCTCCTTTTTCACTTCCCCTCCAGAATAGAGTCTTAATTTTTGACCACTTCCTCCCTCAGTCTTCCTTCCCTTCTTTGACCCCCCTCCATTTCCCCTTTTAATCACTTTTCCCCTTTCTACTTTTTCCCTCCCTTTTTGCCTCCCCTTCTTTTCTTACCCCCTTCCCCTCCCACTGCCTATAGAGCTAGTTGTATTTCTATACTTAACTGAGTCTTTTGGTGCCTCCTTGAACCCAATCAAATGAGAGTAACTCTCAAACAATGCTCATCTTCTCCCCCTCTTTCCCTTTGCTTTAATATATTTTTCTATCTCTTCCTGTGATACAGTTTACCTTTTTCTGGCTCCTCCTTTTCACATCACCCATTACAATCACTGCACACCCTTAAATCTCTTTTTTATCATGACATCATTTACTTTATACCACTCCCTATCTAGGTATATCCCTTTTATGTATCGTAATAAATATATAATTCTCAAGATTAGCAAGTATCATCTTCCCTTAAAGGGATGTAAATGATTTGCCCACATTGAAAAACAAGTTTTTTTCCCTCCTTACCTTTTTCTGCCTCTCTTGAGACCTGCATTTGTAGATCGTTTTTTCTCTTGACCTCTGGTCTTTTCTTCAGGAAGGTCTCAAAATCCATTATTTCATTGAAATTCCAATTCCTTGACTGAAATATTATGGTCAGCTTGGCTGGGTAATTGATCCTTGGTCGTAGTTTCAGCTCCTTTGCCTTATGGAATATAGTATTCAAATTCCTTTGATATTTTAATATAGAAGCTGCAAGGTCCTGTGTGATCCTGACTGTGGCTCCTTGATATGTGATTTGTTTCTTTCTGGCTGCCTGCATTATTTTCCCCTTCAGTTGTTAGTTCTGGGATTTGACAATGATTTTCCTTGGTGTTTTTAGTTTGGGATTCCTTTCAGGAGGTGAATGGTGGATGCTTTCGATGACTATTTTGCCCACTGAATTTAGGACTTCTGGGCAATTTTCCTTGATGACTTCTTGAAAGATATTGTCCAGGCTATTTTTTTCATCATGGCTTTTTAGTAGACCAATTATCCTTAAATTTTCTCTCCTGGATCTATTTTCCAGATCAGTTGTTTCTCCAATTAGACATTTTACATTTTCTTCTATCTTTTCATTCTTTAGATTCTGTTTCACTGATTCTTGATGTCTCATAGAGGCATTAGTTTTTACTTGCCCAATTCAAATTGTTATCAAATTGTTTTTTCAGTTAATTTTTCCATATCCTTTTCCACCTGTCCAATTGTTCCTTTTAAGAGTTATTTTCTCCAGTTACATTCTGTACTTCCTTTTCCATTTCTCCAATTTTCCTTTTAAACTTTTTTGTGATTTCTTTTTTTTCATATGTTTAAAATGGTGGGTCAATTTTTCTTCAATTTCTCTAATTTGACTTTTAAAATCCTTCCTGAGCTCTTCCAAGAAGGCTCTTTGTGCTTCAGAGAAGTTCATATTCTGTTCTGACATTTCAGATGGTAGTACTCTCAATGTTGACCTGTTTGCTGTTTGTGTTTTGGTCCTTGTCCCCATAGAAAGATTCTATGATCTTTTCTGCTTTGCTTCTTCCTCATGAGGTTCACACTTTTCCTGACTTTTAAAGTAGATTTCTGCGTCTGGGGCACAGGGGCTCTGTCCCACAGTTCTTGTGCCTAAAACTTGAGGCTTTGTGTGCTGTGGCCTTTGTTTCTTTCAACTAAAAGCTAAAGTCCTGCAGCTTACCTGGTGCTGAGCTGGTTTTTGTTGAACAGCAGAGGTCAAGTGAATTCTTTTTGAGTTTCCCCAGAGTTACCCTGTAGTTAGCTGAGTTAAGTGTGGGGGAGGGGTGATCTGGCCACAACGAGTCTCCTCTGCTGAGTTAGAGAATAGGCAAGCTCAGCAGCTGGTGATCCTATCTTTGCTAGTGTCTTCCCAATTCCCCTGGGGTGCTGAGGCACACCTGGTTTCCTGGTGTTGACGGTTACAGGCTTCACACCTCTGGGGTTCAAGACCTTCTCCTGGTTTGCTGATGTGAGTCTGTCTGGAACGGTTCTAGATCTGCCGTGGTCCCCTTCAGGCACAGCAAGAGGGACCTTCTTTAGCGATTTTCCTAGCCTCATGGGCTAAGAGACTGTTTACCCCTTCTACTGCTCCCACTGTTGCAGGATTTTTCCCAGGGATATATTCTCAGGGCTTGTCAAGTTCAACAAAGGGAGGGAGAAAGCAATTACTGATCATTCCACCATCTTGACTTCAGGAACCAGAACTCCAGGATTTTCCCCTTTTGATCACTGACTGCCTCTCTGACTCACTCCACTCTGATGTTGGTTCCTATGGAGGCTGAATTTCAACCTCCCAGGATAGGCAACTTATGGTATATCAGGCCAGGTATCTCCCCTAAGTGTCTTTTGGGTGAATAGAAGTGATTCCAAGTGGGTGCTGGGCTCTTTCACTAAGATTTAGTGGAGTGCCCCACATCTGTCACATGCATTATGTTTTGTCCCACTTTCTTATCCTACTTTTTTTGTTCCTTAGTTCTTAACCACAGCACCAACAGTCCAGAGATTTTCAGTGTTGGGGCTGATATTTATAGTTCGCATCTCTAACATTCTAGGAGGAATTGGAGTGGGATGTGGCATTGAGTCTAACCATTTGTTCTATGCTTTTCTCTATATTCCCTTATCTTGTATAAAGATCTTTTGCAATAGAGAAAATCTTACTCAAAAAGTCTTACACAAGCTTCTATAATCTGAATCACTGCATATGATATCTATTCCAGCCTGAAAAAGACTTTAATAGCTTGAATTCAGTGTCCAAATCACCAGAAAAAGGTAGGAGATACTAGGGTGGTGGTAACATTTTGTAGTTGACATGGGTGGGCATTGCTGCTGGTAAAGTGGGGGATATGATAGGGATATTGAGTGACTTCAGTGTAGAAGACAGTTAATGTGCTTTTTTTTGTTGTTGATTCATCATTTAGTTCATATATTTCGAATTCCAGGTACTATGGGATCATGGTTCCAGATAAAATTTCCCAATTTTTGCACATAACTGCAGTTTTGGAGAGGTTTGAGAGGTTAAGGAAAGCAAAGAAAATATTTAATGATCAACCTGGTCAATCATGTGACTCAAAAATTTTGGCTATGATTTTTTTTGCAGCCTCTGAGAAAGCATGCGGAAACTAAAATGTGAAAAAGATCTACAAGTTCTAAAGATTCTTCTAAAATTAGACATGAGAAATCTGAGAGAAAAAAAGTTGAAATTAATTAGAATGTATCATTTATGTTGTCTAGTGATAAAACTCTGTCAAGAATGATTTTTTTTCTATCATTGCATTTCATACATTCATAACATTTATGGTTAGAATGGTTCATAGAGACCATTTAGACCAATCTAACTTTACGCATGAGTAAAGAGAGTCAATTTTCATTTATTAGGTATTTTGTGCCAGGAACTATGCTAAGGCAAAGATAATAAAGCAAGTTATTGAACTTTACTGAATAAGAGCTGATATACTCTGATTTAAAATCAAACACTCTTCTTACTACAGTAGCTAACATTTCTGTACTTCTTTAAGATTTACAAAATACTTTCTGAACAACTTTATGGTATATATATATATATATATATATATATATATATATATATATATATATATATATATATATATATATATATATATATATATATATAGTCTAAGTATCTCCATTTTACTAGTGAAGAAACCAAGGTTCAGAGAGTTTAAGGGACTTGAGCACAGCTTATTTAGAACTATAATTAAAAGCCAAGTTTCCTGAACTAATGCCAGCTTTCTTTTCACTATATCAGTACTCCATCCGCATTCATTTTAGTAAAATGGTAGTCTGTTTTGGGATATAAAACCTCTCAGTTCAGGTTTTATTAGAAAATTTTCTCAAGCTTTTGCTAAGATCTTAGTATTTTAAAATGTTTTCTTAAACTTTGACTGAAGCACCACTAATTTTTATTTATTTTTTTGGCATTTTTAACAGTTGAGTAATTTTCTAATTACTAATTTCTGATTGTTTTATTTTATTCCTATAAATGTTTTGTTTTAATCAGCCAGATTTCACTTTCTCACTCTTCCCTCATTCCTCCTAACAAATGAGAACATTAGACAAACAAAACTCACCAAAACATGCAATTAATAACCAATCAAATATATAATCGACAAAGCTAATTTTCTTTAGCCATGTTAAAACAAATCTATCTCATTCTGTATTTAGTCCATCATTTACTCTATCAAAAAATGGTTAATATGTTTCATTATTGGTGCTCTGAAATCCTGGTTTGCTCATTAGATTGATAAGAGAAAGCACAGCAGTTTTTCATCACATGTATATAGTATAACTGATATAGAGTATATCCATTCTGTAATTTATGAATATCCTCTCACATTCCCATTTATTGCCCTCTCAAAGAGCAATAAAGACTTTTTCTTTGCATCTTTACAGTTTGTTTTGCCTAGAATTATCCCTCCATTATTCTGCTTAATCCTCTAAATTACCATCCCCACTTCTCTTCTCTTACTCTTATTTTCTTGTTAAATTTGTTAAATTAAATTTATTTCTATGCACAACTGTATCAGTACATGTGTATGTGTGTTTGTTTCTGTGTATTTTTCTTTTTACCAGTTCATACGAGTGAGATTTTTATGAGCTGTTGCACTGTGTGTAAATATTTACTTACATACCTTTCTTTTGTGAGATACTTTGCTTATCTTTCCCTTTCACCTCTCCCCCTGTGTTTTTCTTACCCTTGCTTTCCACTCTTTCCCTAAGATTACAAAAAATATGACAGAACTACTCCCACCTTTTCTCTAATGGTACTCCTATAACCTGTGATGTTGATAAGGTTCTAAAAGGGCACATATATCATCTCTCCATATTTGCACACAAGCAGTTAATCCTTGTGTAATCTTTTATCCTTTTTGTGTTTCTTTTGACTCTTGGGTTTGAACATCAAAGTAACTACATGTCTCTGATCTTCTAACTGGGAACGTGTGCAAAACCTCTATTGTATTAAAAATCCATTCCCCCACGACTGTAGCATTATACTTAACTTTCTAGATAATTTATTCTTACCTACAAGTCCATATCCTTTGTCTTCTAAAATACAATATTTAAACTTTTCCATTCCTTTATAGTGGTGGCTGCTAAATCATTTGTAATCCTGAATATGACTCATTAGTATTTAAATTCTTTGTTTTTGACTGTTTCTGCCTAACTAGGTTTTCCTTGGGGTGACAAATCTGAATTTTAGCTATGGTACTATTGAGAATTTTCATTTGGGGGTCTTCTTTTAGTAAAGGGCTGGGAAATTCTTTCTCTTTCAATGAGATTTGGGAAGTATTCTTTTAAGACTTCTAGAAATATGATGACTACATTCATTTTTTTTGGTTGTGTATTCAGATAGGTCAGTGATTTTCAGCTCTTTTTCTCCTCAATCCATTTTCCAGTAAAATTGTCTGGTTGTGAGATATCTCACATTTTCTTCTACTTTTCCAGTGTTTTTATTTTGTTTTAAATTTTTCAGTAATTGTGTATTCCTCAAAACAAGATTTGTATTGTGAGGCAGTCCCTGCCCTCGAGTAGCAGACATTTTATTAGGTGTGGCAGTAATAATGATGGTTGTATTAGAATATAACAGATTCAGATAACTAAATAGAGGATACATGCAAAAGAAATGCAAAGCAGTTAGGGAAAGGAAAGATTGGTCTAATAGAGTGATTTCTCAAGAACAGTTCTTATATGAGTGAGTCCCAAAGACAACTACTATATCTACACATAAATTTTTATTTTCTTGGCCAAACATTCTAAATTTATCAATGCCCTTCCTACCGCATTCCAAAAAATAATTTTCTGTTGACATCTTTTTGGAATAAGATGGACTAGATAGGTGGGACCATCTTTTAAAAGAGAAGAAGTTTTTTTTTTTTTTAAAGTTTGGAGAGATAGTTTAAAGTAGTCATACTATAAAGTGATGATGATGATGATGATGATGCTGATGCTGATGATGATGATCGAATAGCTCATTTTGTGCTTTCCTATCTGATTTAAAAAAGACTTACTAACTTGTTAAAGGAGAAAAGAATTGAATATGAGGTTATAAAGGTAAAATTTCACTTAACCTATAGTCAAAAGGAGTCATTCAGAATTTTATGCAAGGGGATGATGGTGTGTTTTAGGAAGATTAATATGACAATGATGTGGAAAAGAGATGAAAATATCAAAATAGATGAAAAACAAGACACAGGGAAGGGATGTTGATTTAGACTAGAGTAGAAACATTAGCAATGGAAAGGATAGACACAAGTATTATGAAATAATATGCTGTGGAATAATATTATAACATATGGAATATATTATAGTATATTCATATGAATGCTCTTGATATTGATATACCAGTAATAAATAATATTCAAATACATGAATATATAAAAATATATAATGAAATAATATTCTTATGGAAAAAGAAATGATGTGGTTTTTGGAGAACAAACTCCAAGGTTTTAAGACCATAAATTGGAGGAATAATAGTACCACTGTTATAGAGAGATAATTGTTGGGTTTCATGCTGCTCAAGATCATGGGACTGTTATTTTCAGCCTAGTGTGTCTAAAATTTAACATAATTTTTATAAGACGTAAGTAAATGTTTAATGAATTGAGTTGTACTCTGGAAGAAAAATTAGTTCAAAAAAGTGGTTCAGAGATAAATTTATTAAGCTGTGCACACCCCTTTGATCTGTTGTTAATATTGTTAGAACTATACTGCAAATAAAGAAGAAAAGGTCTTGTGTACAAAACTATTTCTAGTAATTCTTTTCATTATAAAAATAATTGATTTTGTTTTATTTATGGGATGATAAAAATAGAAAAAAAAAACCCACAAAACATTTTGTGCAGCATTTCTATGGTACAAGTGAATGTTCTGCAAATGAGCCATAACACAGCTGAGGAATAATGAAGATGACTAACCATTCAAAATAGAATATTTACTGATTACACCATAACTAATGTGATCAGAAAGATATATCTTGAATACTAAGAACCACAAGAACAAGTTGTGGAGATAATTTTAATGAGAGAATATCCAAAAAGGTCTTAGTCCCTGACTCAAATGCAGATATTCCCAGATTGCACTCAGAAACCACAGGAAACAGGAGAAACTAGATTTCATGAATGATAATTTCAGTAGAGATGACCCATCTTAACTAATAGATGATGAAAATCTTTCTAATCATCCTTGGTGCCAGAAGAACTGAGGTTGAGCCAGAAATAAACTTGTAGAGAAAGAGTCCAAGCAGCTGATCCACTCTATTCCCTAGTGACTTTCAAATGAGAATTGCTTTGAGTTGCTGTTTAGGGAAGAGAAAATGACTGTTTTTCCATCTCTGACCAGGATGCTATGTTTCTCTGTTGCTTTCGTATATCTTCTTTTCTGGTCTTAGGTGAAGGAGTTGTTGTGGACTGGCTGTTTAGCATGCTAGAATTCCAAGAAAAGAGGCACACAAAGCCAGAGTGAGCAACTTAAGCTTTAATGATGGATTAGTTTATAGGAGCCTCTGCAATTCTCACCTTGTGACATATAGTAAACAAGCAGGGCATATGCATGGAAGTTCATATAGGAATTTGGCCCTGAAGCTATTTGTTTCACTAAAACTGCTTAAAGAGAAAAAGGGCAGAAAGATATAGGATGCATAAATGTTCAACCAAGATAGAGCTGACGCCTAGCCACACATCATTCTTGACCTAGCAAGAAAACATACATACATACATAAATACATACACACATACATAATATACATAAAATGCCTCCAGGGCTCCATGAACGGAAGGTATTCAAGAGTTTTGGTTGCCATGACATTTATAAATTGTATGTATAGAGCACACCCACAGTATCAGCACATGCACAGCATAAGCACAGATGAAGAACACACAAAATAAATATAATAAAATATTAATTAAAAATATTACATGGCCTCAGTTTCATTAACAAAAAAATTTAAGTTAGAAGAGTCATCTTCTCAGTGATTTAACTCTCCAGAGTGTTCCTCCATGACAAGCACAGACATACAGACCCAGCAGTCATAGCTTTTTTCCTCATGTGCCACACAATGTACCCAATTGAGGTGTCAGTTCTCATGTCCCCAGTGGGATCAGGTTAGATAGCAATAGTAGTGCAATAGTGAAGTTAACAGCAGTTCAGCATTTAATAGGTTATTGGACAGAGCACTCTCTAGTGCTAGGTAAACATATCATTTACAGTGGGGATTTTTGCAACAGCAGAAATGGGTTTCATCAGACTATTGTGGGTTCATCCCTTTATAAGTGTAAATGTTCTAAGGGTCACAGGGATATCTATTCTAATAGCCTCAGCACTTGGTAAGGCTTGAATAATAAAAAAATAATTAAAGCTAATAGCTGCTTCCTAGTAAGGTATAACACCTTTCAGATTCTTTGAATAATTGTGAGAAAAATCTAGGGAACTTCCATATTCAGGGATGTTGATACTGCCACAAAACCCAACCAAATTCTTAATTAGATAAAGCAACAGCTAATTTATATAGGAGAGAAAGGTCTGGAATATATAGTGCACTAGCTTGTGCTACTTAGTGCATTAGGTGTAATGAAAGTGGCTTACTGTTCATTGCACCATCTCACTCTTCCTCTTTCCTTGTAATAGGAATCAGCAGGTCTAAACACTGAGCAAGATGGGGGATAACCCCCACTCCCACTATTTTAAAAATTCTAAGAAAATTTGGAACACTTTCATTGTAGTGGGAATAAAGGAAGCATGAACTTTGTTGAGTGCACAACCTATATTTTACTTGATCAAACTACACTGAGAAATTTTACAGTATTTCCTGGTCCTTGCAACTTTTGGGGATTTATTGTCCATATTCCCCTTTGAGGGGAGTATTGTGCAGTGGATCATCAATATAATGTTCACAGTGAGTGCCTATCAAGATCAGTATGGTATCCAGATTACAAGCAATCAGACTATGCCATGTGGCGGGGCTGTGTATATATCCCTAGAGTAGGAACTGGGAAATCCATTGCTGTCCACTCCATATAAATGCAAACTGCTTCTGTGATTCCTCTGCCAAGGGAACACTAAAGAAAAGCATTAACTGAATCCTATACAATATATCATTGTCCACTTTCATAATGCAACGTTAATTCTATTTTCTAGGGTTGGAGGACCCCCATAATCATCAAAGGAAACCAGGAAACCTATCTGAATTTCCATTAATAAGGGTACATTCAGTCACAATGCCTACAAGGGCACAAACTCTCTGCTTGTTGCTGCCATTACCAAGGTAAGGTGTTTTCTTCATATGGTCTCTGGTTCCTCCTCCAAAACTGCTCTAAGGTTTGATAATATTATGATAATATTAACATAATGAAATAATTTTGTAGTCTCAATATCCTATATAAATACTCTATCAATTATAAGGCCTCATGGTCAGTGTAATTTGTAATTTCAATGATGACTTAAAATTATTTCTCACTAGAGTAGTGTTATGCTAGCATACATTATTCAGTCAAAAGTCATCAATAGGCTGTGTATTTTATATTTATTACAGTAAAAATGGACATTTTTTCCCTTTTCAATGAATTTTCTATAAGGAAAAAAGAGAAAAATATGTCGGCATCAAAACTGTTCCTTATTTCTGTTTGATTTCAAGTATTAGTCCTAGTCAGAAGCCAATCACGTAGAAATATTCATTATGAACCACAGGTTATTGCAGCAAGGCTCAGACATACTTGGGAGGGAAAATTTCTTTTTTTTCTACCAAGATGGGGAAACTAAAAGAATTCTTCCTTTACTTTTCAAGGTTATTCTCTTGACTTTCCCAGAGAAGCACATCCACTTGTAACTGCCTTTTTTCTGCAGGAACACATGACATTTCCCTTGTATGATGAACTAGTGACCTAATAAGCGATATCAGACACATACTTGAAATCAAAACATAAAGTTAGAAGTCAAGATATCTTCTGGAAAAATAAGCAAACAAAAAAAAGCTGAAAAGAACTTAACAATAGAAAATTACTATGATTAAAGGGAAGATCAAAACACAAAATCAAGAGGAAACAGCATAATCAAAACTGCTACAACAAAGTTTCAAAAAAATCTGAATTGGTCTCAAACAAAAGAAAAGAACTCCTAGAAGAGCTCAAAAAGGATTTTCAAAATCAAAGAAGAAAGACAGAGAAAAAAATTAGAAAAGAAATGAGAATGATGCAAAAATGTCATGAAAAAAGAGGCAAAGACATAATAAATGAGACACAACAATATTGAATAAAACATCTTAAAGAACCAAAAAATATCAAAAAATAAAAGAGGAAAATAAAAATCCATAAAGGGAACTACCTAAAAAGCAGAACTGGCCACATGGAAATTAGAAAAATCCATTGAAGAAAAAAACTCCTTAAGGAGTTCTGGTAGAACTGGTCAAATGGAAAAGGGGATACAAAAGTGCACTGAAGAAGATAACTTCTTATTAAAAATTAGAATTGGACAAGTGGAAGATGAGACTCCATGAGACATCAAGAAACAAATACATCCATAAGAATAAATAAAAAGAAAATGTGAGACACATTATTGAAAAGATAACTAACCTGGAAAATAAATTAAGAATAGGCAACTTAAGAATCACTGTACTATGAGAAAGCCATAGATATCATCTTTCATGAAATTATCAATGAAAAAGGTCTTGCTACTCTAGAACCAGAGGGTAAAACAAAAATTGAAAGGATCCAGCAATCACTTCCTGGAAGAAATATCAAAATGAAAACTTCTAGAAATATTATAGTCAAATTTGAAAACTCCAAGGTCAAAGAGAATATACTGCAAGTTAGAAAAAAATAAATCAAATGCTGTGGAGTCAAAGCCAGGATAATACAAGATCTTACAATTTCTATATTAAAGTATCTGAGGTCTTGAACTATGATATTTCAGAGGGTGAAGGAGTTGGGAATACAACAAAGAATCATCTTCCCAGAAAAAAAAAAGCAAAGAACTGAGTATAATCCTTCAAGGGAAAGTGGATGTTCAATTAAATAGAAAACTTTCAAGGATTTCTGAAAGAAAGGACAAAAACTGAATTGAAAATTTGACTTTCAAATACAAGACTCAAGAGAGGCTCAAAAAGGTACAAAGATAAGAGAAATCACCAGGGATTCAATAAGGTTAAACTGTTCACCTTCCCATATGGGAAGGTAATACTTAAACACCCAAGAACTATCTAATCATTAGGGTAGTTAGAAGGAGTATACATAGACAGAGGGCATGGGGTGAGTTGAATATGACAGGATGGCATTTAAAAATAAAATTAAAGAGTGAAAAAAAGAAATGCAATGGGAAAGAGGGAAAGTGAAAATAGAATGGGGTAAATTACCTTACATAAGATAGCCATGAAAGATCCTTAAAACTAGATGGTAAAATAAGGGGCATAGAAGGAAGCACTTTAACCTTACTCTTATCTGAATTGGTTCCAAGAGGTAATAATATGTGCACTCATATGGGTATAGAGATCTGTCTTACCTAACAGAAAAGTAGGAGGTGAGTGGGATAAGACAAGAAGGAGAGTGACAGTAGGGAAAGTAGTTGGAGGGAGGGGACAAGAGTCAGAAACAAAATACTTTTGAGGAGGAATGAGATGAAATAAAAGACAGCAAGATAAGCAGTCAATTAGAATGTCAGGAAATGCATAGTAATCATAATTGTGGAAAAATTGATAGCAAATTTCTCTGATAAAATTTTCATTTCTCAGATATATGGATAACAGTCAAATGTATAAAAATAAAAAAAAAACATTTTCCGTTTGACAAATGGTCAAACGACATGAACAGGCAGTTTTCAGATGAGGAAAATAAAGCTATTTAGTTGGAGGAAAAAATTCTCTAAATTACTATTGAGTAGAAAAATGCAAATTAAAAAAAGTCTGAGGTATCAGACAAAACCTATTAGATTGAATATTCTCATGGAAAGCAAAAATGAAAAATGTTGGAGGGGACGTGGGAAGACTGGGACACTAATGTATTGTTGGTCAAGATGTGAACTAATTCAACCATTCTGGAGAACATTCTGGAACTATGCTTTAAAGGCTTTAGAAAATACATATTCTTAATCTCAGTCTTAGCTTTCAAAATCTAACTTTAAAATCACAATTCCAAGAAAGGCTTTGCTGACTGACCAGAATTGTTTTTGCTACTAGCCCAAGAACATAGCCTGCCTTGGACTTTGTGTCAATAGTCCTTGAGCCTGAACATTGCTGCATGGTTTAAAAAATATTAACTCCTCCTTACCTAGATCACTGGCATATGGTGAGAATGACATGAATTATGTCACCATTGAGCAGAAAAGTGCAGCTGGGTGGTGCAGTGGATAGAGTACCAGTTCAGGAGTCAGGAGGACCTGAGTTCAAATCTCACCTCAGACTTTTGACACTCACTAACTGTGTGACCTTGGGCAAGTCACTTAATCCCAGTTGTCTCATCCTGGGTCATCTCCAGTCATCTTGATGAATATCTGGTCGCTGGATTCAGATGGCTCTGGAGAAGTGAGGCTAGTGACCTGAACAGCCCTTCCTCACTCAAAACAAAGTCAAGTGCAAGTCATGTCATTATTTCTCTAATGGCATAGTCTTCTTCTACAACGAAGAACGAACACACACACCACTATTAGATCTGTATCCTAAAGAGATTTTAAAAGAATACAAAGGACCCTTGTGTATGTAAATATTTTTCACAGCTCTTTTAGTGGTGGAAAAGAATTGGAAATTGAGGGGATGTCCACCAGTTGAAAATGGCTGAACAAACTGTTTCATATGATTGTCATGGAATGCTTTAAGAAATGATTAGCAGGATGCTCTCAGAGAAACATGGAAAGATTTACATGAACTGATGCAAAGTGAAATGAGCAGAACCAAGAAAACATATTACGAAGAAACAATAATTTGATCAATTGTTACTGAATAACTCTTTTCAGAAAAGAAATGATCCAAGACAATTCCAAAGGACTTACGTAAAAAAAAAATTATCCATATCAAAAGAAAGAATTTGTGGAATATGAATGAAAGTCAAAATATTTTTATCAACTTCATTTTTCCTTTTATCCTCCTCTGTTTTCTTTCACAATATGAATATTATGGAAATATATTTTGCATGACTGAACACATATAATCCGCATTAAATATCCTGCATTCTCAAGATACGGAGGGAAAGGAGGGATGGTTAGAATTAAGAATTCATTTAAAAACGTTAAAACTATTTTACATGTAATTATGGAATAAACATTTTTAAAGAGAAATAATACAGAAGAGAAAACACAAAATGTGACAAAAGATCACACTGGAGAACAAAATGTTGTTATTTCAGTTTGAGATATAAGGTAATCATTTTCAATCCAGTAGCCAGTATTTTGTTTTCCAAATTTGCTGGCATATAGAGTGTAGTACCTTAATAGCATCATCTTTTAGGGACAGGTATGGGTGAGTTTAATTTTGATGATCATTAAAATCCTTAAAAACCGCAATGCCAAGGAATGTTCAAATTATCAAACAGTTGTGTTCCTTTCAAATGTGACCAATGTTATGCTTAAAATTCTGCATTCTATACTTGCAAAATATACAAATCAAGAATTACTAGAAGAGAAGGCTGGTTTTCAAACTGACAGGGGAACTTGAGACCAAATTTCCAGCTTTTACTTGATTATGGAAAAAGTAAGGGAGTTCCAGAAAAAAGATTTACTTCCTCTTCATTGACTACACTAAAACTTTTGGTTGTATGGATTGCAACAAAATTTTGCAAGTTCTCAAAGAGATGGGAAAACCAGATCATCTTACTCTTCTCCTACAGAACCTATATGAAGGCCAAGAATCAACAGTCATAATTAAATGAGAAACTGATTGGTTTAAGATTGAAAAAGGGGGAGGTGGTCTAGCTACACCAGACCGTAGATTGCGTTATAAAGCAGAAAACATCAAAACTACTTGGTGCTGGCTAAGAAATAGAGTGGGGAATCAGTGGAATAGGGTAGCTACACAAGACGTAGTAGGCAATGACTATAGTAATTCACAGTTTGATAAACCCAAAGATTCCAGCTTCTAGGATAAGAACTCACTATTTGACAAAATTTTCTAGGAAAACTGGAAAATAGAATGACAGCAACTAGGCTTAGATCCACATCCTATACCCTATACCAAGATAAAGTCAAAATAGGTACATGATTTAGATATAAAGACTGATACTATAAGCAAACTAGGAGAGCAAAGAATAGTTTACCTGTCAGGTCCATACAAAAGGGAAGAATTTATGACAAAACAAGAGATAGAGAACACTATGAATTGCAAGATAGATAATTTGAAGGTAGATAAGATTGCAAGATAGATAAATTTTTGAACAAACAAAACCAATGCAATCAAGGTTAGAAGGAAAGCAAAAGACTGGGAAACAATTTTACAGCCAGTGTCTCTGATAAAGGCCTCACCTATAAAATATATAGAGAGAATTGAATCAAATTTATATGAATACAAATCATTCCTCAGTTGATAAATGGTGAAAGGATATGAATAGGCAGTTTTCAGAGGAAAAAATTAAAGCTATCTATAGTCGTATAAAGATACTCTATATTGATTAGAGCAATTCAAATTAAAACAATAACTGAGGAAACACATCACACCTATAAAAGTGACTAAGAAAGCAAATGATAAATGTAGAGAAGATGTGAAAAAATTGAAACCTTAATACATTGTTGGTGGAGTTGTGAACTGATCCAACCATTCTGGAGAGCAATTTAGACCTATGCCCAAAGGACTTTAAAATGAGCATATCCTTTGATCCAGCAATAACAGTTCTGCGTCTGTATCCCAAAGAGATTATTAGAAGGGGAAAATGACCCAGATGTACAAAAAACAAGCAAACAAACAAACATTTGTAGGAGCTCTTTTCGTGATGGCGATTATGGGAAATTGTGGTGATGCCCATGCCCCCCAATTGGGGAATGGCTGAAGAAGTTGTGATTGATGAATATAATGAAATGCTAATGTTCCATAGGAAGGGATGAGAAGGTGGATTTCAGAAAAACCTGGAAAGAATTACGTAAAATGACGCTGAGTGGCATGAGCAAACCAGGAGAACACTGTATGCAGTAACAGAAACGTTGTGTAATGACAAACTTTGATATCTCTTCTGAGCAATGCAATGATCTAAGAATTCCAAAAGACTCATTATGGAAAATGCTATTCACACCCACAGAAAGAACTATAGAGTATGAATGCAGATCTAAGCATACTATTTTCTCTTTCGTTGCATTTTTTGTTTCTCAGGGTTTTCCCCTTTTGTTCTGATTCTTCTTTACAATATAACTCATGTGGAAATACATTTAATATGAATGTGCATGGATAGCACATATCACATTGCATTCCATCTTGGGGAAGAGGTAGAGGAGGGAAGGAAAGAAAATTTGGATTCAAACTTTTTTAAGTGAATGTTGCAAACAAAAATTAATTGAAATTTTAAAAAAACAAGGATTGAAAAAGAATATGGCAAGGCTGTATACTGTCACTTTATTTATTTAATTTTATTCAGAGTACGTTATGCATCAAGCTGGGTGAATCAAAAACTGGAATTAACGTTCTCAGAAGAAATATCAACAACTTCACATACGCCAACAAAGTGACTATGATGGCAGAAAGTAAAGAAGAATTAAGAAGCCTCTTGGTAATGGTGAAAGGGGAGAGTGTAAAAACTAGCTGGACATTTAACGTAAAAAACCTTAATACCTTGGCAATTTGTCCCATCACTTCCTGACAAAGAAAGGAAGAAATGGAAGTAGTTTCAGATATTATATTCTTGGGCTTGGAGATCACTGTAGATGATAATTGCAGCCACGAAATTAAAAGATACTCCTTGGAAGGAAACCTATGGCAAATCTGGACAGCATATTAAAAAACAGAGATATCATATCACCAACAGAGGTTCATATAGTCAAAGCATTGTTTGCTTGCTGGTTTTTCTTGTTTTTTGTTTTTGTTTTTTCCAGTAACAATGTATGACTATGAGAGTGGGAATGTAAGGAAATCTTTAGTGCTGCAGAATCAATGCTTTTGTGGTTTGGAAGATAATGGGGGATAAAAGAGCCAGGTGTACTATAATTCTTGGAGTCACGATGAATTGGACCTGACCTAATAACTGAACAATAACAAGCCTGTTCACACCAAACATGAGATAAATTCTTCCTCATTTTTTCATTCTTCTCCCCACTCTTGACAGTGTAGTTTCCTTCTCCTCCCTTTCCATTTTTTATTTTAAGATCGTCAAAACAAAACAGAACTGTTCTTAAGCCCTCTGTCTAATTAAATTTCTTCTGTTACCTTTGATGCTGACTAGGATCTGAGGGAAGACAGTATCTTCAGGTATTAGACTATGAGCAGTTTACCCTTGCTAAGCCCCTCTTTTATGTTTACCTTTTTAAATTTCTCTTGGTCTTGCGTTTGTATTTCAAAAGTTTTACACAGCACTGCTTCTTTAAAGGTTCATTCCCATACTCAATTATAATTATATACAATTATACTCAGCTTTTATTGATAAATTGATCTAGTAAACCTAGATCTTCGTTTTCTGGAAGGTCATATTCCAGTCCTCTGACTCTTTACTTTGATGGGCTGATAAATCATGTGTGATCCTGATTGTGTTTCCTTAATACCCAAAATCTTTCTTTGATTTCTTGAAATACATACATATGTGTGTGTGTGTGAGTGTGTGTGTGTGTGTGTGTGTGTGTGTGTGTGTAACCTAGGAGCTCTAGATTTTAAGTATATTTTTGAGAGTTTTCATTTTGAAATTTCTTTCTTTTAAAATATTTTTTTATTTTCAGTTTGCAACGTTCACATGTATAAGACATTGAGTCCTAATTTTCCCCCATCCTTCTACTCTCTCATTCCCAAAATGGAAAGCAATCTGGTGTAAGCTATACGTGAAGAATCATATTAAGCACATTTGCACATTAGTCATGTCGTGAAAGAAGAATCAGAACAAAAGAGAAAAACCACAAGAAAGGGAAAATAAAAAAGCAACAAAAAAAGAGAAAATAGTATATTTCGATCCACATTCAGATTCCACAGTTCTTTCTCTGGATGTGGATAGCATTTTTATTATGAGTCTTTTGAAATTGTCTTAGATCATTGCATTGCTCAAGAAGGCAAAGGCTGTCAAAGTAGGTCACCTTACAATGTTGCAATTACTGCATACAATGTTCTCTTGGTTCTGTTCACTTCACTCAGCATCAGTTCGTTGCAAGTCTTTCCATGTTTTTTCTGAAATCTGTCTGCTCACCATTTCTTATCAAACAGTAGTATTCTATTGCATTCTTATACAATAACTTGTTCATTCATTCCCCAATTGATGGTCATCCCCTCAATTTTAATTGATTTTAGAAGGCGACCAATGGATTTTACTTTTTCCATTTTGCCTTCTGTTTCTAAGAGATCTAGACATTTTTCTATTGTGATTTTTTTGAAGAAACGGTGTCTGTGATACTTTTTGGCTATGGTATTGAGGTAATGCCATGATTCTTTTAACTTAGTATTTTGCTTTATCCCCAATTGCATGCAAAAATAATTTCTAGCATTCATTTTAAATTTTGAGTTCAAAAATTTTTCCTTCCTTCTTCTCCAGCCACATCGAGGACAAATATTGTGACAAAGGTTATACGTGTGAAGTCATGCAAAACATGTTTCCATGTTAGTCATGTTGTAAAAGAAAACATAGACCAAAAAAAAGCAACCAGACAAAAAGGAAAGTAAAGAAAAATTTTGCTTTGATCTGCATTCAGATTCCATCAGTTTTTTCTCTCAAGATGGATAATATTTTTTATCATAAGTCCTTCAGAATTGTCTTGCATCATTGTATTGCTATGAATAGCTAAGTCATTCACAATTGATCATTTTACATTATTGCTGTTACAGTATATGATGCTTGCCTGGTTCTGCTCATTTCACTTTTCATCATTTCATGTAAGTCTTTCCTGTTTTTTTCTGAGAGCATCCTGCTTGCCATTTCCTATACCACAATAGTTTTTCCTCACAGTTATGTACCAAAATCTGTTTATCCACTCCCCAATTGATGGGTGGCCCTTAAATTTTCAATTCTTTCACACCACTAAAAGAGCAAATATTTATATACGTATGTGTGTATGTATGTATATAGACAGAAAGAGATAGATGGAGATATCTACCTCTATCTCTATCTTTAAGTAAATGGGTTCTTTTCCTTTCTGTCTTTTTAATCTTTTTGGGATTATAGATTTAGTTGTGGTATTGCTGGGTGAAAGGGCATGCATGGTTTTATAGCCCTTTGCATGTAGTTCCAAATTATTTTACAGAATGATTGAGTCAGTATACAACTTCACAAACAGTGCATTAGTGTCTCAATTTTTTCACGCACCCTCCAACATTTGTCATTTTCCTTTTCTGTCATATTAATTAATCTGAGAAATATGGGGTGGTATCAGAGAGTTCTTTTAATTTGCATTTCTCTAAATAATAGTGATTTAGAGTATTCATTCATATGACAACAGATAGTTTTCATTATTTCATCTGAAAACTGCCTGTTCATATATTTTGACCATTTATCTATTGGCAATTGACTCAATTATAAATTTGGCTCAATATCCTATATATTTAAGAAATCATTCCTTTATTTGAGAAATTGGCTAAAAATTTTCCTCAGTTTCCTGTTTTTCTTCCAATTTTGGCTCCATTAGTTTTGTTTTTACAAAAAATTTAAATTTCATGTAATCAAAATTATCAATTTTACTTTGCATTTTCATTGTTTTCTCCTGTTGGGTCATAAATTCTTTCCTTATCCATAGATCTGACAAGTTCCATGTTCCTTCAACTTACTTGTGACATCATACTTTATGTTTAAGTCATGTACCTATTTTGGTCTATTCCTAGCTCCTGCCAAACTGCTTTCCAGTTTTCCCATCAATTTTTGTGAAATGGTGAGTAATTACTCCCAAATTTTGAATCTTTGGTATTATCAAACACCAGATTACCACAGTCATCTGCTATTGTGTGCCTACTGTATTCCACTGATCCATCACTCTATTTCTTAGCCAGGAGCAGAAAACTGCTTTGTCATATAGTTGTTCTATTGATTCCCCTGATTATTCTTCAACTTTTGTTCTTCCAGACTAACTTTGTTATAATTTTTCTAGTTCTACAAAGTAATTCTTCGATAGTGTTATTGGTATAGCACTGAACAACTAAATTAGCTTAGGTAGAGTTATAGTTTTTATTTTTATATTACCTTGGTCAATCTATGAGCAATTATTGTTTCTGTACAGGTACAGTTAGAATTTTGTTTTAATTTGGTTTTCTAGGAATGTTATTTGATTAAATGATATAAAAGTCAATGTGAATTTGTTGACTCTTGCTATTTTTAACACGTTCAATTCTTCAGTGGAGACATGGAGAAAATTTTCATTTTGTTGTTCCATAAAACAAAATTTAAAATGGAATACAACTGTTGCCTATCAGTGTTGCTTTATTGAGGTCAGCTGTTACATAGGAAAATGGCAGATTATCCTAGGTTTATTGAACAACACATAGCTCTGAGTTTTATGCACACACAGAAAATTAAAGTGTCTCCAGAATGACCCTTAAAAACAAAATATTTTACAGAAAAATAGCTTAAGTTATGTTGAGATGCTTTAGGAGACACCTTTAGTTGTTTTTTTTTTTTCATTTTTAGTTGGAGCATATTTTAAGCCACCTATATACAATATTTTAATATTTTTTAAAAAGCATAGCATTTAAGCAGATATCTCCACAGAGACACTGTCTTGGCTTAGTCTCATTCCAATGGAATGGAATACTATTGTTCCATAAGAAATAGTGAGCAGTCAGTTTTCAGAAAAACCTGGAAAGACTGGCATGAACTGATGCTGAGTGAAGTGATGTGAATCAAGAGAATATTGTATGCAGTCACTGCAACATTATATTATGACCAACTTTGATAGGCTTAGCCTTTATTTTCACCTGAAAATGAAGAAAATAGCTGACACTGAAAATACTCACATTTAGGGACATTTATTCATAACTAGAACATTTTCTAAGAATGTTTAGTCCTATTAGTCATCAACAAAAAAATAAACAAATCAGTCAAGACAGGAGGCCATCAGAATAATTCCTTCAGCCATTTGTGATCTTGAAGCTACTGCTGCTACTATGAAATGAGCCCTGAGGCAGGCTCCCATGGCAGAGTCCAGAAACTTTATTAAAGAAATATATGAGAGGCTGAGCCGAGGCAGTAGAGAAAATGCAGGAAGTTGTTCAATTCTCTTCAGTTTCCCTTGAAACAACATTAAATCAAGCCTCCCAAAGAATACTGGAGTGACAGAATGAACAACATTTCAAGACCACACAATTTTCTAGCCCAGGATAACTTAGCAAGACTGCAGGACAGGTCTATCTCACTTGGGTTAAAGAGGAGTGCAGTGCAACACAGGTGGTGACTGAACAAGCCAGCAGGAAGCCCCCCAGCCCAGTCCAAAATGACAACCCAGCACAGCATGTCACCTGCATAGCAGATAAGCTGTGAAGCTTCAAACCACAACACAATAGGGAGCTACCAGTCCGTGAGGTCAAGTATAACAGGAATGACTTGAGTGGATGATCCAAGCACAGAATAGGAGTTGCCAGCCCTGGAGCAAACAACACACAGGAAAGTGGTTAAAATAAGCAGGCTCCTTACCCCTGGTGTGAGAAGCTTGGGACAGTATTCCCTGTTCTTCAGAAGCAAAACTCAACTTTAAAAATCATGAAATAGGTGGGAAAATTAGTAAAATGCAAAAAACGCCTCTACCACAGAAAGGTACTATGGTGACAGGGAAGATCAAAACACAAAATTTGAAAAAGACAACTGTCAAAATGTTAAACTACAAAACCTCAAGAGCAGGCAATGTGATGATATACTCAGACTATCTTAGAGAATCAAGTAAAACAAAACTACTTAAAATAAAACAACTTTGGCAAAGTTGCAGATTACAAAATAAATCCACATAAATCATCTACATTTCTATATATTAATAACACAACCCAACAGCAAGAGATGGAAAGGGAAATCCCATTTTAAATTTATGGCACACACTATGAAATATTTGTGATTCTACCTGCCAAAAGAAAACTCAGGGACTATATGAACAGATTTACAAAATACTTTTCATACAAATGAAGTCAGATCTAAGTAATCAGAAAAACATCACTTGCTCCTGTGTAGGCCAAACTAATATAACAAGACATAGTAGTCAATGTTTATACCAGTCTACTGTTCTGGGATAAGAACTCATAGTTTGACAAAAACTCCTGGGAAAACTGGATAATAGTGTGGCCGAAACTGCGTATAGACTAGTGCCTGACACCATACACAAGAAAAAAGTCCAATTGGGTACACAACCTAGGTATAAAGGCTAATACTATAAACAAATTAGGGAAGCAAGGGATAGTTTATTTGTCAGATTTACGGAGAATGGAGGTATTTATGACCAAACAAGGTATGGATAACATTATGAAATGCAAAATGGATAATTTTGATTACGTTAAGTTGAAAAGATTTTGCACAAACAAAGCCAACGCAACCAAGATTAGGAAGGAACCAGAAAACTGGAAAGAATTTTGACAGCTAGTGTTCTTGATAAAGGCATCATTTCTAAAATATATAGAGAACTGACTCAAATTTACAAGAATGCACATCATTCTCCAATTGATAAATGGTCAGAAGATATGAACAGGCAGTTTTCAGAGGAAGAAGTTAAAGATATCTATAGACATACGAAAATGCCCTAAATCACTGTTGATTAGAGAGATACAAATGGAAACAACTCTGAGGTACCACATTGCACCTATCAGATTGGCTAACATGACAAAACAGGAAGATGAAAAATGTTGGAGAAGATATGGGAAAGTTGGAACACATTCATTGTTAATGGAACTGTGAACTGATTCAAGTCTTCTGGAGAGCAATTTGGAGGTACGCCCAAAGGGCTATAAAAAATTGCATTTTTGACCTAGCAATATTGCTTCTAGAGCTGTATCCCAAAGAAATCATAAAAATGGGAATAGGTCCCACCTGTGCATACAATATTTATAGTAACTCTTTTTGTGATGACTGAGAACCACAAATTGAGGGAATCTCCATGAATTGGGGAATGACTGAAGAAGTTGTGGTATATGAATGTAATAGAATGCTATTGTGCTATAAGAAATGATGAACAGATGGACTTCAGAAAAAAACCTGAAAAGACTTAAATGAAATGAGGCTGAGTGAAAGGAGCAGATGCAGAAGATTTTATATAAAATAGCCACAGGGTGTGAGGACTGTTTCTGATAGATTTAGCCCTTCACAGCAATGCAAGCATTTAAAACATTTCCAAAGATTCTTGATGAAAAATGCCATCCACATCCAGAGAAAGAACTGTGGATTTGAAATGCAGAATGAAGCACACATTTTCTCTTGTATTATGTTTTTCATCTCTCTCTCATGGTTTCCCCCATTCATTTTAATTCTTCTGTGCAACATGACTAATGTGAAAATGTGTTTAACGAGAATGCATGTGTACAACCCATATAAGATTGCATGCTATTTAGGAGAGGGAAGGCGAGAGAGGGAGAGAAAATTGAAAACTTATGGAAGTAATTGTTGAAAACATAAAACAAATAAATACCAAAAGATTCTCAAAGAAAAATATGAATTGGCCTCAAGCCCAAGGAGTCCTATTGGAAGAGATGAAAAAGCATTTTAAAAATCAAATCGAAGAAGTAGAATAAAAATTTGGGAAAAGGAATGAGAGAATAATGGGAAAAAAGGTCAACAATTTGGTAAAAGAAGTAAAGAAATTGACTGAAGGAAGCAACTTCTTAAAAAGTAGAATTGGCTAAAAGGAAGAGGACATACAAAAACTAACTGAAGAAAATAATTCCTTAAAAATTAGAACTGGTCAAGTGAAAGCTAATAATTCCATGAGAGTTCAAGAATCAGTCAAACAAAATCAAGAATACAAAGATAGAAGAAAATAAAAATACCTCATTGGAAAAGTACAAACCTGAAAAATAGATTCAGGAGAGGTAATTTAAGAATTTTTGGAGTACCTGAAAGTCATGATAAAAAAGAGTCTGGACAGTGTCTCTCAAGACATTCTCAAGGAAAACTTCCCTGATATTTTAGAACTATAAGGCAAAATAATCATTGACAGTTCCCACTGATCACCTCTAGAAAGATCCAAAAATGAAAACTCCAAGAAACATTATAGCCAAATTCCAAAATTTCCAAGTCAAGGAAAACTATTGCAAGCAGCTAAAAAGAAACTACGCAGATATTGAGGAGCTACAGTCAGGATTACATATGGTACGGTACAGCTTTCCCAGTAAAGGATCAGAGGGCTTGGAATATGATATTGCAGAAGGCAAAGAAATTAGAATTACAAATAAGAATCACTTAAATCAATAGAACTAAGTATAGACCTTCAATGATGGATTTCAGAGAATTTCTGATGAAAAGTCTAGATCTAAAAAAGAAAAAAAATCAATATGCAAATTAAAGACTGAAGAGAAACATGAAAAGGTAAAGAAGAGTATAAATTATTCAATGAACAACATAATGAACAATTATAAACAACAAAAGTTATTCAATGAATAAGCCTTTTAAATCCCTAAAAGGTGAGATGATACTTGTAACTCCCAAAGACTGCATCTCTATTAGGACAGTTAGGAGTGTGTACATTTTAATTGACTTTGATCAGATGATAGAAATAAAATGTAAGAGATGAAAAGGAGGAGTGCATTAGAAGAAGGAAGAAGGAAGAGGCAGAGTGAGTAAATTATATCAGATGAAGAGACTTGGAAGACTTATTACAGTGGAGGAAAAAGTGAGAGACTGATGAACATTCTTTGAACCTTACTCTCATTGGAACTGGTTGAAAGGGGAAATAGCATACACACTCAGTTGGATATAGAAATTTATTTTAAGAAATCTAATGAAGTGATGAAAAGGGATTGTACTGGGAAAAGAGAAAAGGAGGAAGAAGACAAGAATATATTACATTACATGAATAGAGACAAAATTCTGTTTTAGTACAGGGAAAGAGTGGAGGAAGATGAGCATTGTTTGAACCTTAATCTCATCACATTTGGCTTTAAGATGGAGTAACATAATCAGGTGTAGATATCTAACTTGTACAGGAAGTAGGAGGGGAAAAAGGAAAAAAAGGGAGGGGTGGATAGAAGGGAGGGAAGGAGTAAGGATATAAGTATAGTAATCTAACTTACTCTACAGAAAGTAATTCTGGAATTAGATTGAAGTTGAAAATAATGAGACCACATACCAAAACGTTATGCTGTTCTCCCTCTTTTCTCCCTTTCTTTCCTTACCAGAGTTTTGCTTTAGATCACAAGTCTCTCAATCTGCCCTCCTGTGAGTCCCCTCCTTTATCTTTCCCTTTTCCCTTACTATATCTTCCCTCCCTTCTCTCCCTCCTTCTCTTTTCATTACCATTCCCCCTCCAACTTTCTATACAGTAAGTTAGATTACTACACCTGAGTATGTTATTCTCATGTCTGTTATATGTATGTTATACCCATGTCTCTGTCTGTGTATATCCCTTCCTAATATCATAATGAAGATATAATTCTCAAGAGTTACAAGTATCATTTTCCTATGTAAGGATGTAAGCAATTTGCCCTTATTGAGTAACTTCTTTTTCCTGTTTACCTTTTTATGCCTCTCTTGAGTCTCATATTTGAAGAACAAATTTCCTGTTGAGAGTCTGTATTTTCATCATGAAAGTCCCCTTTGGAAGTCCCCTATTTCATCGAATATCCATCTCCTCCCTTGAAAAATTATGCTCAGTTTTGTTGGATAGTTGATGCTTGGTTTAATTCCAAGCTCCTTTGCCTTGTAGAATATCATATTCTAACCTCTCTAATCTTTTAATGTAGAAGCTACAATGCCCTGCATGATCTTGACTGTGGTTTCATGATATTTAAATTGTTTTTCTCTGGCTACTTGTAGTATTTTCTCCTTCATCTGATAATTCGGACATTAGACTCCAATATTCCTTGGTATTTTAATTCAAGATCACTTTCAGGAGGTGGTCAGTTGATTCTTTTGATGACTTATTTGCCCTTTGGTTGTTGGACGTCAGGGCAGTTTTCCCAGATAATTTCTTGAAAGATTCTTTCCATGTTCTTTTACTGATCATGGGTCTTAGGTAGACTAATAATTCTTAAATTGTCTCTCCTGGATCTATTTTCCAGGTCAGCTATTTTTCCAATGAAATATTTTACATATTTTCCTATCTTTTTCATTCTTTTGGTTTTGTTTGACTGATTCTTGATGTCTCATAGATCAATCAGCTTCCACTTGTCCAATTCTAATTTTTAACAAATTGTTTTCTTCAGTTAGCTTTTGTACCTCCTTTTCCATTTGGCCATTATGCTTTTAGGTCTTCTTCTCTTCAGTGAGATTTTATGCTTTCTATTTCATTTTGCAATTGTATTTTTTAGGAGTTGTTTTCTACAGTGAGCTTTTGTCCTTTCTTTTCCAAGCTGTTGACTCTCTCTTGCATATCTATCATTTTTTTCCAACTTTTCTTTTACCTCTCTCATTTGACTTTTAAAATCATTCTTGACCTCTTCCCAGAAGGTTTACTTGGCTTGAGACCAGTTCATGTTCACCTCTGAGATTTTTTTTGGATGCTTGTACTATTGTACTTTCCTGAATTTTTGTCTTCATCTTCCCTGTTACCAGATTAACTATATATGATCAGTCGGGTTTTTTGTTAACTTTCTCTCCTGTTGTTTCCTTATTCTTGGCTTTTAAAGTTGATCTTTTTTAGTTTACAGTATTCACTTTTAGAAGATTTTGCATTCTATATATTTCTCCCTTTCTCCATCCTGTTCACTCTCTCAAAGACAAGAAACAATGTGATATAGGCTACACATGCACAATCATATTAAACTTCAGTCATCTTGTGAAAGAAAAATCAGAACAAAAGGGAAAAACCACCAGAAAGAAAAGACAAAAAAAATGAAAATCGTATATTTTTTTCTACATTCAGATCCTACAGGTATATCTCTGAATATGGAAAGCATTTTCTGTCATGAGTCTTTTAAGATTGTCGTAGATCATTGGATTGTTCTCATGAGTGACGTCTTTCAGAGTTGGTCATCCCACAATCTTGCTATTAGTGTATATAATGTTCTCCTGGATCTGCTCACTTTGTTCAACATAAGGACACATAAGGTTTCTGAGATTTTTTCTGAAGTTGAATGAGTTGAATATGAAATAATTATATTCATATTTATACATACAAACACATATGCGTATATATGCATACACATACATATATGTATACATACATACATGTATATGTACACATACATATAAAGGGGTAAGAAAGGAATGTATTCCTTTCAGAAAGGCTGAATAGAGGAGGTTATGGGGGGTAGTGAGTGAACCTTACTTTCACCAGAATTGGTTCAATGAGGGAATAGTTTATACATTCAAACTGGTATGAAAATCTATCTTACTTACAGGAAAGCAGGAGGGGAAAGGAAAAAGAGAAGCTGGGTGATAGAAAGGAAGGAAGACTGAAGTAAGTGTAGTCATATGCAAAACACTTTGAGTAGAAATAAGGTGAAAGGAGAGAGAGATTGGAATAAATGGGAAGAATAGGACAGATGGAAATACATTTAGTAATATTAACCATGAAAAATAATTGAAGCAAGTTTCTCTTATTAAGGCCTCATTTACCAAACACAAAGTCCAATTGACAAAGTAAACATAAAATTCATAAAAATAAAATTTATAAAGTTAAATTTATAGAAAATAGAAGCCATCCCCCAACTGAAAAATGATCAAAAGACATGAACAATTTTCAGATGAAGTAATCAAAGTATAGTTGTATGAAAAAAATGCTCTAATTCTATTGATTGGAGAAATGCAAATTAATGCAATTATGAGTTATGACCTCATGTCTTTTAGATTGACTACTCAGCCTGAAAAGGAAAAAGACGAATTTTGTACAGGGTGTGGGAGAAGTGGAACACTAATGCATTGTTGGTGGAGTAGTAAACTGATTCAACTATTCTGCAGAGCAATTTGGAGCTGTGCCCAAAGGACTATAAAAATATACATACACTTTGACTTAGTAACACTACTACTAGGTCTGTATGCCCAAAAAATATAAAAAAAGTAATAGGAAAAGGACATATAAGTGCAAAAATAGGTATAGTAGCTCTTTTCTTGTGACAAAAAAAAATATAATTTGAGGGAACACTCAACAACTGGGAAATGGCTCAACAAATTGTGGTATGTGATTTTAATGGACTACTATTATGATATAAGTAATGTTGAGCAAAATGTTCTCAGAAAAATCTGGAAAGACTTACATGAGCTTATGCCAAGTGAAATGTTACAGAGTAACAGCAATATCATAAGATGATCAGCTGTGAATGGCTTAGCTTTTCTCTGAAATATATGATCCAGGACAACTCTGAAGGACTTTGGACAAAAATGCTATCCATTCCCAGAGTAAGAACTGGGAGTACATACTGTCTTGTGGAGAGGGGTGGTGGGGGATGCAGAGGAAAATTAAAACTTATAGAAGTAAATATTGAAAACTAAAAATAAATAAATAAAATTTCATAGAACTGAGGGTATCTGGTGAGGGTGTACATACTGAGGCATATAAACAGCTAGAAAAAATACTAACAAAAGTAATCTTGAAAAACAACACAAGACTTTGAAGGGAATTAATGAAAAAATATAAAGGAATGTGGTCTATCCACATCAGATATTAACCTCTATTATAAGTGTTATTCATCACAACTATTTCATACTGCTTAAGAAAAAATGTGGCGAATCAGTGGAATGGATTAAGTATATAAGACACAGTAGTAAAGGACCATTGTAATGTAGTGTTTGATCATCTCAAAGATCCCAGCTTCTAGGATAAGAACTCATATTTGATAAAAAGTGCTGGGAAAACTGAAATACAGTATAACACAAACTCAGAATAGACCAACATCTTACACTGTATTTCAAGATAAGGACAAAATGGGTACCTGATTTAGATTGAAAGAGTGATAATATCATAAATTTAGGAGAGAAAGAAATAGTTTACCTGTCAGATCTTGCATCTCCAAGGCAATATTCTCAGCACTGGTGGTGACTATGAATGTTCTGGCATACTTTTGAATCACAAAGTATAACTGACTCTCCATATAGAAAGCAGAAGAAAAGCATTTATTCAGACACCAGAAATCCAAATCCCAACACCAGAAAGTCAAATCCATTGTAGTAATCAAGAACTCAATATATATTCTCACTAAAGAGGATATGGGCTTTCCCAAGCCTCCTCCCCCACCCATGCTGGAGCCTTCCCACAAACACAAGACAAGCTGTTCCTTCTTGCCTGTGTCCTCTCTTTCCCTCCTAACTGCTCTGAACAACTTCCTCTCAGTTCTGTTCCACCCTTCCTGTTCCACCTGTTCAGCAAACTCCTCCCACTATATGTGACTTAGGCTTCTATGAGATCCAAGCAGGTCAC
The DNA here is from genome assembly GCF_028372415.1 of Notamacropus eugenii. NCBI lineage: Eukaryota > Metazoa > Chordata > Mammalia > Diprotodontia > Macropodidae > Notamacropus > Notamacropus eugenii. Next base: position 350,308,781 of record NC_092874.1, on the reverse strand, counting down.
ATGGGCCTACTAATGAATGGGATAAGATCTTCCCATTTAAATTACCATTATATTTGGCCCCAATATCTTTTATATTCATTACATAGGTCGGTACAACAGCTGGTATCAACAGAATTGTAACAGAGATAATAGAAAATAAGTATATAAAACAATAACTTAGTGTGGGGCTTGAGTACAAGCATCCCATCATTCCCCCTTGAATGAATGGAACCTAAAATCTTGGAGTAAAAGGTGAAGGTCACTTCATCTGTAGATACTTCCTGCTGAAATTGGACACAGAGCAGTCTATGCCCCAAAAGGTCCCACTTGAGAAGTCAGTTATTGAATTGGCATACAGAGTTTGGCCAATGCCAGAACCAGGGTGACACATCACAGTCATGGATAGGGGGTGACATCTGGCTTAAGCAATCAGGCGTTTGCAAGTGGAGGCTACTAAGCCTGCTGCAGGAAACAAATCTAGCAAATGAGTTTAGCAGACAAAAAGCCAAAAAGAAACAAGGAGACATTAAGCAGGGAAGGTAGGGTCAGCTGTGCTTCTGGAGTTCATGAACCCACTATCATAGCCTCATTCACAGTAGAATATGTGACTTAAGGATACAATTTGGCAGCCGTCTTCTGCCAAATAAACAACAGTTATGGTATTTTCTTTCCTGGGTGCTATAACTTCCACAGTCTTTGGAATGTTTTCTGACTTCGGTTTTACCTATCCTTTAGCTCCCAACTTTATTTTATGAGTAGAAATCAATCCTTCAGTTCCTCTGCTAGTTATTTGAAAGGAGAGTCATTTTTCACAAGGGGCATTGTTTCACAAGGAATAACAATCACTTGAACTATTCTATCATTTTTAAAAAATTGTGTGGCTTCTTCACCTAGATTCTGAAATGTCACAATAATTTCTGCTTGATAATTAGAATCTATGACTCCAGACAATACATGTATTCCTTGAGCTGCTAATCTTGATTTAGGTAATAACCATTGAAAATGATTTTAGGAATTCTCATATATATTCTAGTAGAGATTTTTCTTATTTTTCTCTATCCAATCAAAAATCCTCTAAACACTGTACACCATACCCTGCTGAACCAGGGGTCCCTGGATATAGTGCTAGGAGATCTGACCTCAAAGTTCAATACTCAATACTTAGAATCTTATGTGATTGCTGTTTTCTAATTTGCATATTTGGTGTCATCATTCTGACTGGAGGCCTACTTCCTCCAAAAGGTCTGTTATTCAAATTATCCAAAGCAGTGAACAAATTATCTTTCCAATGTTGATAAGAATTATTAAAACTTAGCATCCTTAATTGTTCTATCGCTAATCCATTCATTCTTTTAATTAACCCAGACACTTGTGGATAATATGAAATATGATATAGCCATTCTATATCATTAATACACAATATCTTTTCATTTCTTTACCTTTGAAACATGACTCATTGTCACTTTGAATCTGCGTTGGGGTTCCATAATATAGACTTATGATACATAGTGTTTTACAGGTGTTTTCTGGGTTCCATTCTTATATGGACAAGTCACTAGTATACCTGAATAAGTGTGAACAGATGTACATATAAATTTGCATCCTTTATCTTGAGGTAGGTATCCAACATAATCTATTTGTCCAATTTGGGCTTGTACATTCCCCCTCACTGTCTCTCCAGGTACTACCCAAGGAACCCTTTGTTCCTTTTTCCAACTGACATTGTTCTGCTGCTTGTTTTAACACTAAATGAGAGATAGCAATATTTCAGTCTTGTGATGTGTGGCCAGGAACCCTAAATGGTCAATCATTTGATGGCCCTTTTTGCTAGTGCTGGATCATCAGTTGGTAACAGAGTAGAGCCACTATGTTGAGTAGCAATCTTTGCTTGTCAATCAGGGTGTGCATTGTACTCAATTTGTGGTGTGATGAGGTCCACATGATCATCTACATGAAAAACTGACAAATTAATAACCAAAGACATGTCCCATATAACTTTCCATAATTATTTGCCCCACACTTATTTGACATGCATTTCTCTATTTTCGTATTTCCACATGGGTATCCATGTAGCTACCACACATGAATCATTGAATATATAACACTGTCCTCCTGGTTCTGTTTTGATAGCTTCATGTACTGCCATAAGTTCAACATATTACCTACTTCCACCTATCCTGGTACTTTCTAAAGTCTGCTTAGTACTTGGGATATAGGTTACTACTTTCCAACATCTTTCGTAGCCCAAATATTTTGCTATTTCATCTGTAAACCATGCATCTTTGTTTTTTTATTATTGTTATTATTTTATTTGTTTTCAGTGTTCTACAATCACTTCCATATAACTTTGATTTTTTCCCCCTATCTCCCCTTCCTTCCCCCCTTTCTCCCCCTCCCTCCTTGACATGGCATAGAATTTTACATAAGATCTACACATACATTCCTACTAAATACATTTTCACTTTATTCATGTTGCATAGAAAATTAAAATGAATGGGAGAAATAATTAAACAAACCAAAATGTAATATAAAACAAAATGATCTGCTATATTCTGTGATTGAATTTCATAGCTCTTTCTCTGGATGTGGTAGGCATTTTGCTTTAAGAGACCACCGGTAATTTTTTAAGTCCTTGCATTGCAATGAATTTCTAAGCCTACCAGAAAAAATCCTCACACACTGTGGTTGTTGCTGTGTACAAAGTTCTCCTGGTTCTGCTCCTTTCACTCAGCATCAGTTCATATAAGTCTTTCCAGGACTCTCTGAAGTGTTTCTGTTCATCATTTCTTATAGCATTGTAGTATTCCATTACATTCATTTAACACAGTTTATTCAATCATTCCCCATTTGTTGGGCATTTCCTTGATATCCAGGTTTTGGCCACCACAAAGAGTGCATATATCTATCTATCTATCTATCTATCTATCTATCTATCTATCTATCTATCTATCTATCTATCTATCTATCTATATATATATATATATATATATATATATATAGTACATGTGGGACATTTTTTATGATCCCTCAGGGAAACAATCCTGGAAGCAGCATTGCTGGGTCAAAGGTTATGCACATTTTTGTAGCCCCTTAGACATAGTTCGAAATTGCTTTCCAGAATCAGCTCACAGCTCCACCAACAACGAATTAGTGTTCCAACTCTTCCACATCTTCTCCAACATTTATCATCTCGCTGTTTTGTCATGTTAGCCAATCTGATAGATGTGAGGTGGTATCTAAGAATTGTTTTGATATGCATATCTCTACTCATAGTGATTTAGAGAATTTTTTCGTATGACTACAGAAAACTTTAATTTCTTCCTGTGAAAACTGCCTTTGGCCATTTATCAGTTGGGTAATGACTATGTATTCTTGTACATTTGACTCCATTCTCTATATATTTTAGAAATGAGGACTTTATTACAGACACTAGTTGCAAAAATTCTTTCCCAGTTTTCTTCTCCCCTCCTAATCTTGGTTGCATTGGGTTTGGTTGTGGAAAAACTTTTCAATTTAATGTCATCAAAATTATCCATTTGGCACTTCATAATGTTTTCCATGGTCCACTAATTTGTTTATAGGGTCAATCTTTTTACCTAGATCATGCACCCATTTGGACTTTAATCTTGAGTATGGTGTCAGGCATTAGTCTATGCATAATTTCTGACACACTTTTATCCACTTTTCCCAGCAATTTTTGTTGAACAGTGAGTTCTTATCCTGGAAGCTGGGGTCCTTGGCTGTACCAAAGAGTAGATTGCTATATTCATTGGCTTCTGTGTCTACTGTCATCAGTACCTAACCTATTCCACTGGTCTACCCTTCTGTTTCTTAGCCAGTACCAAGTGGTTTTGATAATTGCTGCTTTATAATAAAATTTGAGATCTGGTAGAGCTAGGCCACCTTCCTGAGCATTTCTTTTCTTTAGTTCACTTGATATTCTGGATCTCTTGGTTTTCCAGTTGAATTCCTACATTATTTTTTCTAGCTCTAGAAAATAATTATCTGGTAGTTTGATTGGTATGGCACTGAATAAATAAATTAATTTAGGTAGAATTGTCATTTTTGTTATATTAACTCAGCCTACCCACAAGCAACTGGTATATTTCCACTTACTAAGATCTGACTTTACTTGTGCCAAAAGTATTTTGTAGTTGTGTTCATATAGTCCCTGGGTTTTTTTTGGCAGGTAGACGCCCAGATATTTCATAATGTCTACCATAGTTTAAAATGGGGTTCCTCTTTCTATTTCTTGCTGTTGGACTTTTTTAGTAATATGTAGAAATGCAGATGATTTATGTAGTTTTATTTTGTAACCTGCAACTTTGCCAAAGTTGTTTATTATTTCAAATAATTTTTCACTTGATTCTCTGGGATTCTTTAAATATATCATCATATCATCTCCAAAGAGTGATAATTTAGTTATTTCTTTATCTATTATAATTCCTTCAATTTCTTTTTCTTCTCTTATTGCTACAGCTAGCATTTTTAATATCATATTGAATAATAGTGGAGATAATGGACATTCTTGTTTCACCCCTAATCTTATAGAAAATACATCTAGCTTATCCCCATTAAATATAAAGCTTGCTAATGGTTTTAGATAGTTACTACTAATTATTTTATGGAAGGCTTCATTTGTTCCTGTGCTCTCTAGTATTTTCAATAGGAATGGGTGTTGTATTTTGTCAAAAGCTTTTTCTGCATCTATTGAGATACTCATATGGTTTCTGTTAGTCTTGCTGTTGATATGATCAATAATACTGGTAGTTTTCCTAATATTAAACCAGCCCTGCATTCCTGGTATAAATTCTACCTGATCATAAAGTATTATTCTCATAATAAGTTGCTGTATTCTTTTTGCTAAAATCTTATTTACAATTTTTGCATCTATATTCATTAGAGAAATTGCTGTATAACTTTCTCTGTGTTGACTCTTCCTGGTTTAGGTATTCCAACCATATTTGTATCATAAAAATAGTTTGGGAGGACTCCTTATTCCCCAGTGTTCCCAAATAATCTATATAGTATTGGAATTAATACTTCTATAAATTTTTGCTAGAATTCACTTGTGAATTCATCCAACCTTGAAGATTTTTTCCTAGGGAGTCTGATTCAGTGTTCCATAACATTTGGCAGGTTGTCTTATTATTGTCATTCTCTTGAATGAAGTTGTTGATTCTTTAATTTGTTGTTTAACTCTCTCTTTCTTTAGGATTAGATTGTTTAGTTTTCAATTAGTTTTTGGTTCATACTTCCATGGCCACTGATTACAAATAAGTTTTATTGTGTTATGATCTGTGAAGGACGCATTGACTATCCTTGCCTTTCTGCACTGTATTGTAAGGTTTTTATACCCTAGTACATGGTCAGTTTTTGTTATGTGCCATTTACCACTGAGAAAAAGGTGTATTCCTTTGTAACACCTTTCAGTTTTCTCCAGAGATTGATCATATCTACCTTATCCAGAGTTCTATTCACCTCCTTAATTTCTTTCTTGTTTATTTTGAGGTTAAATTTATCAAGTTCAGAGACTGAAAGTTTGAGGTCCCCCCCCCAGTATAGTTCTGTTGTCTATTTCTTCCTGTAACTTCCTTAACTTCTTCTCTAAGTATCTGGATGCTATACCACTTGGAGCATATGTGTTTAGTAATGATATTGTTTTGTTGTCTATGGTGCCTTTTAGCAGGATATACTTTCCTTCCTTATCTCTTTTGATTAGATCTATTTCTGCTTTTCTTTGTCTGAGGTTATGATTGCTCCAACTGCTTTTCTTACGTCAGCTGAAGCACAATATATTCTGCTCCAACCTTTTACCTTTACCCTGTGTGTAAGCCCTCATTCCACATGTGTTTCTTTTAAACAACCTATTGTTGGATTATTGTTTTTGATCCATTCTGCTATCAGTCTCTATTTCATGGAAGAGTTCATCCCCTTCACATTCACCATTACGATTACTGTCTGTGTCTTTCCCTCCATCTTCTTTCCTCTTGTTCATGGTTTTAGTTCTCCCTTCCCGACACAATAGTTTTAATTTTTGAACACCTCTTCCCTCCCTTCTTTCAGCCCCCTTGCTTTTTAATCCCCTTTTACCTTACTACTTCTTTCCTCCCTTTTAGCCTCCTCTCCCCTTTCTTTCCCTCTCCCCCTCCTACTGCCTATAGATCTAATTTTATTTCTATGCTTAACTGAGTTTTTTCACCCTCCTTGAATTCTTGAAGATGAGAGTACTTCTCAAACATTGCTCTTCTTCCTCTCCTCTTTCTCTCTACTGTTACATATTTTTCTGCCTTTTCCTGTGGTGGAATTTTTTTTTCTGCCTCCTCCTTTTCACGTCTCCCATTACAATCCCTGCACACCCTTAAGTCACATTTGTTAACATCACATCATTTAATTGACACCTACTCCCTCTATCTACGTATATCCCTTTTACATTTCACATTAAATACACAATTCTCAAGATTAGCAAGTATCATCATCCCTTATGGATATGTAAACAGTTTGTCCTTATTGTGCAACAAACTTTTTTTTTCCATTTACCTTTTCATACCTCTCTTTACCCCTGCTTTCCAAATCAAATTTTCTATTGAGTTCTCATCTTTTCATCAGGAATATATGGAAATCCTTATTTCACTGAACATCCATCTTGTTGCCTGAAATATTATGCTCAGCTTTGCTGCGTAATTGATCATTGTTTATAGTCCCAGCTTCTTTGGCTTACTGAATATCATATTCCAATCCCTCCAGTTAGTTAATGTGGAAGCTGCAAGGTCCTGTGTGATCCTTACTGAAGCTGCTTGATATTTGAACTTTTTTCTTTCTGGCTGCCTGCAGTATTTTCTCCTTCACTTGATAGATCTGGAATATGGCAACGATATTTCTCGTTGCTTTCACTTTGAGATCCCTATTAGGAAGTGAATGGTATATTCTTTTTTTTTTTTTTTTTTGAAGCAGACTTTTTTCATGATTTTTTTAAAATTTATTTATTTATTTAACTTTTAATATTCATTTTCACAAAATTTTGGGTTGTAAATTTTCTCCCTTTTTGTCCCCTCCTGCCACCCCAAAACACCGAGCATTCTAATTGCCCCTATCACCAATCTGCTCTCTCTTCTATCATCCCTCTCTGCCCTTGTCTCCATCTTCTCTTTCGTCCTGTAGGGCAAAATAACTTTCTATACCCCTTTAATTATATTTCTTATTTCCTAGTGGCAAGAATAGTACTTGACAGTTGTTCCTAAAACTTTGAGTTCCAACTTCTCTTCCTCCCTCCCTCCCCACCCCTTCCCTTTGGAAGGCAATCAATTCAATATAGGCCAAATCTGTGTAGTTTTGCAAATGACTTCCATAATAGTCATGTTGTATAAGACTAATATTTCCCTCCATCCTATCCTGTCCCCCATTGCCTCTATTCCCTCTTTTGATCCTGTCCTTCCCCATGAGTGTTGACCTCAAATTGCTCCCTCCTCCCCATGCCCTCCCTTCTATCATCCCCCCCACCTTGCTTATCCCCTTTTCCCCCACTTTCCTGTATTGTAAGATAGGTTTTCATACTAAAATGAGTGTGCATTTTATTCCTTCCTTTAGTGGAATGTGATGAGAGTAAACTTCATGTTTTTCTCTCACCTCCCCTCTTTTTCTCTCCACTAAAAAGTCTTTTGGTTGCCTCTTTTAAGGGAGATAATTTGCCCCATTCCATTTCTCCCTTTCTCCTCCCAATATATTTCTCTCTCACTGCTTGATTTCATTTTTTTAAGATATGATCCCATCTTCTTCATTTCACTCTGTGCACTCTGTCTCTATGTGTGTGTGCGTGTGCATGTGCATGTGCATGTGTGTGTGTGTGTGTGTGTGTGTGTGTGTGTGTGTGTGTGTAGTCCCACCCAGTGCCCAGATACTGAAAAGTTTCAAGAGTTACAAATATTGTCTTTCCATGTAGGAATGTAAACAGTTCAACTTTAGTAAGTCCCTTATGACTTCTCTTTGCTGTTCATCTTTTCATGCTTCTCTTCATTCTTGTGAATGTCAAATTTTCTTTTCAGCTCTGGTCTTTTCATCAAGAGTGCTTGAAAGTCCTCAATTTCATTGAAAGACCAATTTTTCCCCTGAAATATTATACTCAGTTTTGCTGGGTATGTGATTCTTGGTTTTATTCCTAGTTCCTTTGACTTCTGGAATATCCTATTCCACACCCTTTGATTCCTTATTGTAGAGGCTGCTAGATCTTGTGTTATCCTGATTGTATTTCCACAATACTTGAATTGTTTCTTTCTAGCTGCTTGCAATATTTTCTCCTTGACCTGGGAACTCTGGAATTTGGCCACAATGTTCCTAGGAGTTTCTCTTTTTATATCTTTTTCAGGTGGTGATCGGTGGATTCTTTCAATATTTATTTTGCCCTCTGGTTCTAGAATATTAGGACAGTTTTCCTTGATAATTTTATGAAAGATGATGTCTAGGCTCTTTTTTTGATCATGGCTTTCAGGTAGTCCCATAATTTTTAAATTATCTCTCCTGGATCTATTTTCCAGGTCAGTTGTTTTTCCAATGAGATATTTCACATTATCTTCCATTTTGTCATTCTTTTGGTTTTGTTTTGTGATTTCTTGATTTCTCATAAAGTCATTGCCCTCCATCTGTTCCATTCTAATTTTGAAAGAACTATTTTCTTCAGTGAGATTTTGAACCTCCTTTTCCATTTGGCTAATTCTCCTTTTGAAAGCATTCTTCTCTTCATTGGTTGTTGAACCTCTTTTTCCAATTGAGTTAGCCTATTTTTCAAGGTGTTATTTTCTTCAGCATTTTTTTGGGTCTCCTTTAGCAGGGTGTGGACCTGCTTTTCATGCTGTTCTTTCATTTCTCTCATTTCTCTTCCCAGTTTTTCTTCCACCTCTCTAACTTGATTTTCAAAATCCTTTTTGAGCTCTTCCATGGCCTGACCCCACTGGGTGACCTGGGATACAGAAGCCTTGACTGCTGTGTCTTTCCCTGATGGTAAGCATTGTTCTTCCTCATCAGAAAGGAAGGGAGGAAACACCTGTTCACCAAGAAAGTAACCTTCTATGCTCTTATTTTTTTTCCCTTTTCTGGGCATTTTCCCAGCCTGTGACTTGACTCTTGAGTATTCTCTTCACACACACTTTGCCTCCAGATCTGCCCAGCAAGCACTTGGGGTCTGAGATTCAAATGCTGCTTCCCAGCCTAAGGGCTTTTGGTGGGGGCAGAACTGCTATTCAGTGTGAGATTAAGTTTAGGTGCTCAGGTGGGGGCAGGGCCACCACAGTGGCTCAGTTCCCTTGGGGAGTTTATGCAGAGACCTTCAACTATGGATCCAGGCTCCTGCTTGCTTGGGGAGCCCTGGTCTGCTCCTGCCTCCACTGCTCCCTCCCGAGGGGGCCTGAGTTATGGGGGCACCCCACCCCCCCCTCGGCAAGCAGAGAAGACCCTCTCACCAACCTTTGGGGCCTGTGGGTGGAGGGACCCGCGCTGCTATGGATTCCATCCCTGAAGCCTGCTTGGATCTGCTCCTCTCGGTGTTGCTTGGCCAAGGCAGGGCTGGGCTTGGCTCCAGGTCCGCATCGCCTACAGACCTTTTGTGAGAGGTTTTCAGGGCTCTCTGGAACAGAAATCTTGTCTGCTCTGTTGTTCTGTGGCTTCTGCTGCTCCAGAATTTGTTGGGATTTCTTTTTTACAGATATTTTATGGGCTGTGGGTTCGGAGCTAGCGTATGTGTGTCTTTCTACTCCGCCATCTTGGCTCAGCCCTGGTAGATTCTTTTGACATCTATTTTCCCCTCTGGGTCTAGGGCTTCTAGGCAATTTTCCTTGATGATTTCTTGGATGATATTGTCCAGGCTCTTTTTTTTTACATCATAGCTTTCTGGTAGACCAATATTCCTTAGATTGTCTCTCCTGGATCTATTTTCCAGGTCAGTTGTTTTTCCAATTAGATATTTTACATTTTCTTCTATCTTTTCAATCTTTAGTTTCCATTTGACTGATTCTTTATGTCATAGATTGATTAGCTTCTACTTGCCCGATTCTATTTCTTATCAAATTACTTTCTTCTGTTAACTTTTGCATCTCCTTTTCCATCTGTCCATTTGTTCCTTTTAAGGAGTTATTTTCACCAGTTAGGTTTTGTACTTCCTTTTCCATTTCCCCAATTTTCCTTTTTAGGAGCTGTTCTCTTCAGTGATTTTATTTTCATATTTTTAAAATCATTGGCCAATTTTGCTCCTATTTCTCTCATTTAGGTTTTAAAATCTTTCCTGAACGCTTCCATCAGGGCTCTTTGTGCTACATATTCCATTCTGACTTTTCAATTGGAAGTATTGTCTAAATGCTGACCTCTCTGGTATTTATGTTTTGGTCCTTGTCGCCATAGAAAGGTTCTGTGGTCTTTTCTTTTTTGCTTTTCTTCTTACTCACGATAATAACCCTTTTCATGGCTTTATTGTAGATCTCTCCATCTGTGGCACAGGGAGCTCTTTCTCACAGTTCTTGTGTCTAAGACTTGAGGCTTTGTGTGTTGTGGCCTCTGGTTCTTTCAGCTAGAAGCTAAAGTGCTGCACCTTACCTGGTGCTGAGCTGGCTGGTGTTGGGAAGGAGGGGCAAGGTGAGGTCTTTTTGGGTTTCCCTCCAGTTATCGCAGAGCTAGCTCGTTAAATGTCCAGGGAAGTGGTTTGGATACTAGAGGTCTCCTCTGCTGCGGCAAGGTCAGCTGTCTGTGTTATTATCTTTGTGATTCCTCTTGGCTTCTGAGGCATCCCTGGGGTCCTGGTGTTGGCAGTTGCTGACTTCACCTTGCTTGGGCTCAGGATCTTCTACCAGTTTGTTGAGATAGACCTGTGCGGGACAGCTCTGATCCTGTTCTAGTCAACTTCAGCCCCAGCAAGAGGAACCCTTCTTACTGATCTTTCTTGCCTCATGGACTAAAAGTCTGTTTACCCCTTCTGCTGCTCCCACTGTTCCAGTGTTTTTCTCGGGGAGATGTTCTCTGGGCTGGTCAAGGTCTACAAGGAGAGGGAGATGGCAGTTACTGATCACTCTGTGATCTCGACTCCTGGAACCAGAAATCTCAACTGTGCATATTTCTTTCGTTCTTCGGTTAATCTATGATACTCCTCATTCCATTTTTCCAAGGACTGTACCAACTATTACTTTGGTTCAGGAGTTTTATTATTTCCCTCAGTATCTATGTTTGCTATAGATTCATGTAAAGCAGAAACTCAACTTTTGCCTGCTTTGGATAAGATCTATGGTGAAGGAGAGGATTTATGACCAAAGAAGAAGGGAAGCTTGCCTTTGGCTGAACTCTTCTTTTACCGTGTAAGACAGATCTTTCCTACCAACGTTTCAAGTTGTCTCATGGTAGAAAATTGTTTCAGTGTTCTTTGCTGTTAGCTATGCCATTCCAGAATTCATTATAAAGAGCTATATTATAGTTGTTTGGAGGTGAATATGGGAGAGTTCAGGTGATTTCCTGCTTACTCCACAATCTTAACTCTTAGAAGTCTTCCATTAGTTCTTTTTTCAAAATATAAGAGTTTATTTATTCTACGATTACATGTTAAAACAATTTTGAAACGTTTTGAGTTCCAAATTCTCTCTATCTGCCCCTCCTTCTATACTCTCTTTTCCCTCAGATGGCAACCAATCTGATATAGTTTTACATGTGCTATCTTGTAATAGTTCAGAATTAATTTTTAATCCATGTTTCAAACCCTTAAGAACATTGACATTATTAGGGGATACATAAGCATTACACTTTGACAGATAAATGGGTGCAAACTTTTTGTTGGAATGATCTCAAAATACGAAGGTAAAAGAGAGAAAGTAGAATGTACTGGAAGAAGGCAGAAGGAGAAGAACCAGTGAGGAAAATTATCTAACATAGACATGGAAGGAGGAATTTTTACATTTGAGTCGATGATGGGGGGTTAAGCAACATTTGACCCTCTCATCTAAATTTTTTCAAATGGATCAAGCAAGGGAAAATGTGTATATATAGATATGTAAAGAGTTAGTTATAATTGTTTTTCTCACCCCACAGGGGAGTAGGATATGAAGGGACTAAGACAAAAAGGAAATGATAAATAATACGTGATAAGTGAAAAGAGGGAACATAAATTACAAGAGGACAGAAACAAAACAGACTTTTGAGGAGAGAAGAGGATAAAAATTGGATACAGAGAAGGGAATAGGATAGAGGAAAATACACAGCTATTGCTATTGTTTAGTTATTTTCAGTCATCTGTGACTCTTTCTGACCCCACTCAGGATTTTCTTGCTTAGGGTCACACTGGGTCCAAATTTGAACACAGGAAAATATACTTATAAGAAGGATTAAATGGAATCTATTATGTTTTAACTGAAGTTTAAAAAAAAAGAGTGAGGTTGCAATCATGATCTCAGACTAATGAAAAGTGAAAATGTATCTAATTACATATTAATCCTTAAAAATGGCATTTTACTAAGTGATACCACTGACAATAATTAATTTCAATACAGAACTTATATGCACTAAATGTAATAGTATCCAAATATTTAAGGAAAAATTAAATTAGGTACAGGTACAAATAGCTTTGCTATCTATATCTCTTATGGTGGGGGAACTCAATTTATCACTCTTAGACCTAGATAAATCTTACCATAAAATAAGCAGAAGATAATTTAAGATTAACAGATTTTTTATCATAGACTCTCAGGTAATATTAATTTGTAATAGGAAGGAGTATACTTTTTCCTCAGCTGTATAACATACCCAAAAAAAATATTTTTTGAGAAAATGCAGCATCTTTTTCTAGTAAACCTGAAGAGACTCAAGTAACTCAAGAACTGGAAGAGACTCAAAGTGACTTAAGACCCTGAAGGAACTACAGGTAAATGATAAACTTTGGAGAAGATGTGGGAAAGCTGGAACACTAATTCATTGTTGGTGGAGCTGTGAACTGATCCATCCATTCTGGAAAGCAATTTGGAACCATGCACAAAGGGCTATAAGAGTGTCCATAACCTTTGACCCAGCAATACCAATTCTAGGGCTGTAACCCAAAGAGATCATAAAAATATGAAAGCAGTCCTGTGTACAAAAATATTAATAGCAGCTTTTTTTGTGGTGGCCAAGAACTGGAAGTTGAGGGCATACCTACCAGGTGAGGAATGGCTGAAAATGTTATGGTATGTGAATATAATGAAATGCTATTGTACTATAAGAAAGGATGAGTAGGTAGACTTTGAGAAAACATGAAAAGACTTATATGGACTAATGCTGAGTGAAGTGAGCAGAAGTAGGAGAACATTACACACAGTAACAGCCACAGTCTGTGATGACTTATTTTGATAGACAGCCCTTCTCAGAAATGCAAGGAACCAAAACATTTCCAAAGGAATCATGACGGAAAATGCCATCCACATCCAGAGAAAGAACTATGGAGTCTGAATGTAGAACAAAGTTGACTATTTTCTTTTTTGTTAAGTTTCATTGTGTTTTGTTTTGTTTTTCTTGTGGTTTCTCCTATTTGTTATAGTTCTTCTATGCAATATGACTGGTGTTTAAATGTGTTTAATAGGAATATATGTGTAGAGACTATAGAAGAGACTATTTTGGGGAATGAGGGAGGAGAGAGGGTGAGAAAATTTAAGAAATGGGTGGAAATGAATGTTGAAAACTGAAAATAAATAAATTAATCAATTTGAAAAAAAGAAACACTTTTGAAAACCAAAAAAAAAAAAAAAGAGAGAGAGAGATATTTCACAGTTTGGGTAAAAAAAAAGAACCTGATGCTTGGTTGAGGTCATTGTGGGTCTGATGTGTACTGAGATATTGAGATCCAATTGGTTGTTGCCCTATTCTATAGGGTCAGGGAACTCTTTTTTTTTTTTTTGACCAATGAGGGAAGTTCTATACCAATCAACTTTGGTATTGAAATTAAAGTAGTAATGAATCATTACACAGAGTCCTGTAATTTTAAACTATATACTTCATAGAATTCCTGAGCCAGATGCTGACCAAGTATTTGGTATTTTTCAATTTGCCAACTCTGGCCAAGTGGAAGATACACTATCTATTTTCAACTGGTATAGTAAGAAAACTACTAGTAACAGTATGGTCTTATGGTAAAAAAAAAAAAAAAAAAAAAAAAAAAAAACTGCTAAATCATGTTGCCATGCCTCTTCTAGTTTGGGAACAGTAAAATTTATCTGAATTTTAGCAGTTTCTGACATCCCAATAAGCTCTAATTAAAGTAATTAAAAAGGCATTGTGAGATAGGACTTCCTGGAGCCAACATGGTGGAGTAAGGAGTAAATCCCTGTAGCTCTCCCATAGTCACCTCTACACAGCCAGTCAACCATAAAATAGCACCCCAGAACAAATCCTGGAACAGGAGAGACACCATGAAAACTGCTTGGAGCAGTCTTTCAGCTGGGGATACTTGGAAGATTGGCAAGAAAGGTCAATGTCACTCTGATAAAAGAAGAATGTATTCCAGGATAGGAAGTGACCCTACAAGCCAGCAACAAGCCCCTCCTCAGCACACCAGTGGGAGATCCTGACTCCAAGTGTAGTGGAGCACAAAATACCAACACAGGACCCCCAAGTCTGCTAGCATAGCCAGAGGAGCTAATAGACTCTAGCTCCAAGAGCCACCACATGCTTTGGTGCAGCCCCAGATGGCCAGACATTCTGTAGTGTCTTGGAGTAGCTTGGAGTTATGCAGAAAAAACCCACTGGGTCTCAGTACACACCAGACACCACCACAACGACCCCAACCCAGCATCAGAGAAGCTGCCAGATACCTACAGCCTCCAAGAACATCAGCCAACCCTGACTCCACCCCCATAGTGCAGCACCAGACATAAGGGTCTCCCATGGGACTCAGGGTAAGATCAATGTGTTACAGATAAGCAGCCGGGGCCTGTGATCACTAGCACAAGAAGCCAGAGACAGTGCCCCTTCCAACCTAGGAGGAGATCTCCAATTTAAAAGAAAGAAAAAAGGTAAATAAATGAGGGGATGGGCAAAACCCAGCAAAAAATGACTCTAACCATAGAAAGTTATTATGGTGACAGGGACGACCAAGACAAAAATTCAGAAAAGGATATAAATGCCAAAACATCTATGAGCAAAATCCCCAAGAAAAAGGGAGATTCTTCTAAAGTCTGAAAAGAACTTATGGAAGAGCTCAAAAAGGAAGAGGAAGAAGAAAAATGGGAAAAAGAAATGAGAATGCTGCAAGAGAATTATGTAAAAAGACTCAACAGCTTGGAAAATGGCTCAAAAAATACAACTTGCCCAATGGAAAAGGAGAGACAAAAATGTGCTGAGGAAAATAACTCCTTAAACTACAATTGACCAAAAGGAAACAAAAGTGCAAAAGCTAATTGAGGAAAACAAGACCTTAAGAGCTGGAATTGAGCAAGTGGAAGCTAATGACTCTATGGAACATCATGAATCAATCAAACACATTCAAAAGAAATGTGCTTTCCTTTGGAAAAGAAAAAAATGGAAAAGATGGAAAATACTTCATGGGAAAAATAACTAATCTGGAAAATAGACCCATTGGGTTACCTCAAAGCCATATTCAAAAGGAGCATCTGGACAGTACCTTTCAACAAATTATCAAGGAAAACTGTCCTGATGCCCTGGAACCAGAGGGAGAAATAGGCATTGAAAGAATCTTCTGATCAACTCAGGAAAAAGATCTCAAAATAAAACCACCAAGTAACAGCACAGCCAAATTTCACAGCTATCAGGTCAAGGAAAAAATACAAATGACCACAAAGAAACAATTCAAATGACAGAAAGCCACAATCACAGTCACGTGGGACTTGGCAGCTGCAACAAACAGGCAAAGGAGCTAGGACTTCAACAATGAATCGCTTATCTCGCAAAATTAAGCATAATACATGAAGAGAAAAAAATGGACATTCAATGAAATAGGAGAATTTCAAATCTTCATAAGGAGAAGACCAGAACTGAGGCAAGAATGTGACCTCCAATATCAAAACCCAAGAGAAGCATAAGCAGGTAAGAAAGGAAAAGAAAACACAAGGGATTCAACAGAGCTAAACTGTTTACATTCCAATACAGGAAGATGAAATTGTAACTCTTAAAAACCATATCACTAACACTACAGATAAAGGCTGTGGTCCTAATCGTGGTGTCTAGTGTATATGCATAGACAGAGGGTATGGGTATAAGATGTATTTGAGGGAATGACATAAAAATGAGGGATGAGAAAGAGGAGAAAAGTGGGTGCAGAAGGAAAGAAGAGGTGGGATGGGATAAATTATCTCACATGAAGAAGTAAGAAAGACCTCTTACAGTAGAGAGGAAGGTGGGAGGAGGGTGATGGGCATTGCTTGAACCATACTTTCACCAGTATTGGCTCAAATGGGGGATAATATACAAAATCAGATAAAGGTAGAAATAAATTTTCCCTGACAAGGAAGCAGTAGTGGAAGAGATTAAATAAAGGGGGAGTGAGAACTGACAGAAGGGAAGGAGATGAGAGGAGGTGGTAGAAAGAAGCAATCAGTGATGTGGGGAAGGGTGAAAGGAGAGAGAGGACAAAAAGGAAGAAGAATAGGATGGAAGGAAATACACAAGTAGTAATAATGGTGAAACTAAGTGGAATGAACTTTCCCATAAAATGAAAATGGAGCAGATTGGATCCAAAAGCAGTATCATACAATATTTTCAAGAAACGCACTTGAAGCATAGAGACACACACAGAGTAAAGGAAAACCTGGAAAAACTTGTATGAACTTATGCAAAATGAAATGTGCAGAACTAGAAAAACACAGTACACAGCAACAGCAATATCATGTGATGATCAACTATAAAGGACTCAGCTTTTCTCAACAATACAATAATCCAATAAAAGTACAAAGTACTCATGAAGGGAAATGTTGTTCATATCCAAATAAAGAACTGATAGACTCTGAGTGGAGATTGAAGAAAATTTTTCTCACTTATCTTATTTTCTCATTTTTTTGCTTTAGATATGTTTCTTCTTCCACAAATATGGTGAATATCAAAGTGTGTTTTACATGATAGCATATGTATGAACTACAGAAAATTGCCTACCATTTTTGGAAGAGGTGAGGAGAGGGAAGGAGAAATATTTGGAACTCAAAATCTTGTAAAAATTGAATGCTAATTTTTTTCTTGATTTGTGATAGTGGAAAAAATAAAATAACATTCAAAGCAAAAAAAATGGCATTATGCCACTTAGTAATAGAGCCCTCCTCACTTGAAGGCCATAGCATTAGAGGACTGTGAGATTGTTTCTTTTGGTGTCCCACAGCTATAATAGTATTTGCTTCCAGAGCCAACTGTCCTGGCCCCTTTAATAGGATGTAGAGCAACCCTACTCTGTGAATAAAATTTCAGTCTGAAAACCAAGTAAAAGATACCTCCCTTTTAAAAAAATGGAGGATATCTTCTGGAAACCGAGATGGCAGAAAGCAATAAGTACTCTCAGTCTCTTTTACTGACCTTGAAAAACCCATAAAATACTGCCCCAGGAAAAGTTCTGGAACAGAGGAGCCAGCAGAAAGAGTGCAGCAGATTTTAGCTCAGGACACTAGGGGATTAACAAGAAAGGTCCCTCTTGCTGGGGCTGAAAGGAATCAGTACAGGAAGGGAGGCATCCAGTAGGAATTCCCTCTTCAGTAAGTGAGCAGGAGATCCTGAGCCCCAGGGTGTTGGAGCCAGCAAGAACCAAAACCAGGACTCCCCCAAACCCGCACTGCCTTCACAAAACGAACACAATTGGCAGACACCAGTTGCACCATGGGCAAGTACACCAGCCACTGAGTCTATATGTGCTCTAGCACAGCCCTTTACGAGAAGGAGATCTCCAGTGTTCAGACCACCCCTCCTCCACACCTCAAGCTGCAAGCTTCAGTATAACTCCAGGGAAACATAGAAATACCTCACCTGGCACACACGAGTCAGCTCCAGAACAACACTAAGTAACCTACAACACTATACAACTTCTAGCTTTCAGAACCAGACATCCTAGCACACAAAGTCAGTAACCAAGCCCCTAGACCCAAGCACAAGAAACTTGAGATAGAGTCCCCTGAACCCCTAAATAAAGATACACATTAAAAGCCAGAAAAATGAAAAGTTCAATGAGTAAAAAGCAACTTAGAAAAGCAAAGAACATGGATTCTTACTATGGAGACAGGGAAGATCACAATACAAATTCAGAAGAAGACAGTATTGTCACTGCAGACACGTGTGAAACCTCAAAGGGAAATACAAATTGGTCTCAAGCCCCAAAAGCCTTCTTGAAAGAGCTCAAGAACGGATTTTGAAAGTCAAATTGGAGAGGTGGAAGGAAAAGTCAACAATTCCTTTAAAAATATAACTGACAGGGGGCAGAGTTAAAACGACAGAGTAGAAGGTCGGACCTGCTGTAACTCTACCACCATGGCCCAAAAAATACCTGTAAAAATGACTCTAACTAAATTTTAGAGCAACAGAAGCCACAAAATGACAGAGTGAAACAGATTTCCAGCCTAAAACAGCCTCAAAGGCCAACAAGAAAGGTCTATCACACCAGGCTCAGAGCAGAGCACAGTCCAGCATTGACCACCCGGCTCTGCAGGGACAGGACTGGAGGAGGCTTCAGGTCATGGAATCATGGGTAGCAGCTGAAGTTCCCAGATTTCTCAACACATAAATGCCAAAAATAACTTCAAAGGTCAGGTGCTTGAATTACAACCAAGGTTCAACTACACCAGGAAAACTGAGCATAATCTTTCAGTGAAAGAGATAGACATTCCATGAAATAGGCTACTTACAGACCTTCCTGATGTAAAGGACAGAGTTCAATGGAAAATTTGATTTTCAGATATGAGACTCAAGAGAGGCATGAAAAGGTAATCAGGAAAGGAAAAAACAGAAAATTTGAACATGGACTATGGCATAAAAACCTCACAATCCAGCACAGAATGGCAGAGATATTAGATGAATACTTTTCAGATCATGATACAATAAAAATTATATTCAATCAAGGGCCATAGAAATATAGACTACAAGTTAATTGGAAACTAAGTAATCTAATTCTAAATAATGAGTGGGTCAAGCAAGAAATCATGGAAACAATTAAGAATTTCATTCAAGATAATGATAATAATGAGACAGCATGCTAAAACTCATGCGATGCAGCAAAAGCAGCTCTTAGGAAAAGTTTTATAACTTTGAATGCTTACATGATGAAATAGAGAAAGAGGAGATCAATGAATTGATCATGCAACTGAAAAAGCTAGAAAAAGAACAAATTAAAAATCTTCAATTAAATACCAAATTAGAAATACTGAAGACCAAAGGAGAGATTAATGAAAATGAAATTAAGAAAATTATTAAAGTAATAAGTAAAACTAAGGGCTACTTTTATGTAAAAAAAAACCCATAAAATTGATAAACATTTGACTAATTTGCTTAAAAAAGAGAAAGAAGAGAAAACCAAATTATCAGGATCAAAAATGAAAAGGGTGAATTCGCCACCAATGAAGAAGGAATTAAAACAGTAACTAGGAATTACTTTGCCCATTTGAAAGTACAATTTTAGTGAAATGGATGAATATTTATGAAAATACAAACTGTCCAGATTAATAGAAGAGGAATTAAAATACTTAAATAACCACATCTCAGAAAAAGAAATTGAACAAGCCATCAGTAAACTTCCTAGAAAAAATTCTTCAGAGCCAGATGGATTTACAAGCAAATTGAATCAAACATTTAAATAAAAATTAATTCAAACACTACATAGACTATTTAGGAAAATTGGTGAGGAAGGATTCCAACGAAATTCTTTGTATGATACAAATATGGTAATGATACCTAAACCTGGAAGAACTAAAACAAAAAAAATATATAGTTATAGACCAATAACCATGTTTAATATAGACGTAATAATTTTAAGTAAAATATTAACAATAAGATAGTAGCAACTTATCAATAGAATAATAATCTTTGATCAAGTAGAATTTATACCAGAAATGCAAGATTGGTTCAATATTACAAAAACTACCAACATAACTGATCATATCAATAACAAAACTAATAGAAACCATATTATGTTTACAAGTACTTTAATATTTATAATTATCTCAATAGATGCATAACAACTTTTTCACAAAACACAATATCCATTCCTATTAAAAACACTAGAGAGTGTAGGAACTGAATGAAGCCTTCCTT
Source organism: Notamacropus eugenii (assembly GCF_028372415.1). Classification (NCBI taxonomy): domain Eukaryota; kingdom Metazoa; phylum Chordata; class Mammalia; order Diprotodontia; family Macropodidae; genus Notamacropus; species Notamacropus eugenii. The sequence continues at coordinate 350,288,579 of NC_092874.1, read as the reverse complement.
AAAGTGATAAGTAGCACCTACCTAAAACCTTAAACAGCATTATATGTAATGGAGATAAATTTGATGCATTTTCAATAAGATCTGGGGTGAAATAAGGATGTCAATTTTCACCACTGTTATTCAATATGGTGCTAGAAATATTACCTTTAGCAATAAGAGAAGAAAAAGAAATTGAAGTAATTAGAATAGGCAGTGAAGAAATTAAGTTATCACTCTTTGCAGATGATACGATGATTCATTTAGAGAATCCTAAAGAATCATGTAATAAAACTACTTGAAATAGTAAACAACTTCAAAAAAGTTGTAGGATATAAAATGAACACATATAAATTATTGGCATTTCTATATAAAACCCCAATAACAAAAGATAGAAAGAGAAATTCCATTTAAATTTAGTGAAGACTTTATAAAATATTTAGGAGTCTACCTGCCAAAACAAATCTAGGTAGTATACGAACAAATTATAAAACACTTTTCACAAGAATAAAGTTAAATCCAAATAATTGGAAAAACATAATTTGCTCTTGGGTAGGCTGAGCTAATATAATAAAAAATGATAATTCTACCTAAATTATTTTACTTATTTAGTGCCATAGCAATCAAAATAACAAAAAATATTTTATAGAGCTAGAAAAAAATCTCAAAGTTCATCTGGAAGAAGAAAAGGTGCCGAATATCAAGGGTATGAATGAAAAGAAATTCTGGGGAAGGTGAACTAGTCATATCAGATCTTAAATTGTATCATACAACAGCAATCATCGAAGCTATTTAATGCTGGGTAAGAAATAGATTGGTGGATCAGTGCAATAGATTAGGTACACAAGACACTAGTCAATTATTACTGCAATCTACTATTTGATAAACCCCCAAACTCCAGCTTCTAGGATAAAAACTTATCATTTGACAAAAACTGCTGAGAAACCTGGAAAACAGTATGGCAGAAACTAAGAGTAGTTCAATGTCTGAAAGAGTATGCCAAAATAAATTCCAAATGGGTGCAAGATTTGGGGATATAACCTGGTACTATAAACAAAATTGGGGAGCAAGGAATAGTTTATTTGTCTTATTTATGGAGAATAGATGAATTATGATCAAGCAATAGTTGTAGAATATTATGAAATATAAAATGAATAATTTTGATCATATTTAATTGAAAAGATTTTGCACAAACACAGCCAATACAACTATGGTTAGGAGGCAAGCAGAAAACTGGGAAAGAAATTTTACAACCAGTTTAAATACATAAAGAATTGAGTCAAATTTGCAAGAATACAAGCCATTCACCAAGTGACAAATGGTCAAAGGCAGTTTTTAGAGGAAGAAATGAAAGCTATGTACAGTCATATGAAAAAATGTTCTAAATAACTATTGACTAGAAAGCTGCAAATCAAGACAACGCTGAGGTACAACATCATATCTATCAGATTGATCAACATTACAAAACAGGAAAATGATCAATGTTGGAGAACATATGGGAAAGTTGAAATATGAATTCATTTTTGGTGGAGCTGTGAGCTGATCCAACCATTCTGGAGAGCAATTTGGAGCTATGCTCAAAGGGTTATAAAAATGTATATATGCATTGACTCAACAATAATACCTTTTCTAGATATGTATCCCAAAGAGATCATAAAAATGGGGAAAAGACTCACATGTACAAATATATTTATAGCAGCTCTTTTTATGGTGGTCAAGAACTGGAAATTGAGGGGATGCCCATCAGTTGGGAAATGGCTGACAAGTTGTGGTATATGAATGAAATGAAATACTATTGTGCAATAAGAAATGATGAACAGGCAGACTTTAGAAGAATCTGGAAAGAATTATATGAACTAATGTTGAGTGAAGTGAGGAGAAGCAGGAGAATATTGAACACCTTAAGAGCCACAGTGTGTGATGAATGATTTTGATAAGCTTAGTCCTTCTCAGCAATTCAGGGACCTAAAACAATTCTAAAGAATTCATAATGGAAAAGAGAAAGAACTATGAAGTCAGAGTGTATACAAAAGTAGATCAATCTCTTTTTTTGCTTGTTTGTTTTCTTTCTCATGATTTCTCCCACTCAATATAATCCTTTTGTGCAAGATAAGTAATGTGAAAATGTGTTTAACAGAAACATATGTGTAGAGAACATATCAGATTGCATACTGTCTTGAGGAAAGAGGGGAGAGTGAGAAGGAGAAAATTAAAAACTTATGGAAGTGAATGTTGAAAAATAAACAGAAATAAGTCAATAAAGTGAAATATATATATACACACACACACAGATGTAGATAGATAGATAGATAGATAGATAGATAGATAGATAGATAGATATGAATTGCCCAGATTAAAAAGAAGAGGAAATAAAATACTTAACCCATCTCAGAAAATGAATTTGAATAAACCATCAATGAACTCCCTAGGAAAAATTCTCCAGGGCCAGATGAATTTACAAGTGAAGTCTATCAAACATTTAAAGAACATTAATTTCTTTACTAGATAAACTATTTGGGAAAATTCGTGAAGAATTCCAATGAAGTTCTTCTTGTGATACAAATTCTGATACCTAAACCAAGGAAAAGTGAAAGTAGAGAAAGAAAATTATAGACCAATTTCCCTAATGAATACAGATGCAATAATTTTAAATAAAATATTAGCAAACAGATGACAACAATTTATCACAAGAATAATATACATTGATCAGGAAGGATTTATAATAGGAATGCAAGATTGGTTAAATATTAGGAAAACTATCAACATAATTGATCATATCAATAACAAAACTAGCAGAAACCATATGACTATCTCAAGAGAAGTAGAAGAGGTTTTGACAAAACACAACACCCACTCCTGTTAAAAATACTAGAGATCGTAAGAATGAATGGAACCTTCCTTAAAATGATAATTTGCATCTACATAAAACTATTAGCAAGTATTATACGAAATGGGCATAAGCAAGATCCATTTTCAACAAGGAGGTCTAGTTTCACCACTTTTATTCATTATGGTACCTGAAATTTTAGCTTTAGTAATGAGAGAAGAAAAATAAATGGAAGGATTTAGAAAGGCAAAAAAGCTAGGTGATTACTCTTTGCAGATGATATGATGATATGGGTAGAGAATCAAGTATAAAATTACTTGAAATAATAAATAATTTCAGAAAGTCACAATATATTAAATAAACCTTTAGACATCACTGGCATTTTTATGTGCTGCTAACAAAGTCTAACAGCAAGACATGGAGAAATTCCATTTAAAGTTACCGAAGACATTATAAAATATTTGGCAGTCTACTTACCAAAACAAACCCAGAAAATATACAACCACAATTATAAGACACTTTTCACACAAATTGAGTCAGATCTATATAATTGGAAAAAAATCAAAATTCATCTGCAAGAAGAAAAGGTCCAGAATATCAAAGGAATTAATGAAAGGCAATGCTAGGGGAGGTGGCCTAGCCACATTAGATCCTTAAATTGTATTATAAAGCAACAATCATCAAAATTATTTGGTATTGGCTCAGAAATAGAGGGATGGATTATTGCGATATGTTCCAAATGACTCATGAAGGAAATAACTTAGGAGTCTGGATACAGAGTGAAGCAGAGTATTTTCTTTCATGTTTTCTTTTGCTTTCTCATGGTTTCTCTCATTCATTCTAATTCTTCTATACAACACAACTAATGTAAAAATATGTTCAATAGGAATGCGTATGTAGAGCATATATCAGATTACATGACATCTTTGGGTGGGAAAAGGGGAGGGAGGAGAGACAAATTAAAACTTATGTAAGTGAATTTTGAAAACTAAAAATAAATAAACATAAAAAATGGAAGCTAGCCATAGAGACAGCACAATACCTCTTATCTTGGTCATCTAGGGTACCCATAGTGACAGCAGAATACCTAATACCTTGATCAGGTTTAGTAAGTAACTTGTATATAAAAATATCTAAGCACCTCTTTTAATGCCCTCTCCATCTCTTCTAGGGCCAGTTGACTATCATTGAGCCATACCGATAGGATAACAATGCCAGTTCTCCAGTTAGAGGAAATTTTTGTGCAGAACTAATGGAAGGAAACCCACAGTCAGTACCTAATGTCTGATTGCACCATCATTTCCTAAGTCTATCGCGACAGAATTCTTTAAGTAGGAGACAAGGTCCTTTGATGGATCCTTGATTTTTTTTTTTTTACCTCCCCATATCAATAACAAAATGGTCAGAGAACTGACACAAGTTGATTGAGGCCAGTAGTTTCACTTCATAAAACATATCTGCCCCCTTTTTATTTCTTTCTCTTTTATCTTTATCCAAATACTGGCAAATATAAATATGTTTACACCGTCATGCCAATGAATTTTAGGAAAAGTACTTTTTAAATGTACAATTCTACTTTTCCACTCCTATTAGAATCTCCTTACTATTATCCTCTTTGTCACATTGATTATCCTCTCTAGTATCTGTCCTTGTAATTTAATGTGAGACATTTCCCCCATTATCTTCTTTAAATTTCAGTTTAAAGTCCCCTTGATCAGATCAACATCTTCCAAAATGTGTGATATAATAGTCCAAAAAGCCGTATAAGAGGCCAAAAAATATTTTAAAAGTCAAATAAGAGAGGTAGAAGACAAAATGGAAAAAAGAAACGAGAAGTATGCAGGACAGAGCCAATAGCTTGGAACAAGAAGGACAAAATGTTGACTGAAGAAAACAATTAAAAGAACTGATCAAGTGGGAAAAAAATCCTACTGAAATAAAAAACTCCTAAAAAAGAATTGGTCAAATGGAAAAGATATTTAAAAAGCTAAATGAAGAAAAGAATTTCTTAAAAATGAAAGTTAAGTAGTGGAAGTTAATGATCCTATCAGACATCTAAAAAAAGTCAGATAAAAATAAATAGAATGAAAAAATAGAAGAAAATGTAAAATGCCTTACTGGAAAAAATAATTGACCTAGAAAATAGATGTATGACATAATTTAAGAATTAATGGTCAATAACGGATAGAGAGCTTAGGAATAAACTGAGTTTTCCTTAAAATGATAATTAGCATGTACTTAAAAGCATCAGCAAACATTCTATGTAATGGGTATAAGCTGACAAGCATTTCCAATAAGATCAGGGGTGGAACAAAGATGTCCATTACCACCTCTGTTATTCAGAACTGTACCAGAAATGTGAGCTTTAGCAATAGGAGAAGGAAAGGAAATTGAAAGAATTAGAATAGGCAAAGAAAAAACAAAGCTATCATTCTTTTCAAATGATATGATGAACTGGAAGTCAAGGGGATGTCCATCAATTGGGGAATGGCTGAATAAATTATGGTATATGAATGTAATGGAGTACTATTGTGCCATAAGAAATGATGAACAAGAAGACTTCAGAGAGGCCTGGAAGGACTTATATGACCTGATGCTGAGTGAAAGGAACAGAACCAGGAGAACTTTGTGCACAGCAACGACCACAGTGTGCGAGAGTTTTTTCTGGTAGACCTGGAATTTCGGAATAACGCAAGAACTTCTTAAAAAAAAAAAAAAACAGTGGTGGTTCTCAAGGCAAAATGCCTTCCACACTCAGAGAAATAAATATGGAAGTCATTCGCAAAATGTAGCAGACCATGTTTGTGTATGTGTATGTTTTTGTGTATCATGTTTTGATTTGTTAAATGATTTCTTTCATTTATTTTAGTCTGACTACATAGCATGACTATAGTGAAAATATACTCAATAGGAAAGTATATGTAGAACCTATACAGAATTATATGCAGTCGTGGGGAGGGAGGGGGTAGTTGGGGGTAGGTGTGGGGGGGATAAAATCTCAGTTGTATGGCAGTGATTGTTAAACATTAAAAAATAAAAAAAAGAAGAGAAGATATTTAATAGAGACAAATTGACAATAATTAAGAGTATCTTGAGATAACTAATTAGAATTATCTTGGAATTAAAAAAATGGAATGCTGATGTTAATGTTTCCTTTTTTAAATGCTAATAAATTTCAACACACCATAAAAAAAATGATATGATGATACTTAAAGAATCCTAGAGAATCACGTAAAAACTATTTGCAATAATTGACAACTTTAACAAACTTGCAAGACATATAGTAATCCCATATAAATCATAGACATTTATATACATTATTAATGAAGCCCAATAACAAGAAACAGGAAAATAAATTTTATTTAAAGTTACCGTAGACATTATAAAATATTTGGGAGACTACTTGCCAAGACAGACCAAGGAACTATATGAACACAATTAGAAAATACTGTTCATACAAAGAATGTCAGATAGAAAACATCAATTCACCAACATCACTGGCTAAGCTAATATAATAAAAATGACAATTCCACCCAAAGTAGTTTACTTATTCTGTACCATACCAGTAAAACTATCACTTTTGGGGGGGAAGAAGACACATATTTTTTTATTTTATGAGATAAGCAAGGGGAAATGAATGCACACCTGGATCAAGGAGGAGGAGCCCCCTCCGTAGACTTAATGTTCTGATAAGCTGGTATTAGAGGACAATAAATAAGCATCGCAGTTGGAGGGGGTGTGGGAGGGAGGGAAATTTGGCTGGCAGGGCATCACGGAGTAGACATCCATGGTCCGTTCATTGATGACTTTGATGTGACAGATGATGTCCTGGATCGCTTCTGAAGTGGTGCCTTGGCCCACAATGTGTGGGTTGTGCATATTTTCATTGTCCATCAAGGACAGGACAATTTTCCCAATCAAGGTGGCATATGAGTGGAGCTTCAGATCGTCCAGCATCATGCAGCTGGCCAACAGGGTGGCTGTAGGGTTAGTGATGTTCTTATTGGCGATGCTTTTAACTGTGCTCTGAGTTGTCATCTCAAACACTGCATACACATGTCCATGATTTCCTCCAGTCACAGGCCTGGGGCCTCTAACTAGGCCAGTGCAGACATAATTTACAATAGTCCCATAAAGAGTGGGCATCACCATGAAATCAAACTGCTGGGGCTGAGATACTAGCTGCATTGTGGTGTTATCCACAATCATGGTCTCAAAAGTGATGTTGGGATAGCCTGAAGCCACATCCTTACAGCACTGGAGAAAGAAGCCACCTTCCAGTTTCATGATGTTGGCCTTGTGCATGGTGGTCACTTTTTTGTGCCCAGTTTCCTGGGCCAGGAGGAAAGCATACTCAGAGATGCCCAGGGGCTTGCCCTTGATGATGATCTTCAAGCTTTCCACCACGCCTGAAACACTCTCATGCTCCAGGCTGCTGTACTCTCCCTCTGTGTTCTCCCTAACAATGAGGATGTCTATGTCTTTGTGGGGAGTCACTACACTTGGCAGGCTCTTACAGTGGATGACGTTGGCATAGAAGTCTAAGCTGGTGCAGAGAATGTTGTTACAGGACTTATAAGATGGTGGCAGATTGTGGTTGGTTTCGATGTTTCCCTTCAATGGTACACGAATACATCGGATTGCCGTGATGGCATTGCAGATGTCTTCTTCATCAGCATTAGAGCTCACTTCTACCTCTTCAAAATCCATAGGCATACAGGTGTGTCTAAACACAGACTTGATATGCAACATGAGCTCAGGCCCAATGCCATCCCCAGGAATCATGGTCATGGTGTACTGGCTTCCATACTTGGCAGATGGAAGAATTGTTTGCTCCCAAGGGTGACTCATAGCCCCTAGTTTTAAGATGACCCTCACGGTGCTTCTCCCAGCTGTCAGCACCGTGGTCGCCATGGTTGAAAGACAAAAATTATATTATAGAGTTGGAAAAAAAAATAAAAATTTCACCTGAAAGAACAAAAATCCAGAAAACCAGGGGAATTAATGAAAAGAAATACAAAGGAAGGTGACCTACTCATGCCAGATCTTAAGTTGTATAATAAAGCAGAAATCAGGAAAACTATTTGGTACTAAGGAATGGAATGATAGATCAGAGGAATAGGTTAGGTACACAAGACACAATAGTCAGTGTGGGAATATGTATAAGAGATAAGAAAGAAAACTACATCCTGCTAAAAGGTACCATAGACAATGAAGTAATTTCAATACTAAACATATACGTGCCAAGTAGTATAGCATTAAAATTCTTAGAAGTAAAGGGAGTTAGAAAAAGAAATAGAAAACAATACTATACTAGTGGGGACCTCAACTTCCCCATTCTCAGTACTGATAAATTTATTCAAAAAATAAACAAGGAAAGTTAAGGAGGTAAATAGAATTTTAGAATAATTGGATATGGTAGACTTCAGGAGAAAATGCAATGCGGAAAGAAAGGAATATACTTTTTTCAAAGCAGTACATGATACCTCCACAAAAACTGACCATGTATTAGGATATAAATGCCAAAACCTGCAATGCAAAAACGCAGAAATTTCAAATACATGCTTTTCACATCATGATGCAATAAAAATCACATGTAATGAAGGGTCATGAAAAGATACACTAAAATTAAATTGAAAACTAAACAATCTAACCCAAGAGAATGAGTGGGGCAAACAACACATCATTGAAACAATCAATAACTTCATCCAAGAGAATGAAAATAATGAAATAATGTACCAAAATTATGGGATGAAGCTAAAGCAGTTCTTAGGGGAAATTTTATATCTCTAAAATGCTTACATGAATAAAATAAAGACAGAGGATACCGATAAATTGTGTATACAACTTAAAAAGGTAGAAAAAGAAGAAATTAAAAATCCTCAATTAAAAACAAAATTAGAAAAAATAAAATTAGAAATTTTGAAAACCAAACAAGACATTAAGAAAATTGAAATTAGAAAACTACTGAAATAATAAATAAAAATAAATCCTGGTTTAATGAAAAGAAAACAATGAAGCAGATAAATTTTTGATTATTTTGATTTAGTAAAACAGAAAGAAGAAAACTGAACCACCATATCAAAAATGAAATGGTTGAAGTCATACTGATGATGAGGAAATTTAAAAGGATGTACCCTGACACATCCAGGATGATCTGCTGTAGGTCTTGGGTCTGTTTTTCTAAAAGGAAAGGTGACTTTTGAGGGGGTTAACAATCACTATAATCAAGCATGTGTATCATTCACCTAGTTCAGGGAGAAAAGTCAGCACCCTGAACTTCAGAGAAAATACAACAAAATCAACAGAAAGAGCTTCCAACTGACAGTAAGCAACACATTCATCACAGTTTAGCAGATGGATAACTGTCTGACCATACACACATGATTACCAGAGAGAGAGAAGCATCAACACCTGCGTTTTCAAAGCCAGGTGGCTGCCTAGAGGCTTCCCAGAGTCTCATCTGGCACACAAACCTTCTTCCAAAACGAAGCCACAAAGTAAAACCTCACCTCAGAGTATTTATGCATTTTTCAGAATCAGAGGGCATCACAACCCTTGAGTATCAGTGCCTCATTAACACAAGGTGTGGGTCTTCCTACAAATCTTCCCAGACCCATTAATGGTTATGGAAGATCTTCTTTAATTACATTATTCAATCAGAGACACTTGATTATACTAAAACAAAAAATTCATTATCAATATAGGAATAAAAAAAGAGATATTTTGCTCAATTTTATGCTAATAAATCTGACAATCTAAATAAAATGCATGAATATCTACAAAACTATAAAATGCCCAAGTTAGCAGAAGAGGAAATAAAATTCTTAGCCCAATTTCAGAAGTAGAAATTGAACAAGACATCAATGAACTGCCAAAAAAAAACCTCTCCAGAACCAAATGGATCTACCAGTGAATCCTATGAAACATTTAAAAAACAGTTAATTCCAATATTATATAAACTAGTTGGAAAAATAGGCAAGGAAGGAATTCTTCTAAACTCTTCTTATATTACAGATATGGCATTGATGCCTAAACAAGGAAAAGCCAAAACAAAGAAAGATAATTATAGACCAATTTCCCTAACGAATATAGAAGCAAAATTGTTAAATAAAATATTAGCAAATAGATTACAGCACATTATTATAGAGATAATACACTATGACTGGGTTTGATTTATACTAAGAATTCAGGGCTGGTTCAAAATGAGGGAAACTATCTACATAATTGATCATATAAATAATAAAAGTAACAAAAATCATATGATAATATCAATAGATGCTGAAAAAGACCTTTTGACAAAATGTAACACCCATTTCTATTAAAAATACTGGAGAGCAAAGGAATAAATTGAGTTCTCCTTAAAATTATAATTAGCATCTATCTAAAACCATCAGCAAGCCATATACATAATGGGGATAAAAACAGAAGCAGGTCCAACAAGATCAGGGGTGAAACAAGATTGTCCATTATCCCCACTGTTATTCAATATTGTATTAGAAATTTTAGCTTTCATAATGAAGGAAGAAAAAGAAATTGATGGAATTAGAATAGGAAATGAAGAAACAAAGCTGTCACTGTTGGCCAATGATATGATACCACACTTAGAGAATACTAGAGAATCAAATAAAAAACTACTTGAAATAACTAACAATTTTAACAAAGTTGTAGGACATAAAATAAATCAACATGAATAGTCAACATTTGCAGATATTACTAACAAAGTTAAGCAGAAAGTAAATTTAATTTAAATAATTCATTTAAAGTAATTGTCTACAATATAAAATATATTGGCATCTATCTGCCAAGATAAACTCAGGAATTATATGAACACAATTAAAAAACACTTTTCACACAAATAAAGTCAGATTTAAATAATTGGAAAACTATCAGTTGCTCATGGATAGGCCTAGCTAATATAACAAAAATGACAATTCTACCCAAATTAATTTACTTACTCAGTGCCATACCAATTCAACTACCAATAAATACTTTATAGAGCTAGTATAAACAATAAAATTCATCTGGAGGAACAATTCAAGGGAATTAAAAGAAATGTAAGGAGAAGGTTCCCTTGTTATACCAGATCTTAAATTGTAGTATAAAGCAGCAATATTAAATCTCCTTGGTACTTGCTAAGAAATAGATTGATGAATCAATGAAATAGGTTAGGTGTACAAGAAACAGCAGTCAATTTGCATAGTAGTCTACTATTTGATAGACTTAATGACTCCAGCTTCTGGGATAAGAACTCACTATTTGACAAAATCTGCTAGGAGATTTGGAAAGCAATATGGCAGAAACTAGGTATAGACAAATATCGTACACTGGTCAAAATAGGTGCACAATTTAGACATAAAGGGTTACACTATAAGCAAACTAGGGGAGCAAGGAATAGTTTATCTGTCAAATCTTTGGAGCATGGGAGAATTTAAGACCAAGCCAGAGACAGAGAACATTATGAAATGCAAAATGGATGATTTTGATTACATTAAATTGAAAAGATTTTGCACAAGTAAAACCAATGCAACCAAAACTGATAGTGAAGCAGAAAGGTAGGAAAAAATTTTACAGCCAATGTTGCTGATAAAGGTCTCATTTCTTAAATAGTAGAGAACTGAGCCAAATTTAAAAGGAAACAAATCATCCCAATTGATAAATGTTCAAAGTTTATGAACAGGAAATTTTCAGAGGAACAGATTAAAGTTATCTGTAGTGATACGAAAAATACCCTAAATCACCATTGTTTTAAAAAAATGCAAGTCAAAACAACTCTGAGGTACCACCTCAAACCTATCAGATTGACTAACCTGACATAACAGGGAAATGATAAATGCTAGAAAAGATGTGGGAAAATTGGAACCCTACTACATTGTTGGTGGAGTCATGAACTGATCCAGCCATTCTGGAGAGCTATTTGTAACTATGCCCAAATGGCTATAAAAGTTCCCCCACCCTGGATCCAACAAGTTTTACATCTATATCCCAAAGAAATCATTGAAAAAGGGAAAGACCCACATGTACAAAAATATTTATTGCAGCTTTTTTGTGATAGCCAAGAATTAGAAATTGAGGAGATGTTCATCAATTGGGGAATGCATGAACAAGTTCTAGTATATGAATATAATGGAACTATTTTCCAGAAGAAAGGGTGAGCAGTTGGATTTCATAATAACTTGGGTAGACTTACACGAACTGATGCTGAGTGAAGTGAGTAGAAGAAAGAGAACATTGTACACAGTAACAGCAACAATATGGGATGATCAGGTTTGTTAGACTTACATTTTCTCAGCAATACAATGATCTTTCTAAAACAATAGCAAAAGACTCATGTTGTAAAATGCCATCCATATCCAGAGAAAGAATTATGGAGCCTGACAGCATATTGAAATATGAGATGCCCTGGACTACCTGCTGGACATTTGTTTTACTTATTGGATTTACACAGTGGCTACTGCAAGATTCCTATTAAGGATAAAGAAACATGAGAAGATTGCTTCCATTTTCATTGCATCAGTTTGAGTGCATGCATTAAGTCACCCTGGGATGATTATAAAGACTGATGGAAAATTTAGTTGATAACATGAACCACCTAAACTGTTGAGGTTCCTTGAAACTGATGTATTTGGGAAGATCTTGAGAGGAAAACACAAGAAAAACTGATATAAGTGGCTGATTAGTTAGAGAAAAAAGCCCTAAAACTTCCATTTGTATGTCAGTTTTGCAGAGCCTCTTTCAAGTATATGAGTCACAAAGTATTTCAGCAAAGTGAGAGCACAATTTCAGACAAAAAAAGTGTTCTTGAGTTAGCTACATACAATGAACTTTCAACATCTAGAGACTTTACTAAAATTTGCCTGTTATTATAAAAATGTTGGGGGCGGAGACAAGATGGAGGAATAGAAACACACAAATACAGTAGCTCCGAACCCACAGCCCATGAAATATCCGTAGTAAAGAGCCGCCAAGAAATTCGGGAGCAGGAGAAGCCACATAATAGTGGAGCGGATAAGATTTCTGTTCCAGAGGGACCTGCAAACCTCTTGCAAAAAGTCTGTCACGCTGCGGGCGTGGAGCCCAGCCCAGCCCTGCACCGGGCCCTGGCGACGAGAGGAACAGATCCGAGTGGACTTCAGGGACGGGATCTCCAGCGGCTGCGTGGGTCCCTCCACCCACAGGGGATGGGGGTCGGTGAGAAGGTCTCTTTGGTGGTTCTAGAGGGGTGTGGGGTGCCCCCATACTCAGGCCCCCTCGGAAGGCAACAGCGGAGGCGGGAGCAGACCGGGGCTCCCCAAGCAGGCAGGAGCCCAGATCCATTGTTGAAGGTCTCCACATAAACCCCCTGAGGGAACTGAGCCCGTGAGGCGGCCCTGCCCCCACCTGAGCACCTGAACTTAATCTCACACTGAATAGCAGCCCTGCCCCCACCCAAAGCCCTGAGGCTGGGAAGCAGCATTTGATTCTCAGACCCCAAGCGCGGTCTGGGAGGATCCGGAGGCGAGGTAGGTGTGAGGAGAATATTCAGAGCTCAAGTCACTGGCTGGAAAAATGCCCAGAAAAGGGAAAAAAACCAAGACTGTTGAGGGTTACTTTCTTGGTGAGCAGGTTTCTCCTCCCCTCCCTTCTGATGAGGAAGACTGGTGCTCACCATCAGGGGAAGACACGGAAGTCAGTGCTTCTACATCCCAGCCCACTCAATGGTATCAGTTCTGGGAAAAGGTCTTAAAGAGCCCAAACAATTTCCAAAATCATGATAGAGAGGTGGAGGAAAAACTGGGAAGAGTAATAATAGACTTGCAAGCAAAGTATGAACAACAAATCAGCACCCTGCTAAAGGAGACCCAAAAAAATGCGGAAGAAAATAATACCCTGAAAAATAGGCTAACTCAATTGGCAAAGGAGGTTCAAGAAGCCAATGAGGAGAAGAATGCTTTCAAAAGCAGAATTAGTCAAATGGAAAAGGAGATTCAAAAGCTCACTGAAGAAAATAGTTCTTTCAAAATTAGAATGGAACAGATGGAGGCTAATGACTTTATGAGAAACCAAGAAATCACAAAACAAAACCAAAAGAATGAAAAAAATGGAAGAGAATGTGAAATATCTCATTGAAAAAACAACTGACCTGGAAAATAGATCCAGGAGAGACAATTTAAAAATTATGGGACTACCTGAAAGCCATGATCAGAAAAAGAGCCTAGACATCATCTTTCATGAAATTATCAAGGAAAACTGCCCTGAGATTCTAGAACCAGAAGGCAAAATAAATATTGAAAGAATCCACCGATCACCACCTGAAAAAGATCCAAAAAGAGAAACTCCTAGGAATATTGTGGCCAAATTCCAGAATTCCCAGGTCAAGGAGAAAATATTGCAAGCAGCTAGAAAGAAACAATTCAAGTACTGTGGAAATGCAATCAGGATAACACAAGATCTAGCAGCTTCTACATTGAGGGATCGAAGGGCATGGAACAGGATACTCCAGAAGTCAAAGGAATTAGGACTAAAACCAAGAATCGCCTACTCAGCAAAACTGAGTATAATACTTCAGGGGAAAAAATGGTCTTTCAGTGAAATAGAGGACTTACAAACATTCTTGATGAAAAGACCAGAGCTGAAAAGAAAATTTGACTTTCAAACACAAGAATGAAGAGAAGCATGAAAAGGTAAACAGCAAAGAGAAGTCATAAGGGACTTATAAAAGTTGAATTGTTTACATTCCTACATGTAAAGACAATATTAGTAACTCTTGAAACTGTTCAGTATCTGGGTACTTGGTGGGATTACACACACACACACATGCACATGCACACACTCATAGAGACAGAGTGCGCAGAGTGAATTGAATAGGATGGGATCATATCTTTAAAAAAAATGAAATCAAGCAGTGAGAGAGAAATATATGGGAGGAGAAAGGGAGAAATGGAATGGGGCAAATTATCTCTCATAAAAGAGGCAAGCAAAAGACTTATTAGTGGAGGGATAAAGAGAGGAGGTGAGAGAAAAACATGAAGCTTATTCTCATCACATTCCACTAAAGGAAGGAATAAAATGCACACTCATTTTGGTATGAAAACCTATTTTACAATACAGGAAGATGGGGGACAAGGGGATAAACAGGGTGGGGGGGACGATGGAAGGGAGGGCATGGGGAGGAGGGTACAATTTGAGGTCGACACTCACAGGGAGGGACAGGATCAAAAGAGAGAATAGAAGTAATTGGAAGCAGGATAGGATGGAAGGAAATATAGGTAGTCTTATATAACACGACTGTTATGGAAGTCATTTGCAAAACTACACAGATTTGGCCTATATTGAATTGCTTGCCTTCCAAAGGGAGGGGGAGGGGAGGGAGAGAGGAAAAGAAGTTGCAACCCAAAGTTTTAGGAAAAACTGTCAAGTACTGTTCTTGCCACTAGGAAATAAGAAATACAGTTAAAGGGGTATAGAAAGTTATTTGGCCCAACAGGACAGGGGAGAGGATGGAGACAAGGGCAGAGAGGAATGATGGAGAAGAGAGCGGAGTGGAGATGGGGGCAATTAGAATGCTCGGTGTTTTAGGATGGGGCGAGGGGACAAGGGGGGAGAAAATTTGGAGCCCAAAAATTCTGTGAAAATGAATGTTAAAAGTGAAATTAAAAAAAAATTAAAAAAAATAAAAAAAATAAAAATTTTGTCATAACCTGTTATTGTTAAACCACCAAACTACTTCAGTCATGTGTATTTGATTGAAGTGATATAGAAGAATGGCAAGAAATGAAGCTTTAAAATTCATAAAGCCATTTCGGTTTCTGTTCTGCCAGTTTTGCTAACTTCTAATGAAAGTGAAAGAGTAAATGGGAGAATGGATTCATAGTGCAGATGATTTGTCAAGAGACTTTACAAAATGTCACTTACTTTTACTATGAAATGTATGACAGATGTATAATAAAGGCAGGAAAATAAGGTTGGAAGGAACCTCAGAATTAATCTAGTCTATTTCCTTCATTTACAGATGGAGAAACTGATGTCAAAGGAAGTTAGATTCCCCCTGATCAGTCCAGAATAGAGTCAGGATTGAAACACCATTTTTCTGATAATGAATCCAGCACTTTTTCCAGTGCACAAATATGGCTTTCCTTACCAATAACTTTTTTGTTTCAGAAAATTCTAAAATTAGGCTGCATTCCTCAAGAATTATCAACTGGTTGAGCAGAATAACACAACATTACAAAAAATGACAGGAGAAAGGCAATATGGGATTAAAATTTTTTTCTGTGTATATTCACGAGTGACTCTCCAGTATATATTACATCATTTAAATTGTTCCTTAATAGTGTCTCTTTCCATATTACAGCCTTCACAGGATGCCTTATTCCAACTTCACAGCATTTTGAAATCCCATGGATCCAACACAGTAAAAAGAGTTAACTAGAGTTGAACAGTTTCAGCTCTGCTGAAGAGCTAATATTTCAAACTACCCTTTAATTTGTATTTTCTTAAAAGAAGAGTTAAGTTGAATGATTCACTTCCACTGAATTTAATTCAAAATTAGATGTACTCTGTATAGATTTTGCTAGCTTTGGGATTTGTCTTATTAAGAAACCTTTAGAGGAACATAGCAATAAGAATGAAAAGCAATAACCTTGCAGAGTATGAACTGGAGATATTTTTAAACGGTATATATTTGAAAGGAAAAGTTCCTGAGGCTGAAGATCAGGTTGTTTGTGAATTCAATATGTGCTCCAACTTGCACCCTTTGAAGCAAAAATAACATATTATTCAATTAGACATTCAAAAGAATCTACTTCTAGTCATGTGGTCTACTGAGATTAAGTCAAAATGAAATATATGTTGAACTTCTTCAAGGAGAAAAAAACTAGCTTAATTTTGTGATATTTCAGTGAAATACTTTCCTCTAAAACTAAGCATTCAACTCACTACTGCAGGTTCGATCCTTTGAAGAAAACAGCCTCAATGTCCAGATCCTCTTTGAGCGAACAAACTCTGAACAATGTCTCTAAATTTGATCATCAGTTAGTTGATACATTTAGCACAAAGCAAAAATATTCCTCGAAATGACATAATGTAAACAATAGTAACAAAAAATTCCCTATGAACTTGGAGTCCACTTTATTACAAACATAAATAGTATCAGGGTAAAGAATGGTTATACATATAGAGTGTACCAGTAGAGTCACACCTTGAAGTTGATAGCTTCGGTGAATAAACATTCATTAAAAACGTACTCTTTGACTTACAGGCAGTTAGATGGTTCAGGGGATAGAGCGCTGGTCTTAGAATACAGAAGACCTAGGTTCAAATATGACTTCAGACTCCTATTAGCTGTGAGACCCTGGAGAAATCATTTAACCTTTGTTTTCCTCAGTTCCATGTAGAAGGAAATGGCAAACCACTCCAATATTTTGCCAAGAAAACTCCATGGACTGTATGGTCCATGGGATCAAGTAGAATCAAATATGACTGAACAACTGAACAAGAACATATATGAGAAACACTATGCTAAGCAAAATCTCATTCTCCTTTCTCTTTTTATGCTGTCTTTATGCTACTCTACCTTGGACAGAGAATGTTTGCTACTTGAACTAATACAAAGAGAAGTGAGCAGAACCAGGAAAATAATGCACACAGTAAAAACAATAGTGTAATAATGGTTAACAATGAAAGAATTAGTTACTCCAATCAATACAATAATCCAAGACAATTTGAAAGTACTTATGATGAAAAATGCTACCCACCTCCAGACAGAGAACTGGTGGACTCAAGTAAAGATAAAAGTATGCTTCTTTCACTTTCCTTATTTTTGCCACTACTTTTTACAACGTGGCTAGTATGGAAGTGTATTTTGCAGGACTTCAAATGTATAATTAATATTATATTGCTTGTCTTCTCGATTAATGAGGGTAAACATTGGAGAAAGTCATAATTTGGAACTCAATTTAAAAACAAATTACTGTTTAAAATAAATAGAAAGTTAAAAAGAATTGCTTTTTTCCTCCACAATTGACTCTGTTTTTGACTGATAATACTACGTTTCCTAACTGAGATCAGTGGCTTTGAGTTGGATAACTTGATGTTCAAAGGCCATCAGAGAACTGACAGAGAAGGAATAAGGAATTAATAGCAACAATAGCAGATTTCACTTTAGCAACCTCTCAAATTATCTTCTATATACATGTAGAGCTTTCTATTTCCTTGACTCTCCTTTGTATCAAAGGTTCAGGTTTAGGAAGTGGTACATTTAAATTTCCCTCTCAGCCAACATGTAAGGGCATGTCTCATTACTCTCATCACTCACTAACCTTGCCTTCTCTGAACTTTACTCAATTGATATCTACCATCCAATTGAAATTCTGAAGCTGTTGTCTGCCAACCTCCAGAACACTTTCTTTCTTTTCTCAATTATCTTAATGCTTGACTCAGTCTTTCTCTTTTCCCTAACTCTTGCCCTCATAATAGGAAACTTCAACATACATATCAATAACCCTTCAATTATTCATTTCACATGAATTACTCCTTCATTCCATGTCAATCCTGAACAAAGACGATTATAACCTTAATGTTGCTATCGCCCATGAATGCTTCTCTTCCAAACTCTGAAGAAGAACTTCATGAGCTCATTTTTTCTGAACATATTATGTTATCTTTCAACCGATTCCTCTCACTCATATACTTTTCACATCTAGACCCCTTACAGAACCATTAGATTCCATTATAGCCTTGTCTTGAATCCAGCTATCTTTTAGCTTATCTTTGATCTTGACCTGATAAGCTTCAGCCTTAGATTACTCCTGCCGTTTGTTGCTTTTGCCCCTACATAATTGTTGCTGAATGGATCTGCATAAAATCCTGAAACCATAATTACTGAGTCCATTATATATTGGTGTTATATAATATCACCATTACTTCTGCAAGGGAATTGTTTTACATTTTTCTAATTAACTCTCTATCCCATTTGCTAAAGCAGATCTTTTAATCCTTTCTATACATCCGGAAATCTTTAATGGCACTCTGTGTTTCAGCCTTTTAGCTAAAAATGCCTTATATTTTGCTAAAATTGAAGTCCAAGGTCCCTCCCCTCTCCTCCTTATCTCATTTAATTTATATGACTCCACCTTATTTCTTGCCTCATCATTTCTTCACATGAAGAAGTGTCCTTCTTTCCAAGACAAATTACCATCTCAAGAAATCCAATTTTATGTCTTTTCCCTCTATCATTCTCATTTTCTTGCTTGTTTTTAATTTCTCTATGTTTACTGGCTGCTTCCTTATTGTCCATATCTCTTCTTTTTAAAAATCCTATACTTGATACATCTATTTCTGTTAACAGGTGCCTCCACTTTCTTTTCTTTCATTCTCTTCTTATATCTCTCCAATCTGACTTCTGATGTCATCATTTAACCAAAGTTTTTGGTCTCTTAATTGCCACATCTAAAGATCTTTTAAAAACTCATCATGCTTTTGACCTCTCTGTAGCCTTTTATAATGTCATTCACGGTTTTCTCCTTGATATTTTCTTCTTTCTAAGTTTTACAAACATCAGTCTCTCCTGGTTTTTCTCCTATCCAGCTGTCCTATCTTCAAAGTCTCCTTCCTTTGATCTTCATACCAGTCATGCATGTAAACCATAGGTGTCCCTCAGGTTTCAATCCTTGGACCTCTTCTTTTCTTCCTCTATGCTATTTCACTTGGTGAATCTTCTCAGTTCTCATAGATTCAGTTATTATCTGTGCTGATGATTCTCAAATCTACTTTCTAGCATCAAACTTTCTCTGTTGACCTTAACTCTGTCATCTCTAACTACCTCTTAAACATGTTGAAATGTTTGTGGAAGGCTTGTTGAAATCTTAATTTCAAAATATCTAAAATTGAACTCACTATTTTCCTCCCAAACTTCCCCCTTGTTAATTTCCTTATTATTGTTCCAGAAATCCTCACTTTATTTTATCCCCAGATTTAATCTGTTCCCAAAATCTTTCAATTTCACTGTCATGACATCTCTTTCACATACACCTCTATTCTGACACAAATACTACCCTGATCTTTCTAATGTACAGTTCTAACCATATCACACACAAATCCTTAATCAGGTGCAGTCAATACCTATCAAAGTCAGAATCAAATACAAAGGCCTTTCATTTATTCATGAAGCCCTCCATAAGCTACCTTCTTTCTATCTTTCCTTGTTTTTACAAGCTACATCCTGAAAAGATTAAGTTGATTCTGCATCATTGTTATTGCTTCTATTTACAATTAATTGTTTTTGTCCTATTATTGCCCAACTCATAGTCCTTCGCCTCTAAACTTAGTGTAGAATTTCAACTTGTCTGTAATGAGTTAAGTTCAGAATACAGCTCTTCTGATAATTATTGCTTCATTCTTGCCTCAAAAAATCTTGCTGTCCTTGGGGGATGTAGGTTGGCATCAGGGAATTGATTCTAGTATCTTTACACCACTATTCTATTCTTCAAAGATGTCTGATTAGTTATCCAAAGTTGTCTGGCCCATAATCTTTTAATCATGTAGGTGGAGTCAAAAATCCTTATTTCTTAGTGACAGGATGGAAGGAGGGGACCACTGATTGCCCTTCATTTCCAAATCCTACTCATCAGGTACGTAGTCAATTGTGTTGTCCTCAGCCCCATGATGCCACCCTGCTCTGTTCTTTCTTGCAACCTTAAAAAAGAGTTAGGTCTTAATATTGAGGGTCTTTGGCCCAGAAATTGAGGTAGTCAAAGACTTCCTGTTGATACATTCACAGACTATTAGCAAAACTTTGTCTTATTCAGATAAACTTGCCTCAATTCACATTTGCTAAATTTTACTCAAGACAGAACCTATGCCTCAATACATTCTATAATCTGGTATTCCTCCGTCATAAAACTCCATCTCCTGAATCTGAGCATTTACACTCTCTGTCTCCCATCCTTGGAATGCTCTCCTTCTTCATCTCTATCTCTGACTTCCTGGCTTCCTTCAAGTACCAGCTAAAATATTATCTTTTTCAGGAGATCTATTCTGATCTAAAATTCTAGCCCTTTTTGTTTAATGGATCCAATATATAAATTGTTCGCACATAGTTATTTACAATTTGTATCCTCCACCAGGTTGTAAAATCCTTAATATCAGGGATTTTCATTTTAATTTGCCTGTGGCACAGTGTCTGGCACTGTGTTTAATTAGGTGCTTAAATATTATTGACTCACTGGTACTTCTGGTTAGGTAATAGAAAGAAATGCCTGCCATCTTTCCCTTCACTTCACAAAGCTCATTGTTTCCTTAACTCCTTCTATGAGGAGATCCAACTTTTAAACTGAAACATTTGCATTTACCAGTGACAGTGAGTGGGTGCAGTTAGAATGCTAGAGGAATTGAAACTTCTAAGAAATTGTATTTTCCCTGATAATTTTTACTATGATCTACACACATACACATGCATTGCATATTATACATATATATGTGTATATACATACACATACATGTATGTGTGTTTTCTTTTCCTGAATATGTCCTTTTTACATGATATAATTTCCTTTTAAAATATTTATTCATTTGTTTTTAGTTTTCAGCATGCACTTCTACAAGATTTTGAGTTCTAAATTTTCTCCACCTCCATCTGCACTTCCCTCTCTAAGGCAGCATGCAATGTGATACAGGCTATACCTGTACAATAATGCTAAACATATTTACATATTTGTCATAGACATGATATGACTGCATCAAGGTGTTGGAGGAGCCTCAATTGATCACTGATCCCCTTAACAACTTTTCTCCCCAGCTTTCATCAATAAGGGATAGTGAATTTGTGGTGCACAAAGAAAAGTAAATTTTTCTCACAGCTAAATCATAGTTAACAGCCATCAGTAAAAAAATAAATAAATAAATAACCTTTAAAATTATCTCTATATGTGCATTTAATAATGGATGAGAACTGAGAATTTTTGAGATTCCTGAGTATATTGTGGCTGCATGCTTTATTTTATACCTAATTTACTCCTCTGTCTACTTTGTATCTCCACCTACACTTTTACTCCTCTATTTATTTTCTACTTACTTTTTATGACTTTTCCCTCATTAAAACATAAATTCCTGGAGTGGAGTCTAAGTAGTACAGTAAGAGGAAAATTTTTTTCCCTTGATTCCTCCATAATTGCATAAAAGTTTTCTAAGCCAAATTATGATTGGAAAAGCCTAGAAAATCACAGGGAGTCTTTTTTCCCATCCCAAGTCAGTTTCCAAAGAAAGACAGAAAGGTTCGTGGACACTGGCTAGAAGCACAATGTAGTAAATTTTCAAGGCGGGGCATTGAAGAACGCAAGGATAGTAAGGAGACTGTACACCAGGGCAGGAAACACCTGAAGAGGAAGGAATCCAACAGGCCCTCTCTTACTAGCAGTAAGAGCAGAAATGGGTGCCACCTAGCACCTCTGTTGTATCTAATAGAATCCCAGGTCATAATAAGATGAAAAAAGGAAATTAAATAAATAAAAATAGGCCACTTGGAAACAAAATTATTGCTGTTTACACATGATGTGATGGTTTACACAGAGAAACCCAGAGAATCAACTAACTCATTGAAAAAATTAACAACTTTGAAAAAGTTGTTGAATATAAAATAAACCCACGTAGGTCATCAGCATTTATATACAGACAAATTCCATCAGAAAGTAATAAAAAGAAAAATTCAATTAAAATAAATGTAGACATAAAATACTTGAGAGTTTACCTGCTAAGACAAATCCAGGAATTATGTGAACATAATAACAAAACGCTTTTCATTCATATAAAAACAGATCTCAAAAACTAGAGAAATTGTATTAGTTTATGGGTAGACGGAGGTAATATAATAAAATGATAATTCTACGTAAGTTAATTTACTTATTCAGTACCATACAAATGCATTTATCAAAGAATTATTCTATAGAATTAGAAAAAAAATCATCTGGAATAGCAAGAGGTAAAAATTAAGAAAATCAGTGAAAAACATATGAAGGAAAATAGTATCATAATTAAAACCATAATACAAGTGATAATCGTCAAAATAATCTTCTACTGACTAAGAAATATAGAAGTGGATTCACAGGAGAGATTAGGTACACAATGCATAATACTAAGTGAGTATACTACTCTGGTGTTTTAGAAACCAAAAGTTCTAAGCTTTGAGGCAGACACACATAGTTTGACAAAAATTTCTGGAAAAACTGGCAGAAATTAGGCATAATCAAACTTTATGCCGAGATAAAAATGAATAAAATATTTAGACGAAAATGTTAATGTCATTCATAAATGATGAGAGCATGGAAGAATATACGGAGTTTTCTATGAAACATGTGGATAACAGAAGAGTTGATGACCAAATAAGAGGTAGAGAGGATCTCAGGAAGGAAAATGAGTAATTTTGACTAAATGTAATTTAAAAACTTTTTGTACAAGACAGTTAAATTAGAAGGAAAAAAAGAAAACTGGGGAAATTTTGCAGCAATTTTGTTTTTTCTGATAAAGGAATCATTTATCATATATATATATATATATATACATATATATATATGTATATATATATATATATACATATATATATATGGAAATGCACTGAGTTTACAAAATAAGAGCTATTACCTAAATGATAAATGATCAATTGATATGAACAGGCAGTTTTCAGAAGAAATCAAAGCTGTCAGTAGTCACATAAAAATGTTATTTATCACTATTATTCTTACATAATGCAAACTAAAAAATTCTGGCATACTACCACATACTGTTCAGGTGTTCAGGCTGACTCACATGGAGGAAAAGGAAATTGTAAATTTCTGGAGTAGATTTAGGAAACAGTGATAATAAGGCACTGTTGATGAAATTGTGACATATTTCTATGATTCTGGAGAACAATAAAGAACGATGCCCAAAGGGTTATAAAACTATGCATACTTAGCTATATCACTACTGTGTCTGTATTTCAAAGAGATCAAATAAGAAGGGAAAAGAAATATTCGCATAAAAATATTAGTAGAATTTTTTGTTGTTGTCAACAAAGAATTTGAAATTGAGGCGTTGCTAAACAACGTGTGTTTCATGACTGCTATGGAGTACCATTGTGCTTGAAGAAGAAAGAAGCAGACTAGTTTTTAAAACTCTGAGAAGACTTTTATCAGCTCATATAAATATAAAGTGACAACCAGAAAAACATTGAACACAATAGTAGCCATGCTGTAAAGTTTATCAATCACTGAACACTTAAGTACTTTGATAGAGATAATGATCCAAAGACAATTCCAGGGCACCTATAATAAAAATATGCTCCACCTCCATCGATAGAAGTGATGAATTCTGAATGCTATATGAAGAAGACTTTTAAATTTTCTTCTTTTTCTTGATTTCTTTAGTCTTTTTTTCTTTTTGCAACACAGCTAATGGGGAAATAAGTTTTGCATGAATTAAAATGTTCTATTGCTTTTCAGTTATGTCTCACTATATGTAACTCCATTTGGTATTTTCATTGCAGAGATATTGGAGGTCTTTGCAGGAAAGGAAGCATCCCAGCAAGCCAGTAGCAAGCCCCACCTCAGAAAACCAGCTGAAGATCTTGAGGGCCAAGGTTGTAGAGTTGAGAAGAAATAAAATTAGGATTCCCCAATGAGCTTTATCATAGCTAGGGGAGCTCCTAAGCAGATTTTAGCACCAAGAAATACCATATGCTTCATCACATACCAGGGCAAAGAGGCATCTCCCAGTGGCCACACTTCCACATAACTCGTTGTAGCCCTGGGGAAATGCAAAACAAAACGACCCACCAGGCTTCAGCACACCCCACACCCCACCACTAGTACACACGTTCAGAACTAGCTAATCTGCCAGACTCCTGTGGTTTCCAACAGTATCTGTCAGCCCTCACCCACCCTCTCAGCACAGCACTGGACACAAGAGTTCCTCATCATACTCAGGGCAACATCAGTGCATCACCATGTAAACAGTCTGAGCCTGAAGCCCCTAACAGCAGAAGCCTGAAGCAGAACCCTTTCCTCTCTAGAAGCAGAGCTCAAATTTAAAGGAAGGGAAAAATCCAAAAATAAGAAGATGAACATAGAAAGTTATTATGGTGGCAGGGAAGACAAAGACACAAGCTCAGATGAGGACAACCGTGTCAAAACTCCTTTGGACAAACCTGAAAGGAAAAGAGAAAATGGTCTCAAGCCTAGAGACAACTCATGCAAAAGCTCAAAAGGAAGTTTAAATATCATATTAAACAGGTAGAAGATAAGTTGGGGAAAAAATAGAGTGATGCAAGAGAATTATGAAAAAGAGCCAACAGCTTGGAAAATTACTTAAAATGTAGAACTGGTGATGCACAAAGAAATACAAAAGTCCACAGAAGGAAGCTTAAATTTTTGTACTTCTTAAAGAGTACAATTGCGCCAATTGAAAAGAAAGTGCAAGAGCTAATTGAGGAAAGCAATACCTTAAACATTAGAACTGGGCAAGTGGAAGCTAATGTTTCTATGAAACATTAAGAATCACATTGAAAAGACTGAAAACATGGAAGAAAATGTGAAACAAAGTCATGGGAAAAGCAATCGACCTGAAAAATATATCCAGGAAAGAAAATAGCAGAATTATTGGACCACGTGAAAGCCAAAATGAAAAGGAAGACCAGGAGATCATTTTTCAACAAAGTATTAAGGAAAACTTCCCTGATGTCCTGGAACTAGAGGGCAAAACAGGCATTGAAACAATTCACTGCTCACCTCACAAAAGAGATCCCAAAATAAAAATAAAAAAACAACAAACTTCAAGAAACCTTAGAGCTGAATTGCAGAACTATGAATTCACAGAAAAAATATTTTAAGTGTCCAGAAAGAAGCAATTCAAATATTGGCGAATCGAAATCAGGATCACATAGAACTTGGTAGCTGCAAAAATAAAGTATCAGAGGTCAACAAGCATGATATTGCAGATAGCAAAGGAGCTAGACCTCCTACCAAGGATCATTTGCTTGGCAAAATCAAACATAATGTATCAATGGAAAGAAATCATTCAACAAATAAGAAGGATTTCAAGCTTTCTTTTTAAAAATTTTTTATTTATTTTTAGTTTCCAACAGACAATTCCACAAGATTTTGAGGTCCAAATTATTCCCCTTCTTGCCCCTTCACCCACCCCAAGACAGTGTGCATTCTGATTGCCACTTCCCCCAGTCTACCCTCCCGTCTATCATACTCCTCCTTTCTCTTATCCCCATTCCCTCTATTTTCTTGGAGGGCAAGATAGACTTCCTTATCCCACTGTCTGTATGTCTTATTTCCCAGTTCATGTAAAAACAATTTTTAACATTCGTTTTTAAAACTTTGAGTTCCAACTACTCTCTCTTCCTCCCTCCCCACACATCTCCACTGAGAAGGCAAGCAATTCAAAATAGGTTATATGTGTGTAGTTTGGAAAACAGTTCCATTATGGTCATATTGTGAAAGAGGAACTATATTTACTTCCATCCTATCCTGATCCTCATTTATTCTATTTCCTCTTTTGGTTGTATCCCTCCTTAAAAGTGCTTACTTCAAATTATCCCCTTCTCCCATTTTCTCTCTCTTCTGTAATCCCCCATCCCCAACTTATTCCCTTCCCCCCTACTTGCCTGTGGTGTAAGATAGATTTTCATACCAAATTGAGTCTGAATGTTATTTTCTCTTTAAGAAAATGCAAAGAGAGTAAGGTTCCTTCTTTCTCTCTCACCTCCCCCCTCTTCCTCTCCTTTGAAAAAGTTTTTCTTACCTCTTTTATGTAAGATAATTAACCCCATCCTATTTCTCCTTTTCTCCTCCCAAGGTATTCCCTTCTCATCCCTTAATTTCATTTTTTAAATATCATCCCTACCTTTTCAACTCACCCTGTGCCCTCTGTCTATCTATCTCTATCTCATCTATTTCTATCTATATGCGTGTGTATGTATGTACATATATATGCATGTATGCATGCATGTATGTATGTATGTATGTGTATACTCCCTCCAATTCCCTGAATACTGAGAAAAGTCTCAAGAGCTGAAAATGTGATGCTTCCAGGTAGGATTGCAAGCTGTTCAACTTTAGCAAATCCCTTATGACTTCCCTTTCTTGTTTAGCTTTTCATGCTTCTCTTGATTCTTGTGTTTGAAAATCAAATTTTCTATTCAGCAATGGTCATTTCAACAAGAATGCTTGAAATTCCTCTGTTTCATTGAATGACAATTTTTTCTCCTGAAGTATTATGCTCAGTTTTGCTGGGTAGGTGATTCTTCACTTTAATCCTAGTTCCCTTGACCTCTGGAATATCATATTCCAAAACCTGCAATCCCTTAATGTAGTAGCTGCTATATGTTGTGTTATCCAGATTATATTTCCACAAGGCTCAAATTATTTCTTTCTGACTGCTTGCAATATTTTCTCCTTTACCTGGGAGCTCTTGAATTTGACTACAATTTTCCTAGGAGTTTTCCATTTGGGATCTCTTTCAGGAAGTGATCAGTGGATTCTTTCAATATCTATTTTACCCTCTGATTGTACAATATTGGTGCAGTTTTCCTTGATAATTTCTTAAAAGATCATGTCCAGGCTCTTTCTTTGATCATGGCTTTCAGGTATTCCAATAATTTTTAAATTGTCTGTTTTGAATCTATTTTTCAGGTGAGTTGTTTTCCCAATGAAATATTTCACATCATCTGTTTCTTTTTCATTTCTTTGGTTTTGTTATATAATTTCTTGATTTTTCATAAAGTCATTACCTTCCATATGCTCCATTCTAATCTTTAAGGAATTATTTTCTTCGGTGAACTTTTGCGCTTCCTTTTCCATCTGTCTAACTCTTCTTTTTAGGGCATTCTTCTCCTCATTGTCTTTCTGGATGTTCTTTGCCATTTTCTTATTTTTTTCAGCATTTTTTGTTTCTCCTTTAGCAAGTAGTTGCTTTATCAAGCTATTTTTCGTGATTTTCTTGCATCACTCTTATTTATCCTCTCAATTTTTGGTCTCCTTCTCTTACTTGATTTTCAAAATCTCTTTTGCTTTCCTCCATGGCCTGAGATCAATTGATATTTTTCTTGGAGGCTTTAGATATAGAAGCTTTGACTTCATTGTCTTCTGTTTGTATTCTTTGGTCTCCCTTTTCACCAAAGTAAGATTTTATACTCTATTTCTTTTCCAGATTTTGGTCATTTTGCCAGCTGTTTACTTGACTTTTGAGCTCTCTGTCAAGTTAGTTCTCTGTTTCCACTGGCATTGTGCTATGTACCGTCAGCTGCACAATCCCCCTATAATTTGTAGGTCTAGAGTTCCGGAAATAGTCACTGCCACTGCTGCTTCCCCTGCTGTTGCTGCCCTGCAGGGTCCTCCCCAGTAGGCTCCTCCACCCCCTCCATTTCCCTGGGACTGGGGCATGACCACTCTACTCTCTGACATAGGTCCCACAGGGTTTTTCTACTCACCTTCCTACTTTCCTCAGCGTTTTGTGGTTGTGAAGTCTGAAAACCGGCACAAATGTCTGAGATTCAGTTCACTCAAGGTCTGTTCAGGTCCCATCTGTGCTTGTGCACCCCACGCTGGACTGAGCTCTGCTTCTAGCCATGGTGTGATAGACACTTCCTGGTGCCCTTCCAGGCTGTCTTGGGCTGGAGATTTCCTTCACTCCATCATTCTGTGGGTTCTGCTGCTCCAGAATTTGTTTAGAGTCATTTTTACAGATATTTGGTTGGGCTTGAGGAGAGCTCTAGAAAATCTGCGCTGTTATTCTGCCATCTTGTCTCTGTCCCCCCCCTCCCCCAAGCTTTTCTAATGAGAAGAAAAGACCTATATCAAAAATTTGGCCTCGAATATCAAGACACAAAAGAAGCGTAAACAAGTAGAAAGGGAAAACAAAACATAAGGAATTCAACAGAGCTAAATGATTTACATCCCTACACAGGAAGATGACACTTGTAATTCTTAAAAATTGTGTCACTAATAATACAGGTAGAAAGGATATACATAGAAATATAGTGTGGGTTTAAAGTGAATTTTGGGAATAAAATTTCAAAAAATGATGCAGTGAGAAAGAGGAGTATAATGGGTGCAGAAGCTAGGGAGAGGTAGAATAAGTAAATTATTTTATATGAAGAGGTGAAAAAGACTTATTTTTGTGGAGAGAAAGATGGGAGGGTTTGTGAAATGCATTACTTGATCCTTACTCTCATCAGTTTTGGTTAAAAGAAGGAATAATAGATATAATCAGTTGAATGTAGAAATCTATTTACCTGACAAGGAAGTAAGAATGGAGGATATCAAGTGGAGGTTGAGGGGGACTAGGCACTGACAGAAGGGGTGGTGGTAGACAAAAGCAAAACACTGGCGATGAGAGAAAGAGTGAAAGGAGAGCGAGGACAAACAGGAGGAAGAATAGGAGGGAGGGAAGTACACAGTTAGTAATCACAACTGTGAATGTGAATGGGAAGAATTCTTCCATAAAATGTCAATGAACAGTACAGTGGATAAAAGACCAGAATCCTACAATATGTTGTTTAAAAGAAACACACTCAAAATAGAGATACACACATAGAGTAAAAGTGAGGGACTAGAGCAGAACATATTATGCTTCACCTGGACTTAAACAAATAAACAAAGAAGGGTAGCAAATCTGATCTCAGAAAAAGTGAAAGTGAAAATAGGCCTAATTAAAAGAGATAGAAAGGAAACTACATATTGCTAAAAAGCTACCATAGACTATGAAGCAATATTAGAAATAAATTAGAAAGTAAGGCTATCTCAGGTCATACAAAAATGCTCTAAATCACTATTGATTAAAGAAATCCATATTAAAACAACTCTGAGGTGCCATCTCATACCTATCAAATTGGCTAATATATCAGACAATGTAAAATGATAGATGTTGGAGAAGGTATGGGAAAATTGAATCACTAATGCATGATTAGTGGAGTTGTGAACTGATCCTACCGTTCTGGAGAGCAATTTGTAACTATGCCCAAAGAAGCATAAAACTGTGCATATCCTTAGATCTATCAACACCATTTCCAGGTCTATATAGCAAAGATATAATAGAAATGGGAAAAATACTCACATGTGCAGAAATATTTTTAGCTGCTGTTTCTGGTAGCAAATAATTGGAAAATGAGGAGCTGTCCATCAATTGGGAAATGTCTGAACAAGTTGTGGTACATGAATGTAATGGAATATTATTATTCCATAAGAAACAATGAGCAGCAGAAAAGCATGGAACCATTTACATGAAGTGATACAAAGTCAAGTGACCAGAACCAGGAGAACATTGTACACAGTAACAGCAACATTGTGCAGTGACCAACTTTGATGGACTTAGTTTTAAACAATACAATTTTCTAAGACAATTCCAAAACTAAAGAAGGAAAATACTGTCTCCTGGCAGAGGGAAAAAAAACCAAACAAGTTATGGAATCTGAAAGCATATTAAAGCATACTCTTTTCTTTCTTTTTTTTCCTTTCTTATGTTTTATTCCTCCTTTGGTTCTGATTCTTTTTTATGACATGACTAACGTGGAAATAAGTTTAATATGATGCACATATCTAACCTATATCACATTACCTGTCATCTTGGGAATAGGAGAAGATAGAGAAGGGAAAAATCTTTAGAAGTCAAAATTAAACCTTAATCTTATTATAATAATTGTTACAGTAACTATTATAATGTTATTATCACAAACATTATAATTAAATCTTATTAAAGTGATTGTTGAAAACTATAAATAAATAAATGACAGTTTTTCCTTTCTTTTCTTATTTTTGGTTGGTTTACATACTTGTTGAGGTAAAAGTAACAAAAATATGAAAAGATAATCACAGCAATTTGTATATTATGTTATGCTGATCAAGACTGATAAAAAGAAACTGTCAGGAATGAAATTCTAAAAATATAAAACAAAATTTTATAAAAATGAATTTTGAATTTTCTAATATATAATATATATTCATATATAATATATGCTTATATTTATTCATATAAACACACATAATTCACTTTCCATCTTAGATTATTTTTAAAAAGATATGTACAGAGTATGGAAGCAGAAGTAGGTAGCAAAGAATCAATGCAAATGAATAGCACAGATATATATATATAGACTTTGAGGAGAACCAAATATAAGCCTAGCAAGGAAAACCAAGAAATAACACACACACACACACACACACACACACACACACACACACATTTCTCTTTTTAGTTTTACTGGAGCTAGGGAAAGAGAGGATCAAAAGGAGATAAAATCTTAATTTTCTGATGATAATATAACAGGTGAGTGAGAAAAAATTGAAATGTTCAATTTTGATTTTGTTTTTTCTTCTCTGCCAAAGAGAGTGATTTTTGTATTATAAAATACAAGCAAAAATAAATTGAACTTGCATCTAGAGTATGCATATGCACATATGTACATACACATTCATATAACAAGGAGAAAATAGAAGAATACTCAGTACTCTAATAAAGGTAAATTATAAGAACTGAAGTTAATACTATATTACTGATATAGGCAGATTTGTCTTGGGTACAAAAGAGTTGGCATTTATAGGTGATGAGTTAGTATCAATGAAATTTGAAACATTATCCTGAAATCTAGAAGTAATACAAGATTGAAAAAGGGACAAATTTTATCTTTCTTTTTTTCCAGAGGGAAGAGAATGGTGTCTTCATAGAACAATGAGCTTGACTTCATTTCACACAAAATGTAAGTTCCTTGGGACTATTTCAGTTTTACCTGTGTGTCTCTAGCATATATAATAGTACTTA
Organism: Notamacropus eugenii; assembly: GCF_028372415.1. NCBI lineage: Eukaryota > Metazoa > Chordata > Mammalia > Diprotodontia > Macropodidae > Notamacropus > Notamacropus eugenii. Next base: position 350,257,003 of record NC_092874.1, on the reverse strand, counting down.
GTACACACACAAAGATATCCACGTCCACTCCTTATAGTTTCACTCACAGGAGCTCAAGCCCACATGGGTATCCAGACGTAATCTTGTGCCTGAATATTCCCAAACTCTATCTTATGTATTCCCATTGGTATTCTTTCAGTAAAGCATTTTACTTAAATAAGAATGATAGTTAAAAAGCATTTGCCACTGCTTTACTCCGTGACACCTAATTGTGACCAAACTAGATGAAATATCTTACAAGGACAAACTAAGTCAAGTGGAAGGGGAACAATGGGCAGAATATTAAAGAATACAGTTCACTTGTATTGGGGATATATGTAGGCAAAGGCATTTACATTTGTGGACCAGTAAGTCTTGAGGACCTGTCTCCTAAACACTCTAGAGCTCCCTTTTGGGCAGGACATCAGCATTAGGAAAAGCAGAGTTATTCCACTGATTTGGGATCATTGATTTGTGAATACGTTATCTCTATTGTAATCAGAATGAACTGAATTTATGTCCTTCTTGCACATAAATGTGATGAGAATTCCTGGGCAAATTAGATTTCTCATTTCATCAGATTAGGGAGCTTTGGACTACCTCTAGCACTGGAGCTGGTGCATTCTTTGTTAATTATAGTCTGAAATAACTGCCTGGATACTGAGAGACACTTTTCTAGACCTACGAAGATTGCATCACATTACCCAGCTATTATGGGTTTGCTACCACTTTTTCTTTATAATTTATTAGTTTTCCTTTAGATACAAAGATATTATTTCATTTGTTTCAAGTGTATTATTTGGCATCTATATATTTTTTCATTGTCTTTGATGTCTTTTGAGCATAGAGGAGTTTTCCTGTTTATCTCTTTTAAATATGTCTGGCTATTTTTGTTTCATTGTTTGAGACCATGATTGCAATTCTTTCTGATTTTAAGTTTTGCTGCAGTGCTTTAGAACCAGTCCAACCCAAATTAGCTGCTAATTTTGAGTACATTTTTATGTTTCAAGTCTGAACCATTTGATTGTGCTTTCTAATCCATTCTATTCTCCTCTCTCGTTTTTAAAGGTGAGTCTATTCCATTAATATTTATGATTGTTAACTGTCTTTCTCTCTGTTGTAATCTTTCTCTTTTATTCCCAGCCATTTGGCTAAAAGGAAGAAAACAAAATTGAAAGAAGACTGTGATTCATGATTTCATTCCACTATTACTCTATTATCGTTATTCCAATACAAATTCTCTTTTTTATTAACCTTCTAATCTCTTTCCAATCATAGCCTCCATGCCTCATTTTCACTCTTCCAGTGCTCACCTCTTTTTCTGTTGAATTTAAATATTTCTACACTAGCCTTTGCTTGTATGTGTGTTTGTAAGAATATGTATGCAACCTTTCTCTGTTAAGTTCAGATAAGATCACGTTTTAGTCTTTTTTAATCTTTTAAAATTTTGAAAGAGTGTTCTATTTTTAATTACACGTAAAGAGATATTTTAAAAAAAGTTTTGTGTTCCATATTCTTAATTTCCCCTTCCTCCCCCCTTACCCAATATGACAAACAATCTGATATATAGGTCATACATGTACAATAATGTAAAATATATTTCCATGTTATGAAAGAAGAAAGAGGAAAACAAGTTGAAAATATTGTGCTTTGATCTGCATTCAGGCTCCATCAGTTCTCTCTCTGGAGATGGATAACATTTTCCATCACGAAACTTTTTGAATTGTCTTGGATCATTGTATTGCTGTGAAGAGCTATATCAATCATAGTTGAGCACCACTTAATGTTGCAGTTACTGTGTACAATAATCACCTGTTTCTTCTCAATTCACTCAGTATCAATTCATACAAGTCTTTCCAGTTTTTTTGTGAAATCTGCCTGCTAATCATTTCTTATAGCACAAGAGTGTTCCATTACATTCGTATATCACAACTTATTTAACCACTCCTCAATTGATGGGCAACACCACAATTCCTAATTCTTTGCCACCACAAAAAAAAAAAAAACCTGCTATAAATATTTCCTTTTTTCATAATGTCTATGCTAGCATTACTTGATCAAAGGGGACATGTAACTGATTGTCCTTTGGGCAGAGTTCCAAATTGCTCTCCACTAACAATGAATCAGGGTTCAAAATTTCCACATCATCTTCAATACATGTCATTTAATATTTTCTAACATATTAGTCAATCGACAGATGTGAGTTGATATCTCAGAGTTGTTTTAATTTGCATTGCTCTAATCAATATTGAGTTAATTTTCATATTACTATGCATAGTTTTAATTTCTTCATCTGAAAACTTCCTGTTCATATCTTCTAAGTAATTATCAGTTGAGAAGTGACTTGTATTCTTACAAATTTGATTCAGTTTTCTATATATTTGAGAAATGAGTTTTTTATCAGAAATACTGGCTGTAAAAATTGTTTGTCAGGTTTTTATTTTCCTTCAAATCTTAATTGTATTGGTTTTGTTAGTGCAAAATCATTTTGCCTTTCATAATGTTCTCTATCTCTTGTTTGATCATAAATTCTTCCCTGCTACATATATCTAAAGGTAAACTATTCCTTGATCTCTCAGTTTACTTATAGTATCAGGTTTTATGTCTAAATGATGTACCCATTTTGACTTAATCTTGGTATAGAGTGTAAGATATTGGTCTATGCCTAATTTCTGCCACATTATTTTCCATTTTTCCCAATAGCCTTTGTCAAAGTGAGTTTTTATTTCAGAAGTTAGGTCTTTGGGTTTATCAGACAGTAAATACTATAGTCATTTACTACTGTGTCTTTTGTACCTAAACTATTCCACTGATCCACCATTCTATTTTTTAGCCATTACTAAATAGTTTTGATTATTGCCACTTCATAATATATTATTACATCTGATACTGCTAGTCCACCTTTCTTTGCATTTTCATCAATTCCTTTGATATTCTTGAAGTTTTGTTCTTTCAGATGAATTTTGTTGTTATTTTTTCTAGACCTATCAAGTAGTTTGGGGTAGTTTAATTGGTACGGCACTGAATAAGTAAGTTAACTTAGATAGAACTGTCATTTTTATTACTTTAGCTTAGATATGACTTTTGTGTGTGAAAAAGTATTTGTTATTGTTTTCATATAGTTTCTGACTTTTTCTTGGCAGATTCACTGCCAAGCATTTTATATTTTCTGCAGTTCTTTTAAATACTATTTTTCTTTCTCACTGCTGGGCTTTGTTAGTAACTTATATAAATGCCAATAATGTATGTGGATTTATTTTATATTCAACAACTTTGTTAAAGATGTTCCTTATTTCATGTAGATTTTTAGTTGATTTTCTAGAATTATCTAAGTATACCATCATATCATCAGCAAAGAATGAGTTTTATTTCTTCATTGCATATTCTATTTCCTTAAATTTCCTTTTGTTCTCTTATTGTTAAAGCTATATTTCTAGTACAAAATTGAACAACTGTGTTGACAATAGGCCTCCTTTTTTTCAGCCTGACTCCTTGGGAGGGTTTCTCATTTATCCTCATTAATGATAATGTTTACTGATGGTTTTTGATACATTCTACTTGTCATTTTAAGGAATGGTCTATTTATTCTTATGATCTCTACGGTTTTTATTAAGAAGTTGTATTTTGTCAAAAGCTTTTACTGTATCTATTGCAAAAATCATGATATCCATTGATTCTGTTATTGACATGGTCTTTATGCTGATAGTTTTCTTAATATTGAACTAGCCCTGCATTCCTGTAATAAATCCGTCCCCCCGTTTATAATACTTCATCCTCTTGATAAATTACTGCAACCTCCTTGCTAACATTTTATTTAAAATGTTTACATCAATATTCATTAGTAAAATTGGTCTATGATTTTCTTTCTCTATTTTGGCTCTTCCTGGTTTAGGTATCAGCACATTTGTGTCATAAATTAATTTGGTAGGACTACTTTTTCACCTATTTTCTCAAATAATTTATACAGTATTAGAAATATTTCTTCTTTACAAATTGGAAGAATTCGTTTCTAAATCCATCTAGGCTGGGTTACTTTTTTCCTTAGGGAGTTCATTGAAGTTTTATTCAACATTTTTTTGTCTAAAATAGGGTTATTTCAATATTCAGTTAATTTTGGCAATTTATTTTTTTTTATAAATATTCATCCATTTTGTTTAGATTGTCAGATATATTGGCCTCCAATTATAAATTTCCTCTTTGGTGGTGAATTTCCCCTTTTCAGTTTTTATATTGGTAATTTGGTTTTCTTTTTTTTCTCTTTTATGAAATCCCCCAAAGGCTTATCTATGTTATTGTCTTTTCTTGATAATAAGGTCTTATTTTTATTTATTCATTGAACAGTTTTTTACTTTTAATTTCACGAATCTCTCCTTTGGTTTTCAGGATTTCAGTGGTCATCACTGGAGATTTTTGATTTACTCTTTTTCTAGTTTTTCTTTTAATTTCATATCAAATTTGTTTATCTCCTCTTTCTCTTTTATTCATGTAAGTATTTAGATACATAAAATGGCCTTCAAGTACTGCTTTGGCTGCATCTCTTAAATTTTGGCATGTTTTCTCATTGTTTCTATTCTCTTGGATGAAGTTATTGATTGTTTTATGATTTACCATCTGACCCATTCATTCTTAAGATTATATTATTTAATTGACAATTAATTTTCAATCTGTTTTTCAACGGGTTTTTATTAAATGCAGTTTTTCTTGCATCAGGATTTGAAACGGATACATTTAGTATTTATCTTTCTGCATTTATTTGTGAGATTTTTATGCCCTAATACATCGTTATTTTTTGGTTTGCAAGTGTCATATACCAGTGTATATTCCTTTCTATACCCATTCAATTTTCTACAGAGGTCTATTGTACCAAAGTTTTCTAAACTTCTATTCAGTCTTTCACTTCTTCCTTGTTTATTTTGTTGTTAGATTTGTCTGGTTCTGAGATGGAAAATTTGAGGTCCACCCTAACATAGTTTTGCTATCTCTTTCCTCCTGCTACTAATTTAACTTCTCTTGCAGTTATTTGAATGCCATACCATTTGTTGCATCCTTGTTTTGTATTGATTTTGCTTCATTTTCTGTACTTTTTTAGTGTGATGTAACTTCCTTCCTTGTGTCTTGTTATTAGATCTGTTTTATTTGTTTTGTCTCAGATCTTGATTGTTGTTGATGTTTTGTTTTCTTTTTACTTTGGCTGAAGCATAATTAATTCTCTTCCAGTCTTTTATCTTTGCTATGTATGTATCTTTCTGGTTAAACATGTTTCTTTTCAATAGCATACTGTAGGATTCTGGCTTTTTATGCAATCTTCTATCTGCTGCTGCTTTATAGGAGAGTTTATCCCTTTTATATTTCCAGTTTTACTTACTGAATATTTCACTCCATCCTATTTTTCCTCTGTTTATAATTCCCTCTCTCTCTCTCTCTCTCTCTCTCTCTCTCTCTCTCTCTCTCTCTCTCTCTCTCTCTCTCTCTCTCTCTCTCTTTCTTTCTCTCCCTCCCTCTCTCTCCCTCTCTCTCTCTCTCTTTTTCTCCCCTCCCTTCATACTGTCCTTCCTCACCAATATTTAGCTTCTAACCACTTTCTCCTTCAATCTATACTCCCTTTTCCAATCACCCATTTTCTTTTCTCCTCTCTCTGTTACTTCCATAGGGTGATATGGAGGATATATACTCAACTGTGTGTTGTTTCCTCTTTGAGCCCAAACCAATGAAAGTTCAAGTAATGTTCAACCTCTCCTTTCTTGCCCTCTACTGTAATAGGTCTTTCAAGCCTCTTTGTGTATAACATACACCATCCTTTTTGGCCCTTCCTTCTCCCAATTCAATCCTTTCATTCATCCCTTAATTATTTTTTATATCATCACAGCAAAGTATGCACTCTCTCTGTCTATATAAACTCTTTCTAACTGTCCAAACAGAAATACAGTTCTGAAGAGTTACAAATATCATCTTCCCAGTTTAATCGTACTAAATAACATGCTTTTTTGTTCTTTCCTGTTTATCTTTTTATGCTTCTTTTTATTCTTGCATTTTAAAATTGAATTTTCTGTTCAGCTTTCATCTTTTCATCAGGAATGATTCAAAATCCTATGTTTCATTGAATGACCATCTTTCCCCCTTCTTTCTGATTAGTTGATTCTTTGCTTTAATTCAAGTTCTTTTTCCTTGCAGAATATCATATTTCAAGTGCTTCATTCTTTTAATAGAGAAGTCAGTATAGCCTGTTTAATCCTGACTGAGGTTTCTTGATACATGATTTTTTTTTTCTTTCTCGCTCCTACCAGTAAATTTTCATTGACCTGAGAGTTCTGGAAATTAATTACTATTTTCCTAGGAATTTTCAGTTTGGGATCTCTTTCAGGAGTTGATAAGTGCATTTTTTCAAATACTATTTTACTATTTGGTTCTAGGACATGTGGAAAATTTTCATTAATAATTTCTTGAAATGTGTTGTCCAAGATGTTTTTTTTTTTTTTATTTCAGGTAGTACAATAATTCCTAAATTCTTTCTTCTTGATCTATTATTCAATTGTTTTTCCAATGAGATATTTTACATTTTTTTGTGTTTTTTTCATTCTTTTAATTTTGCTTGACTGATTCTCGATGTCTCATAGTGATTAGTTTCCATTTATTCAATTCTAATTTTTAAGAGATTATTTTGTTCATTGAGCTTATTTTTTAACATAATTTTCAATTTGGCCACTTCTACTTCTTAAGTAGTTATTTTGTTTAGTGAATTTTTTAAAACCTCCTTTTAGATTTGGCCAACTGTAATTTATAAGGAGTAATTTACTTTTTCCAAGTTGGTGACTCTTTTTTCATGATTCCTTTGATTCCCTCTTTTTTCTTTTCCTCAACTTTTTCTACTTCTCTTATTTGATTTTTAAAATCCTTTTTGAGTTCTTCTAAGATGACTTTTTGGGCTTGAGAATAATTCATTGAATTTCTTTGAAATTCTTTGAAACTTCAAAGGTACATGTTTTCACATTGTTCTGCTCTTCTGAGTTTGTGTTTTGATCTTCCCTGTTGCCATAGTGCTTTCTCAAGGTGAGGGCTCTGTTTTGCTTTTTGCTCATTTTCTAGTCTATTTACTGACTTCTAAAGTTTAGCTTTGCTTTTGGGGTACAAGTGGGCACTGTCCGAAGCTTCTTCCACTGGGAACCAGGGGCATGGTCACTGACTTTCTGCACCAGGACCTCAGGGACTGGTGACTTGCCCACGACACTGCTGGCCTAGTCACACCTGTAATGTTATGGGTTTGTGGACTGGCAATTTGCTTCTGCACTGTGACTGGAGGCCATACATGTGGCCTGTTGTGCTGCTGATCTGCTGATGCAGGACTGAAGGGCCTCAGTTGCTGATCTATGTTGTGACTAAGAGCCTCCCAGTAGCTTTTCTATATGCTGACAAAGTTGGACTGGACCCCCCTTTTACATAAGTGAGACAGATCTTTCTTTTAGTCCTTCTATGTCATCTTGGGCTGGAAAATTATTTCACTCCATCTTTTTGTGGGTTCTGTTCTTCCACAATTTGTTTAGAAGTTTGATTTATGGTTGTTTTGAAGGAAACTAGGGAGAGCTCAGGCAACATCCTGACTTTTTTTTACCATGTTGGTTTTTCATTTACAGTATATTTCCTCATCCATCCAATTATAAGAATTAGCAAGCCACATCTCCTTTTTCTGCGTGTCTGGTTTAGGTTATGCCTTTCTTGCCTTTCCCCCCACTTTCCCATGGTCATCAAAACATAATGAAAATATCATTCCTTTCCTAATTGTCCCCTATTTCCTCTTTGATTCTTGAAGACAAGGAGGTTCTGAAGGAACAGTTTAAGTTTATCCTCCTATTGGAAAAGATGACCACTGTATAAGGCCCCTCCCACATGCTCCCAATGCCAGCTGTGTTGTATACAGCATAGAGTGCTAGACTTAGAGTAAGGAAAACCTGAGTTCCAATTTGGTCTCACATACTTGTTAGCTGTGTGGCTATAATAAAGGTAATTTTGCTTTGCCTCCATTCATCAAAAATAAAATGTGGATAAAAACTGCAATTATCTTTAAAGGTTGTTATGATGATCAAATCACATATTTGTAAAGTACTTAGCACAATATCTGGCACATAATGGGCACTTCATAAATGTTTATTTCTTGATTGGAACACTAATTTATTGTGGATAGAGTTGTGAACTGATTCAACCATTCTGGAGAACAATTTATAACTATGCCCAAAAGGGAAACAAACCATGCATAAGCTTTGATCCAGTAATACCACTTCTAGTTCTGTATCCCAGAAATCATAAAAATAGAAAAAAGAATATACATGTAGACAAATATTTATAGCAGCTCTTTTTGTTGTGGCAAAGAATTGGAAATTGAGGGGATGCCCACTAACTGGGGAATGACAGAAGAAGTTGTCGTATATGGATGTAATAGAATATTGTTTTGCTATGAGAAATGGTGAGCAGAGAGATTTCAGAAAAACCTGGAAAGACTTACATCAACTGATGCTGGGTGAAGTGCGAACAACCAGGAGAACTTTGGACACAGTTACAACAACATTGAGTGATAATCTACTATGACAGACTTAGCCTTTCTCAGTCATACAATGTTTCAAGACAGTTCAAAAGACTTATGATGTAAATGCTAAACATATCCAGAGAAAGAACTATGGAATCTGAGTACATATCAAAGCATACTATTTTCATCTTTTTTTCTTTCTTGTGGATTTTTCCTTTGTTTTTGATTCTTCTATCACAACATGACTAATGTGGAAATGTTTAATGTTACTGTATATGTATAACCTTTATCAAATTGCTTGCTGGAAAGAGGGGGAGGGAAGGTAAGAAACAGAAATCAAGAGTCCTACAAAAATAAATGTTTCAAATAATCTCTACATGTAAAAAAAAAAACCTATTAAACTTTAAATAAATATTTATTTCCTTCTTTTCATTTGCCTAGATGCATATGCCTTTCCAGGATCCTTTTGGCTGGCATTTTTTAACATTTAAAAGTTTCTGTTTAGCTCCAATCTTGTCATTAGGAATGCTTGGAAAATGCTCTGTTGAACTTAAGATTGATTTCCTCTTGTAAGATTATACTTTTCCAAGTAAAGATATTTTTATTATACCTTTGGAAATTTCATATCTCAAAACATTTTTTCCTTTATAGAAGTAGTTCCCAAGTCTTATGTGAATGTTCCTTGAATTCCTTGATACTTAAACCTTTTTTTTCTTTCTAGTTACTTACCATGCTTTTTCTTAAATCTGTAACTGTATTTTAAAAATTATGTTCTCTGGGGATTTCATTTTGGGATGTTTTGTCATTATGAGTATTTCTTTCTATTTTTGAAGAAGTGATTTGTAGGTATTTACTACATATACATATGTGTGTGTGTGTGTGTGTGTGTGTGCGTGTGTGTGTGTGTATACTTTTCTAAGTTTTGAGCACATTCAGATCTGGGCAGTTTTTTTTGTAATCTTCTAAAATTTAGTTTTATTTTTAAATGGGGAATCATTATTTTCAGGGAATTTTATAATACTTAGACTATATCTGCTTAAATACTCTTTCAGTAAAGTTATTTTAATACATATCTACGAATTTAATTTCTCTCAATCTTTTGATTTTTAAAAGTAGGATTTCTTGTTTCCTTATGGAATTTTTAATGTCTTTTTGGTCTATTTTCATTTTTAGATAACTTTTTTCTTGGGTAAAATTTTTCACTTTCTCTTGCAAGCTATTAATTTCCCTTTCAATACTTTCTTCTGTAAATTTTATTTGACTTTTAAAATCTCTTGCTTCTTTTCTTCCAAGCACTCTTTTTAAAAATTTATTTATTAAACTTTTAATATTCATTATCACAAAATTTTGGGTTCCAAATTTTCTCCCCATTTGTCCCCTCCCTCCACCCCAAAACACCGAGCATTCTGATTGCCCCTACCACCAATCTGCCCTCTCTTCTATCATCCCTCGCTTCCCTTGTCCCCATCTTCTCTTTTGTCCTGTAGGGCTAGACAACTTTCTATAGCCTGTATTTCTTATTTCCTAGTATCAAGAACAGTACACAACAGTTGTTCCTAAAACTTTGAGTTTCAACTTCTCTTCCTCCCTCCCTCCGAACCCCTTCCCTTTGGAAGGCAAGCAATTCAATATAGGCCAAATCTGTGTAGTTTTGCAAATGACTTCCATAATAGTCGTGTTGTGTAAGACTAACTATATTTCCCTCCATCCGATCCTGCCCCTATTGCTTCTATTCTCTCGTTTGATCCTGTCCCTCCCCAAGAGTGCTGACTTCAAATTGCTCCCTCCTCCCATTGCCCTCCCTTCCATCATCCCCCCCATCCTGCTTATCCCCTTATCCCCCACTTTCTTGTATTATAAGATAGGTTTTCATACCAAAATGAGTGTGCATTTTATTCCTTCCTTTAGTCGAATGTGATGAGAGTAAACTTCATGTTTTTCTCTCACCTCCCTTCTTTTTCCCTCCACTAAAAAGTCTTTTGCTTGCCTCTTTTATGAGAGATAATTTGCCCCATTCCATTTCTCCCTCTCTCCTCCCAATATATTTCTCTCTCACTGCTTAATTTCATTTTTTTAAGATATGATCCCATCCTATTCAATTCACTCTATGCTGTGTGTGTGCTTGTGTGTGTGTGTAATCCCACCCACTACCCAGATACTGAAAAGTTTCAAGAGTTGCAAATAATTTCTTTCCATGTAGGAATGTAAACAGTTCAACTTCAGTAAGTCCCTTATGACTTCTCTTTCCTGTTTACCTTTTCATACTCTTCTTCATTCTTGTGTTTGAAAGTCAAATTTTCTTTTCATCTCCGGTCTTTTCATCAAGAGTGCTTGAAAGTCCCCAATTTCATTGAAACACCATTTTTTCCCCTGAAGTATTTTACTCAGTTTTGCTGTGTAGGTAATTCTTGGTTTCAGTCCTAGTTCCTTTGACTTCTGGAATATGATATTCCACGCCCTTCAATCCCTTAATGTAGAAGCTGCTAGATCTTGTGTTATCCTGATTGTATTTCCACAATACTTGAATTGCTTCTTTCTAGCTGCTTGCAATATTTTCTCCTTGACCTGGGAACTCTGGAATTTGGCCACAATGTTCCTAGGAGTTTCTCTTTTTGGATCTCTTTGAGGTGGTGATCGGTGGATTCCTTGAATACTTATTTTGCCCTCTGGTTCTAGAATCTCAGGGCAGTTTTTCTCGAGTATTTCATGAAAGATGATGTCTAGGCTCTTTTTCTCATCATGGCTTTCAGGCAGTCCCATAATTTTTAAATTGTCTCTCTTGGATCTGTTTTCCAGGTCAGTTGTTTTTCCAATGAGATATTTCACATTGTCTTCCATTTTTTCATTCTTTTGGTTTTGTTTTGTGATTTCTTGGTTTCTCATAATGTCATTAGCCTCCATCTGCTCCATTCTAATTTTGAAAGAACTATTTTCTTCAGTGAGCTTTTGAACCTCCTTTTCCATTATGTTAATTCGGCTTTTTAAGGCATTCTTCTCCTCATTGGCTTTTTGAACCTCTTTTGCCAATTGAGTTAGCCTATTTTTCAAGGTGTTATTTTCTTCAGCATTTTTTTGGGTCTCCTTTAGCAAGGTATTGACATGCTTTTCATGCCTTTCTTGCATCTCTCTCATTTCTCTTCCCAGTTTTTCCTCCACCTCTCTTACTTGAATTTTAAAATCCTTTTTGAGCTCTTCCATGGCCTGAGCCCATGGTATATTTATTTTGGATGTGTGGGATACAAAAGCCTTGACTTCTGTGTCTTTCCCTGATGGTAAGCATTGTTCTTCCTCATCAGAAAGGAAGGGAGGAATTATCTGTTCACCAAGAAAGTAACCTTCTATAGTCTTATTTTTTTTCCCTTTTCTGGGCATTTTCCCAGCCAGTGACTTGCCTTCTGAGTTTTCTTTCCACCCCCACCATGTCTCCAGATCCTCCCAGCCAGTGCTTGAGGTCTGAGATTCAAATGCTGCTTCCCAGCCTCAGGGCTTTGGGCAGGGGCAGGGCTGCTATTCAGTGTGAGATTAAGTTCAGCTGCTCAGGTAGGGGCAGGGCCACCTCATGGGGCTCAGTTCCCTCAGAGGGTTTATGTGGAGACCTTCAACAATGGATCTGGGCTCCTGCCTGCTCTGGGAGCCCTGGTCTGCTACCACCTCTGCTGCTGCCTCCCAAGGGGGCCTGAGTTATGGGGACACCCCCCTCCCCTGTTGGCCACCCAAAAAGACTCTCTCACAGACCCTTGTCACCTGTGGGTGTAGGGATCTGCGTGGCCGCCAGAGATTCTGTCCCTGAAGTCTGCTGGGATCTGCTCCTCTTGGTGCCATGCGGCCAAGGCAGGGCTGGGCTCTTCTCTGGGTCCAGTGTATGATGGACATTTCATGTCAGTTTTTCAGGTCTCTCTGGAACAGAAATCTCGTCCACTCCATTATTCTGTGGCTTCTGCTGCTCCAGAATTTGTTGGGAGTTCTTCTTTACAGATATTTTATGGGCTGTGGGTTCGGAGCTATCATATGTTTGTCTTTCTACTCTGCCATCTTGGCTCTTCCGCCTTCCTGATGATTTCTTAAAAGGTGTTGCTCAGGCTCCTTTTGTTTTTTTTTTCATCATAGCTTTCAGGCAGACCAATAATTCTTGAATTATCTCTCGTGACTCTATTTTCTAGGTCAGTTGTTTTTCCAGTGAGTTACTTTATATTTTCTTCAATTTTTTCATTCTTTTCGTTTTGTTTGACAGATTCTTGTTGTCTCACAAAGTCATTAATTTCCACTTGCCCAATTCAAAATTTTAATGAGTTGTTTTCTTCAGTTAGCTTTTGTGCCTCCTTCTCCATTTGGCTAATTCTGCTTTCTAGGGAGTCATTTTCTTCAGCGTGTATTTTTTAAGGTAGAAAGATTTTTTTTTTATTAATGTTCCCAACCATATTTTTAGATGCAGGAGTTTTAAACTCAAATACTTAGGAGAAAACAGGTTAATATTGTATTTCCTGCAACTCATTACCAGTAACATACTGCAAAGAGAAACAGCTTGGAAATAGGGTGAGATAGAAAGGAGGGAGGGGGTAGTGGTGAGGGAGAGATAAAGAAAAAGAATCAAATTGATCAAAATGGAATTGTTTTGTTTCTTTTTTTTAATTCTTGGGAACCATGAAGTCCTCTCAAGCACAGCTCTATTCTGCAGAGTATTTACCAAACCCGTACAAAATAGAACCAAAATGGAAGAATTCCTTTGCAATCTGGATAGGTGGAATATTAAAAACTATGATTATCAGGTAGCAAGAGCTCCAGCCTTCTCTTCTCAGCCTCCTACTCCTTCTGTTCCCATGAGTTTAGTGAGATGAAAATGTCTTCGCCATGACTGTTTTCATTTTTTTTTTCTGCATCTGGGTGTACATGATTCAGTACCTTGAGGGAATCAGATGTTCTTGCCCTCATTCTTGTGTGAATATAGGCCTTAGAGCATTTGATGTGATAATGCAAGGTAATCCCGAAATGGGTGAATGAAGTTAATGGTCTCGTCTCTGGCATTTGCATTGGTGTGACAGAGGAACAGTACAAAAGTGAGATAGCCAATATTGTCACCCACAGAGGTATCTGTGTCTTTTATTTCTAAAGGAGGCTCCCTGTGGCTGAAGAGGACCTGTGGAGCTGTGTGGTTGGGCCTGTGTCCTTCTTTGAACTCCTGCTTCAACACCTTTTCAATCACCTCATCGTCATCATCCTTAAATACTGTGCTAAAGACAAAGGTGCCTCGATCCTTCTTAGACTCAACATACATTGTCTCATTATCTCTGTAATGGATTACTGCCCTGTTCTCTCCTTCCTTTCCCTCTTCCTGGAATTTGAAGTATTTCTCAAAGATGGAGGCAAAGCAGTTTAGTTTCAACCTTCCAGCCTGATTCACTGTGGTGTCCTTTGATGCAGGTAGGTTCTCAAGGTCATATAGCAAAGAGACATTGTATCCTGCTTCTGGATATACCAAGAAACTTCCATATATCCACTTCAACAACTCATTAGCTCCATGTGCTTGCATTTTCTTGTAGAACTTCAAGGAAATACTGACCATCACTTTTGTTTTGTCCCCATTGGGATTTAAAATATGATAAAGGACTCCATCAAAGTCTGCAAATGTTATTTCTACTGCCTCTGGTTTGCTTCTGGCATAGTTCTCGAACTTGAACACGAGCATCTTCCCGATGATACTGTTGTTCACCTCCAGCAGGATCATGGTGGCAATGGCTGCAGGGGCTGCCCCAGGCCAGGGAAGGAGAAAGGGTGGCTGCTGGGGGTGTGTGAGGGTGGGGAGACATCAAGAATCCATCAGTTTTTTTTTTAATAAAAGAAGATGAAAATATAAAATACTTAATTGGAATAACAACTGACCTGAAAAATAAATACGAGAGTTCATTTAAAAACTTCTGGTCTACCTGAAAGCCTTTATGAGGAAAACAGTGCAGACACCATCTTTCAAGACATCATCAAGGACAACTACCCAGAGATCCTAGAACCAGAGGGTAAAATAGTCATCAAAAGAATCCGCTGATCACCTCCTGAAAGAGATCCCAAATTCAAAACACCAAGGAATATTGTAGCCCAACACCAGACTGATCAGGTGATGGAGAAAATGCTATATATAACCAGAAGGAAGCAATTTAAGTATTGTGGAACTTTGCAGCTTCTACATTAAAAAATCAGAGGGCCTGGAATATGATATTCCATAAGACAAAGCAGTGTGTATTACAATCAAGGATCAACTATCAGTGAAATTGAGCATAATCTTTCAGGGGAGGAGATGGACATTCAATGAAATAGTGGACTTCCACACCTTCCTAATGGAAAGACCAGAGGTCAATAGAAAATTTGATATTCAAATACAAGATTCAAGAGAAGCATATAAAGGTAAAGAGGAAAGAAAAAAAATCAATAAAGGCCAACTCTTTACAGTCCTACATGGGAAGATGTTGCTTCTAACTCTTGAGAACTGTATCTTTTTATGATATTTAGATAAGATATTCATAGAGGGTGTGGGTATAAATTGACTTTGATGTTATAATCAAAAATCTTAATCAAGTGATGAGAAGGGGTTGTAATGTGAAAAGAGGAAAGGAGAAGGCAGAAAAGGGTAAAATACATCCCATGAGGAGGCACAAAGCCATATTACAATACAGTGAAAGAAGAGAGGGAGATGAGCATTTTTTTGAAGCTTGCACTTTAGATTTGGCTCAAGGAGGGAATAATATATTCATTTTGGTATAGAAATTATTTTTCCTTATGACCAGTATGAGGGGAAAAGAAATAATAAGGGGAGGAGGAAAATAAAAGGGAGAGAAGATGTACAATTCTAGCACAACACTGAATCAGAGTGGTGATAATGGCCAGTCCTTTATTCTTGAGAAGACTGTCACCTCTCATCCCCTGTCTCAATTATCTGCTATCTCTGTCTACTGACTGCTTCAGTACTGCTTAAATACATGCACATGTCTACTATATTCTAAAAGAAACATAACTTCATAAATTCCTCCACAAAACAAATGACTATCTAAGAATGAAGTCCTTGGAAAGACTATCTACAGTTGGTACCTCCACTTCATTTCCTCTCTTTCTTCTTTAAAAATTATTAATTTATTTTTATAAATTACTACAATTTCCACAAATAGCTTTCCGTTTTCCCCTTCAAAAGAACCATCCAATAAATAAATATTTTAAAGACAAATCTTAAAAGTAAAATAAGTGAGAAATTCAATGTAACTAATCAATATACCAAAAAAATGGAGGAATTCTTTGCCATGCAAAATATTTGCAGATTTTGGAGTAGTTATATGCTCTTATATCTCTTCTTTCAGGTCATATGCAATCTTTATAATTTTACAATATTCATTTTATGCTGTCATTCTTTTTTTTTGCAAATTGCGTATATTTCTTTGTTGTTTGTGCTTATTTCAGTCTGCATCAGTTCATGTAGATCTTTCCTTCTCTAGGTTCATCTCATTCATCATTTCTTATAATGCAATAATATTTCATTCCATTCATGTACCATACTTTATTTATCCATGCCTCTAACAGATGTACATTTATTTTATTTCAAACTACCTACTATCATAGGAAATACCACTATAAAATTATTTGTGTATACATGGGCTCTTTTATTGATGACTGCCTTCAAATATTAGCTCAGTTCAAACATATGAATATTTTAGCCACTTTTTAGCATAATTCCAAACTGCTTTCCAAAATGACTGATTACAGTTCCATGAGTAATGCATTAATGTAGTTTTTAAAAAAAGGTTGGGCTTGAGTTGTGTGTGAAGGGGTGTTTATAGAACACAAAATTCAGTAGGAAAGGGTAAAAAAGAAACAATCATCTCCTTAAAATAGGGTATAAAAGCAAGAATTAATACAGAAGAAGCAGGTGGGTTTTGAGGGCTGGTGAAGTTGGAACCTTATTCTTATCAGGGATGAAGACAAAACAATGTGTATATTTGAAGATGTTTAGAAGTCTTGAACTTCTAGAGAGATGAGAAAATGGGAGAGAGAGTGGGGAAGGGACTTATGGAAGTGAATATAGATTAAGATTAGGAAGGTAGGAGAGAAAATAAGGAAGGGAATTTTTACAGGAGTGTGTAAAATTAGCAAGAAGAGGGTAAGGGGAGAATGAGGTTGTAGAAATAATGTAAAAAGAGAGGCTGAGAAGTATATATTGAGTAAAAATGAAATGGAGAGACATTATTAACAGGTAATTATAATTCTGAATGTGAATAGGATGAATACACCCACAAAACAGAGGCTGATAGCAGATTGGATTAAAAATCAGAATCCAACAATAGGCTATTTATAAGAAATATATTTAAGAACAACATATATGCAGAGAGTTAAAATGAATGGTCAGAGTAGATTTTATTATGCTGCAACTGGAGTGGAAATGGCAGGAGTAGCCATTATGATCTCAGACAAAGTGATGGTTAAAATAGATTTAATTAAAAGAGATAAAAAGAGTAGCTCTATTTTGGTGAAATGCACCATAGTCAATTGTTGGGGGTGGAAGCTCAATTCCATGTGGACAGTCTCGGGCAGGTAAAGGTGGGAACTTCTAAATCTTAGAGTTCCCATGAGGCCCCCCAGGAAACAGCAGGGAATCGAGGAGTGAGACCGAGCTATCTCGTGTATTTCCGCCTCTTCCCGTGAGAACGTGATGGGAGAGGCATCCCCGCCCTCGAGACTGGCCCGGATCTGGGCACACCTATTGTTATCTAACAGGCACGGTATTCAGGTGCAAACTATGCGGCAGGAGAGCTTAAGTAGCGTCAGGAAAGCCCGAAGGCGCTCTTAGCGCAGGAGGGGCCCTTACAGGACAGAAGGCCCCTCTTCCTTCTCTCCTCTCTTCGCTCTTTCCTCTCCCCTCTCTCCCCACTTCCACTTCTGCTTTCATTCCCTCACTGTAAGATCTTTGCCTCCTTGGGAGATTTCTCTCTCCCTCCTAAGGAAGAGCTCCCCCTGCACATGTAACCGAGACCCTGAATAAAGCCTAACCCTTGTTCGACTCTGGAAAGTCTCTTCTCTCATACGTTTATCCGGTTTGGCCAGCCGAAGACCTGTGATAGGTAAGGTAAGACTGGGGTAGCCCTCAGGCCTCTAGGCCTGGCAGTCAATGAAGTAATGTTAATACTGAACACATATGAAAGAAATACTACAACATATAAATTTTTAAAAGTAAAGTTAGATGTATTTCAGGTAGAGACAGATAGTACTATAATAGTAAGGGACTTTAACTTTCCCCTCTAAGATCTAAATAAATTTAAACAAAAAATAAAAAAGAAAGAATTTAAAGAAGTGACTACAATTTTAGATAAGCTAGGTATAATAGCTACCTGGAGAGAACTGAATGAAAACAGAAGGAAATATATCTACTTCTCAGTGCTTCATGGTACATTTACAAAGATTGACCATGTACTAATATATAGAAATGTGATAGTTAAAAGCAAAAAAGTAGAAATATAAAAATATCCTTTTCTGATCAAAATGCAATATAATTATTTTGAATATTAAGCATTCTAATCTTAAAGAGTGAGAGGGTTAAAGAGTTAATTGTACTAAAAATCAATAATTTCATTAAAGAGATTGAAAATAATGAGATATCATATCAAAGCCTATGGGATACACCAAAAGCACTGATTAGAGATTATATCTCTAAATCCTGCCAGCAATGAAGAAGGGAAAGAGAGACTAATGAATTGGTCATAGAATTAAAACATTAGAAAAAGAACAAATTAAAAATCTTCAATTAAATGTTAAATTAGAAATACTGAAAATTAAAGGTAAGACTAATAAAACTGAGGGAAAAAAACGACCGAATTAATAAATTAAATTAGAAGTTGGTTTTATGAAAGAAAATGAAACAAGCTATTGGTTAATTTGAGTTAAAGCATAGAGGAAATCCAATCATTAATATTAAAAATGAAACAAGACACTATATCACCAAAGGAAAAAAACTATGAGGCTGAGCCAAGATGGCAGGATAGAAAGATGCACATACACTAGCTCTTCCCCTACAGCTTACAAAGTACCTGTAAAGAAAGATTATCAACACATTCTCTAGCAGCAGAAGCCACAGAACAACGAAGAGGAGATCTCCCGCCTAGGTTGACCTGGAAGGCAAAAAGAAAATGTCTGTCACACCGGATAAAGAGTGGAGCCCAGCCCAGCAATGTCTGGGCAGTGCCATGAGGAGGACCAGAGCAGGCCTCAGGGACAGAATTCCTGGCAGCAGTAGCCAGGGTTCACAGATCCTTCAACTCACAGGCACCAAAGGCAGCTTTAAAGGTCAGTGAAAGGATTTTTCACCTCTCTAACAAGGGAACAGGGACCTGCCCACCCCAGACCCAGGCAGTGGCAGCAGCAGCAGCTGCTGCAATGAGTGGTGTTGGCTATAGTGGTCAGGTAGGCAGCAATCAGCATCCATTGTTGGATAAAACCCCTAGGGGAATTTAGCAGCTGATCTGAACCTCAGTCCTGAGTGGCAGCCCCAATCAACAACTGAAGCCCCCTGGGGGAATTGAGGAGATGATCTGAATCTCAACCTGGAGCCCTGGCCAGGGAGTAAACTCCTTTCCTTTCATTGTGCCACCTTGGAGGAACTGAGATCTTATAGGTCCCCAGAGTATACCCAACTCTTGACAAAGGACCCAAAAGTCAAGTAACTGGTAGGGAAAATACCCAAAAAGGGGGAAAAAATAAGACTATAGAAGGTTAATTTCTTGGTGAACAGGTATTCTCTCCTATCCTTTCAGATGAGGAAGAACATTGTTCACCATGAAGGGAAGACATAAAAGTCAAGGCTTCTGCATCCAAAACCTCCAAAATAAATATGCAATGGTCCTAGGCCATGGTACAGCACAAAAAGGATTTGAAAATCAAGTAAGAGAGGTAGAGGAAAAATTGGGAAGAGAAATGAGAATGATGCAAGAAAATCATGAAAAACAAGTGAACAACTTGCTAAAGGAGACCCACAAAAATGCTGAAGAAAATAACACCTTTAAAAATAAACCAACTCAACTGGCAAAAGAGGTCCAAAAAGCCAATGAGGAGAAAAATGCTTTAAAAAGCAGAATTAAGCAAATAGAAAAGGAAATTCAAAAGCTCACTGAAGAAAGTATTTTTTTAAAAATTAGAATGGAACAGATGGAAGCTAATGACTTTATGAGAAACCAAGAAATTACAAAACAAAACAAAAGAATGAAAAAGTGGAAGATAATGTGAAATATCTCATTGGAAAAACAACTGGCCTGGAAAATAGATCTAGGAGAGACAATTTAAAAATTATGGGACTACCTGAAAGCCATGATCAAAAACAGAGCTTAGACGTCAACTTTCATGATATTATCAAGGAAAACTGCCCTGATATTTTAGAACCAGAGGGCAAAATAAATATTGAAAGAATTCATAGACCACCTCCTGAAAGAGATCCAAAAAGAGAAATTCCTAAGAATATTATAGTCAAATTCCAGAGATCCTAGGTCAAGGAGAAAATATTGCAAGTAGCCAGAAAAAAACAATTCCAGTGTTGCGGAAATACAATCAAGATAACATAAGATCTAGCAGCTTCTATATTAAGGTATCACAGGGCTTGGAATATGATATTCCAGAAGTCAAAGGAACTAGCATTAAAACCAAGAATCACCTATCCAGCAAAACTGAGTATAATACTTCAGGGAAAAACATGGTCATTCAATTGAATAGAAGATTTGCAAGCACTCTTGATGAAAAGACCAGAGGTGAAAAGAAAATTTAACTTTCAAACACAAGAATCAAAAGAAGAATGAAAAGGTAGACAGGAAAGAGAAAACACAAGGGACTTACTAAAGTTGAGCTGTTTACATTCCTACATGGAAAGATAATATTTGTAACTCTTGAAACTTTTCTCAGAAACTTTTCTCAGTATTTGGGTAGTTGGAGGGATTATACACACACATATACAAACACACACAGAGAGAGAGGGAGAGAGAGAGAGAGAGCACGCACAGGGTGAGTTTAATAGGAAGGGATCATATCTAAAACAAATAAAGTTAAGGGGTGAGAGAGGAAAATATTGCCAGGAGAAAGGGAGAAATGGAATGGAGCAAATTATCTCTCACAGAAGAAGTAAGAAAAACCTTTTCCAATGGTGGGGAAAAGGGGGCAGGTGAGAGGGAAAAAAGTGAAGCTTATTCTTATCACATTTGACTCGAGGAAGGAATAACATGCACACTAAATTTGGTATGAAAATCTATCTTGCATTACAGGAAAGTAAGGTAGAAGGGGGTAAGAGGGGGGGATGATGGAAGGGAGAGCAAACGGGAGGAAGGAGCAATTAGAAGTAAACACCCTTGGGGAGGGACAAGGTCAAAAGAGAGAATAGAAGAAATGGGGGGCAGGATAGGATCAAGGGAAATATAGCTAGTCTTACACAACATGACTATTATGGAAGTCATTTGCAAAACTGCACATATATGGCCTACATTGAATTGCTTGCCTTCTCAGTGGGGATGGGTGGGGAGGGAGGAAGGAAGACAGTTGGAACAGAAAGTTTTAGAAACAAATGGTGAGAACTGTGGTTGTGTACAACTGAGAAATAAGAAATACTGGTAACAGGATATAGAAATTTATCTTGCCCTACAGGACAAGAGAGAAGATGAGGATAAGGGAATGGAAAGGTGTTAGAAGGGTGGGCACATTGGTGGAAGGGGCAATCAAATTGCATGGCGTTTTGTGGAGGAGGTGAGAGATGGAGAGAAAATTTGGAACTCAAAATTTTGTGGAAATGAATGTTGGAAACTTAAAATAAATAAATTTTAAAAACAAGCAATTATAATTAATTATTTGTCTAACTCTATTAATAAAATCAACAGTTTTAGTGAAATGGAAAGATATTTATGAAAATGTGAAATAGAATATCTAAACAGACTTGTTTTAGAAAAAGAAATTAAATGGGCCATAAATGATCTTGCTAAGAGATAAGCACCAGGATCAGATGTATTTATAAATGAATTCTGTCAAATATTTTTGATTAACTAATTCCAATATTAAATAAATTATTTGATATAACAGTCAAAGAAGGGATCCTACCAAAGCCTTTTTTGAAACAAATATGATGTTAATACCTAAACCAAAGAGAATAAAACTAGAAAAAGAAAATTATGGACCAATTTCATTAATGAATGTGGATGCAAAAATCGTAAATAAAATGCTAGCGAAAAAATGACACCAAAATATGCTAAAGAATATACATTATGATCAAGTCGGATTTATTATAAGAATGTAGGGATGTTTTAACGTAAGGACAACTGTCAACATAATGGATTATATCAATAATGAAAGTTAAAGAACAATCATGTTTATATCAATAGAGGCAGAAAAAGCTTTTGGCAAAATTCAATACTTATTTCTATTAAAAAACACTTTAAAGGACTCATATAAATTGACTTTTTGTTGAACTGATATAAAAAAAGCATTCATAGAAAACCACCATTAAGAATTTTTTGCAATAAGGATAAAGCAGAATCCTTTCCAGTAAGATCAGATGTGAAACAAGGATGCCCACGGTTACCAACATTATCCAATACTGTATTGGAAACACTCTGCATAGAAATAAGAGAAAGAAAGAAACAGAAAGGATCAGAATATGGGATGAGATAATAAATCTGATTATATACTTGGAATATGATGATATACTTGGAAAATCCCAAAGAGTTAACTAAAAAAAATTAATGAAAACAAATAACTATAGCTAAGTAGTAGGATAAAACATAAATCCAAATAAGTCATCAACATACATACATGTCACAAATGTCTACAAGAAGAGAAAGTAAAGGAAACCCATTTAAAATAATTCTAATACAGTATAAAATAGCTGGTAGTACATCTGTCAAGCCAACGCAGGAACTAACTGCATAAACAAAATTATATATACTTACATATAAATATATATATATATATGCATATATATACAGATAGATATATTTTGCACAAATACAATCAGATTTAAGTAATTAGAGAAATATTAATTTTTTAGGGGTAGGCAGGACCAATACAACAAAATGACAGTTTTGCTTAAATTAGTTTTTATAGTCAATGACATCTCAATTAAATTACAGAAAAAAATTTCCTGAATTAGAAAAAAAAACAGAAGTCAGGACCCCAGGCACGCCTTAGAACCACTAGGGGAGTTCAGTAAACACCAATATGGACAGGGGTTCACTAGCTCTAGCTCAGCCCTAGGGGAGAAGAAGGATTCCTATGGCCACACCACCCCTCCCCCACATCTCAGGCAGTGGATATCAACGTAACCCAGGTAAACTCAGAAAGACTTCACCTGGCCTCAGCCTTGGCACACACCAGCAACCTCAGCACAAGGTAAGCTCAAGCATTATATCTAGTCTAGCTTAAAGAACCAGAGGTCACAACCCACAAAGTCAGTAACCAGGCCTCAAGTTCTCAGCACAAGAAACATGAGACAGAATCCTGTACCCCAGCAGTAGAGATTCACTTTAAAAGCAAGGAAAAAGGCAATCATCATGATCACGAAGCAATTCACAAAAGCAAAGACCATAGAAACTTACCATGGGGACAGAGAAGTAACAAAATCCAAATTCAGAAGAGGATAGCATTGACAAAATACCCACATCTGAAACCACAAAAGGGAATATGAACTGGTCTCAAGTTCAAAACTCATTCTTGGAAGAGCCCAAAAAGGATTTTAAAAGACAGGTTTAAGAGGTAGAAGAAAAATTGGCCACTGATTTTAAAAATATCATTGACAGAATAAAAGAAGAATTCACTGAAAAGAACAGTTCCTTAAAAAGTAAAATTGGACAAGTGGATAGGGAGATATAAAACTTGAGTGGAAAAAAATAGATAAATGGAAAAGGAAGCACAAAAGTTAACTGAAGAAAGCAATTCGTTAAAAATAAGAATTGGACAATTAAAAGATAATGACTCTATGAGGCACCAAGAATCAATTTTAAAAATCTACAAATGAAAAAGTAGAAGAAAATATAAAATATCTCACTGGACAAACAACTGACCTGAAAAATAGATCTATGAGAAACCAGAAAGCCATGATGAATAAAAGAACCTGAACGATATTTTCCAAGAAATCAATTAGGAAAACTGCCCTGAGGTCCTAGATCCAGAGGGCAAAATAGTCATGGAAAGAATACACCAGTCACCTCCTGAAAGAGATACCAAGTTGAAAATACCAAGGAATATTGTTGCCAAATCCCAGACATATCAAGTTAAGGAGAAAATACTGTAGGCAGTCAGAAAGCAACAATTCAAATATTCAGGTGCTAGGGTTGGAAGCTCAATTCCATGTGGACAGTCTCGGGGGGGTAAAGGTGGGAACTTCTAAATCTTAGAGTTCTCACGAGACCCCCCCAGGAAACGGCTGGGAATCGAGGTGAACCGAGCTATCTCGTGTATTTCCGCCTCTTCCCATGAGAAACGTGATGGGAGAGAGCTCTCCCTACCCTCGAGATTGTCCCGGATTGGAGCACACCTAGTCTCCTAACAGGCTCGATATTGATATGTAAACTACGCGACAGAGGGCTTAAGTAGGTCCAGGAAAACCCGAAAAAGTCTCTTGGGAGGAGGGCCACGTGTGAGCTTACTAGGCTCCCCATTTTCCTCTCTCTTCTCTCCCCTCCCACTCTCTCCACACTTATACTTCTACTTCCATTCTCTTATTGTAAGATCTTTGCCTCCTTGGGAGATCCCTCTCTCTCTCCCTCCTAAGGAAGAATCCCCTGCACTTGTAACTGAGACCCTGAAATAAAGCTTAACCCTTGTTCGACTCTGGAACGTCCTTTCTCTCATATGCGCACCCAGCGTGGCCAGCCGAAGACCTCGGGAGGTGAGGTAAGAAAGACTCGGGTAGCCCTCAGGCCTCTAGGTCTGGCATTCAGGAACTGCAGTCAGGATCACAGAGGGCTTTCCAACGTCTACATTAAAAGATCAGAGGGATTGGAATACGATATTCCATAAGGCAAAGGAGCTTGGAGTATAAGCAAGAATCTTAATAATAACAAGCAAAACTGAGCATAATCTTTCAGGCAAGTGGATGGACATACAATGAAATAAGAGGTTTTCGGATCTTCCTGATGAAAAGAACAGATATCAATAGAAAATTTGGTCTCCAAATACAAGACTCAAGAGAGGCATGAAAAATTAAACAGAGAGGAAAATAAAATCTTGTGATTCAATATGGGCAAACAGCTTACATCCTTGTATGGGAGGAGGATACTTGTTAGACTTTACAATTGTATATTTATTATTACACTTCAAAGGGATATACATGGATTTAAGGAGTGGGTATAAATTAGCTGATGTGATGATAAAAATGTAAAAGGTGCAAAGTGATTGTAACAGCAGAAGTCAAAAGGAGGTAGAAGAAAAATATAAATTACATTATAGGAAGAGGCACAAAAACATATTCTAGTAGAGGAAAAGAAAGGTGGGAGATGAGCATTTTTTGAGCTTTACTCTCATCAGATTTGGTTCAAGGCAGGAACAACCTACTCTGTTACTTATAGAAATCTAACTTGACCTACTGGCAATAGGAAAGGAAAGGGAAAAGAAAAGGGAGAGATGTTTAGAAGGAAGGGGAGAAGTAAGGGAAAAGAGAAACAAAAGTAAGGACGGCTGATAGAAGGGAAGGAAGATTGAGGGATGTGGTGATCAGAAGTAAAACTCTTTTAAAGAGGGGAAAGGAGAAGGGAGGAATAAAAAGCATAAATGGGGAGTGATAAGATAGAGAGAAAGATACAAATAGTAATCATAACTGAATGTGAATGGAATGACGTCTCTCATAAATTAATGACAGATAACAGAATGGATTAAGAAACAAAATTGTACAATAGGTTGTTTAGAAGAAACACATTTGAAATTGGGGGATACACACAGAGCAAAAGTAAAAAGTTGGAACAGAATATACTATGCTTGAAGTGATGTAAAAAAACGTAGGGGTAACAATCCTAATCTCAGGAAACACAAAAGCAAGAAAATAGAACTAATAAAAAGAGATAAGGCAGGACACTATATCCTGCTAAAAGGCACCATAGGCAATGAAATAATATCATTACTAAATGCACCAAGTGGTATAACATTCAAATACTTAGAAGAGAAGTAAAGGGAGTTGGAGGAAGAAATAGACAGCAACACCATACTAGTGGGGGACCTCAATCTCCTGTTCTGTGAACTTGATAAATCTAAGCTGAAAATAAACAAGAAAGAAGTTAAGGAGATGAAGACACTTCTGGATAAGGTAGATATGACAGACCTCTGGAAAAAATTGAATGAGGATAGAAAGTAATATACCTTTTCCTCAGTAGTACATGGCACATACACAAAAATTGACCATGTGTTATGGCATAAAGCCTCACAATCCACTGCAGAAAGGCAGAGAAAGTCAGTGCTTCCTTTTCAGATTCTGATGCAATAATATTTATGTGTAATAAAGGACCATGGGAAGATAGACCAAAAATTAATTGGAAAATAAATAATCTAATCTTAAGAATGAGTGGTTTAAACAACACATCAAAGAAATAATCAATAACTTCATTAAAGAGAATGACAATCTTCAGACAATCTACTCAAACTTACAGAATGCAGTGAAAGCAGTTTTTAAGGGCAGGTTTATATCATTGAACACCTACATGAATAAAATAGAGAAAGAGGAGATCAATGAATTGGGCATGCAACTGAAAAAGCTAGAAAAAGATAAAATTGAAAAGTCCTATTAAATAGCAAATTAGAATACTGAAGACCAAAGAAAATATTAATAAAATTGAAACTAAAAAAGTTATTGAATGAATAAATAAAACTAAGAGTTGGTTTTCTGAAACAAAAACAATAAAATTGATAAACCTTTGGTCAACTTGATTCAAAAAAAGAAAGAAAAAACCTAATAGCCAGTATCAGAAATGAAAAAGGTGAACTCATTTCCAATGAATAGGAAATTGAAACAATAATTAGATATTACTTTGTCTAAATGTATCTTCATAAATTTGTTAATCTAAGTGGAAAGGATGAATATTAAAAAAAATATGAACTGCCCAGATTAACAAAAGTGGAAGTAAAATACTGAAAAGAACCCCACCTTGGAAAAAGAAATTCAATAAGTCATCAGTGAACTTCTCTAGGCTCAGTGTATTTACAAGTGAATCTTATCAAATAATTAAAGAACAGTTAATTCCAATAGTATATAGAGTATTTTGAAAAATTCTCAAAGAAGGAGTCCTACCAAATTCTTTTTATGATACAAATATGGTGCTGATACGTAAAGTAGGAAGAGTCAAAACAGAGAAAGAAAATTATGGATGAATTTCCCTAATGAATATAGAGGCAAATAATTTTAAATAAGATATTAACAAAAAGATTATTCAACTTGTCACAAGAATAATACAATTTGATCAGATTTATACAAAGAATGCAGGACTGGTTCATTATTAGGAAAACTATCAGCATAATTGATCGTATCAGTGACAAAACAAACAGAAACCATATGATTACCTCAATAGATGCAGAATGAGCATTTGACAAAATTCCAAACACATTCATATTCAAAACACTAGAGAGCATAGGAAGAAATGGAGTCCCTATTAAAATAATAAGTAGCGTCTACCTAAAATCATCAGCAAGGATTATAAGTAACCTGGAAAAGTTAGACGATCCAATAGGATCAGGGGTGAAACATGGATTTCCATTATTACCACTTTCATTCAATATGATACTAGAAATATTACCTTTAACAATAAGAGAAGAAAAATAAAATGAGGGAATTAGAATAGGCAAATAAGACCCTAAGTTATAATTCTTTACAGATGATATGATAATAAACTTAGAGAATCCTAGCAAACCAAGTAAAAAAGTACTTGAAATAATAAATCACTTTGGCAAAGTTGCAGGATAGGAAATAAATCCACATAAGTCATTTGCATTCCTATATATCACTAACAAAGCCCAACAGCAAGAGATAGAAAGAGAAATTTCATTTAAAGTTACAGTAGACAGTATAAAATACTTGTGAGTCTACCTGCCAAAACTAACCCAGGAACTATATGAACACAATTACAAAATACTTTTTGCACAAATAAAGTTAAGTCTAAATAACTGGGAAAAAATCAATTGCTCATGGATAGGTCAAACTGTTTTAATAAAAATGGCAAATCTGCCTAAATTAATTAATTTATTTAGTGCCATATTTTCTAGAGCTAGAAATATCAAAATTCATCTGCAAGAAAAAAATTCAAGAACATCAAAGAAATTAATGAAAAGAAATGTTAGGGAAGGTGACCTAGCCATACCAGATCTCTAATTGTATTATAAAGCAGCAATCATCAAAACCACTTTTTGCTTAGTAAGAAATGGAGGAGCTAGATCAGTGGAATAGGTTAGGTACTCAAGACACAATATTCAATAATTATAGCAGTCTACTGTTTGATAAATCCAAGGACCTCAGACTCTGGGATAAAAATTCACTGTTTGACAAAAATTCCTGGGAAAACTAGATAATAATGTAGCAGAAACAGGGCATAAACCAATGCCTGACAGCATAAACCAGAATAAATTCCAGATGGTAACATGATCTAGGCATGAAGGGTGATATTACCAACAAATTAGAGGAACCAGGATTAGTTTATGTGTCAGATTTACGGAGAGTAGTGAAATTTATGACCAAACAAGGGACAGAGAATATTATGAAATGTAAAATGAATAATATTTATTACATTAAATTGAAACGTTTTGCAAAAACAAAGCCAAAGCAATCAAGATTAAGAGGGAATCAGAAAACTGGAAAAGAACTTTTAAAACTAGTGTTTTTGATGCAGGTCTCATTTCTAATACACACATGCACACACGTGTACACATGCACACACACATACACACGCACACACACATATACTGAGTCAAATAAGGATACAAGTCATTCCCCAATTGATAAATTGGACAAAGGATATGAATAGGTAGTTTTCAGAGGAAGAAATTGAAGTTATCTATAGTCATATAACAAAATGCTCTAAATCACTTTTGATTAGAGATATGCAAATCAAAACAACTCTGAGAAACCACATCATAACTATCAGATTGGATAACATGACAAAACAGGAAGAAGATAAATGTTGGAGAGTTGAAACACTAATTCATTGCTGGTGGAGCTGTGAGCTGATCCATCCATTCAGGAGAGCAATGTGGAACTGTGTCCAAAGGGCTATAAAAATGTGCATACCCTTTGACCCAGCAATACTGCTTCTAGGGCTATATCCCAAAGAGAAAACAAAAATGGGAAAAGGACAGACATGTAAAACAGTATTTCTAGCAGCTCTTTTTGTGTTGGCCAAAACCTGGAAATAGAGGGGATGTCCATCAATTGAGGAATGTCTGAACAAATTGTGATATATGCATGTAATGGAATTTTACTGTGCTATAAGAAATGAAGAACAGGAGGACTTCAGAAAAACCTGGAAAGATTTATATGAACTGATACTGAGTGAAATGAGCAGAACCAGGAGGACATTGTACATAGTAACAGCTACAGTGTGATAAACTTAGCCCTTCACAGCAATGCAAGGACCTAAAACATTTGCAAAGGCCTCATGAAGCAAAATTCCATGCATATCCAGAGAAAAAAACTAGAGAATCAGAACACAGAATGAAGAAGACTATTTTCTCTTTTACTATATTTCATTTTGTTTTTGTTTTTCTCATGTTTCTCCCTTTCATTTATTTCTTCTATGCAACATGAATAATGTGAAAATGTGTTTTAAAAGAATGTATGTATAGAACCTTTATAAGATTGCATACCATCTTGGGGAGAGAGGGGAAAAATTTTGAACTTATTAAATTGATTGCTGAAAACTTAAAACTAATTCATTATAAAAAATGTACTTAATCATTTCTTTTTGAACAAGTATTTTTTGATGATAAAAAACACTTTCCCTGCTTAAATATGTAAATTAAAAGTCACAATTTATTAAGTTCAAATATATTTTTTAATCCCTTGAGACAGTAAGAAGAGAGATATTGGCAACAGATTTCCCTATCCAAATCAAAATTCTTGTAAGATTGTTTTAAAAGCAAGCCAAAGGAAAGGGAAGGAATGGAGTGCAGATGGAAAAATAGGAGCAGAAACTCAACTGAATTCGCCCAAATGTCCATCCAAAGAACTTTAAAACTCGCCACAAATCAAATTCTGGAAGAACCAACAAAGTTTGGGATTAATTTTTCAGCCGAAGACAACCTAGGAGATCATCAAGAAAGGTCCGCTTCTCTGAGATGGCAAATAGCATAGAGAGCATCACAGGATATGCTGCGATACAAGCAGTCTTGGAGGTGGCCATATCAACGGCAGCACCAACTTTGGGAGCTGTCAGCCCACAGATTATAAGGGACTCAGACAACAGAAAGAGGTTGCAGGGGACTCTTTGCTCGTGCTGAGTTGAGGATCTTGTTGCACAACATACTCAATATACCTACATCTGAATCTCCAAAGGGTAATGTAAAGTAATGGATTTTCAGGTGAATTCTATCAAACATTTAAAGAGAAATTAATTCCAATACTATATAAACTATTTGGAAAAATAGGTGAAGGAGAGGTACTACCAAATTCTTTCTATGATGTAAATATGGTGCTGATACCTAAACCAGGAAAAGCCAAAACAGAAAGAAAATTATAAACCAATCTTCCTAATGAATACAGATGACAAAAATGTACATAAAATATTAGTAAAGAGATCACAGCAACTATAATGAGGATAATATGCTATGGTATATACATGAGCATAATATACCAGGTGGGATTTATACCAGGAATGCAGACCTGGTCAATGTTAGGAAAACTATCAATGCTGGCTGTATCAACAACAAAAATAACAGAAATATTTGTAGCACCTCTTTTTGTGGTTTCCAAGAACTGGATATTGATGGAATACTCATCAATTGAGAAATGGCTGAACAAGTTGTGGTATGTGAATGTAATGGAATACTAATGTTCCATAAGAAATGATGAACAGATGGACTTCAGAAAAACCTGGAAAGACTTGCATAAACCAATGCTGAGTGAAGTGAGCAAAATCAGAAGAAAACATCATAGAAGGTAACAGCAGCATTGTACAATGACTATATTTTATAGACTTACCTCCTTTCAGCAATGCACTGATCTGAGACAATTCCAAAAGACTCATGATGGAAAAGTTCATCCACATCCAGAGAAAGAACTATGAAGTCTGAATGCTGAAAGCATTCTATTTTTTCCTTCTTTTTCTTTCTCATGGTTTTTCTCTTTAGTTTTTAATTCTTCTATGCAACATAACTAATGTGGAAATATATTTGATATGATTGTACATGTATGGTTTACATCAGAGTGCATGTTGTTTTGAGGAGGTGAGAGGGAAATTTTAAAATAAAATCTTGTAAAACTGAATGTTGAAAACTAAAAATAAATAAGTATGCAAAAGAAAAGGTGATTCAGTGAAGGCAGTGAAGGGTAGACTTGAACGTGGCAATTGTGACAATTGAGTATTTTCACTCATCCATCCTAACCAATCAGGGGAAATTAATCAAAGTTCAACCAGTATAGGATATGGCATTCAGGGAGTCTGTCTCATCAGGAGACAATCAGGTCGTAGTAAGAGCTAGAAGATTAAAAGAATTAGAAAATATGTAAAAAAGAAAACCAGTTTGTTAACTACTGGACTTGTGGAATGAAGAAGTGGTCAGTATTTCCTGTTCATTTCCTAATTTTAGCAACAAGTAATCTCTAAATTGACGGAGTCTATGGTTGCTATTAACACTATCACTAAAGGGAGATTAATATACTTAATTACATAACTTACCTCTTAATGTGAGGGTTGATAAGATTTGCCTAAGTTCCAAGATACTAGAGAAGGTTGTGTGAGTTACTATTACTTTTGACATTTCCCTTGGCCCTTTGATAAGTCTTTATATCTTGTTAGTTCCTATGTCTGTAAAGCATATGGAATTATGAACCTTTGAGAGCAAATACTCTATAGCAGCAATGCTTTTTTGCAGTTATTACAAAAACTACAGCTTAATTTCAGCAGCTCAAAAGAAATGTGAGATGTGCAAATGTAAACATATCTCCATCCCAAATGTTCACACACACTATCTAAGTTTTATTGATCTGATCAGTCACATTTGAAGACATTGTACATTGACTCTGACATTATGATGTCATTTTTGTCCTCTTTGATTATAAAGGACAGAAAATGAACTCTTCACCAGTAACACTTTTTTGCATTAGTGAATTTTCAGTATAAGAGATCTTTCTTCAAATGTAGTTAGAGACAGCGTTTTGCTTCTTGATAGAAAGAAAAATATCTTATTTATAGAGAACCTTAACAGCAAAACCTTTCATTGGAACCACAAAATGTGAGTTACATCTATCTTAAGGCTCTGGTCAATAAAAATGATTGTGTAGAAAATGATTCAAAGTCTCCTAGCTTTTTATTTCAGATTTGAGAGGCATTTCATCAAGATTTTCATCTAAGTCATTGATAAGACTGTGGGCCAGCACAAGACCAAAGTCAAATGTCTCAAGGATATATTTAGAGTCCATTTCCAACTTCCCTTCAGTTGATATTCGACCATTAATGACAACTGATGACTGCCTTTCATTCTACTTCTTCATTCCGTCATTTCTAAAGATAATGTTCTACTAACAGAAGGAAGAAGTCAAAAAGATATAATAAAAGTAACTTTTATTTTTTTTCCTTTTCAAAATTAGCTTATCCAGACCAATCACACAAATTCAGTGCCTTAGAGTTTGAAGTAATAAAATTAATGATGCATTTGGGAAAATATTTTGGCGTATTTTGATATGAGATATGCTTGTGTAACTCTATCTGGGGACTAGCAACAACCTTTTAGTCAAATTAGTTAACCACTTACAAGTGTTTTGATGATATCAAACTATTCTGATGTATAGAGAACCTGTGAGGTTTCCAGATAAATTTAACTGTAAAAACAATCCTCAAATTAATTTTTCATTGTCTATACATTATGGTTGAAAGGAACTTAACAGTGCCTTGATTCTGAATGCTTTTCTTTCCAAGAAAATGAATAGGATTTGAAGTGGAAATTTATGTCTCAGCATTGGGAGGGATCTGAGAAGACATATCTCTTGTACAATCTTTTCTCAAAATAAATAAAAGAACTGAACAAAAATTTAAACAATTGAAAACAATTGAAACTTCTTTTTACAAATAATGGAAAAACAGCACAATTGATTCCAAATGGACGGATGGGAAAAGACTGAAAACAGCAAGCAGAGCTCTCTGGTCACAGGGAATGGGGTGCCTTTTGGTGTCTGATGTTTTTTTCCCTATGAGAAGCTATAGCACCTTAGAGAGGCCCCTGCACAACCTCCTGATATCCTGGACACTGTTCTTTGTTGGTGTGTTCACTTCTAGTCATGTGCATCACACTTGGAAAAGTTTGATGTCCAATTGCAGAAGACTAAAGAAGCATGGAACTTGAATGTGAAAACCAGAATGGTTCTGAAGTTTGTGTGTGCGTGTACATATGCACATGTTTTAGTTGAACCTTACTGCCTTCTTCCATTGCTTTGCCTTCTGTGCCCACTCTTCCCCTAACTTAGATACTTCAGCCAATTTCAGGTATACTTTAAGCAGCTTTGTTCTCATTGGAGAGGGTACTTGCCACCTCTTAAAAAGCTGGTGGTGCTGGTAAGTAAAGCCATCACTAGGCAAAAATGCATATCCCTCTGGAAGGTTTATCTTCAGAGAGTCTCACTCTACTCTTTGAAACAGAAAGACTACAACAGCAAACCCTTTGGAGTTGCAAGGAAGGGCCAGAATGATTCTGCCCTCAAAAAGCAGAAGCAGGAAGTGTGCCCTTCTTTACAGACAGATTAGATTCCTATGTATTCATGATTCCTGGGAGGAAGATTCCATTGAATACTGTAAAAAGTGTAAAGATATCTGCACCACTCACAGGATAAAATTGGTCTCTGAAGAAAAGCTTCTTGGGCTTTTTAATGCATCCTGAGTGTACACTTAACTTTGCTCCAAGCAGGCAAATGCCTTCCTCTGAGCAGGGCTGACTAAACAAAAGTGCTAGAGAAAAAAGAGTGAGGTGGGCTGGGCCCTCATGTCACGTTGACCCTGAATCTGAAAAACATGTTGTGCTGTAGGAGGACTGTCATTCAGGATGGCTTGGATCAGATGGCCTCAGAGGTCCCAGTCTGGGATTCCTCCCCCTTCTCCTGGGCACCTCTTTACCCCTGCCTTTAAGGCTCAGCACCATGAAGAATTCAGAGTCATTGAGGCTTCTGGATTCCTCAAGGGAGAGCACTCCAGGGGCTGCCTCTTTGGTGAGAAGAAAAACAGCTCTTCCCTAGAAATGGTGGTGGTTACTTTTCTAACTACTGAACGTTGCAGGTAATTTGTGATTCGGGCCCATATAAGAGATTAGGCTTTCTGAGCCTTTAAACTGGATTCAGTATTGCTGCATGTAGCTTTTAAGACTTGCTCTTTCACACTTCCATCTCACCCCTTCTTCTCTTCTTATGTCCTGAACTTACACTGTAATATTCTGGCTTTTTTTCCATAGCTCCAGGTTTTCTGTGGCATTTAAAGACTGTTGTAGCCAAGGCTTGTGTTTACATTCTGAAAAAAATTCTCTGGATATGTGAGGTAAGCAGCTCTGATGGATTCTCATTCCCAAAATGAGGGTGGTGTCAACTTGCCTGGATATGTGCATCACTCATGTTTCATCTGCTTCTAGTCCTTATTCCATTTCTATGCTTATACTCACCTTGTTTAGAAAATACTATGTATATGATATAATCAAACATGTTTTGTGCCTGCCATTGAGAATTAGGTCAAGGCAGTCAGAGTCTTGAAACTGATTTACGAGTCTTAAGGCCCAGTTTTCTGAATTTGAGAATAATATTGAGTAACCCTTTGGCAATATCCTGGTCATTGGCCATTGTTTAATATCTTATACAAATCATCTGAGAGCAAGATGAGAATGGCCTGTTAGGAAAAAAAGGATCTTGACATACGAAAAGAAGGAAAATACATGCCCTAAAGGCTACCATTGTGTCAAAGGGAGAAGACACCTATTCCAGTTTCAAGATTGTTTATTGTGTGTATTCAGGAACATTCTCATTTAGTCTGAGAGTCACTTGAATAAGACCTGTCCTAAAATCTGTGGGAGATGGCAGCACAGATAGAATTGGATCTCAAGACTATTAGCTTTTCTCTCTGTGATAAATGCTACTTTCATGCTATATAGACGCAAATGAATAAAAGAAGATATGTGATCACCTCCTTCTAGACATACCTCTTGCCTTTATGAAGTCAAACTGAAAAGAGTGGAAACTTCTGAAAACTTGGGAATTTCATTTGGGTGATAGAAATCAAATTATTCTGCTAAAGGAAGAAGATGGAAAAGAGAAGTGGCTTGGTCAAAATGGGCCTTTTTTTCCTCCCAAAGTTCGATTCACTTCCTTATTTAAAAAAAGAAATAAAAAGAAATTAAAGCTATCTATCATCATATAAAATGCTATAGATAGTTATTAACTAGAGAAATGAAAATCAAAACAACTCTGAGGTCTCACCTCATACCTCTCAGATTGGCTGACATAACAAAACAGGAAAATAATAAGAGGTAGAAAAGACATGGGAAAATTGTAACACTAATGTATTGCTGGTAGAGTTGTAAACTGATCCAAACCTTCTGGAGAGCAATTTGGGACTATGCCCAAAGGATTATAAAAGTCATCCACAACCCAAAGACATCATAAAAAGGAAGTATACCCACATATACACAAATATTCATAGCAGCTCTTTATGTGGTGGTAAAGATTTGGAAACTGAAGGGGATGCTCATCCATTGGGGAATGGCTGAACAAGCTGTGGCCTTTCAATGTGATGAAATCCTATTGTTCTTTAAAGAGCAATGAGCAAGTGGATTTCATAAAAATCAGAGAAGACTTACATCAACTGATGATGAGTGAAGTAAGCAGGACCAGTGGAACTTTATACACTGTATCAGTAATATTGTATACTGATCAACTATGATATACTTAGCTGTTCTCAGCAAGACAGTGATCGAAGATAATTTCAAAAGTTTCCTGACTGAAAATGCCATCCACTTTCAAAGAAACATCTAGGGAGTCTGAATCGAGATCAAAGCATACTATTTTCACAATTGTTTTTCATTCTAGTGGTTTTGCCTTTTATTCTGATTGTACATGTATAACATATAAGATTTTACTGTCCCAGGGAAGTGGATGGAAGAAAAATTTGGAGTTCAAAATCTTTCAAAAATAAATGTTGAAATTTATGTTTAAATGAAATTGGAAAAATACAATATTATTAGGTGAAAAAATTAACAGCATTGCAAGACCTAATAATTCTGATCAATCCAGTGACCAGCCATAATTCCACTGGACTGATACAGAATACATGAACTCAATATTTTGAAAAGGCCAACCAAGGTATTTGTTTTACCTAACTCTGTATGTTTGTTACAAGTTTTTTTTTTCTTTAATTGCGAAGTAGTTAAGTTGAAAAGAAAATAAATCCTTGTCAATTGGAAAAATGAAAGTTAAAATGATTTTTAACATATGATTTTAAAAGGTGATGTTGCAACATGTTTTTTTGGGGGGGGGAATAATGATAGTGTGAATAAGAAATCTGTCATGGGGGGAGGAGACAAGATGGTGGAGTAGAAAGACACACATATGCTAGCTCTGAACCCACAGCCCATAAAATATCTGTAAAGAACAACTCCCAACAAATTCTGGAGCAGCAGAAGCCACAGAATAAAGGAGTGGACAAGATTTCTGTTCCAGAGGGCCCTGAAAACCTGACGCAAAAGGTCCATTGCTCACTGGACCCAGAGCAGAGCCCAGTCCTGCCTTGGCAGAGTGGCACCGAGAGGAGCACATCCTAGCAGGCTTCAGGGACAGAATCTCCAGCGGCCCTGCAGGTACCTCCACCCACAGGCGCCGGGGGTGAGTGAGTCTTTTTGGCTTGCCGAGAGGGGAGTGGGGTGTCTCCATAACTCAGGTCCCCTCGAGAGGCAGCAGCGGGGGTGGTAGATGACAGAGGCTCCTCAAGCAGGTAGGAGCCCAGATCCATTGTTGAAGGTCTCTACATAAACCCTCTAAGGGAACTGAGGCTGCTAAGGTGGCCCTGTCCCCACCCAAGCACCTGAATTTAATCACACACTGAATAGCAGCCCTGCCTCTGTCCAAAGCCCTGAGGCTGGGAAGCAGCATTTGAATCTCAGACCCCAAGCACTGGGCTGGGAGGATCTGGAGACATGGTGGGGGTGGAAAGAAAACTCAGAAGGCAAGTAACTGGCTGGGAAAATGCCCAGAAAAGGGAAAAAACATAAGACCATAGAAGGTTACTTTCTTGGTGAACAGATGTCTCCTCCCTTCCTTTCTGATGAGGAAGAACAATGCTTACCATCAGGGAAAGACACAGAAGTCAAGGCTTCTGTATCCCAAACATCCAAAATAAATATACCATGGGCTCAGGCCATGGAAGAGCTCAAAAAGGATTTTGAAAATCAAGTAAGAGAGGTGGAGGAAAAACTGGGAAGAGAAATGAGAAAGATGAAACAAAAGTATGAGAAGCAGGTCAACACCTTGCTAAAGGAGACCCAAAAAAATGCTGAAGAAAATAACACCTTGAAAAATAGGGTAACTTAATTGGCAAAAGAGGTTCAAAAAGCCAATGAAGAGAAGAATGCTTTCAAAAGCAGAATTAGCCAAATGAAAAAGGAGTTTCAAAAGCTCACTGAAGAAAATAGTTCTTTCAAAATTAGAATGGAGCAGATGGAGGCTGATGATTTTATGAGAAACCAAGAAATCACAAAACAAAACCAAAAGAGTGAAAAAATGGAAGATAATGTGAAATATCTCATTGGAAAAACAACTGACCTGGAAAATAGATTCAGGAGAGACAATTTAAAAATTATGGGACTACTTGAAAGCCATGATCAAAAAAAGAGCCTAGACATCATCTCTCATGAAATTATCAAGGAAAACTGCCCTGATATTCTAGAACCAGAGAACAAAATAAGTATTCAAGGAATCCACAGATCACCACCTCAAAGAGATCCAAAATAGAAACTCCTAAAAACATCATGGCCAAATTCCAGAGTTCCCAGGTCAAGGAGAAAATATTGCAAGCAGCTAGAAAGAAACAATTCAAGTATTGTGGAAATACAATCAGGATAACACAAGATCTAGCAGCTTCTACATTAAGGGATCGAAGGGCATGGAATATGATATTCCAGAAGTCAAAGGAACTAGGACTAAAACCAAGAATCACCTACCCAGCAAAACTGAGTGTAATACTTCAGGGGAAAAATTGGTCTTTCAACGAAATTGGGGACTTTCAAGCATTCTTGATGAAAAAACCAGAGCTGAAAAGAAAATTTGACTTTCAAACACAAGAATGAAGAGAAGTATGAAAAGGTAAACAGCAAAGAGAAGTAACAAGGAACTTGCTAAAGTTGAACTGTTTACATTCCTACATGGAAAGACAATATTTGTAACTCCTGAACCTTTTCAGTATCTGGGTAATTGGTGGGATTACAAGCATGTACACACACACAGAGACAGAGAGCACAGAGTGAATTGAATAGGATGGGATCATATCTTTAAAAAATGAAATTAAGCAGTGAGAGAGAAATATATCGGGAGGAGAAAGGGAGAAATGGAATGGGGCAAATTGTCTCTCATAAAAGAGGCAAGCAAAGGACTTTTTAGTGGACAGAAAAAGAAGGGAGGTGAGAGAAAAACATGAAGTTTACTCTCATCACATTCCACTAAAGGAAGGAATAAAATGCACACTCATTTTAGTATGAAAACCTATCTTACAACACAGGAAAGTGGGGGATAAGGGGATAAGCAGAATGGGGGGATGATGGAAAGGAGGGCAATGGGAGGAGGGAGCAATTTGAAGTCAACACTCGTGGGGAGGGACAGGATCCAAAGAGAGAATAGAAGCCATGGGGGGCAGGATAGGATGGAGGGACATATAGCTGGTCTTACACAACACAACTATTATGGAAGTCATTTGCAAAACTACACAGATATGGCCTATGTTGAATTGCTTGCCTTCCAAAAGGAATGGGTGGGGAGGGAGGGATGAAGAGAAGTTGGAACTCAAAGTTTTAGGATCGACTGTCAAGTACTGTTCTTGCTACTAGGAAATAAGAAATACAGGTAAAAGGGTATAGAAAGTTATCTGGCCCTACAGGACAAAAGAGAAGATGGGGACAAGGGAAGCGAGGGATGATAGAAGAGAAGGCAGATTGGTGATAGGGGCAATTAGAATGCTTGGTGTTTTGGGGTAGGGGTAGGGGACAAATGGGGAGAAAATTTGGAACCCAAAATTTTGTGGAAATGAATGTTAAAAGTTAAATAAATTAATAAAAAAAAAGAAATTTTTCATGATAGAGACAATGAAGAGTGAAAGTGGAAGTATCCCTTAGTCATGAGATTTAGAACCTGTGGTACCATGTTTTTCAGAATATTACGTGCTAGTTTTATGTTTCATTTGTTACTATGCTCACTTGCTAGATTATTCTAGTATTTGTGAGTTTCAATTTGGAAAATGTGAGGTAAAGCAAGATTTTGTTGACAAGTAAGGCTGTGTATGCTTGTAGTGTTTAAGTTATGATCATTTGTGCTTTTACTTGCAATTTTCCTAGGCATCATGGTGTGTGTGTGTGTGTATGTGTGTGTGTGTGTGTGTGTGTGTTGATGTATATCTAATATTATTGACTCAAACACATTTAGAGAAGGCAGCAGGGAATCCATGAAGTATATCTATGTTCCCTTAAGTGTTTTCCCTTGGTTCATAGTCTTTGCTTCTCCAGAGCCAGATACAAAGTTCTTCATAATGACGATCTTAGATGGCATGTTGGGTTCTCCAGATTGAGCCAAAGAGCTACATATCTTATTTTCTGTTGACTTTCATTCATTACTTGGAAAGTTTGCTTAAAATATGAACATCCTATGTGATATTTAGTAAGAATTAATATGAAGTTTAACTACCACATATAAAAGGCTGCCTGCTGGCAGGCTTAGAAAGACTTAACCCACAATCCCCAGTATATAAGGTACTTATCTTTCACTCAGTACTTGTCCACAACTCCCAGAGACAGGGCATGTTCCTCATGTCACAAATTTCTTCTAGTTCCCTAATTTGCCTTTATATGATTATAATTAATGCAAGGGGCACTGATAATATTTTTCTATCCAGTCCTCCTTTCTGATGTAAAAAATCTTTTTTTCTGAGTTGAGTGGGAATTTGGGAAGTTTCTACAAATCTCTCTCTCTCTCTCTCTCTCTCTCTCTCTCTCTCTCTCTCTCTCCATATATATATATATATATATATATATATATATATATATATATATATATATATATATATATATATATGTATGTATATATGTATGTATACACATACATATATATACATACATATGTATATGTATATATAAATGAATAAAAATAAGTTTATTATCAATGATTCTTGAAACAATAAAGAACTTTGAGCCTTAACATTGTTTTGTAAAGTAGGGTTCAAAATTTCAGGCCTAATTAGTGTGGGCTATCTGTGCTCATTTCAGTCTAATTTTATGAAGCCTTCAATAAATATCTTTAAACTTGTGTCTCATGCAATGCATTTCTCTAGGTCATTCATATAATTCATTGATAACTCTTCTCTTCATGCTTCTAAGTCATGAATATATATACACACAAGTATGTGTGTATACATTTGTATATGCATGCATATATGTGTAGGTGTATATGTAGATATATGCATATAGATAGATAGACATAGATAGGTGTAGCTTAAAAGATAGAGAGGACACATAAAATTATTCTGCGATGTCCAGCTAACCAGAAGATCTATTGTCATTAAGGACACTGATGCAAATCCCTTTTGTTTTCTTTGTTTTCTTTCACACACACCCCCTCTTTGTTTTCTTCCTCTGACTGAAACTGCCAAGAAAACATCCAGGCTGCTTGAATGTTTAAATGGCTTGGATGAGATTGAAGTTACCAACTCTATTCTTTCTAGTAATATAGAAGACTATCAGGTCTTACCACATCACCTGCTTCTATAGGGCCCCACTAGTATTATCTGGCCTACTCATGCCATGGGTCTTGTCATCTGAATTGTTGCTAAATTTTTAGGATTTCTAGACTTTTCCTGAAACTGAACCTTCTTTTATTTGTTTATATGTCTCCCCCAGTAAGAGTGTAAGCCCCCTGAGAGAAAGAATTATTCTACTATTCAATATTTAGAATTTAGCACTTAGCAAATGCAATTTCATTCATTCATTTGTAAAAAAAAAAAAACTTTTAATAATGACCCAAGGAGTGGCACTAAATTGAATATATTTTGTAAATTAATTATTTTTTCTGTTTTTGGTGTTCTACAATCGCTTCCGTATATATTAGATTTTTCCCCTCCCTCCCCCTTGTTCCCTTTCACTCCCTCCCTGAGACTACATACAATTTCATATATGTTCCATGTATACATTCCTATTAAATACATTTTCACCTCAGTCATATTGCATACAAGAATTAAAATGAATGGGAGAAATCATAAAGCAACGCAAAACAAAGCTTAATACAAAAGAAAATGGTCTGCTTCATTCTGCAGTCGAATTCCATGATTCTTTTTCTGGATGTGGAAGGAATTTTGTCTCAAGAGTCCATTGGGAATTTTTTAAGTCTCTGCACTGCAGTAAATTACTAAGT
Organism: Notamacropus eugenii; assembly: GCF_028372415.1. Lineage (NCBI taxonomy): Eukaryota > Metazoa > Chordata > Mammalia > Diprotodontia > Macropodidae > Notamacropus > Notamacropus eugenii. The sequence goes on along the minus strand of NC_092874.1, from coordinate 350,215,700 downwards.
CTGCCAGAAAGATTCCTCACACACTGTGGTTGTTCCTGTGTACAAAGTTCTCTTGGTTCTGCTCCTTTCCCTCAGCATCAGTTGATATGTCTTTCCAGACCTCTCTGAAGTCTTCCTGTTCAACAGTTCTTATAGCCCAATAGTTTCCATTACACTCATATACCACAATTTATTCAGCCATTCCCCAATTGATGGGCATCCCCTTGATTTCCAGTTTTTAGCCACCACTAAAAGAGCTGCTATAAATATTATTGTACATATGGGACCCTTTGAAATTTTTATGCTCTCTTGGGGATACGGTCCTAGAAGCAGCATTGCTGGGTCAAAGGTTATGCACACTTTTGTAACCCGTTGGGCATATTTCCAAATTGCTCTCCAGATTGGTTGGATCAGCTCACAGCTCCACCAACAATGAATTAGTGTTCCAACTCTCCCACATCTTCTCCAATATTTATCATCTTCCTGTTCTGTCATGTTAGCCAATCTGATAGGTGTAATGTGGTATCTCAGAGCTGCTTTGATTTGCATCTCTATAATCAAAAGTGATTTAGAGCATTTTTTCATATGACTATAGATAGCTTTAATTTCTTCCTCTGAAAACTGCCTGTTCATTTCCTTTGACCATTTATCCATTGGGGAATGACTTATATTCTTGTACATTTGACTCAGTTGTCTACATGTTTTAGAAAAGAGGCCTTTATCACAGACACCAGTTTCAAAAATTATTTCCCAGATTTCTACGTTTTTCCTAATCTTGGTAGCATTGGGTTTGTTTGAGCAAAAACTTTTCAATTTAGTGTCATAATGTTTTCTATCTCTTGTTTAGTCAAAAACGTCTCCATTCTTCACAAATATAATAAATATACTATTCCTTGCTCCACTAATTTGTTTATAGTATCATTTTTTACACCCAGATCATGTACCCATTTGGACTTTATTTTTGTGTATGGTGTCAGGCATTGGTCTATGCCCAGTTTCCACCATACTATTATCCAGTTTTCCCAACAATTTTTGTAGAACAGTGAATTCTTATCCCAGAAGCTGGGGTTGTTGGGTTTATCAGCCAGCAGATTGCTATGTTCATTGACTATTGTGTCTTGAGTACCTAAACTCTTCCACTGGTCTCTGTTTCTTAGCCAGTACCATGTAGTATTGATAATTGCTGTTTTTAATGCAATTTGAGATCTGGTAGGGGTAGGCTACTTTCCCTAGCATTTCTTTTCATTAGTTCCCTTGATATTCTGGACCTTTTGTTCTTCTACATGAATTTTGATAATATTTTTTTCTAGCTCTAGAAAATAATCATCTGACAGTGTAATTGGTATGGCACTGAATAAGAGATTAATTTAGGTAGAATTGTAATTTTTATTGCATTGGCTCAGTCTATTCATGAACAACTGATGTTTTTCTACTTACTTAGATCTTACTTTATTTGTGAGAAAAATGTTTTGTAATTGTGTTCATAAAGTCCCTGGGTTTGTTTTGGCAGATAGACTCCCAAATGTTTTGTAGTGTCTACCATAGTTTTAAGTGGGATTTCTCTATCTCTTTCTGTTCAGCTTTGTTAGTAATATATAGAAATGCAGAAGATTTGTGTGGGTTTATTTTGTAACCTGCAACTTTGTCAAAGTTATTTATTATTTCAAGTACTTTTTCACTTGATTCTCTGGGACTCTCTATGTACATCATCATATCATCTGAAAAGATCTATAACTTGGATTCTTCTTTGCCTATTCTAATTCCTTCAATTTCTTTTTCTTCTCTCATTGCTGCAGTTAACATTTCTAGTATCATACTGAATAATAGAGGTGATAATGTACAGCCTTGTTTCATCCCTGATCTTATTGGAAACACATCTAGCTTACCCCATTGTGTATAATGATTGTGGAGGTTTTAGGTAGATTCTGCTTATTATTTTATGGAAACTTTCATTTATTCCTATGCTCTCCAGTGTTTTCAACAGGAATGGGTATTGTATTTTGTCAAAAGATTTTTCTGCATCTGTTGAGATAATCATGTGATTTCTGTTAGTTTTGCTGTTGATATGATTAATAATGCTAACAGTTTTCGTCATATTGAGCCAGCCCTGCATTTCTGGTATAAATCCTACCTGATCATAACGTATTATTCTCCTGATAAGTTGCTATATTTTTTTGGCTAATATCTTATTTAAAATTTTTGCATCCATATTCATTAGAGAAATTGGTCTATGATTTTTTTCTTTGTTTTGGCTTTTCCTGGGTTTAGGTATCAGAACAATATTTGTATCATAAAAAGAATTTGGGAGAATGCTTTTCCCCCCAATTTTCTCAAGCAGTTTATGCAGTATTGCAATGAACTCTTCTTTAAATATTTGATAGAATTCACTTGTAAATCCATCAAAATCTGGAGATGTTTTCCTAAGGAGTTCATTGATGTTTTGTTCTATTTCCTTTTCTGAGATGGAATTATTTAAGTATTCAACTTACTTTTTTGTTAATTTGGGCAATTTATATATTTTTTTGAATAATCATCCATTTCATTTATATTGTCGAAGTTATGGGCATACAGTTGGGCAAAGTATTTTCTAATTATTGTTTTAATTTCTTCTTCCTTAGGTGTGAGTTCACCCTTTGCATTTTGGATATTAGTAATTTGGCTTTCTTTCTTTTTTTTTCAAATCAGTTTGACTAAAGGTTTATCAATTTTATTGGATTTTTCATAAAACCAATTCATAGTTTTATTTACTAGTTCAATAGTTTTCTTAATTTCAATTTTATTAATCTCTCCTTTTGTTTTCAGTATTTCTAATTTGGTCTTGAGCGTCTTCAATTTTTCTTTTTTTAACTTTTTCAACTGTATGCCCAATTCATTGATCTCTTCTTTCTCTATTTCATTTATGTACGAGTTCAAAGATGTAAAACTTTCCCTAAGAACTGCTTTTGCAGTATCCCACAAGATTTGGTAGGTTGTCTCATTAGTGTCATTCTCTTAAATGAAGTTGTTCATTATTTCAATGGTTTGTTGTTTAATCCACTCATTTGTTATGATTAGATTATAGAGTTTCCAATTAATTTTTGGTCTATTTTTCCATGGTCTTCTATTACATGTAATTTTTATTGCATTATGATCTGAGAAGGATGCATTGATTTTCTCTGCCTTTCTGCACTGAATTGTGCGGTTTTTTGCTCTAGTCCATGGTCAATTTTTGTATATTTGCCATGAAACGCCGAGAAAAAGGCATATTCCTTTCTATCCCCATTCAATTTTCCACAGAGATCTATCATATCTACCTTACCAAGAGTTTTATTCACCTCATTGACTTCTGTCTTGTTTATTTTGAAGTTTGATTTATCCAGTTCAGAGATGGAAATACTGATGTTCCCCCACTAGTATAGTTTTGCTGTTTATTCTTTAAGAATTTGAATGCTATACCACTTGGATCATATATGTTTAATAATGATATTGCTTCATTGTCTACAGTGACTTTTGCAGGATATAGTTTCCTTCCTTATCTCTTTTGATTAGATCTGTTTCTGCTTTTGCTTTGTCTGAAATTAAAATTGCTACCCTTGGTTTTGTTTTGTTTGTTTTTTTTTTTTTAAATCAGATGAAGTACACTATATTCTGCTCCAACCTTTTACCTTTACTCTGTGTGTATCCCCACATTTCAAATGTTTTTCTTGTAAACAACATATTGTTGGATTATGGCTTTTTATCCATTCTACTATTCATTTCCATTTTTTGGGAGAGTTCATCCCATTCACATACACGTTTATGTTTACTTTCTTTGTCTTTCCATCCTCTTTCCCCCCATTTGTGCTTTTAGTTCTCCCTTCTCCATTCACCTCCACAACAGAGTTTTGATTTTTGACCACCACCTCCTTCAGTCTTTCCTTCCTTCTTTAAGACCCCATCTTTTTTGCTCCTCTTTACCCTTATTGCTTCTTTCCTCCCTTTTACTCTCCTCTACTTTTAATACCCCCCTCCCCCTCCTACTGCCTATTGAACTAGTTAGATTTTTAGCCTTAATTGAGTTTGTTGTTCCCTCTTTGAACCAAATCAGATAAAAATACATATCGAACAGTGCTCATCTCCCTCTCATCTTTCCCTCTACTGCAATATAATTTTGTGCCTCTTCCTGTGATGTAATTTACCATTTTCTGCCTCCTCCTTTTCACACATCCTGTTCCAATCCATTTGCACCCTTAAGTCATATTTTTATCATCACATCATTTACTTTGTATCTTCTCCCTCTGTCTTTGTATATCTCTTTTACTTATCATGATAAATATACAATTCTCAGGATTAACAAGTTATTATCTCCCCTAAAAGGGATATAGACAGCATGCCCATATGGAATAAAATTTTCCCCTGTTTACCTTTTTATGCCTCTCTTGATACTTGTGTTTGAAGATAGAATTTTCTATTGAGCTTTGGCCTTTTCATCTGGAAGGTCTAGAAATCCCTTATTTCATTGAATGTCTATCTGCTTGCCTGAAATATTATGCTCAACTTTGCTGGACTATTGATCCTTGGATGTAGTTACAGCTCCTTTGCCTTATGGAAAATAGTATTTCAATTCCTTCAATATTTTAGTGTAGGAGCTGCAAGGTCCTGTGTGATCCTGACTGTAGCACCTCAATATTTGCATGGTTTCTGTCTGGCTACCTGTAGTATTTTTCCTCTTCACTTGACAGTTCTGAAATTGGGCAATGTTATTCCTTGGTGTTTTTAGTTTGAGATTCCTTTAAGGAGGTGAACAGTAGATTCTTTAGACGGTTATTTCCCCTTCTGGATCTAGGACTTCTGGAGAGTTTTCTTGATGATTTCTTGGAAGATATTGTCCAGTCTCTTTTTTTCATCATGACTTTCTGGTATACCAATAATTAAATTTTCTCTCCTGGATCTATTTTCCAGGTCAGTTGTTTTTCCAATTAGATATTTTACATTTTCTTTTATCTTTTATTTCTTTAGACTCTGCTTGACTTGTTCTTGATGTTTCAAAGAGTCATTAACTTCTATGTGCCCAATTCTAATTTTTATTAAATTTTTTCTTCAGTTAACATTTGAATCTCCTTTTCCACATGTCCAATTGTTTCTTTTAAAGAGTTATTTTCTCCAGTAATTTTTTTTGTACTTCAATTTCCATTTCTCAAATTTTCCTTTTTAAGGAGCTATTCTCCTCACTGAATTCTTTTTTCATATTTTTAAAACCTTTGGCAAGTTTTTCTTATATTTCTCTCTAATTTGGCTTTTAAAATTCTTCTACAGCTCTTCCAAGACTGTTCTTTGTGCTTGCTACCAGTTCATATTCCCTTCTGAAGTTCCAGATGGGAGTACAATCTCAGTGCTGATCTCTTTGGTATTTGTGTTTTGGTCCTTGTCACCACAGAATAATTCTATGGTCTTTTCTTTTCTGCTTTGCTTCTTACTCATGATGATGATGATCACCCATTTCCTGGTGTTAAAGTAGATCTCTGCTTCTAGGGCACAAGGAGCTATGTCCCACATTTCTCGTGCCTTGAACTTGAGGCTTTATGTGTTGTGGCCTCTGGTTATTTCAGCTAGAAGCTAAAATGCTATAGCTTACCTGGTGCTGAGCTGGCTTGTGTGAGAAAGCAGAGGTCAGGTGAAGTCTTTCTGCGTTTCCCAGGAGTTGTCCTATGGTAAATGCAGGGTAGAGGTGGTCTGGCTATAGCAGGTCTTCTCTGCTGAAGTAGAGCATAGGCACACTCAGTAGTTAGTCATCCCAGCTGCCCTGGTGTCTTCCCAATTCCCCTGGGGTGCCAATTCACGCCTGGGTTCCTGGTAGTTGCAGGGCTCCACCTCCCTGGGCTCTGGATCTCCTCCCTGTTTGCTGAGGTGAGGCTATCTGGGACAGCTCCCCACCTGCACTGGTCGCCTTCAGCCTCAGCAAGAGTGAGTCTCCTTAGCAACTTTCCTATCCTCTCATGCTAAGAGACTGTTTGCCCCTTCTTCTGCTCCTACTGTTAGAAGATTTTTCTGGAAAATTATTTTATAGGTTTTTCAAGGTCAATCAAGGGACAGGGAGAGCATTTATCAATCAGTCCAACCTCTGTGTTCCCAGGAGTTCAAGTTTGTGATTTATAGACCTTTAATCTACTGGCTGATAGTCTCAGGAGCAGCTGCTGCAGATACCTGGGGCTCCGCGGCTCTCACTTGCTCAATCCCCCTGGAGTCCCATACTGGGCTGATATACCTGAAATTCGGCAGTGTGGTCATTGCCTCAGACTGGTGAGGACTTCTTGGTTGGCCCTGCACTGCAGGGATGCACTGATACAGCCAGTGCACTGTGCGATGTGCGCTGGGTGCTCCTCCAGCCCCGCAGAACAGATCCTTCTTGTCAAACTCTCCAGTCTGTCTTGGGCTATGAATCTGTCACTTTCTGTCTCCATTGGATTCTGCCTCTTCAAAATCCAGTCAGATTCTCTTTTCAGAGGTATATGAAGGAGTTTATCTAAGGGCTTAGGTGAGTAGTTGCTCTCACTCCACCATCTTTGCTCCCCAAAATTGAATATGTTCTTGAGAACATAAGTTAGCTTTGTTTTTCTGCCTCTGAGATTTGCAAGTGAGAAAAATATCCAAAGTTCACAGTATCTAAGGAAGGATTGTTAGTGGAAAACCAAATAGAAGCTCGTGTTATTCTTCATGAAGCACTTCAAACTTTGCTAAAGCCATTAATAGAAGTCAGGGAGAAAATAGACAACTACACTTCAATCCTTGTTTAGCTTGAATAGTGACAAAGGACTTTTTGTACTTTATGTCTAATAGGATTTGTTCTGAAAATCATTGGCTATTGTTTTGCCAAAAAAAAACCCTGGCTTACACAATATGTCATACAAAGCAGTTTTACATTAGGTAATAATCTTTAAGTTCCCTTGGTCTGCTATACCCTATTCTCAAAAGTATAACATTGCCCTTTGAGAATGTCAGGCTAGATTAAAAAGCGATATTCCTCTCAGCAAATAGAAGTTGATTCGTTTAATCCTAGCAACTTGCCATTACATCTTTATAAACACCTATTCTGTGCTTCTCAAATAACTGTGACCTACATTTGCCATTTCTTAACCTCCTTCCTCCAAGAACAAAAACATGTTAACTTTAAGGAAGACAAAAAAAAAGAAGAAAAAAAGAGGACACAATCTCTTGACAGTTTTCTTCAGAATAAAAGGTAACCCTGAATTAAAAGGAATAAAAAATAGATTGAAAAATACTTAGAAGAAAAGCCAAAATATTGGCTTAGCGGACCAGTATATTTTATTGAAACAGAAGGTATCCATCCTGGATGCACTGTCTATAACAACTAGCTCATTCCCTGGGCTAACAGCAGCTATATAGACAGACAAGGCTCTTTTTTTAATCTTGTCCACCTTGTCACAGACTGTAGAGCAAATGCATTTTTTTTCTCTGGAATTATTCAGGTGTAAGCATAAATGTGATGGCTGTTGGAGAAGGTCAGTATTACATATTCATTTTATTTTCAATAATAGATGATTTTTCTTGGCTCTGCTCACATTAATTGCTGTCAGGTGCTGCAAAATGGCTCAGTGAGTTGTCTTTTAATGGGTCTCTTTGCAAAGGCAGTATGGCAGCTCTATAGAATACTAAAAATAATGTGTGTAGAGGAGGCTTTTCTAATTGGAGGTTAATAAAAGAAAATAAGCCATGTGTACAGATGCACAATGCGTCAGAGGACCATGCATGAGAGGGGTTGCTGAATAGCTAGGGGAGGGTTTTAGAAACTATTGATGTTTTAAAAGCAGAATCTGCATCTAACCAGATTTTTAAAGTTTTCATGCAAGGTAGTAAGCAATTTGATGATTCTTGACATCAATAAAGAAACGTGAGTTACAAAGCGATTCTTTGATCTATGGCTTCCTCAATCTGGAGGCAACTTCTACCAACCAAACTCAATCATGCATAAGCTTTTAAGTGAATGAAAAAGCTCACTAGATGAATGAGATGATGACACTAAAAATACAATATGACAATATGCATAATTGTCACAGGATGATAACAAAGAAAAATGTTTCTAAATTTTACAATATTAGTATTAGTATTTTACAATACTATATAACTATGAGTTATTACTTATGTAAATTCTCATAACAATATAAATTTTGCCACACTATGCCCAAAGTGAAAACATCAGTAGAAAAGTATGTACTTTTTATTATATTGAAATAAATTGAGTGAATGAATCCCATGGTTCTCAACACCATGTCTCCAATTAAAATTTTCAGTTTTTGTGTGTCTGTGATGTGCATTTAAAGGACACATTCATTTACTTCTGAATACATAAAAAACCTTATGAAGAAGTTAGTTTTCTATGGTATGTGCTTCTTTATACACTAACCAAAACTTCCCCTTAAATGACGAAAAAATCATACACTCTCAGGGACAATAATTTTGCAATATAATATATTTGGAGAAATTGAAAATATGACAACAATAAGTGTCACTGATGTTTGCGTGTCCCTTAAGTGATGGAATATTTGCAGATTTTATGGCACTGAAGCAAGAGAAAATTTGTGATCTCATCAGTTAATCACTGGATCTGTTATTGGGTCTTTACCTCACTTATTTGGAGAAGTTTTTGCTTAATATCTCTCCCAAGCTTTGTAGGCAACACATCTGGCTTCCTTAACCCCAATCTAGACCCCAAATCCAATATCTACTAGCACAGTGTAGGGTCTACATGGGGTTCTTGGGTTGTAAATAAACATATATACATATATACATATATATATATATATATATACACATACATATATACATAATATATAAATATATGTTGTTGTAAATGTGCATAGCATATATAACATATATATATCATATATACATAATATATAAACATATACAGCAAGAATTCTTTGGGAGCTGCAGGTGTAGCTAATTCTTAAGTGCTTTACTCCAGTTTTCCAGAGATCTCCTAATTGGGAAAATGGTGCCTTTCTACAAAATAGGGTAAAAGTCACTAAAATTCATACATTGAGGAGAACTGGAAACAGGCAAATGTAAATATTTTAATGGTGTAATTGATCTTTTTCTCATTTCTACTTAAAAATGGTTCACCCTTTCCTTAGAACTGTACACCACAGGAATATTACTAGAAGGGAAGTAAAAGGGAAATTAACCTAGGAAATCTCTTTTCTAAGAAATACACCCCATATTTAAGTACATCTCATTCTTAACACCTCTCTATCTTGAGAATAGATAAAGTTTTTTTTAGGAACTTGCTATGTTTCAGCCACTATGCCAGGCACTGAACATTTGAAACTAAGTAAAAAAAAATTTAATGGGGCAGAGATTTCAGAAGGTACTGGAAAGCAGAGGTAAAGGTACTTATAAGGGGCAAGAAACAAAATTCAGAATCAACAGTGGAGCTGGCCTGGGACCTCTACAAAATGGTTGTTCTTGAAAGAAATTCATCAGTCAGAGGAGGGCGTTATAGGCATCTCCAGGGTTAGAAGGCAGATGGCATGGAGGTGGAAAAATCTAGAAAAAGGGCATGGATTTTCTTGGTACTTAATGAAAGGAAGCATAGTTCCAGTCAAAATCAAGTTCCAAAGGAGTTAATAAGGACATTCTAAGCATACTCACTTCTTTTGAAGATGGTGGAAACCTTTCTTGCAGTCATTTAATTTATGTAACTATAGTTAATGAATTCCTCGTGTTGCATGCAATGAAAAATCATCACTTTTCTTCATAATCTGAATTTTAACAAATAAAAAGATCCTGCTTTAAAAAAACACTAAAAATAGTAATAATATTAACATTAGTTTATTTATAAAAAACAAATATGTAGAATTTACATTCTCTGTTCTGAAGTGTATTACCTTATGTAGGCATATAATGATTATTCACAATACAGGGTCATAGATAACTGTGTGACTCCATACTCGCACAGCATGAGTCAATTATCCAGCTGTTTGGCATTATTTACAATATATTGGCAAATCTCTGCTGACCTGAAAAACTGAAGAAAACAACAGGCCATATTTTTCACTTAATAAAGCACTGCAGTAGGGAGCCCTTTATGAACAATTACAAACATTTGCTGAAAGCGTATTTGCTGATTTAACAAACTGGCTGGTACAAATGTTTAACATGCAGCTGTAATGATGTTAAGATGCTGTTCTTAGCATTCATTGATCTGAGATAATGTGTCCTTGCCCAATCGTGCTAAAAAGCTGCTGCAGAAATAAAGAAAAGAAATAAACCAATGTAACATGATATATTCTCACAATAGAAGAATTTCTGTCTGCCCCTGACAGATGGAGGAAAAAAGTCAATATGATGTCTGAGACAAACTAAGCTCTACACTACAGAATAAATTACATGATTCACTGAATGTTGAGGCTTCACACAGACATACAAAAAATTGAAAAGATAAAAGCTTGCATTGGCTTCAGATGATATTTACTGCCTGATGGATTTACTAGCAACCCCAGTACAGTCATACTGTATTGAATTATTGGCCTCTATTTATCTGTGTGTCCATCAGAGCTTGAGTGTCCATTTAAGTGTAAGTGATTTGGAGGTCTGCCAAATCTTTCTGAAGCTTTCGGTACAGAGGAAGATGTGAGCTAATGGCAACCAGCTTGAATAACAGAGAGCTTAAGAACATTGGGGGTAGACAACAAATGACTGCTACAAAATGCTAGCTTATCAATATTAATGGCAAAATAAATATTAATGGATGCTGCCAGCCATATCATTTTTGAATGTTCCTTGTTTTCTTTGCATTTTTACACAAATGGCTGAAAACAGTTGTGTGATTTATACCTGTCTGTCTGTCTGTCTGTCTTTTTTTCTCTCTCCTCTCTGAATAAATTTAGAAAAGACCATTAGCTTTGCAGTAACCCATTGTCACAGCAGCAAGATTTCAATAAGGCGAAAGAGAAAATTGAATATAGGCTTTAAAAAGTGTACTGCTTCCAGTAAAATATGTGATTATAATAGTAATATACTGTACAATGTTTACATTATTACATTGTACTGTGGCAGTTCAGTTGAACAGTAGCATTTAATTTGCAATGAACCCCATGCGTTGTTATCATAGCCTTAATAAGGCAAGACAGATGGGGTTTCAGTATAATAGGTGACAGGAGAGAAAATCTGAGTGCTTAATTATCAGCTTGGGCTACCCAGAGACTAGAGTGCTTTCTGATGGTGCACAATAGCTACGTAGACTGGGTAGAAATGTTTGGGGAAAAGCAGCTAATAGACAGCAGTTGTGGATTAATTGTCCATCTATTAATCATTATTTGTGGGAAAGAAGTAAAGAAGAAAAGAAAGCAGGGAAACAGTGAGCATGTGGTTCTGGACTCCTGAGCTAGATTGATAGTAAAATTCTCAGACAATTGTTACTTGAATTAATGGTAGAAAGAGACATGGAAGAATCACATCAGGGTGTTAGAATTTTCCAATTTGGAATGAAGCAATCAACTAAATGCCCATAATACATGATGTAGTTCAGTTCAGAGTCTGCATTAGGAAATACATACATACATATATTATGCACACACATATGTATATATACATATATAAATACATATATATGTGTACACCCCCCATATATATATATATATATATATATATATATATATATATATATATATATATATATATATATATATATATATATATATATATACATTTACACACACATACTTACATATTTTATAGGACCATAGAGTTAGAGCTAGAAGCAGGTTTAGAGGCTACGAAGTTTAACCTTTCCATTTTAAAGATGAGGATAATGAGTCACATCAGTTCATGCAACTAACTGGTAAGACTCCTTCCTGATTTCAGATCCTGTACTCAACCATCTATGTCATATTAATTCATTGTCTTCCTTGAATAACCCTGTTCCTTCTTCAAAATTTCATATTTCTTTTTATTGTACCACCATACTCTATTCATATCTTGGCTCAAGAATTTTCAACAATTCCCTGCTGCCCCTAGGATACAATACAGACATCTTATCTGTACATGTAAATGCTCTACAATCCTTGTTTCACTTTCTAACTTCCTTCGTAGTCACCTATATTCATAATCTAGGAGTCATTCTAAACACTTCAGTCTCTTTTAGCCCTCAATCAGTTAATCAATAAATATTTATTGAGCACTTAACATTGAAAGGCATTATGTTAAGTGTTGGGGATACATAAAGAGACAAAAGACAATTTGTTCTCTTAAGAAGCTTGCAACCTAATGGGACACAACATGCAAACAAATCTATACAAAGAAAGCTATACACAGCATAAACAGGACCTAATTACCAGAGGGAAGGCATTCCAATTTAGAGGGATTGGGCAAGTGCTGTTCGTTCTGCTTTTACAGGACCTCTCACATCTATCCTGTTATTCTCTTAGTTAACATGATCACCACCTCAGCTCAGGTTCTTATCATATGAGTTTTTGTCATTTGATTGCTCTCCTTATATCTATCTAGTCTCTTTCCTTTCTAATTCAACATTAACACAGTTATCAAATAACATTCCTAAAACAAAGATCTTTGCCACTTGTTTACTTAAGAATTTCCAATCGTGGAGGAGAGGAGCCAAGGCGGGGGAGGAGCGAAGATGGTGGACTAGAAAGATACACATATGCTACCTCCAAACCCACAGCCCATAAAATACTGTAAAGAAGAACTCCCAACAAACTGGGGAAGAGCAGAAGCCACAGAACAACAGAACAAAGGAGATTTCTGTTCCAGAGAGACGTGAAAAACTGACTTGAAAAGTCTGTCCCCCACTGGACCTGGAGCAGAGCCCAGCCCTGCCTTGGCTGAGCAGCTCCGAGAGGAGCAGATCCAAGCAGGCTCCAGGGACAGAATCTCCAGCCACAGTGCAGGTCCCTCCACCCACAGGCGGCAGAGGTCAGTGAGAGAGTCTCTTTAGCTTGCCAAGAGGGAAGCAGGTTGTCCCCATAACCCAGGCCCCCTCGGGAGGCAGCAGCCAAGGCGGCAGTGGACAGGAGCTCCCAAAGCAAACAGGAGCTCGCATCCATTGTTGAAGGTCTCTACATAGACCCCTTCAGGGAACTGAGACCTGCCTGGAGGCCCTGCCCCACCTGAGCACCTGAACTTAATCTCACACTGAATAGCAGCCCCACACCCGCAAAAGCTCTGAGGCTGGGAAGCAGCATTTGAATCTCAAACACCAAGCACTAGCTGGGTGGATCTGGAGGTCTCGTGGGTGTGGAGAGGATACTCAGAAGTCAAGTCACTGGCTGGGAAAATGCCAAGAAAAGGGGGAAAAAAATAAGACCACAGAAGGTTACTTTCTTGGTGAACAGATATCTCCGCCCTTCCTTTCTGATGAGGAAGAACAATACTTACCATCAGGGAAAGACATAGAAATCAAGGCTTCTGTAACCCAAACACCCAAAATAAATATCCAATGGGCTCAGACCATGGAAGAGCTCAAAAAGGATTTTGAAAATCAAGTTAGAGAGGTGGAGGAAAAACTGGAAAAAGAAATGAGAGAGATGTAAGAAAAGCATGAAAAGCAGGTCAAAACCTTGTTAAAGGAGACCCCAAAAAATGCTGAAGAAATTAACACCTTGAAAAATAGGCTAACAATTGGCAAAAGAGGTGCAAAAAGTCAATGAGGAGAAGAATGTTTTCAAAAGCAGAATTGGCCAAATGGAAAAGGAGGTTCAAAAGCTCACTGAAGAAAATGGTTCTTTCAAAATTAGAATGGAACAGATGGAGGCTAATGACTTTATGAGAAACTAAGAAATCACAAAACAAAACCAAAAGAATGACAAAATGGAAGGTAATGTGAAATATCTCATTGGAAAAACAACTGACCGGGAAAATAGATCCAGGAGAGACAATTTAAAAATTATGGGACTACCTGAAAGCCTTGATCAAAAAAAGAGCCTAGACATCATCTCTCATGAAATTATCAAGGAAAACTGCCCTGATATTCTAGAACCAGAGGGCAAAATAAGTATTTAAAGAATCCACTGATCACTGCCTGAAAGAAATACAAAAAGAGACACTCCTAGGAACATTGTAGCCAAATTCCAGAGTTCCCTGGTCAAGGAGAAAATACTGCAAGAAGCTAGAAAGAAGCAATTCAAGTACTGTGGAAATACAATCAGGATAACACAAGATCTAGCAGCTTCTACATTAAGGGATTGAAGGGCATGGAATATGATACTCCAGAAGTCAAAGGAAGTAGGACTAAAACCAAGGATCACCTACCCAGCAAAACTGAGTATACTACTTCAGGGGACAAAATAGTCTTTCAATGAAATCGAGGACTTTCGAGCATTCTTGATGAAAAGACCAGAGCTGAAAAGAAAATTTGACTTTCAAACACAAGAATGAAGAGAAGCATGAAAAGGTAAACAGCAAAGAGAAGTCATAAGGGACTTACTAAAGTTGAACTGTTTACATTCCTACATGGAAAGACAATATTTGTAACTCTTGAAACTTTTCAGTATCTGGTTAGTGGATGGGATTACACACACACACACACACACACACACACACACACACACAGCAAAGAATTAATTTAATAGGATGGGATCATATCTTAAAAAATGAAATTAAGCAGTGAGAGAGAAATATATTGGGAAGAGAAAGGGAGAAATGGAATGGGGCAAATTATCTTTCATTAAAGAGGCAAGCAAAAAAACTTTTTAGTGGAGGGAAAAAGAAGGGAGGTGAGAGAAAAACATGAAGTTTACTCTCATCACATTGGACTAAAGGAAGGAATAAAATGCACACTCATTTTGGTATGAAAACCTATCTTATAATACAAGAAAGTGGGGGATAAGGGGATAAGCAGGGTGGGGGGGATGATGGAAGGGAGGGCAATGGTAGGAGGGAGCAATTTGAAGTCAGCACTCTTGGGGAGGGACAGGATCAAACGAGAGAATAGAAGCAATAGGGGCAGGATCGGATGAAGGGAAATATAGTTAGTCTTACACAACACGACTATTATGGAAGTCATTTGCAAAACTACACAGATTTGGCCTATATTGAATTGCTTGCCTTCCAAAGGGAAGGGGTTCGGAGGGAGGGAGGAAGAGAAGTTGAAACTCAAAGTTTTAGGAACAACTGGTGAGTTCTGTTCTTGCTACTAGGAAATAAGGAATGCAGGTAAATAGGTACACAAAGTTATCTGGACCTACAGGACAAAAGAGAAGATAGGGACAAGGGAAGGGAGGGATGATAGAAGAGAGGGCAGATTAGTGATAGGGGCAATTAGAATGCTTGGTGTTTTGGGGTAGGGGTAGGGGACAAATGGGGAGAAAATTTGGAACCCAAAATTTTGTGAAAATGAATGTTATAAGTTAAATAAATAAATTTTAAAAAAAAGAAAAGAAAAAAAAGAATTTTCAATTGCTCCTCTTTCCCTCTAGGAAAACAAAACAGTTCCTTAGCTTAGCATGTGAAGTCCTTTATAATCTCTCATACTTTTCCAGATTTACTTCACACTGTTGCCTTTCATTAATTCTGTATTCCTGGCAATGTGGGCTATAAGGTCTTCCTGAGCTTATCATTCTACCTTCCATTTATATATATATATATATATATATATATATATATATATATATATATATATATATATATACACACATATATACATATGTTTATATATATACACACACACACATACATATATATGTATGTGTGTATATATACATATATACGTATATATGTATATATACATATATATATATATATACATATGTTTATATGTATATATATACGTATATAACACTGACTATCTTGGCTTCCACTGCCTGGACAGTCAGGTAGGTTGCATTTCACTCTTCCTACAGTACTCTCTAGTACCCTTAATAGGGTTTAGGTGTCAAGGCTCTCTGCAAACGACTTCAACTTCTCACTAATGTTGCTCTAATGGTAGAGGAGTCCTTTATACCCCAGTTTCATTTTCCCACTTGAAATCAGATTAGCTTTTATAAAGAAATATTTACTTTGAGACATATAATCACAAATACACAAATTTACAGATGCAACACATCAGAAGCATAATCTGCCAACTCACTTATACCTCCTTAGTCTCTAGGGAGGAAATTCAACTAATAGCACAGTTCCTGAATATCACAGGATATACATTCTGTATATATCATTATATAGTATATCACAGTCCCAGTTAAAAGTTCAAAGCCCCACTTGGGCTTAAGTCTTTAGCTCCTTAGTTTCTCTGGGCTTCTCTGCTGGCTATAGCCTCCCATTTGCCTGGCTCCAAGATCATCATGACACAAATTGTTTGTTTTATTTTTTTTAAGTACTTTAATTTTTCCCAGTAACATTTAAAAACAATTTTTAAAATTTGTTTTTAAAACATTGAGTTCCAAATTCTCTCTCTCCCTCTCCACATCCCTCATTGAAAAGACCACAGTTTGATATGCCATACATGTGTAGTCATGCAAAACATATACATAATAAGTCTTTTGTGAAAGAAAACATGAGCAAAAAAAATATCAAAAAACACAAAGAAACAAAAAAACAAAGAAAAACAAAAAAACCAAAATTTAAAAAAGGCATGCTTCAGTCTGTATTCAGACATCATCAGTTCTTTCTCTGGAGATAGCAATATTTTTCATCATAAGTCCTTCAGAGTTGGATCATCGTATTACAAAGGATAACTAAATTATTCATACCCAATCATACCTGATCATCCTACAATATTGCTGTTATTTTGTACACAGTCCATTTCACTTTGCATCAGCCCAAGCAAGTATTTTCAGGTTTTTCTGAGAGCATTCTGCTCGTCACTTCTTATATTACTATGGTATTACATCACAATCATACACCACAACTTGCTCAGCCATTTCCCAATTGATGGACATTCCCTCAATTTCTAGTTATTTACCACCAGAAAAGATTTGCTATAAATGTTTTTGTATATATCGGTCCTTTTCTTTTTTATCGTTTTGGAGATACAGATCTAGTACTGGTATTTCTAGGTTGAAGGGTTTGCAAGGTTTGATAACACTGGCCATAATTACAAATTGCTGTACAGAATGTTTGAATCAGTTCAAACTGCATCAACAACGCAATAATGTCTCATTTTTCCCACTTCCCCTCCAACTTTTGTCATTTACCTTTTCTGTCCTGCTAGCCAACCAAAGAGATATGAGATAATAATAATAATATGCTAAGTTATAATGTATAATAATTACTATATAAAATAATAATAATAATAATAGTTTTAATCTATATTTCTCCTATTAATATTGAGTTAGGATACTTTTATATGGTTATAAATAGCTTTGATTCCTGAAAACAGATTGTAGCTTTTGATCATTTTTCAATTACAGAATGGCTCTTATTTTTTAAATTTGATTTAGTTCTCTATATGAGAACCTCAGAAATGAGGCTTTTATCAGAGAAGCTTGCTTCAAAATTGTTTCACAGTTACTATTGTTAATTGTATTTTCCTCCATCCTATTCCTCTCTGCCTTTCTCCTATTCTTTCTCTCCTTTTATCCTGTCCCTCCTCAAAAATGTTTTCCTTCTGACTGCCCCTTCTCCCAATATTCTCTCCCTTCTATTGCTGTCATTTCCTGGTGTGTTGTGGAGGCAATATCTGAAAGAATTCTGAATTGGACAACTTCTAATCCAGTTTTATGCGTTTATTGGGAATGATACCTCTAACAGGCTGAGTTCTAAGTGTAACCAGCCACTTAGTAAAAAAATACAGGCAAATTTATAACGCAATGATGCTGATTGCACACAGAAATTATGAGTATTAAAAAGGCAAAAGGGATTTGTTTAGAGATTTGGGATGGGGGAGGGTTCCTATCCTCAGTGGAACTGCAAATGCAATTACCCACAATACACACAGAAAAAATCCCATTGGTGGTGTAGCATGTATGATAATGATATTATAACAAGTCTCTCCATGTCATAAGTTCACTTAAAGGACAGATTTTGCTATTGCTGTGCATGTAGCTACATAGGAAAAGTCTCTTCTATTATTTTTAGGTTTACATCCTGCTCAGGTTTCCTGGTGGTATTCCTTTTTGATTGACTGACTGTTGTGGTCCTGTCTGACATTAGATGGATGTAGCTACGATTGAGTACATGAACACATGTGCTGCTTTTCTGGGAAAAATGAGGAATGGGTCTGGTGGCAGTGGTTAGCTAGAGGCAGTGGCTGTGATCCCGTCACATGGACATTTCTGCTATTTCCATGAGAAGTATGAATTCATGGAATCACCTGTTGTTTTGGTGAGGCAGTGGGGCATATATGACGAAGTTAGGACATAAAGTAGGGGCATTGGGAGCAGTGGCTTTTATTGAGTCTATGGGCAGCTGTACCAGGATTCCATCATTCCACCCTGAAAGAGTTGGGACCCAAATTCATTTGGATAAAGGGATGAAGGTGTTGGTTTCTGTAGCTTCTTCATGCTGCAAGGGGGCTTAGGAATTTTCCTGACTCAGTGGGTACCAGGGAGGAAGTTGAATGGAACTGAGCATAGGCCACATCCAAGGAATGATGGGCTAGTGTGGGCTGGTGTCCACTGTTCTCTGCCAACAGTAGATGAATTGACCTGAAGTCTGGGAAACAGAAATCTGACAAGCAAGTTCAATATGCAGAGCACAAATATAAGAAGAAAGAAACCAAGAGCCCAATAAAGGTATATGATTTTGACATACAACATTACATGGTCTTGTTGCTTTTCCAAATAATTCTACACTGATTCCATTTCCTTTATGAAGATCAGGTGCTATTAAGGATTCAACCCTATACATAAGAATAAAAGTAATAACGATTTTGCATGTAGTAACTTTCCATCCCTGGCTTCATTCATTATACAAATGAATTTGCTTTTAAGAGACTAGCTTTGCTCCAATTATAAAAAATAAAAATACATACAAGTGGGAGGACACTTAAAGTAATGAATTCCAAAACAGTACATATTGTTAAGTTGCTTATAATAAAACATATTTGTACTTTTATTCCATAACTTATTTCCTTTAAAAAAATGATTGCACTAAAATTATTTTTTCTAAACCAAACTAAAATTGTTTCTGAAATAGGTTCAGTAATTAATAGAAAAACAGCTAGGTCCCTCAATCAGTTGTACCAATATCCAATTATTCTTACATCTCGTCATTATGTCTCATCATTCTGAGACATTTAAGAACCTTATTTCATATAGATGGATGTGATATCAGGCAGATAACTAGACCAAATAACCATTTACTAAATTGATTAGGATATAGAAAGGCATATCATTTTAGATTGGATAGCTTAGATCTTAAACATCATCTATGTGGATATATCCCAGGCTTAGTCTGTGGGATAAAGATTAACTTCTTCTTCCTTTGCCTAATTGTTCCTGTCTCATTCAGAAATAAAAATATTCTATTCCAGGATTTATTTTTTCACATGACTATGCAGGCAGGTAAATGACAAGTCTGTGTACCAATTTACCCAATTGTTTGGGACATAGAATGCCTACACATTCAGACTGGAAACAGCAAGATCTCACATATATTGTGCTCCTATCTTTTACTGACTACTTGCTCTGATTGTAGAAATTTGGCACAAAGGGGGAAAGCAGTGATATGATGATACTAAACATTACAGGACAAAATATCCTTAGCTTTGTTTGAATTCATGTAAGAGCCCCCAATAATCACTCTGTATCAATTCCACCTCAGAGTCAGATTCATATACAGCTAGGTAAGAAGCTTTATCTTTCAAGCAAACACAATAGGGAAACAGCCAGGAGGAAATCTCCTTGGGCTGATGCCAAGATTATCCCCACTGCTTTTCTAAAAGCAAACCTCCATTTGTAACAGGTTCACATTCCCTCTGAGTAGCTTGTGACATATCCACCAAAAATCGATTTAATGCAGACAACTATACCTAAATTCAAACTCAAAATAAAAAAAATGCAATGCCAAGGGCTTTTACTTCAAATGCCAAGTCTCTTCAATCACAGATTACGGCTAGATACAATGGTTTTTACTCTTATGGAGTGCAATACAAATTTACCATTTTTGCACATATACATAAGAAGTTTCATTTACTATCACCTGTTTTTCTCTTTTCTTACTCAAAATCAATTGTATCCTGAAGTAATGACAAATCATTGGAAATTATTTCAATATTATACATAATTTTGCAAATTCTGAGCAAATCAAGTTCACTGTTCAGGAAATTCATAACCCAAACAAACTCTTTTCCTTGGGACTGATGACTGTGCCCATCAGATAGTTTCTGGGGATCTGGTAAGTCTAAAGAATAATGGAAATTGTCAGGGACCCCAAAGAAAGTGGCTGTCACACCTATCAGATTGGTTAACATGACAAAACAAGAAGATGATAAATGTTGGAGAAGATGTGGGAGAGTTGGAACAATAATTCATTGTTGGTGGAGCTGTGAACTGATCCAACCATTCTGGAAAGCAATTTGCAACTGCACCCAAAGGACTACAAAAATGTGCATGCCTTTGACCCAGCAATACCGCTTCTAGGATTGTATCCCTAAGAGATCATAAAAATGGGAAAGGGACCCACATATACAAAAATATTTATAGCAGCACTCTTTGTGGCGCCCAAAAATTGGAAATCAAGAGGATGCCTATCAATTGAGGAATGGCTGAATAAATTGTGGTATATGAATGTAATGGAATACTATTGTGCTATAAGAAATGATGAACAGGAAGACTTCAGAGAGGTCTGGAAAACTTATATGATCTGATGCAGAGTGAAAGGAGCAGAACTAGGAGAACTTTGTACACAGCAACAACCACAGTGTGTGAGGATTTTTTCTGATAGACTTAGAACCTCATTGCAATGGAAGGACTTAAAAAAATTCTCAATGGTCTTTTAAGGCAAAATGCCTTCCACATCAAGAGGAAGAACTATGGAATTCAATGACAGAATGTAACAGATTATTTGCTTTTGTATTACGTTTTGGTTTCTTTTATGATTTCTCCTATTCATTTTAATTATTCTATGCAACATGACTAAGGTGAAAATGAAATGTATTTAATAGGAATGTATGGGCAGAACCTATATAAAATTGTGTGCAGTCTCAGGGAGAGAGGGGGAAGGAGGGGAAAAAATCTCAGTTATAAAGATATGATTGTAGAACACTGAAAACAAATAAAATTTAAAAGAAGACTTAAGGTTGGCATAGGGTCCCAAATAGGTACCTTTGGAATCTTTCCACTTTGAGATTCTAAACTACCAATAAAAATGCTCCAGATGCTCAAAAAAAATGAGCCTTTTATCAGAGAAACTTACTTCATTTTTTTTCATAGTTACTTTTGCTAACTGTATTTGCCTCCATCCTACTCCCCCTCCTATGTACTATTCTCTCTCCTTTCAAACTGTCCCTCCTCAAAAGTGTTTGGTTTCTGACTCCCCTTTCTCCCAATCTACCTTCCCTTCTATTTTCCCCACTTCCCTTATGCTCTTCCTCTTCTGCTTTCCTATAGGAGAAGTAAGATATATTTCTATATCCATTTGGGTGTGTATGTTATTCTCTCTTTGAGCCAGTTCTGATGAGAGTAAAGTTCACTTACACCTTGCAACATCATACATCTCCACTGTAAAAGCTTTTTCTAGCCACTTTTTTTTTACACAAGCAATCTAATCCTTTATTTTTTCAGGAGCTATTTTTAAGTGAAATTTTAATTCCTTTTGTTGCTTGTTTTGTTCTAACATGCAATTTATTTATTTTTCAGTTCTCAACATTCATTTCTACAAGAATTTGAATTAAAAATTTTCTCCCCATCTCTCTCTATGCTCCACCCAGGACAGCATGCACTCCATCCACCCCTTCTTCCAGTGTGATGTCCCTTCTATTACCCCCATTTCCATCCCTCTCCCCTCTATTTTCCAGTAGAGCAAAATAGATTCCTATAACCCATTGCCTGCACATCTTATTTTCCAGTCGCAAGCTAAAACAATTTTTAACATTCATTATTAATTGACTTCCATATTCTTTCCTTTCCTTCTTCCTTACCCACCCTCACTGAGAAAACAAACAATTCAATATAGGTCATGGGTGTGCAGCCATGCAAAACATTTCCTTAATATTTATGTTGTGAAAAACTAACCACCTTTCCCTCTGTCCTGTCCTATCCTCCATTTATTCCATTCTCTCCCTTGATCTGTACTCCCACAATAATGTTTGTTTCTGATTATCTCTTCCCCCAATTTGCTGTCTCTTCTGTTATCTACCCTCTCCTATCATTTTTCCCCTGCCTTCCTACAGGGTAAAATAGATTTCCATATCCAATTGAGTGTGTGATTTCCCTCCTGAAGCCAAAACCCATGACAGTAAGACTCACGTATTTCCTTTCCTCTCCCACCACTTCGATAACTCTCCTGATAACTAAAACTTTTTCTTGACTATTTCATGTGAGATGACTTGCTACATTCAACCTCTCCCTTTCTCTTACTCGTAGTACATTCCAAACAACAGTAAATTTTATTTTTCAGGTGTTCTCCCTTGACATTCAGCTCACCCCGTGCCCTCTATGTATGTATGTATGTATAGATTTTATGCATGTATATATGCACATTTACATATATATGCCAACCTACACATATATAATATAAACATACATACATATCCATACACAGCTACATATGTGTGTGTGGTGTGTGTATATGTGTGTGTGGTGTGTGTGTGTGTGTGTGTGTGTGTGTGTGTGTGTGTGTGTGTGTATACAACGAGAGAGGGAGAGAGAGAAAGAAAGAGAGAGAGAGAGAGAGATTCCCTTTCACTCCTGGATCTATTTTTCAGGTCAGTTGTTTTCTCAATTAGATATTTTGCATTTTCTTCTGCCTTTTATTATTTAGATTCTGTTTGAATGTTTTTTGATGTCTCATATATTCATCAGCTTCTACTTGCCTGATTCTAATTTTTATCAAATTGATTTCTTCAGTTAACTTTTGAGTCTCTTTTTTTTTTTTAACTGCCCAATTGTTCCTTTTAAAGAGTTATTTCTCCAGTTAGGTTTTGCATTTCCTTTTCCATTTGTCCAATTGTGCTTTTAAATTCTTCTGTGTTTTTTTTCATATTTTTAAAATCTTTGGTCAGTTTTTCTTCTATTTCTCTAATTTGGCTTTCAAAATCATTCCTGACCTCCTCCAAGAAAGCTCTTTGTGCTTCAGATCAGTTAATATTGCCTTCTGAATTTTCAGATGAGAGTACGGTATCAATGCTGACCTTTTTGGTATTTCTCTTTTGGTCCTTGTCCCCATAGAAAGATTCTATGTAATTTTCTTTTCTGCCTTGCCTCTTACTCATGATAACCACCCTTTTCCTGGCTTTTAAAATAAATCTCTGGGTCTGGGGCACAGGGGATCTGTCCCACAATTTTTGTGCCTAAAATTTGAGGCTTTGTGTGCTGTGGCCTCTGGTTCTTTCAGGTAGAAGCTAAAGTACTTCAGTTTACCTGGTGCTGAATTGGCTGGTGTTGAAAAGCAGAGGCCAGACGAGGTCTTTTTGGGTTTTCCCACAGTTACCTTGGAGCTAATTGCATTAAGTGTGAGGGAGGTGTGGTCTGGTCACAGGAGGTCTCCTCTGCTGAATTAGAACATAGGAAATCCCGATGGTTGGTGATTTCATCTGCTCTAGTGTCTTCCCGATTCTGCTGGGGTGCTGAGGCATGCCTGGGTTCCTGATGTTGGCAGTTGCTGACTTTGCCCCCCTGGGGCTCAGGATCTTCTCCTGGTTTGTTGAGATAAGTCTGTCTGGGACAGCTTCGATCCTGCAATGTTCCTTTTCAGCCACAGCAAGAGGGACCCACCTTAGCAATCTTTCTAACCTCACATGCTAAGAGTCTATTTACCCCTTCAGCTGTTCGCACTGTCCCAGGGTTTTTCCAGGGAAAATATTCTCTGGACTCATCAAGTCCAGAGAGGGAGGGAGATAGCAATCACCAATCATTTCACCATCTTTAATAACATTATTTTTGCAATTGCTAAGATTATACATCAATACGTCAATAAAAACTCATTAAAATGAAAATAAAAAAGAATGTGATATAAATTATAATCAAGTGAAAACCATAGACCAACAATGATCTTGCTTTTCATTTCCTGATGCACATGAAGTAAATTTACGGTACAGAGCAAGACAGATATATTTTTGCAAAATCTAATGAGAGATTTTATTTTGCTTGATTATTTATGTTTGTTACAAGGAATTTGTGTTTTTCCTACTCTTTTTTTTCCTCAATGGATTAGGAGATTTGAAGAGAGAAAATAAATAATGTTCCATGCAATTTCATACGAGGTCACTACGTTTGTTACTTTTACAGTTATCCCTTTCTACTATAAGGTGACATAATTACCCCACAAAATAAAAAGAAAAAAAAATTCAGCCTTCTTCTCTGATTTGAAAGGAGGGACAAAAAACTTTTTGTAGACTTTCAAGATCACAGAAGTGCCACTCCTTTAACCCTTGTGATGCAGAAATGATAACTGTACTTAATGTTTTTTCCTTGTTCTGTATCAATAATGCCTATAAAATCCAGTTCTGACTGTACCACCTCCTTATTCAATTAATACCAGCTGTTTCCTATTACTTCCAAGTTTAAATGTAAAATCTTCCATTTGGCTTTTAAATTCCATCATAACTAGTCTCTTCCTAACCTTTTCCATTTCTATTATAGGTTACTTCTTTCTGAATGATATATGGTACAGCGACACCAATATAATTACTGTTCCTCAATTTTTGATCTAGATATCTCTATTAGCTACCCAGTTCCAGTTCCAATTTAGCCTGAAACTCTCTCCCTCCGTGTCTCTGCCTCCTAGCTTTCCCAGTATCCTTCATATCTTCACTAAAATCAAACATTCTACATTAAGGCTTTGGTAAAGCCCCTTACTTTCTCTGGTTAGCTCCAATTTAATCCCTATTATCTTTTTTTGTATATAATTGTGCAAACTCCCTCATTAGGCTCTCAGGTCCTTCAAAGCAAGGTGTTTGACTGTAGTCATTGGCACTTAATTGCTTATCGATTTCATTAAATAAATCTTTCACAAATCTTAATAAATAGGGGGTGGAGCCAAGATGGCTGAGTAGAAAGACGCAAATACACATAGCTCCAAACCCACAACCCATAGAACATTTGTATAAAGTAACTCACGGCGAATTCTGGAGCAGTAAGGCAACAGAACAGTGGAGCGAAGGAGATTTCTGTTCCAGAGGGACCTGCAAACCTCTTGAAAAAGGTCCGTCGTGCAGCAGAGGCGGAGCCCAGCCCAGACCTGCCACGGCTGCGGCCGCAGCACCGAGAGGAACAGATTCGAGCAGGCTTCAGGGACGGGATCTCCAGCGGCCACACAAGTCCCTCCACCCACAGGTGACGGGGGTTGGTGAGAAGGTCTCTTTGGTGAGTTGATAGGGGACTGGGGTGCCCCCATAACTCAGGCCCCCCCGAGAGGCAGAAGCTGAGAGGCAGCTGCAGACCAGGGCTCCCCAAGCAGGCAGGAGCCTGGATCCATTGTTGAAGGTCTGTGCATAAACCCCCTGAGGGAACTGAGCCTGAGAAGTGGCCCTGTCCCAACCTCAGCACCTGAACTTAATCTCACACTGAATAGCAGCCCTGTCCCCGCCAAAAGCCCTGAGGCTGGGAAGCAGCATTTGAATCTCAGACCCCAAACGCTGGCTGGGAGGATCAGGAGGAGAGGTGGGTGTGAGGAGAATATTCAGAGGTCAAGTCACTGGCTGGGAAAATGCCCAGAAAAGGGAAAAGAAATAAGACTATAGAAGGTTACTTTCTTGGTGAACAGGCATTTCCACCCTTCCTTTCTGATGAGGAAGAACAATGCTTACCATCAGGCAAAGACACAGAAATCAAAGCTTCTGTGTCCCAGCCCACCCAATGGGCTCAGGCCATGGAAGAGCTCAAAAAGAATTTTGAAAATCAAGTTAGAGAGGTGGAGGAAAAGCTGGGAAGAGAAATGAGAGACATGAAGTCAAAGAATGAACAGCAGGTCAGCACCCTGCTAAAGGAGACCCCGAAAAAATGTTGAAGAAAATAACACCTTGAAAAGTAGGCTAACTCGATTGGCAAAAGAGGCTCTAGAAGCCAATGAGGAGAAAAATGCTTTCAAAGGCAGAATTAGCCAAATGGAAAAGGAGATTCAAAAGCTCACTAAGAAAATAGTTCTTTCAAAATTATAATGGAACAGATGGAGGCTAAGGACTTTATGAGAAAGCAAGAAATCACAGAACAAAGCCAGAAGAATGGAAAAATGGAAGATAATGTGAAATATCTCATTGGAAAAACAACAGACCTGGAAAATAGATCCAGGAGAGACAATTTAAAAATTATGGGACTACCTGAAAGCCATGATCAAAAGAAGAGCCTAGACATCATCTTTCATGAAATTATCAAGGAAAACTGCCCTGAGATTCTAGAACCAGAGGGCAAAATTAATATTCAAGGAATCCACAGAACACCGCCTGAAAGAGATCCAAAAAGAGAAACTCCTAGGAACATTGTGGCCAAACTCCAGAGTTCCCAGGTCAAGGAGAAAATATTACAAGTAGCTAGAAAGAAACAATTCAAGTATTGTGGAAATACAATCAGGATAACACAAGATCTAGCAGCCTCTACATTAAGGGATTGAAGGGCATGGAATAGGATATTCCAGAAGTCAAAGGAAAGAGGACTAAAACCAAGAATCACCTACCCAGCAAAATTGAGTATAATACTTCAGGGGAAAATTTGGTCTTTCAATGAAATAGAGTATTTTCAAGCATTCTTGATGAAAAGACCAGAGCTGAAAAGAAAATTTGACTTTCAAACACAAGAATGAAGAGAACCATGAAATGTAAACAGCAAAGAGAAGTCATAAGGGACTTACTAAAGTTGAACTGTTTACATTCCTACATGGAAAGACAATATTTGTAACTCTTGAAACTATTCAGTATCTGGGTACTGGGTGGGATTACACACACACACGTGCACACACGCGCACACACATAGAGACAGAGTGCACAGAGTGAATTGAAGAGGATGGGATCATATCTTAAAAAAAAAATGAAATCAAGCAGTGAGAGAGAAAGATATTGGGAGGAGAAAGGGAGAAATTGAATGGGGCAAATTGTCTCTCATAAAAGAGGCAAGCAAAAGACTCATTAGTGGAGGGATAAAGAGGAGAGGTGAGAGAAAAACATGAAGTCTACTCTCATCACATTCCACTAAAGGAAAGAATAAAATGCACCCTCATTTTGGTAGGAAAACCTATCTTACAATACAGGAAAGTGGGGGAATAAGGGGATAAGCAGGGTGGGGGTGATGATAGAAGGGAGGGCATGGGGAGGAGGGTGCAATTTGAGGTCGACACTCATGGGGAGGCATAGGATCAAAAGAGAACAGAAGTAATGGGGTACAGGATAGGATGGAGGGAAATATCATTAGTCCTATACAACACAACTATTATGGAAGTCATTTGCAAAACTACACAGATTTGTCCTATATTGAATTGCTTGCCTTCCAAAGGGAAGGGGTGGAGAGGGAGGGAGGTAAAGAAGTTGGAACTCAAACTGTTAGGATCAACTGTAGAGTAATGTTCTTGCCACTAGGAAATAAGAAATACAGGTAAAGGGGTACAGAAAGCTATCTGGCCCTACAGGACAAAAGAGAAGACGGAGACAATGGCAGAGAGGGATGATAGAAGAGAGAGCAGATTGGTCATAGGGGCAATTAGAATGCTTGGTATTTGGGGGGGGGAAAGGGGAGAAAATTTGTAACCCAAAATTTTGTGAAAATGAGTGTTAAAAGTTAAATAAATAAATTTAATTACAAAAAAAAACTTAAGAAATATACAAAAATAGACATGTGTGTGATTGGTAGAAAACTGATTACATTATTCATTCATTTATTTACTTTTAATTTTTTTTAAATTTATGGAATAAAACTAGAATTTTTATAACAATATAATAAAAAAGATGATTGCACATCAAACTGGAAATCTATTATATGCAACTTGCTCTTCTTTTAAGTATATAAAAAGTTACATAAATATCCCAAGATGGCTACCATTAGACACAAGTTGATATATATTATTATAATTATATTTAATAATTGTACTTATTTGTGTTTATAATTAATTACTGTATTAGGACCAACCTCTTCCCTTTTTCTAGCTTCTCATCCAGAAATCAACTAGTGTGGGAAAAATCTTTTAAAGATTTACCCAAGCCAAGATCTAATCAGACAGTAAAGGGAATTCTAAGTTTAGGCTAATGGGTATATTGGTACTCACTGTGTTTGCTCAGACAGGTCTCAGAAAATATTGATTCTCCTCATTTTCAAGGGAAGGGGGAAGGGCACGTTTTGAGCTGAATATGAAGGGATGATATCTGAAAAAGAAAACAAATAGTTGACAGGATTTTACTAGGAGAAAGAGAAGGGAGAAGTAGAATGTAGTAAATAATGTCACATAAAAGAGGCAGTAAAGAGCTTTTACAATGGAGGGAAAGAAAGGGAAGATGAGAGAGAATAAGTGAGCCCTACTTTCATAGGATTTGGCTTCAGGATGGAGTAACATACACACTCAATTGAGTATGGAAATTTATCTTACTCTACATGAAAGCAGGGGGGAAGGGGAAAAGAGAGAAGGAATAATAGAAAGGATGGCAGATTTGGGGAAGGGATAATCAGAAACAAACACTTTGGTAGAAAGACAGATCAAAGAAAAAATAGAATAAATGGAAAGCAAGACAGGATAGAGAGAAATATATTTAGTCTGTTACAACATGACTGTTATTGAAGTGCTTTGCCTGACTACACATGTATAGCCTATGTCGAATTGCTTACCCCTTCAATGAGGTTGGATGGGGAAGAGGAACAGGAGAGAATGTGGAACTCAAAGTTTTAAAAAAGAATGTTAAAAATTGTTTTTACATTCAACTAGGAAATATAATATAGTGGCAATGGGGTATAGAAATCAATGTTGCCCTACAAGAAAATAGAAGGGAAAGCAATAATGTGGCAGGTAATAGAAGTGAGGGCAGATTGGAGGAAAAAGTAATCAGAATACATGATGTCCTGGGTTGGGGTGAGGAGAATATGGGGAGAAAATTTAAAATTCAAAATTTTGAGTAAGTGAATGTTGAAACTGAAAATAAATAAATTTCAAAAAAAAAAGAAATAGACCTAGTAGTGCTATTGCTAAGTCAAAGTGTATAGTAGCCGTTTAATAACTTTTTGGGCATAATTCTAGATTGTTTTACAAAATAGTTACATCAGTTCCTAATTCCTCCAACAATAAATTAGTGTCCCAATTTTTCCACATCCCTTCCAACATTTGTTGTTTTCACCTTAAATCATTTTATCCAATCTGGTTGGTTTAAAATATGTTAAGGTTATTTCAATCTGTATTTCTCTAGTGAATAATTATTTAGAACTATTATACGTGACCATAAAATACTTTGATTTCTTCATTGGAATACTTCCTGTTCATCTCCATTAACAATTTGACAATTGGGGAATGACTTGTATTCTTATAGATTTCACAAATTCTTTATGTACTTGAGATATGAGACCTTTAGAAACTGTCTTTAAATTTCTCCCCTATTTTCTACTTTTTCTCTGATGTTGGCTACATTTATTTTATTTATATAAATTTTAAAATAATTTAATTATGTTTATGAATTATGAATGCATATAATTATATAGAATATAAAATTAAATATATTTATGACATTTAATATATTTGTAACTATTCATTTTATTCATAACTGCTCTTTATCTCTTATTTATTCATAAAATGCTTGCCTGTACACGTCTGATAAATATTATGTTTCATGTTTTACTTTTTAAGTAATATCTCTCTCTGTATTTTCATCATGGATGCATTTGGCTTTATCTTGTTAAACTGGATAAAATGCTGGTCTGTGTTCAGTTTCTGCCATGCTGCTTTTCAGGTTTCCCAAGAATTTTTACCAAACAATGAATTCTTATTCCAAATTCTTAAGCCTTTACCTTTGTCAAATAAAGGTCATTGTATATTTATTTTCTGCTGAATTGAATGTCTACTATGTTCCATTGACATAACTTTCTATTTCTTAGCCAGTACCAGATAATTTTGATAATTGTTGCCTTTTAATACATTTTAAGATCTAATGCTGTTAAATCTTCTTCCTTTACATTTTATGTGATAATATATCAGCATTCATGCTTAAGCATGAGCACATAAATAATAGAATAAAGCAATCTTAGCTCTGTTTTATTTCATATATGGGTCATAGTTTGGAAACCACCCCATGCACTAGCAATTCCACCCCATAGCCAGACTCAGGAATAGCCAAGTGGGAAACTGAACCAGGAGGATTTTACCTTAGGCTGATGCCAAGGTTGTACTTTCAGATTTTCCCTGATACAAACCTCCACCTATAACAGTTCAAGATCATATTTTCTCTGTGTAGCTTGTGGCATTCCTCTTGAATGATGTATTGCTGATTTATATATCTAAATATATCTATATCAATAGATATCATAAATATATATCAAATATATCTAAATTCAAACCTCAAAATAAAATCATTTACACTCCCAAGAACTTTCACCTCTAATGCAAGTTCCACTAATCATAGCTAAGGGGCTAGATACATTTATTTTTACTCTCTCAGAGTTGCAATGAATAACAAAAATTATCAGGATTCATACACATAAGAGATTTCAGTCAACATTTTCCACATTTTTTTCTTCTTGCATTTAAATTTATCCTGGTGTTAAGACCAATTATTGGAAATCATTTCTATATTATACATAAACATGAAAATTCTCAGCATTTTAATTTCATTGTTTAGGAAATCCATAATTCAAATAAATTCTCTTCCCATGGCTGATGGTATTTTCTGCACAGATGATTTGCAGGAATCTGGCAAGTTTACAAAATAGGGGTAATCAACAGGAACTCCAGAAAAGAGGCTGATCTTGATGCCTCTGCCTGTCTACCCAATGATATTCTTTCTCCAGATTGATGTAAGTCACATGCTTTCTAGGTGGCAAGTTCCTATTTTCAACCTTAATTTAGTTTGTTTTGCCCTGTCTGAACTTCCCCTATATTCTTCTATGATTGCCTACTTTCCAGGATGTCTTTCAGGGTTCCCATGTAGCATCATGCAATCTGCATTAGTATCTATCAGAGTGGATTTGGTTTGTTTATTTTTGGGACCCCAGTATATGGTGGGTGGCACATGGGACCCTCATTCAGCCCCTATAATCATACGTTGTAGGAGACCCTGGCCATCTTCTTAAAAATGGAGGGGAGTGGGGTATCCACTCCTTCTACCCTTAGAGCTGCTGTGGGATGTGTTCTTTGACACTACTATCTCTCTTCAAAAGTGGAATAAACTGTCCCTGAGAATTGCTCTGAAATAGTTAAGGTTTTCACCTCATCCCCTTCTTTCCACACAGTAATCATTTATGCATTCTAGGTTTTAACATTAAGACAATAATCCCAAATAATGTAGTTCACAATCTTCAAAACATTTTATATTATAAGATCCACTATTTCCAGCCAATCTACTGCCAAAAACTCTAAAAGTGGCAGTCTGATACTAAGATTTAATCTGCCCCAGTTATCACACTTTAGAGAATATTTTAATTTAGTTCAGCCCTAGTTCAACAATCTGACAAGGAATCCATAACTCTCTATAATCTGTGAAGCAATCTTCTTCTCTTAGATATGAGAGAGGAAATGTTACCCTTTCCTTTTTTCTTATCTGACCTTTTATAGCTCAGGACATGGCCACAGTTCGTGAATGTGGAGGAGAGGGGAAAAATTGCCAACAACTTTTTTCTTTCCAAAAGTTTCCAAACCATTTATTCTCAAACCATCTGTTCACAATGTTAATTCAAACAAATTATGACTTTCTACCCATGTTCCTCTCATTTCTACATGCTTAATCTTTCTTGTCTTTCCTTCTAGCTACTTATCCCTCTGGGGAACTTTGAATAAAGTACATTTAAAATTGCACATATCTTATTTCTTTTTTATTCTAATCCAACACTTCTCTTACACTCCTCTATTTGCCTTTACCAATCAAAATTGAAAGAAAAAAACATTTTTCTTTCTCTCTTTGAGTCACCATGCTCCTTTTAGGCTATTGCCATCAACAAGGGAGAGAGAAAGGTAGAGAAATAGAAAGATACATTCTATTGGTATCTTACCCGACTACACCAATTGAAAGATACGAAATTACCCCAGCTTGGGAACCTTGTACCCTCCCATAAATTAGTCACCCAAGGGGAGTATTTACTGCTTTGGGAAGTCTCAGTCAATTTATCCCCAAATTTCTGGGCCTTGTCTCAAATTCTCCCTTTCTCTTTTATTGTGCAAGGGGAGGAAAAGTTAGTGTCTCCCCATGTTAGGTCACATTGGTGGGGTAGAGTTCTATAAAACCCTCAGTGAATTTGTTGGGGTCTTCAGAATAATGGCTAAGTTTTTCTTTGACTTGAGAAAGATCGGACATGGAGAAAGTGACATTGACTTTTGTGGTTTCTCCCTATCCACTGGTCACTTTCCTCAAAGAGCAGAGATTCAAGGGAGTGGTTGTTGGTTCAAAGGGTTGTAGCATGGAAAGGAAGGGGTGGCATTCCTTATATTTGAAACAATGAGAACTGGAGGGTACAAGGAGGGATAAAGGAGGTGAGGAAACTGGCTTAGGTGGGGAGTGGAGATTCTGGAGAAGCCTTCTAATAAAGATTGTTCACAGGGGTAGAAGGTGGTACCTCTAGGATACTAGGAGTAGAAAAAAGGGGATAATTCAGGAGATTTAGTTCCTTTTCCTCCTTTCCCAGCTTAAATTTATCCAAAAGAAGTCTTAATTTTTGCATCAGAATGGAGTCTTGCAAAAGATCCATGAGGCCTGGATATTTGCACAGCAAAACAGATAAAGTTGTAGAATGGTATTATAATTGAGGGACCTGAAAACAGGGTGTTTTCTTGTACCACTAAATTTTATTTAATCCAGTCAATATTACCAAAGAATTCAAGAAATCTTTTTTAAAAGATACTAAACACTGAATTTCTTCAAGTTCTGCAAAAGACAACGTGATGGTAAGTCCTATGGTGTAGATGGGGGCTGACCCATTGTACCATAAAGCCAAGGCAACTCACTCACCTTTTAAACCACCTACCTCCCCATGTGGCATCCCTGGGGAGGGGAGAAATGCAGGATTCTCAAATGGGACATCCTCTAGTTTGAGAGAACCTGCAGAATTTTGCAGAAACCCACCACAGGGTGCATAGAGCTACACACCATCCCCAGCCTATCTGGCCAGCTCCTGGGGTGCCAGCTATAGAGGGAATGAGCTTCCCTTGAGTTGGTGCGAGCCAGAAACAAAAACAATCCTTGTAGAGACCAAGAAAATGCAGAGGTGCAAGGTATGTGTCATGTTATTGTTTCAAAAGAATTAAGAGAGGCTGTCTCCAAACTAAGCACTGGCATTTATTCAGGGTGACACATCTAGCAAGTTCTTCTTAACGAAAACAGCAGCAGTAGCAGCAAGGAGAAACTTGGGTTCTTTATACAGGAAACATGGAATGTGTACAGGGAGATGAAGTAATCAGGAATATGCAGGCCAGGGATAGTAGTTCAGAATTCAACACATTTCCTGTTCAGACATGTCAATGTTTTATTGGCCAACACATTTGGCAAGGGCAGAAAAGCACCTGTTAATCTCATCATTTCATTAGTCAACACATTTGCCCAGGGTTGAGGATCCCCTGTTAATCTCATCAGTATAATTATGTGTTTTTTTCTTTTTATTATTGATACAAACAATCATGTTAATAGTTTTCCTTATGCTAAATCACTCCCTGAATTCCTGTTACAAATCCCACTCATTCATAAAGTATAATCTTTTGAATATATTATTGTAATTTTTAGTTAACATTTTGTTTAGGATTTTTGTATCCATGTTCATTAATGAAATTGTTCTGTAATTTTCTTTCTCTGTTTTTCCTCTTCCTGGTTTAGGTATTTAGGTATGAGTATCATATTTGATCATATCTGAGCCCAAAAAGAACTCTTGGAACAACTTAAAAAGGAATTAAAAAGTCAATTAAGAAAGATTGAGGAAAAATAGGAAAAAAAGTAATTCAATAAAAATGGGAAAAGAAAGTTAACAAATTGGAAAAAGTGGTACAAAATATTAATGAAGAAAATAACTCCTTGAAAACTAGAATTGGGCAAAAAGAATCAAATGACATTCTAAGACATCAAAAAATAATAAAAGTAGAAAAAACAGAAGACAATCTGAAACATCTCATTAAAAAAAAACAACTGATTTGTAGATTATAGAGAGACATTATAAGAATTCTAAGACTACCTGAAAGTTATAGTCAAATAAAGAATTTTGTTACAATATTATAAAATAGTAATAAGGTAGCATAGCCACGATGGATGAGTAACAGCATGGACTTGTTAGAGCTCTCCCCCTAAAGCCAGAAAAATACCTGTAAAAAATGACTCTAAACCACTTCTGGAGCTGCTGAACCCACAGGGTGATTGAGTGAAGCAAATCTCCAACCCAAGGCTCCACTGAAGATATAGGAAGTGTTGATCACACCATGCTGGGAGCAGAGCACAGTCTGGGGTGGGTGGTGCTAGCACAGACCAAACCTGAGCAAGCCTTAGAGGACACTGAATATCTGGCACCTGTGGCAGTTTCCAGATTTCACGACCCCAAAACATGGAGGACAAATTGGAAAGTCACTGATAAAAACTGTGGCACCAGTGCAAGAGAGGAGAGTTATCCAGCCTCAGGGCCAGGGCAGTGGAGGGGGTGGAGGATCATGCAGCAGCAGGGGAAGAGGCAACTACTAATTCTAGAGCCCTAGGTACACAGATATTGGGTGGATCAAGTGGCTGACAGTACAACTCCCACCCCCACGGGAACCAGAGATCTTGAGAAGATATCAAAAGGTCAAGTAAATAGTTGGAGAAATGAGCAAAACCCCCAAAATATTCACACTAGAGATTTTACTTTGTGATGAGAAAGACCAAAACATAACCAGAAGGAGAAAACAAAGATAAAACTCCTACATTCAGATCCTCCAAGAAAAATATGAAGTGGTCTCAGGACTTGGAAGAGCTCAAAAAGGATTTTGAAAATCAAGTAAGAGAAGCAGAGAAAAAATTGGGAAGAGAAAGGAGAGTGATGCAAGAAAATCAGGGGAAAAATGAGTCACCTGCTTGGTAAAGGAGACATAAAAAATGCTGAAGAATTACAGTTTAAAAAATATACTAACCCAAATGGCAAAGAGATACAAAAAGCCAATGAGGAGAAGAATGCCCTAAAAAGCAGCATGGAAGAGATGGAAAAGGAAGCCCAAAAACTCACTGAAGAAAATAATTCCTTAAAGATTAGAATGGAGCAAATTGGAATTAATGAGTTTAAGTGAAACAAATATATATGTATATATATATGTGTGTGTGTGTGTGTGTGTGTGTGTGTGTGTGTGTGTATGACAAAACCAAAGGAATGAAACAGTAGCAGACCATGTGAAATAGCTCATTGGAAAAACAATTGACCAGAAATATAGATCCAGGAGAGTCAATTTAAAAATTATTGGACAACCTGAAAGCCATGACCAAAAAAAGAGCCTAGACATCATCTCACAAGAAATTATCAAGGAAAAATGCCTTGATATTCTAGAGTCAAAGAGTAAATGGATACTGAAAGCATGCGCTGAACATCTCCTGAAAGTGATCCCCAAAAGAAAACTCCTGGGAATATTGAAGCCAAATTCCAGAGTTCCCAGATCAAGGAGAAAATATTGCAAGCAGCCAAAAAGAACTCGAGTATTGTGGAAAAAATCAGAATAACAAAAGATCTAGCAGCTTCTATATTAAGGAATGGAAGGGCTTGGAATATGACATTCCAGAAGTGAAAGGAGCTAGGATTAAAAACAAGAATCATCTACCCAACAAAACTGTGTATGATACTTCAGGGAGGGAAATGGTCATTCATTGAAACAGAGGACTTCCAAGTATTCTTTATGAAAAGACCAGAGCTGAATACAAAAGTTGACTTTCAAACACAAGAATCAAGAGAATAGTGAATGGGTAAATAGGAAAGAGAAATTATAAGGGACTTACTAAAGCTGAACTATTGACATTCCAACATGAAAAGATAATATTTATAACCTTTCACACTTTTCTCAGTAACAGGGTACTTGGAAGGATTATATATATATATATATATATATATATATATATATATATATATATATATATATATATATATATATATATATATATATATATATATATATATATATATATATATATATATATATATATATATATATATATATATATATGTAGATAGAGGGCATAGGATGAGTTGAATATGAATGGATGCTATCTAAAAGCATAAAATTAAATGGCAAGAGAGGAACAATTGGGAGGAGAAATGGAAAAATAGAATGAGGCAAATTAGGTCACAGAAAAGAGACAATAAAAGTTTTTCTCAAAGGAGTGAAAGAGGTGGGATGTGAGGGGAAAGGAGTGAACCTTACTGTCATTGCATTTGGATTAAGGAGGGAATAACATGCACACTCAAATTTGTATGAAAATCTATCTCCCACTACAGGAAACAAGGGAGGAAAAGGGTAAATGGAAAGTGGGGGGAATGATAAAAGGGAGGGAAAATGGGAGGAAGTGGTAATTAGATGTAAACACTTTTAAGGAGGGATAGGATCAAAAGAGAGAATAGGATAAATGGGAGTCAATATGTGATGGAGGAAAATATAGTAAGTCTTTAACAATATGACTTCTGTGCAAGTGTTTTGCATAAGTACACATGTATAACCTGTACTGAATTGTTTGCCTTGTCAGTGGGGATGGTTGGGGAGGGAGAAAGGGAGAGAAGATGGAGCTCAAAGTTTTAAAATAAATGTTAAGAATTGTTTTTACATGCAACTGGAAAATATGATACACAGGCAATGGGGTAGAGAAATATATCTTTTTTTATTTAAGTTTTCAACATTCATTTCCACAAAATTTTGAGTTCCACATTTTCTCCCCATCTCTTCCCTCCCCCACCCCAAAACTCCGAGCATTCTAATTACTCCTATCACCAATCAACCTCCCTTCTAACATCCCTCCCTTCCCTTGCCCCATCTTCTCTTTTGTCCTGTAGGGCAAGATAAATTTCTATGCCCCATTGGCTATATTTCTTATTTCCCAGTTGGATGCAAGAACAATACTAAACAGCTGTTCCTAAAACTGTGAGTTCCAACTTCTCATTCCTTCCTTCCTTCCTACCCATCCCCATTCAGAAGGCAAGCAATTCAATATAGGCCATATATGTGTAGTTTTGAAAATGACTTCCATAATAGTCATATTGTGTAAGACTAACTATATTTCCCTCCATCCTATCCTGTCCACCATTTCTTCTATTCTCTCTTTTGACCTTGTCCCTCCCAGGAGTGTTGACGTCTAATTGCTCCCTCC
Organism: Notamacropus eugenii; assembly: GCF_028372415.1. Taxonomy (NCBI): domain Eukaryota; kingdom Metazoa; phylum Chordata; class Mammalia; order Diprotodontia; family Macropodidae; genus Notamacropus; species Notamacropus eugenii. Next base: position 350,178,235 of record NC_092874.1, on the reverse strand, counting down.
TCCCATTGCCCTCCCTTCCATCATCCCCCACCACACTCTGCTTATCCCCTTCTCCCCAGCTTTCCTGTATTGTAAAATAGGTTATCATGCCAAAATAAGTGTGCATTTTATTCCTTCCTTGAGATGAATGTGATGAGAGTAAGCGTCATGGTTTCTCTCTCACCTCCCCCCTTTTTCCCTCCAGGGAAAAGTCTTTTACTTGCTCTTTTATGAGAGATAATTTTCCCCATTCCAATTCTCCCTTTCTCCTCCCAATATATTCCTCTCTCACCCCTGAATTTCATTGTTTTAGTTATGATCTCATCCTATTCAACTCACCCTGTGCTCTCTGTCTCTCTGTTTCTCTGTCTCTCTGTCTCTCTGTCTCTGTCTCTGTCTCTCTCTGTCTCTCTGTCTCTCTCTCTCTCTCTCTCTCTCTCTCTCTCTCTCTCTCTCTGTGTGTGTGTGTGTGTTTGTGTGTGTGTGTGTGTGTGTGTGTAATCCCACCAACTACCCAGATACTAGAAAAAGTTTCAGGTGTTACAAATATTGTCTTTCCATGTGGGAATGTAAGCAGTTCAACTTTAGTAAGTCCCTTATGATTCGTCTTTGCTATTTACCTTTTCATGCTTCTCTTGATTTTTGTGTTTGAAAGTCAAATTTCCTTGTCAGCTTTGATCTTTTCATAAAGAATGCCTGAAAGTCCTCTACTTCATTGAAAAATCATTTTTCCCCCTGATGTATTATACTCAGTTTTGCTGGGTAGGTGATTCTAAGTTTTAGTCCTAGTTCCTTTGACTTCTGGAAAATCATATTCCATCCCCTTCAATCCTTTAATGTTGAAGCTGCTAAATCTTGTGTTATCTTGATTGCATTTCCGCAATACTCAAATTGTTTCTTTCTAGATGTTTGCAACATTTTCTCTTTGACCTGGGAATGCTGGAATTTGGCTATAATGTTCTTCGAATTTTCTCTTTTTGGATCTCTTTCAGGAGGTGATCAGTGGATTTTTTCAATATTTATTTTGCCGCCTGGATCTAGAATATCAGGGCAATTTTACTTGACAATTTCATGAAAGATGATGTCTAGGCTCTTTTTTGCTCATGGCTTTCAGATAGTTCTATAATTTTTAAATTGTGTCTCCTGAATCTGTTCTCCAGGTCATTTTTTTTCTTTTTTTTTCTTTTTAAATTAAATTTATTTATTTAACTTTTAACATTCATTTTCACAAAATTTTGGGTTACAAATTTTCTCCCCTTTTATCCCCTGCCCCCCCAAACACCAAGCATTCTAATTGCCCCTATGACCAATCTGCTCTCTCTTCTATCATCCCTCTCTGCCATTGTCTCCATCTTCTCTCTTGTCATGTAGGGCCAGATAGCTTTCTATACCCCTTTACCTATATTTCTTATTTCCTAGTGGCAAGAACATTACTCGACAGTTGATCCTAACAGTTTGAGTTCCAACTTCTTTACCTCCCTCCCTCTCCACCCCTTCCCTTTGGAAGGCAAGCAATTCAATATAGGACAAATCTGTGTAGTTTTGCAAATGACTTCCATAATAGTTGTGTTGTATAGGACTAATGATATTTCCCTCCATCCTATCCTGTCCCCCATTACTTCTATTCTCTTTTGATCCTATCCCTCCCCATGAGTGTCGACCTCAAATTGCACTCTCCTCCCCATGCCCTCCCTTCTATCATCACCCCCACCCTGCTTATCCCCTTATCCCCCACTTTCCTGTATTGTAAGATAGGTTTTCCTACCAAAATGAGGGTGCATTTTATGCTTTCCTTTAGTGGAATGTGATGAGAGTAGACTTCATGTTTTTCTCTCACCTCCCCTCTTTATCCCTCCACTAATGAGTCTTTTGCTTGCCTGTTTTGTGAGAGATGATTTGCCCCATTCAGTTTCTCCCTTTCTCCTCCCAATATCTTTCTCTCTCACTGCTTGATTTCATTTTTTTTAAGATATAATCCCATCCTCTTCAATTCACTCTGTGCACTCTGTCTCTACGCATGTGTGCGTGTGTGCATGTGTGTATGTGTGTGTGTGTAATCCCACCCAGTACCCAGATACTGAAAAGTTTCAAGAGTTACAAATATTGTCTTTCCATGTAGGAATGTAAACAGTTCAACTTTAGTAAGTCCCTTATGACTTCTCTTTGCTGTTCACCTTTTCATAGTTCTCTTCATTCTTGTGTTTGAAAGTCAAATTTTCTTTTCAGCTCTGGTCTTTTCATCAAGAATGCTTGAAAATACTCTATTTCATTGAAAGACCAATAATTCCCCTGAAGTATTATACTCAATTTTGCTGGGTAGGTGATTCTTGGTTTTAGTCCTATTTCCTTTGACTTCTGGAATATCCTATTCCATGCCCTTCAATCCCTTAATGTAGAGGCTGCTAGATCTTGTGTTATCCTGATTGTATTTCCACAATACTTGAATTGTTTCTTTCTAGCTACTTGTAATATTTTCTCCTTGACCTGGGAACTCTGGAGTTTGGCCACAATGTTCCTAGGAGTTTCTCTTTTTGGATCTCTTTCAGGCGGTGTTCTGTGGATTCCTTGAATATTAATTTTGCCCTCTGGTTCTAGAATCTCAGGGCAGTTTTCCTTGATAATTTCATGAAAGATGATGTCTAGGCTCTTCTTTTGATCATGGCTTTCAGGTAGTCCCATAATTTTTAAATTGTCTCTCCTGGATCTATTTTCCAGGTCTGTTGTTTTTCCAATGAGATATTTCACATTATCTTCCATTTTTCCATTCTTCTGGCTTTGTTCTGTGATTTCTTGCTTTCTCATAAAGTCCTTAGCCTCCATCTGTTCCATTATAATTTTGAAAGAACTATTTTCTTAGTGAGCTTTTGAATCTCCTTTTCCATTTGGCTAATTCTGCTTTTGAAAGCATTTTTCTCCTCATTGGCTTTTTGAACCTCTTTTGCCAATTGAGTTAGGCTAGTTTTCAAGGTGTTATTTTCTTCAACATTTTTTCGGGGTCTCCTTTAGCAGGGTGCTGATCTGCTGTTCATGCTTTAACTTCATGTCTCTCATTTCTCTTCCCAGCTTTTCCTCCACCTCTCTAACTTGATTTTCAAAATTCTTTTTGAGCTCTTCCATGGCCTGAGCCCATTGGGTGGGCTGGGACACAGAAGCCTTGATTTCTGTGTCTTTGCCTGATGGTAAGCATTGTTCTTCCTCATCAGAAAGGAAGGGTGGAAATGCCTGTTCACCAAGAAAGTAACCTTCTATAGTCTTATTTCTTTTCCCTTTTCTGGGCATTTTCCCAGCCAGTGACTTGACCTCTGAATATTCTCCTCACACCCACCTCTCCTCCTGATCCTCCCAGCCAGCGTTTGGGGTCTGAGATTCAAATGCTGCTTCCAGCCTCAGGGCTTTGGGTGGGGGCAGGGCTGCTATTCAGTGTGAGATTTAGTTCAGGTGCTGAGGTTGGGGCAGGGCCACCTCTCAGGCTCAGTTCCCTCAGGGATTTCATGCACAGACCTTCAACAATGGATCCAGGCTCCTGCCTGCTTGGGGAGCCCTGGTCTGCAGCCGCCCCTCAGCTTCCATCTCCCAAGGGGGCCCGAGCCATGGGGGCACCCCACTCCCCTCTCGACCTGCGAAAGAGACTCTCTCACTGACCCCCGTCACCTGTGGGTGGAGGGACTTGTGTGGCCGCTGGAGATCCCGTCCCTGAAGCCTGCTCGGATGTTTTCCTCTTGGTGCCGAGGCCGTGGCAGGGCTGTACTCAGCTCCCAGTCCCGGCGCCCAGTCTGCAGCACAAAGGACCTTTTGCGAAAGGTTTGCAGGTCTCTCTGGAACAGAAATTTCCCTTGCTCCAATGTTCTGTGGCCTCTGCGTGCAGAATTCGCCATAAGTTACTTCTTTGTAGTTGTTCTATGGGTTGTGGGTTCAGAGCTATGTGTATGTGCATCTTTCTACTCCGCCATCTTGGCTCCACCCCCAGAACTTTTCCAGGTCAGTTGTTTTTCAAATAAGATATTTCACATTATCTTCCATCTTTTCATTCTTTTGGTTTTGTTTTGTGATTTCTTGGTTTCTCATAAAGTCATTAGCCTCCATTTGTTCCACTCTAATTTTGAAAGAACTATTTTCTTCAATGAGTTTTTGAACCCCCTTTTCCATTTGGCTAATTTTGCTTTTGAAAGCATTCTTCTCCTCATTGGCTTTTTGAACCTCTTTTGTCAATTGAGTTAGCCTATTTTTAAAGGTATTATTTTCTTCAGCCTTTTTTTGGGTCTCCTTTAGTAAGGTGTTGTGGATTCTAACCCACTTTTCATGCTTTTCTTGCATCTCTCTCATTTCTCTTCCCAGTTTTTCCTCTACCTCTCTTACTTGATTTTCAAAATCCTTTTTGAGCTCTTCTGTGGCTTGAGTCCATTGAATATTTATTTTGGATGTTTGGGATACAGAAGCCTTGACTTTTATGTCTTTCCCTGATGGTAAGCATTGTTCTTCCTCATCAGAAAGGAAGGAAGGAAATACCTGTTCACCAAGAATGTAACCTTCTATAGTCTTATTTTTTTTACCCTTTTTTGGGCATTTTTCCCAACCAGTTACTTGACTTTTGGGTCCTTTGTCAAGAGTAGGGTATACTCTGGGAATCTGTAAGATCTCAGTTCCTCCAAGGTGGCACAATCAAGCATGTACTGGTCTGGGCACAGAGAGGAATTGTTGTGACCAGAATCTTAGCAGAGTTTCCTCTTCACAACCACCATGCCTCCAGTTCCACCAAACCAACACTGGGGCCTGAGATTTAGTTAAGCTGTGGGGCAGGGCCGCCATTCAGTGTGAGATAAAGATCAGGTGCTGCAGGGTCTCTACACAGGGCTGAGGTAAGAATCAGCTGCTCAATGCCATCAGGAGTTTTTTAATCCAACAATGGATGTGGGCTGCTGTGGGAACTGCTGCCACCTACTTATGTGGCTGCTGCCTGAGGCTGGAGCTATGGGAAGGCCTTTCTACCTTCTCTGTCAGCTGAAAAAAAACCCTGTCACTGACCTTTGGCACCTGTGGGTTGAGGGATCTGCAAACTGCTGCTACTGCGACTGGGGATTCCGCTCCTGAGGCCTGGTCTCGTCTTTCTCCCAGAGCCATGTGATGATGAGGCAGATGTTTCCCATTGACCTTTCAGGTCACCCTGGGCTGGAAATCTCCTCCACTACGTTGTTCTCCACTTCCGATGCTCTAGAATTTGTTGAGAGTCTTTCTTTACAGGTATTTTATGGGCTGTGTGGGAAGAGCTAGTACGTGTACATCTTTCTATTTCACCATCTAGGTTCTGCCCCTTATAGAAATCTATCTTGCTCTCCAAGAAAATAGAGAGGATGAGGTTAAGAGAAGGGAGGCATGTGACAGAAGGGGGGCAGATTGGGGGAAGTGATCATCTGAATGGATGCTATAGAGAGAAAATTTGGAATTCAAAATGTTGTGGAAGTGAATGTTGAAAACTAAAACGAAATAAATTTAAAATAAAATATGGAAAAGTATTAATATAAAATTCTCTGAAGTTTTGTAACAAGAGGATAGAAACATAAAAAAGTACCATTCACCAACAGAAAGAGACCTCAGGATGAAAATTTACAGTAAAATCATAGCCAAGTTTCAAAACTCCCAGTTTGAGAAGAAAATATTGAAAGCTACAAGAAAAATTCTACTTAAATGCTGCAGAAATATAGTGAGAATTTCACAAGACTTTTGGAGATTCTATACTAAAGGATCTTGGAATACTATGTTTTGAAGAGCAAAAGAGCTGGAATTGCATCCAAGAATAACTTATCCATCAAAGTTAAGTACAATTCAGAATGAAAAAAAAAATGGACACTTGGCGAATCAAAAGAATTTCAAGTATTTGTAACAAAAAGACCAGAACTCAGTTGAAAATTCCATATAAAATATCCAGAAGAAATATGAGGATAACTTTAAAGGCCAATTATAAGGCTTTATTGAGGTTAAAATGTTTACTTATTATATGTGATTACATTATCAGTATTTTTAGAACTCTCATCATTGATAAGGTAGTTTGAAAGGAATGCTGGGCCTGAGTTGTATAAGATGTGAGTAATTTTAAAAGTACAAAATTATATAGGAAAAGCTAAAGAGGAGCAATTGCCTCCTAAAATGGGAAATGAAATAAAGAATCAATACAGAGGAGTCAGGTAGAAGTACAGGACTGCTAATGTTGGAACCTTACTCTCAACTTGTGTTTGTCCTTCTTGCTGAAGAAGACCATGCCGTCAGAGAAATGACAACATGACTTGCACTTGACTTTATTTTGAGTGAGGGAAGGCTGTACAAGGTCATCAGCCTAACTTCTCCTCCAGAGTCACCTGAATTCAGTGACCAGATATTCATTAGGATGATTGAAGATGACCCAGGATGCTGTGGGAGACCTTGGCCCCTTTAGGACAAAGTCTATTCAGGTACTCACTTAGGGTGAGGTAATACCCATTCATTGAATTGTCGTGTTTAAGAAGGGGATGAGAAAGCAACATGTACATCTGGATGGATATAGAAGTCTTCTAAACTGGTAGAGAGGTTAGAAAAATGGATGAAAGAGTTGGGGAGTCACTTTTAGGAGTGTGTGTATATATATATTATATATATGTGTGTGTGTGTGTATACACAAACATATGTACATGTGTGTGTGTGTGTGTATTAAGGTGGGAGACAAGATAAGTGAGCGATTTAGGAAGGGTGTGTAGATTAAGATGAGCAGTTTGGTAGTAGAAGACATGGGAGGGTTTCTTAGAAGGGTAGGTAAAATATGGAATAGGAGGGTAAGGGATAAGATAAGGTAGCAGGGACTGGATAAAAAGAGAGGCTGAAAAATAAGATAAAGGGAATTTCTCAAAGTACTTATAGCTTTGAATGTGAAGTGTATGAAAGCACTTGTAAAATGGAAATGAATAGCAGAATGAATTAAATATCACAATCCAATAAAATTTTGTTTTGAAGAAACATTTAAGAACGACAGAAACACACATAGTTAAAATGGAGGGTTTGAGTAGAATTTATTATTCTTCAGCTGTTGCAACAAATAGCAAAGTTAATAATTATGATCTCAGACAAAAGTAAAATTTAAATAGATTTAATTAAAAGTGAATAGCACGGTGACTACATTTTGCTAAAAATTACAACAGATAATGAAGATACATCAATACTGAACTTTTATGCACCATATACTATGGAATCTAAATTTTTAAAAGAAAAGCAAAATGAATTATGGGTGGAGATAGATAGTAGTACCATAATAGTTTGAGATTTTTATCTTCCACTCTCAGAAGTAGATAAATCTAACTTTTTTTGTTAAAAAAAATGACGTCATAGAAGAGAATATAATTTTAGATAAAGTAGAAAAGATAGATATCTGGAGAGAAGTGAACAGAAAGACAAAGTAATACACCTTTTTATCAGATATTCATGGTACCTTTACAAAGACTGACTATGTATTAGTATATAGAAATTTTGTATTCCAATGTGGAAAAGTAGATTTATTAAAAGTATCCCTTTCAGATCACAATGCAATAAAATATATTTGTTTATTTTTTTAATAATTATTTTGTCTTCAGTGTACTATATAATCACCTCCATATATGTTATATTTTCCCCTCAATTCTCCCTTTTCCCCCTTCCCTCCCCACTTACTCCCTGAGACAGCTTGCAACCTTATATAGGTTCTACACACACATTCCTATTAAATATAATTTCACCATAGTCATATTGAATAGAAGAATTGAAATGAATAGGACAAACCATAAAAAAAACAACAACAACACCAAACATAACACAAAAGAAAATGGCCTATTTCATTCTGTGATCCAATTCCACAGTTCTTTCTCTGAATATGAAAAACGTTTTGCCTCAGAAGTACATTGGGAATTTATTAGGTCCTTGCATTGCTATGAAGAACTAAGTCTACCAGAAAAAGTCCTCGCACACTGTGGTCGTTGCTGTGTACAAAGTTCTCCTGTTTCTGCTTCTTTCACTCAGCATCAGTTCATATAAGTCTTTCCAGGACTCTCTGAAGTCTTCTGTTCATTATTCCTTATAGGATAATAGTATCACATGACATTCACATACCACAATTTGTTCAGATGATGGATATCCCTTTGATTTCCAGTTTTTGGCCACCAAAAAGAGAGCTGTTATAAATAATTTTGTACATTTGGGACCCTTTTCCATTTTTATGATCTCTTGGGGATACAGTCCTAGATACAGTCCTAGAAGCAGGATTGCTGGGTCAAAGGGTATTCATATTTTTGTAGCACTTTGGGCACAGTTTCAAAATTCTCTCCAGACTGGTTGGATCAGTTCACAGCACCACCAAAAGTCAATTAGTGTTCCAACTCTCCCACATCTTCTCCAACATTAATCATCTTCATGTTTTGTCATGTCAGCTATTCTGATAGGTGTATGTGGTATCTCAGAGTTGTTTTGATTTGCATCTCTATAATCAATAGTGATTTAGAGCATTTTTTCTTTAATTTCTTCTTCTAAAAATGGCCTGTTCATATCTTTTGACCATTTATCAATTGGAGAATGACTTGTATTCTTGTACATTTGACTCAGTTCTCTATATATTTTAGAAATGACGTCTTTATCACAGACTCTAATTGCAGAAATTCTTTCCCAATTTTCTGCTTCCCTCCTAATCTTGGTTGCATTGGATTTGTTTGTGCAAAATCTTTTCAGTTTAAAGTAATGAAAATTATCCATTTTGCACTTAAAAATATTTTCTATCTCCTGTTTAGTCAAAAATTTCTCCATTTTCCATAAATCTAACAAATATCCTATTCCTTGCTCCACTAATTTGTTCATAAGATCAATGTTTATGGCCAGATAGTGTATGGTGTCAGGTATTGGTCTATGCCCAGTTTCCACCACACTGTTATCCAGTTTTTCCAGCAATTTTTGTCAGACTGTGAGTTTTTATCCTGGAAGCTGGAGTCCTTGGGTTTATCAAACAGTAGATTGCTATATTCATTGACTACTATGTCTTGAGTACCTAACCTATTCCACTGGTTACCCCTCTGTTTACTTAACCAGTACCAAGTGGTTTTGCTAACTACTGTTTTATAATACAATTTGAGATATAGTAGGGCTAGGCCACCTTCCCTACCATTTCATTTCATTAATTCCCTAGATATTCTGGATATTTAGTTCTTCCAGATGAATTTTTATATTATTTTTTCTAGCTCCAGAAAATAATTATCTGATAATTTGATTGGAATGGCACTGAATAAGTAAATCTATTTAGGTAGAATTGTAATTTTTATTGTATGGCTTGACCTAGCACTAGCAACTGATCTTTTTCTATTTACTTAGATCTGAATTTATTTGTGCGGTAAGTGTTTTGTAATTTTGTTCATATGGGTTTGTTCATGTTCATGTGGGTTTGTTTTGGTAGGCAGACTCCCAGATATTTTATAGTGTCTACCTTACCTTTAGGTGGGATTTCTCTTTATATCTCTTGCTGTTGGGCTTTGGTAATAATATATGGAAATGCAGATGATGTCTGTGGGTTTATTCTGTAATCTGCAACTTTGTCAAAGTTGTATATTATTTCAAATAGTTTTTTACTTGATTTTCTGCGATTCTCTGAGAATATAATCATATCATCTGCAAAGAATGATAACTTTGTTTCTTCTTTTCCTATTCTAATTGCTTCAATTGCTTTTTCTTCTCTTATTGCTACATCTAACATTTCTACTACAATGTTGAATAAAAGTGGTGATAATGGAAATTCTTATTTCACCCGGAATCTTATTGGAAATGCATCTAGCTTCTCCCTATTGCGTGTAATGCTTGCTGAAGGCTTTAGGCCGATACTGCTTATTATTTTATAGAAAGTTCCGTTTGTTGCTATACTCTCCAATGTTTTCAATAGGAATGGGTATTGTATTTAGTCGAAAGATTTTTGAGTATCTACTGAGATAATCATGGGTTTTCTGTTCGTTTTGTTGTTGAAGTGATCAATAATGATAATAGTTTTCCTAATATTGAAACAGCCCTGCCTTCCTCATGTAAGTCCTACTGATCATAGTGTATTATTCTCGTGATAAATTGCTGTATTCTTTTTGCTAATACCTTATTTAAAATTTTTGCATCTATATTCATTAGAAAAATTGGTCTATAATTTTATTTCTCTGCTTTGGCTCTTCCTGGTTTAGGTATCAGGACCACATCTGGATCATAAAGAGAATTTGGTAGGACTCCTTCTTCCACAATTTTCCCAAGTAATTTATATTGTGTTGGAATTAACAGCTCTTTAAATGTTTGATGGAATTCACTATTAAATTCATCTGGTTCTGGAGATTTTTCCTAGGGAGTTCCTTAATGGCTTGTTCAATTTCTTTTTCTGAGATGGGGTTATTTAAGTATTCAACTTCCTCTTCTGTTAATCTGTTAAATTTTTATTTTTTAAAATATTCTTCCATCTCATTTAGATTGTGGAATTTATGGACATAGAGTAGGGCAAAGTAATTTCTAATTATTGACTTAATTTCCTCCTCATTACAGTTTTGTTCACTCTTTTCATTTCTCATGTTGGTAATTTGATTTTATCCTTTCTTTTTTTAATCAACTTGACCAAAGGTTTATTAATTGTATTGGTTTTATCATAAAAACAACTCTTAGTTTTATTTGTTAGTTCAATAGTTTTCTTAATTTCAATTTTATTAATCTCTCCTTTGATTATCTGTATTTATAATTTGTTATTTGCTTGGGGATTTTCAACTTGTTCTTTTTCTAGCTTTTTCACCTTCATGCTTAATTCATTCATCTCCTCTTTTTTTATTTTATTCATGTAGACATTCAAAAATATAAAACTTCTCCTAAGAGCTGCTTTTGCAGTATTCCTTAAGATTTGGTAGGTTATATCATTATTGTCATGCTCTTGAATGAAGTGGTTGGTTGGTTCTATGATTTGTTGTTTAACCCACTCATTCTTTAGGATTAGATTATTTAGTTTCCAGTTTCAGATGGCTCTGGAGGAGAAGTGAGGTTGGTGACCTGCACAGACCTCCTTCACTCAAATCATAGTCAAGTGCAAGTCATGCCATAATTTCTCTGATGACATGGTCTTCTTCGACAACGAAGGACAAATGCAATTTAGTTTCCAAATAATTTTGGCCTGTATTTACATGGTCTTTCATTGCATATAATTTTTATTGCATTATGATCTGAGAAGGATGCATTGACTATCTTTATCTTTCTGCACTGGATTGTGAGGTTTTTATGCCCTAGAATATGATCAGTTTTTTTATATGTGCCATGTGCCACTGATAAAAAGGTGTATTCCTTTCTATCCCCATTCAGTTTTCTCCAGAGGTCTAACATACCTACCTCATGCAGAGTTTATTCACCTCATTAACTTCTTTCTTGTTTATTTTGAGGTAAGATTTATCCAGTTCAGAGAGGAGGGTGGTTCACTAGTATAGTTGAGCTATCTATTTCTTCTTGTAACTCCCTTAACTTTTCCTCTAAGAATTCTGATGCTAAATCACTTGGAGCATATATGTTTAGTAATGATATTCCTTCATTCCGCATGGTGCCATTTAGCAGGATATAGTTTTCTTCCTTAGCTCTTTTGATTAGATCTAATTCTTCCTCTGCTTTGTCTTAGATTAGGATTACTACTCCTGTTTTTCTTTTACATCAGCTGAAGTACAAGATATTCTCCTCCAAACTATACCTTTATGCTGTGTGTATCCTTGCCTTTCAAATTTCTTCTTGTAGATAACAAATTTTTGGATTATTGTTTGTAATCCATTCTGCTATTCATCTCCTTTCCTTGAGAGAGTTCATCCCATTCACATTCACAGTTATAATTACTATCTATTTCTTTCCCTCCCTCCCCTTCCTCCCCTTTATGGTTTTAGCACTCTCTTCTCCCTTCCCCTCCAAAACATAGTTTTAATTTTTGACCAACACCTCCCTCAATTTTTCCCCTCTTCTTTCAGCCGTCCTCCCTTTTCCTTCCCTTTACTCTTACTATTTCTTCCCTCCCTTTTAGCCTCCCCTCCCTTTTCCTTCTCCATTCCCCTCCTTCTGTCTATAGAGCTAGTTAGATTTCCATACTTAATTGAGTTTGTTGTTCCCTCCTTGAACCAGATCAGAAGAGAGTAAATATCAAACAATGTCCATCTCCCTCCCCTCTTTCCCTCTACTGTAATATATTTTTATACCTCTTCCTGTGATCTAATTTACCATTTTCTGCCTCCTCCTTTTAACATATCCTGTTCCAATCCCTTTTCCCCTTAAATCACATTTTTATCATCACATCATTTACATTATATTCGCTCCCTCTATCTATGAATATCCCTTTCATATATCATGATAAATATACAGTTCTCAAGATTAGTAAGTATCATCTTCCCTTATAGGGATGTAAACACTTTGCCCATATTGAATAAAAAGGTTTTTTCCCCCTGTTTACATTTATATTCCTCTCTTGAGAATTGTGTTTGAAGATAGAATTTTCTATTGAGCTCTGGTCTTTTCCTTAGAAAGATCTAGAAATACCTGATTGCTTTGAATGTCCATCTCCTTGCCTGAAATATTATGCTTTACTGGGTAATTCATCCTTGATTGTGGACCCAGTTCCTTTGCCTTACAGAATACTCTAGTTCCTTTGATCTTTTAATGTAGAAGCTGCAAGGTCCTTTGTGAATCTGAGTGTAGCAACTCGATATTTAAATGGTTTCTTTCTGTCTGCTGCAGTATTTTCTCCTTCACTGGTTAGTTCTGGAGTTTGGCAATGATATACCTTGGAGTTTGCAGTTTGGGATCCCTTCTGGGAGGTGAACATTGGATTCTTTCAATGATTATTTAACCCTATAGATCTAGGACTTCTGGACAGTTTTCCTTAATGATTTCCCGGAAGACATTTTCCAGGCTTTTTCTCTCGTTGTGTCTTTCTGGTATGCCAATAATCTTAGATTTTCTCTCCTGGATCTATTTTCCAGATCAGTTGTTTTTCCAATTATATATTATACATTTTCTTCTATCTTTTCATTCTTTAGACTCTGTTTGACGGACTCTTGATGAGTCATTGACTCATTAGCTTCTATTTGCCGATTCTAATTTTTAACAAATTATTTTCATCAGTTAGCATTTCATTTCCTTTTCCATCTGTTCAAATTTTCCTTTTAGAAGTTATTTTATCCAGTTAGATTTTGTGCTTCTTTTTCCATCTGTACAATTTTCTTTTTAAATTCTTCTGTGAGACCAAGAGCCAAGATAGAGGAGTAGAAGGACACACCTCTAGAAGTTCTCCTCCCACAGCCCATGAAATACCTGCAAAAAATGACTCTAAACAAATTCTAGAGTAGCAGAACCCACAAAACGACAGAGTGAGAGAGTTTCCAGCCCAAGGCAGTCTGGAAGACTGATAGGATAGGTCTATCACACTGGGCACAGAGTTGAGCACAACCTGGCATTGGCTGCACCACAGTAAGGACAGGACTGAAGTGAGCTTCAAGGAGCCTACAGCAGTTGCAGGTCCCAGATTCCTGAACTCACAAATGCCAATGACAGCTTCAAAGGTCAGTGAGAAAACGCTTTCACCTGAGTGAGAAAGGAACTCAGTGGTCTAGCTCTGGGCTCCAGGTAGTGGAAATTTCATTGTTGGAGCTCTGGCCTAAGGACCCTAGGGGAATTGAGCTGAGAGGTGGCCCTGGGGTGAGGATGAGTGCAAGCTGGTCAAACTGGCAGAGGCTTTGGAGAGGGAATTCTACTCACAGGAAAGAGTATTTATAGTTTTTCCCATACGAGAGTGCTGTTCAGGAGGGGAGCAAAATCCTCTCCCTTGATAGTCCCACCTTGGAGGAATTGAGAACTTACAAGTCCCTAGACTATACCCTCCTCTTGACAAATAACTCAAAAGTCAAGTAACTGGCTTGGAAAAATGCCCAAAAAAGAGAAAAAAGAATAAGACAGTAGAAGGTTGCTTTCTTGGTGAGTAGATATTTTCTTCCATCCTTTCCAATGAGGAAGAACAATGTATACCATCACCAGAAGACACAAAAGTCAAGGTTTCTGCATCCAAACCTACAAAATAAACATACAATGGTCTCAGGCCATAGAAGAGCTCATAAAGGATTTTTAAAATCAGGTAAGAGAGGTGGAGGAAAAATTGGGAAGAGAAATAAGAGCACTGTAAGAAAATCATGAAAAGCAAGTCAACAGATTGCTAAAGGACACTCAAAAAATGCTGAAGAAATTAACACCTTTAAAAATAGACTAACTCAAATGGCAAAAGGGACCTAAAAGGCCAATGAAGAGAAGAATGTTTTAAAAAGCAGAATTAACGAAATGGAAGATGAAGTTCAAAAGCTCACTGAAGAAAATAGTTCTTTAAAAATTAGTCTGGAGCAGATGGAAGCTAATGACTTTATGAGAAACCAAGAAATTACCAAAAACCCCAAAAGAATCAAAAAATAAAAGGCACTGTGAAATACCTCATTGGAAAAACAACTGACCTAGAAATAAATCCAGGAGAGACAATTTAAAAATTGTGGGACTACCTGAAAACCATGATCAAAAAAGAAGCCTGCACATCATCTTTCATGAAATTATCAAGGAAAACTGCTACGATATTCTGCAACCAGAGGAGAAAACAAATGTTGAAAGAATTCACCTATCATCTCCTGAGAGAGATCTGAAAGGAAAATCTCCTAGGAATATTGTAGCCAAATTCCAGAGTTTCCGGGTCAAGGAGAAAATACTGCAAGCAGAGTGAAAGAAACAATTTGAATATTGTGGAAAAACAATCAGGACAACACATGATCTGGCAGTTTCCACATTAAGGTATCAAAGAGTCTGGAATATGATATGGCAGAAGTCAAATGAACTAGGATTAAAAGCAAGAATCACCTACCCAGCAAAACTTAGTATAATACTTCAAGGGAACAAATGAATGAACATTTCCTCAATGAAATAGAGGACTTTCAAACATTCTTGATAAAAAGACCAAAACTGAATAGAAAATTTATCTTTCAAACACAAGAATCAAAAGAAACTTGAAAAGGTTAACATGAAAGATAAATTATGAAGGACTTATTAAAGTTGAACTGTTTACACACTGACATTGAAAGACAATATTTGTAACTCTTGAAACATATCTCAGTATTTGGGTGGTTGAAGGAATTACACACACACACACACACACACACACACACACACACGTATATATAGACAGAAGGCACAGAGTGAGTTTGTTAGGAAGGGACGATATTTTAAAAAATAAAATTAAGGGGTGAGAGAGGAATATATTGGGAGGAGAAAGGAAAAAATGGAATGGGGCAAGTTGTCTCTCATAAAAAAAGGTAAGAAAAAGCTTTTTCAATGTAGGGGAAAAGGGGGAGGTGAGAGGGAAAAAGTGAAGCTTGCTCCCATCATATTTGGCTTAAGGAGGGAATAACATACTCAATTTCGTATGAAAATCTATCTTACACTACAGGAAAGTAGGTGAAAAAGGGTATAAGTGGGGTGTGGTGGGGATAATATAAGGAAGGATAAGTGAGAAGAGGGGATAATTAGAAGTAAACTTTTGGGGAGGCATAAGATCAAAAGAGAGAATAGAATAAATGGAGGGACATGACAGGAGGGAGGGAAACATAGTTAGTCTTTCACAACACGACTATTTTGCAAGTTGTTAGCAAAACTAAACATATATAGCCTATATTGAATTGCTTGCCTTATGAGTGGGGATGGGAGGGGAAGGAATAAGGGAGAGAAGTTGGAACTCAAAATTTTAGGATCGCATGTTGAGAACTGTTTTTGCATGTAACTGAGAAATAAGAAATATAGGTAATGCAGTATAGAAATGTATCTTGCCCTACAAAAAAAAGAGAGGAGATGGGTATAAAGAAAGGAGGGTTGTGATAGAAGGGAGGTTAGATTGAGGGAAGGGGTAATCCGAATGCATGATGTTTGGGGGTGGGGGAGGGGAGAGATGGGGAGAAAATGTTAAACTTAAAATCTTGTGGAGATGAATGTTGAAAGCTAAAAATAAATCAATAAATGGAAAAGCATTCTGTGATCTTTTTTTCATATTTTTGAAATCGTAGGTTAGTTTTTCTTCATTTCTCTAGTTTGGCTTTTAAAATCCTCCTTCCACTCTTCCAAGAATGCTCTTTGACCTTCAGACCAGATCATATTCCCTTCGAAGTTTCAGATGGGAGTACAGTCTCAATGTTGACATCTCTGATATTCATGTTTTGATCCTTGTCCCATAGAAATATTCTATTATCTTTTCTTTTCTGCTTTACTTCTTACTCATGATATCCCTTTGTCTGGCTTTTAAAGTATATCTCTGCTTTTGGGGCCCAAGAGGCTCTATTCCACAGTTCTTGTGCCTTGAACTTGAAGCTTTGTGTGTTGTAGCCTCTGTTTTTTCAGCTACAAGCTAAAATGCTGCAGCTTACCTGGTTCTGAGATGGCTGGTGTGAGAAAGGAGAGTCCAGGTGAAGTGTTTCTGAGTTTTCCCTGGATTTGCCCTGGAGCTAACCTTGTTAAGTGTGGGGAAGGGATGTTCTGTCTTCAGCAGGTCTCCTCTGCTGATTTAGACCATAGGCAAGTGTTGGGACTGGAAGCTCAATTCCGTGTGGACAGTCTCGGGCAGGTAAAAGTGGGACTTCTAAATCTTAGAGTCTTACGAGGCCCTCCATGAACAGCGGGGGTTCGAGAAGGTCAGACCGAGCTAGCTCGGCTAGCTCGGGTATTTCCGCCTCTCCCCCGGAGATACCTGATGGGTGGAGTCTCCCTGCCCTCGAGGTCGTCCCGGATTGGAGCACACCTAGTTACCTAACAGCATGGTATTGAGATGCAAACTGTGTGGCTGAAGATTAAGTAGGATTGAGGAAGCCAGAAAGCTCTTAGCACGTGTGGAGCCAAAGAGAAAAGTAGGGCTCCGCTTCTTTTCTTTCCTCTCTCCCCTCCCCCTCTCTCCCCCGCTTGTACTTCTACTTCCATTCCCTTAAGCTTAGCCTTCTTAGGAAATCTCCCCCTCTTCGTCCTAAGAAAGAAGACTCCCTGCACTTGTAACTGAAACCCTGTAATAAAGCTCAACCCCTGTTTGACTCTGGAACGTCCTTTCTCTCATACGTGCATCCGGCGTGGTCAGCCGAAGACCTGGACAGGTAAGAAAGACTCGGGTAGCCCAATACAGGCCTCTAGGCTTGGCAGTTGGCGTCCCAACAGGGATTGGGAGCGTAGATAATCCTGGGTGCTTTTGGGGTACACCCGGAAGGGGCTGTGAAAGAAGCGAGTCCCGAATCCTAGATTCGGAAGGAGAGAAAGGGGAGAGAAGCTTCCCAAACCCCTGGGAAAAGGGCAGGGATGAGGAATCAATTGCCAGTAATAAAGCCAGAGGAACAGGAGGTCTGGGCTGAGACACTTCACAGGGAAGGCAGGGAGGCGGGGGTCACAATAGAGTTAAACGACCTCCGAGAATTTTGTAAGGAAGGGCCGGAGAGGCCAGGGCGGGATTGGAATAAGAGTGGAAGCGGAGAGAGGGGAGGGGAGGACCTTGGCGAGCAGAACCCTGGCGAGCAGAAAGTTAAGGAGTGTAGAGAAAAAATAGGTTCGGAGCTCCATCTAGAGGATGGGAAAGGCGAGGCAGGGGAGAATACGCCGTGCCTTCCCTCCGCGCCTCCTTATAACCTGCTCCATTGGTCAGACAGTTCAGGGCCACAGTCCAGTTTGGAAAAAGGAATAAGAAAGGCTATAGAGAATGGAGAAGATGTAGAGACATTTCCTGTGTTAGAAATAGCGGACCCCAGTGTCCCCGGTGGGGTTCGGAGGAGCCACATACCTATAGAGTGGAAGAGAGTGGCGACTCTTAAAGAGGCTTGTACCAAGCATGGCCCTAATTCACCCTTTGTTATAGCCATGCTTGAAACTCTCAGCGGTCAGTTCGTTCTGACTCCTAATGACTGGAAGAGCTTAGCTAGAGCCTGCCTTACCCCTGCACAGAAAGAAATAAGTACAGGGAGGGGCCAGGATCAGCTTCCCATAGCTATTGCCCTTCCCTTAAGGCACTGGAAGCTTAAAGAAAGCCAGAGACCAGTGTGGGGAATAGGAGGGTGCCAAAATACCTTAGAGACAATGCACCCAGTAAAGAGGGAGGCAGAGGATCGCCAAAGGACCGTATGGCCGTTGGTGATTCCAGGACTTAGTTTTAACATCTGGGGCAGGGACATTATGAGCCGCCTCGGGATGAAGCTATCAAATTTTTAGTAAGGGCCATTGCAGTTGCACTGGAGTCCCCACCCTTGAATTGGAAGTCAGACACCCCGATTTGGGCTTTGACTCCAGAAAAACTCCAGGCACTACAACTATTGGTTAAGGAGCAATTAGCACCCTGGAATGCTTCTGTGTTTGTTATAAAGAAAAAATCAGTAAAGTTCAGGTTCCTTACAGATGTTAATGAAGCATTTGTAAGCACCTGGCAGCAGCTATACCTAAGTAAAGAGCCACTATGCATTCTTATCATCTTTACCTTAAAGGCGATCCTCGCTAAACAAAGAAGGGGAAAAGGTCGCCTAATACAATCAGAGCTAAGATTAAGAGGCCTAATACAATCAGAGCTAAGATCAAGAGGCCTAATACAATCAGAGCCTGATACAGCTGTCTCAAGGAGCGCACATACTACTCCAGCTATGAGACATTTTAAGATACTAATAGGGGGTCGAGGGTATGTTTGTGTCTCCACAGGAAAAGGTGATGCGTGGATTCCCATTAGAAGGATCCGTAGGTGGGAACCGAGGTCGGAGACGACGGAGACGCAGGAGGCGGAGACCCCGGAGAGCCCAGAGACCCCGGAGAAGGATCATACACCACCTGAGCCTG
Source organism: Notamacropus eugenii (assembly GCF_028372415.1). Classification (NCBI taxonomy): domain Eukaryota; kingdom Metazoa; phylum Chordata; class Mammalia; order Diprotodontia; family Macropodidae; genus Notamacropus; species Notamacropus eugenii. The sequence goes on along the minus strand of NC_092874.1, from coordinate 350,159,380 downwards.
CTGCTGACAGCTTTAACCTTGCTGCCCAGAGAGGAAGCAGCCCTCATCACAACCGCAGACACTGCTGCTGACAGCTTCCCATCTAGGCATCCTTTTTTCGCCAGCTGAATGAGGACTTTGATATCACAAACCCAGGACACTTGGGTGGGGAGGAGGTGACCAATTTTCCACCTGTATAGATCCATTTGCAAGATTAAGGGAGTGGTGACGTGTAAGGCGCCTACACCACCTGCTTCTCTTAAAATATGCTTTGGGATTTTAGTTGATTGCACTTCCCCAGTTGTAACTCAGCCATTTAGTTTCATCTTTGTTTTATTTGATGCCTCCCTTTGTCAGTTGTGCTAGCTGCAGATTTCTGTGTGAATGAAGTCTTGTTGTAAGGTACTCATATGCTAAAGGCCTTCCTAATCCACTCAGCCTCCAGCCACTGTTTGCTCTAGAGCCAGGTGCGCTCCGCGCATAACAAAGAAGGGGATATGTTGGGACTGGAAGCTCAATTCCGTGTGGACAGTCTCGGGCAGGTAAAAGTGGGACTTCTAAATCTTAGAGTCTTACGAGGCCCTCCATGAACAGCGGGGGTTCGAGAAGGTCAGACCGAGCTAGCTCGGCTAGCTCGGGTATTTCCGCCTCTCCCCCGGAGATACCTGATGGGTGGAGTCTCCCTGCCCTCGAGGTCGTCCCGGATTGGAGCACACCTAGTTACCTAACAGCATGGTATTGAGATGCAAACTGTGTGGCTGAAGATTAAGTAGGATTGAGGAAGCCAGAAAGCTCTTAGCACGTGTGGAGCCAAAGAGAAAAGTAGGGCTCCGCTTCTTTTCTTTCCTCTCTCCCCTCCCCCTCTCTCCCCCGCTTGTACTTCTACTTCCATTCCCTTAAGCTTAGCCTTCTTAGGAAATCTCCCCCTCTTCGTCCTAAGAAAGAAGACTCCCTGCACTTGTAACTGAAACCCTGTAATAAAGCTCAACCCCTGTTTGACTCTGGAACGTCCTTTCTCTCATACGTGCATCCGGCGTGGTCAGCCGAAGACCTGGACAGGTAAGAAAGACTCGGGTAGCCCAATACAGGCCTCTAGGCTTGGCAGGCAAGGTCAGTGGTTAGTGAACCAGTTTGCACGAGTGTCTTCCTGATTCACTTGGGGTGCTGAGGCTTTTCTGGGGTCCTGATGTTGGTGGTTGCAGGCTCCAACCTACTAGGGCTCAGGATCTCCTCCCAGTTTGTTGAGGTGTGGCTGTCTGGGATAGCTCTGTTCCTGCACTGGTCCTCTTCAACCACAGGAAGAGGGGCCTTCCTTATCAATTTTCTGAGCTTCACGTACTAAGAGACTATTATTTCCTTCAGCTGATCCCACAGTCAGGCATTTTTTCTAGGGAAATATTTTATGGGTCTTTCAAGATCAACGGGGGGAGTGGGAGAGTATTTATCAATCACTCTGCCATCTTGGCTCCTGGGAGTTCAATTAAATGACATTACAGACATTTACTCTGCTGGCTGATAGTCTCAGGCACAGCTACTACAAATACCTGGGGCTCCTTGACTCTCATTCACTCGATTCCGCTGGATTCCCATCCTGGGCTGATATGCCTGAGATTACACAGTGCAGCCACTGCCTCAGACTGCCAGTTGCTTCCTGCTCGACCCTGCCACCACAGGAACATGCTGGTACAGTCTCTACCTAAAAATTATATTTAATAAAGGACCATGGAAGCATATGCTACAAACTAATTGGAGATGAACAACTTAATCTTAAAGAATGAGTGAGTTAAAGAACACATTATAGAAATAATCAATAATTTCATTAAAGAGAATTACAATAATGAAGCAACACATCAAAGTCTATGGATCACAGCAAAAGCAATGCATATTAGAAAATCTATTTCTTGAAATGCTTGTGTAAATAAAAGAGTAGAGTAACGAACTGCATATGCAATTTTTTTTAAAATAGAAAAATAACAAACTAAAACTCTCCAATTAAACATTAAATTGGAAAACCAAAAATTAAAGATAAGACTTTAAAAATTGGCTGAAAACCACTGAATTAATAAATGAAGCTAGGACTTGTTTTTATGAGGGCAAAGTAAAATAAATAAATAATTGGTTAATTTGATTTTTATAAAGAGAAGAAAACTGAATCACAGGTGTCAACTTGAAAAGAGTTAATATAACACAAATGAAGACGAAATCAAAATATTATAAGGAATTATTTTGCCCAATTTTATATATGCCAATAAATTAAATAACATATGGAATGAAGGAATATTTATAAAAAATATAAATTGCCTAGATTAGCAGAAGAAGAAATACAATACTGAAGTAGAACTATTTTAGAAATATCAATTGAATAGGCCATCAATGAACTTCCAAGAGAAAAGTACATGGACTGATGGGCTTACAACTGATTTGATGAAACAATGAAGAATCAAGAAATTGTAATATTAAATAAATTTTTGTGCATAATAAGCAAAGAAATGATTCTGCAAAATTCCTTTTATGCAATAAATATGGGGCTGATCATATAATGTTATAATTTTAAGTGTGCATTTAAATTAGTTTGTAGGAATATAGTAATTTCTCTAAGAAATTGTGTCTTCATCAAACATTTGAGCTTCAAAAAATGGAACCAATTTACTTATTTACTCCATTTCTAACACACAAATTTTGAGTTCTGTTCAATCACTGAAACATAGATTACCTGATTTGTTTATATTATGAATTAATTACATTTTATTTCAATAGCCTCTGAAGATGAGATCCTCTGGGTTCTCTGACTTCTTTATATTTTCCAGCTCAAGATTAAATCCAAACAAAGAAAGAATTACATCTCAATACAGTAAGGTTATTGTGAGAGTAGTATTTCATAGATCTCCTTCTTAATGAAATGTTTCCCCACTAAGAGACAAACACATGTTAATTACATAAACGTAGGAATTATGAAAGTCCCAGCTCTTTTTCATCCCTTAGTGCTGGCAACTTGGTTAAGAGATTCTTATAAGATAGATATAGTATATGCAGCATAGGATTCATGAGCAATCAGATAGTAGGTTATCACCACTAGGAAGTAGAAAAAGATTGATAATGACAGTAGCTTTGATTTCTCCTTGACTTCTGAGTGTAATATAAAATTAATGAGCAACATGTCAAGGTTATGTTTCTGGAAGAGAAAATTGCTGTCTGCCCCCACATTCACCCATGAATTATGATATTGTATTATGTAAAGCAAGTTTCCTTGTCAGTTGCAATAATAGTGGAACCAATAAAGAATGTTTTGGGATATTAATTATACAGAAGGAGTATAATGAAATCCTTTCAGTCACTTTTCAATCTGAACATAAGATTTAAGTTTTGCACCGGGAGGAATACTACTTCTTTATTTAACAGTAGTATAACAGGGATGATAGGGTCTTTCAGTGGACCACATGCTTTGATGTCTTATTCAAAAACACGTGAAGACAGCAGTTCCTTAGTGTTTTCTGTGTTTTCTTATGTCTGAGTGTAAGGGCAAACAAAATAGTATCTTTGACTGTTTTTGTTTTAGTGTAATTAAATGCATCTGATTGACTCTTGTCTTTATCCATTAAGAGTCTTTACAGGAGTAAAGTACAGAAGCAATAGCTTCCTTGACTAGAAAAAAAGTACATATGTATATATATATATATATATATATATATATATATATATATATATATATATATATATATATATATATATATATATATATATAGTTACTGTGATTAAAGATCTTCCCCACCCATTAATGGGCCTGCCCCTTAAGGAAAATTTGATTAGGGAAGATTGTGGGAAGGCCCAAGCCTTTTGTTAATGAGGTACTGGGTAAGAAGGGTTGTGAAGCCCTCTGGCTCTATAAAAGGTATTAATACTATGAGTCGAGGTTTAACATTGGGACTTGCTGACTGGAAGTATTTGTTTAGGCAGATAAGGACTCTGGGAGTCTGTTAAAGAAGCCCCCTGGCTTTGCAAACCCAGATGTCAGTGCTTCCCTGCCTGGTAACTATGGTCAGAGAGTTTGACATGTCTATTGAATTATGATCAGACAGAGGAAGTTATGTCTGTTGACTTTTTGATTTCTCTGTATTTTCTTCAAAGTTTAGGGTCCTTCTCTTTGTGGCTGACAAAAACTAGAAATCAAGGGGATGTCCATCAATTGGGGAATGGTTGAATAAATTGTGGTATATGAATGTAATGGAATACTATTTTGCTACATAAAATGATGAACAGGAGTACTTCAGAGAGGTCCGGAAAGACTTATATCAACTGATGCTGAGGGAAAGGAGCAGAACCAGGAGAACTTTGTACACAGCAATAACCACAGTGGATAGGATTTTTTCCTTTTAGACTTTGAACTTCAATGCAATGAAAGGACTTAAAAAATTCCCGGTGGGCTCTTAAGGCAAAATGCCTTCCACATCCAGAGAAAGAACTATGGAATCCAGTCACAGAATGTATAAGATCATTTTCTTTTGCATTATATTTTGGTTTGTTTTATGATTTATTCCATTCATTTTAATTCTTCTATGCATCATGACTAAGGTGAAAATGTATTTAATAGGAATGTATGTGTAGGATCTATATATAATTTATGCCATCTCAGGGAGAGAGAAGGGATGGAGGGGAGAAGGAGAGGGAGGGAGGGGAAAAATCTAAGTTATATGGAAGTGATTATGAAACACTGAAAACAAGTAAAATAATAAAAAAATTAAAAGAATAAAGTTCAGGGTGCTTGTATCCCTGGCATAGCAAGGAGACTCAAGTTTGCTCTACTATGGACACAACACTTTCCAAGGGCAAAGCCCTTTTAATTTGGTTTTGTTTCCACCTTACCGTTTATCTAGAAGCTGGCATCTTTGACAAGATTTATTGATCAACAAAGCTCCAAATAGAAAGTCTTCAGTCAAGCAGAAATGATGAAGGGGTAGAGGTGGAGGTACCTAGGGCAGGACACTTCCCCATTGACCCACATAAAGAATCCCTGGGTATATGACCTCCAAGATCAGATGTAAAATCCTCTGGCATTCAAAGCCTTTCATAACTTAGCCCCTCCTCCACTTTTTTCAGTCTTCTTGCACATTCCACCATCACCATAATCTGCCATCCAGAGGAAGTTCGTGGTCGATATACATTAAGGAAATAAATCTATAATTTTCTTTTCCTATTTTATCTCTCCCTTGTTTCGGTATCAATATCATTTTTACCATAAAACAATTTGGTAGGACTGCTTTGCCTATTTTCCCAAATGTATTACGTAGTATTCAGTGTAACTATACTTTAAAATTTTGGAAGAATTCGCTTTCACATACATTTGGCCTTGGAGATTCTTTCTTAGGGAGTTCACTAATGGCTTGTTCAATTTCTTCTTCTGAAACTGGGTTAAGTATTTTTTTCTTCTTCTGTTAACTTAGGCTATATACATATGTGTGTGTACATATGTACATATATATGCATGTGTGTATGTATTTGTGTGTATGTATGCATGCATAGCAAATATTTGTCCATTTCACTGTGATTGTCAAATTTATTAGCATATAGTTGGGTAAAATAACTCCTAATTATTTTTTTATTTCCTCTTCATTAGTGGTGAATTTACCCTTTTCATTTTGATAATGTTAATTTAATTTCTTCTTTCTTTTTCATCAATTTAACCAAAGGTTCATTTATTTTTCTTTTAAAAATAGCTCTAATTATTTTTATTAGTTCAATTGTTTTCTTACTTTGAATTCTATTAATCTCACTTTTAGTTTCAGACTTTCTAAATTGGTATTTAATTGGAGATTTTTAATTTGTTCCTTGCCTAGTTTTCCAGTTGCCTTCTCAATTCATTGATCTCCAATTTCTTTCTTTTATTAATGTAAGTATTCAGAGAGATATAATTTGCACCAATAACTGCTTTGCTGCATCCCATGAATTTTGTTACATTGTCTCACTATTATTATTATTCTCTTTGATGAAATTATTGAATGCTTCTCTCATTTGTTATTTGACTCATTCATTCTTTAGAATTAGACTACTTATTTTCTATTAATTTTCATCCATCTTTCCACAGCCATTTATTATATGTAACTTTTATTGCATCATGATCTGAAAAGGCTGCAGTTAATATTTCTTCCTTTATTCATTTCACTGTGAGATTTTTATGTCTTAATACATGATCAATTTTTGTGTAGATGTCACATGCAGTTGAGAAAAGGTATATTTCCTTTCATTCCCATTCAATTTTCTCCACAATTTACCATGTCTAACTTTTCTAAAATTCTGTTCACCTCCTTAGCTTCTTTCTTGTTTATTTTGTGGTTAGACTTACGTAGTTGTTAGAAGGGATAGGTGCGGTCCCCCACTGGTACAGTTTTACTGTATATTTCTTCCTTTTATTTAATTTCTCCTCTAATAAATTGGATTTTTTACCACTTGGTGCATATATGTTTTGTATTGCTGTTACTTCACTTTTTATGGTGCCTTTTAGCAAGATATAGTTTTCTCCTTATCTCCTTAAATTAAGTGTATTTTTACTTTTGCTTTGCCTGAGGTCAAGATTACTAGCCTGGCTTTTTTTCTACCTCAGCTGAAAAAATATATTCTGCTTCAGCTTTTTAATCTTTTGTCTATGTATCTCTCCACTTCAAATGTATTTCTTGTAAACAACATATTGTAGGATTATGTTGTTTTTTTTTTTAAATTTCCTCTTCTGTCCACTTCCATATTATGGGAGAGTCCATCCCATCCATACTCCCAGTTGTGATTACCAGTTGTGTATTTCTTTCCATTCTATTTGCACCATTCCTACTTTTTTCCCTTCTTTCAATCTGTCCCTCCTCATCACTGGTATGCTTTTGACCATTGCCTCTCTCATTCTTCCTTTCCTTTTCCTAGCTACTTCTGGCCTACCTTTTATCCACTGCTTCCCTTTTTGTTCCCCCATTTCCTCCTACTTCCCTCTAGGTCAATATAAATGTCTATACTCAATAGAATATTTGGTATTCTCTCTTTGCGCCAAATCTGATGAAGGTAAGCTTCAAACAATGCTCATCCCCTCTCTTCTTTCCCTCTACTGTAATTGATTGTTATGCTTGTTGATGTAATGTATTTTATCACATTTGGCATCCCCTTTCCTATTTCCTCCACATAATATTATTTTACATCCCTCGAGTATTTTATGTCATCATATCAAGGTCAATTTGTACCCATAAGCTCTATTCCCCTTCTAACTGCCCTAATAAAGACAGTTCTCAGGAGTTACAATGTCATCTTCCTATTTATGGATGTAAATGGTTTAACCTTGTTCAATAGTTTTTCTTTCCTGTTTATTTATTTTTTATTTATTTTCATTTATCTTGAGTTTGGTATTTGAAGGTAAAATTTTCTGTCTAGCTCTAGACTTTATCAGTAATGATTGAAAATACCTTATTTCACTGCATGTCCATCTTTCCCTTGAAAGTTGATGTTCAATTTGCTGGGTAATTGATTGTTCATTGTTATCCAAGCTCCTTTGTCTTCAGAACATCATGTTTCAAACCCTCCAATCCTTTTACATAGAAGACACTAAATCTTGTGTAAACCTGACTGTGGCTCCACAATATTGCAATTATTTCCTTTTGGTTGGTTGCAATATTTTCTCCTTGATCTGATAATTTGGAATTTGGAAATACAATATTCCTTGGAGTTTTCATTTTGAGATTTATTTCGGGGAGTGTGCTGTGGATTTTAGCTTCTGGTTCTAGGATATCGGGACCATTTTCTTTGCTAATTTTATGAAAGTTGCTGTCCAGCTCTTTTTCTTTTTTTAAATCATGACTTTCAAGTACTCCAATAATTTGTGAATTGTGTCTCCTGGATCTATTTTGCAGGCCAGTTTTTTCTGGTGTCTTATTTTACATTTTCTTCTATTTTTCATTCTCTTGATTTTGACTGATTCTTGATTTCTCATAGAGTTAATATGTTCCACATGTCCAATTCTAATGTTTAAAGAACTGTATCCTTCAACTAACTTTTGTAGCTCCTTTTCCATTTGGCCATTTTTAAGGAGTGTTTTTCTTCAATGGATTCTTTTTCTTTTGTCCAACTGATTTTTTTTAAGGAATTGTTTATCGTCAGTCAATTTTTGTCCTTCTTTTGCCAAGTTGTAGACTCTCTCTTGCTTGTCTCATTTCTTTTCCCATTTTCCTTCTACTTCTGTTATTTGACTTTTAAAATCCTTTTTGAGCTCTTCCAACAAGGTTTTTTGGGCTTCAGACCATATCCCATTTCCCCCTTAAGTTTCACATGTTGGCATTATGACATTGTGGTCCTTTCCTGAGTTTGTGATTTGATCTTCCCTGTCACCATAATAACTTTCTATGGTCAAAGTTCTCTTTTACAATTTGCTCATTTTTTTTGCCTATTTCAGGGCTTTTGAAATTGAACTCTTCTCCTGGGACCAGGGGCTACGGTCCCAAACTTCTTTTGTTGAAGACCAAAGCCTGATCACTTTCTTTGTGCTCTGGAGCTTCTGCTGGTGGTGGCTTGCTCATTGTGCTGGGGTGACTCAGCCTAGTTACACCTGTTGCTGCTTGGTTTCCAGTTCCACCAAATTGCCTTCTGTGCAGAGGCTGAATTCCTCACGACTAGCTTGCTATACTACTGGCCTGCTGATCCAGGACTGGAGGGCCTCAGTTGCTCATCTGTGGAGTGGCTAAGATCCTGATGCTGACTTGTGCAGACACTGTCTGTGCTGGGCTGCCTTTCCCTTTTACCCAAGTGATATAGATCTTTCCTGAAGTCCTTCTAAGTTATCTTAAGCTGGAGAATTGTTTCACTCCATCTTTTTGTAGGTTCTATTTTTCCAGCATCTATTTTAGAGACCTGATTTAATGTTGTTTCTGAGAGAAACTAAGGAGAGCTCAGTCAACTTCCTGGTTTAGCTCTGTAATCTTGGCTCCACTCTCTCCCTCCGGGGAACTTGAGGGTGTTCATCTTTTACTTGCAGTTTTCGTTAGAGAGGAACTGATTAGAACTTGAAGCAAATAATCAATGGCTTCAGCATTGATTGATCATGATCTGTGACTAAAATGATAGAAGCAGACAATCATAAATGTTAGAGATGATGTTGAAAAGTTGGAACACTAATTTATCTTTGGTGGAATTGTGACATGACCCATTTCTTTACATAACATTTTGAAATTATGTCAAAAGACTTATTAAATTGTCTATACCCTTTGACCCTACAATACCATGGCTACATCTATTTGCAAAGATGACTAAGGAAAAACGAAAGAACCCATGTATTCTAAAATGTCTATAGCAACCCTCCTGGGGTGCTAAAGAAATGGAAATTGTAGGAATGTCCATCAATTGGGGAATGTCTAAAGAGGCTGTGGTATATCATTGTAATAGAACACTAATGTGCTATAAGAAATGATAAGTTCAATGAATTTAGAAACAAATATGTGAAGAATTGCATGAAATAATGAAGAATGAAATGAGAGAACAGTATATATACTAATAACAGTATTCTTTTAAGAACAACTTTGAGTGACTAAGTCATTTTGTCTACTACAAATAACCAGATTAACTGCAAAAGACATATTAATAAACATACTATCTGTATCCAGCAAAAGAACTGATGAATTGAAGTATGTATATAATAATTTTACATACGTGTGTATGTATCTTTGTATGTATGTATGTATGTATGTATGTCTAATGGTAGCCATCTTTAAGGCAGGCTAGGAGACTAGAAAAAATAAATTTATATCATAATTTTGTTTTATATTTTTAAGGAATAGTAAATTGTGCATGGTAGATTTGCAGTTTCATGCAAAGCAATCCTTTTTTATTGTACCATGTTATTGAGAAAGCATTTGCCCTTTAGTAACTCCCTTAGGATTTATCTTTCCTATTTACCTTTTCATACTTCTCTTGAGTGTTGTATTTCAAGGTAAAGTTTTCTATTCAGCTCTGTTTTTCATCAAGAATGCATGAAAGTCCTCTGTTTCATTGAAAATCTATTTTCCCTCTGAAGCATTTTTCTTAATTTTCCTAGTTAGATGATTACTGCTTTTAATCCTAGGTCCTGTGACCTCTAGAATATCATACTCCAAGCTCTCTGATCTCTCAGTGTAGAAGCCCTTAAATCTTGTATTATCCTGATTGTGTTTCCACAATCATTAAAATGTTTATTTCTGTTAATTTTCCTTATTGAAATTTTGAATTTGGCTACAAAATTCCTAGGAGCTTTTCTTTTGGGATCTCTCTCAGGCATCACTCAGTGGATTGACTATCTTACCCTCTGGTTCTAGAATATCAGGGCAGTTTTCCTTGATAATTTCTTGAAAGACGATGCTTAGGTTCTTTTTTTAATCATAGCTTCCAGATAGTTCAAAAAAAATTTATATTACCACTTTTGGATCAATTTTCCAGGTCAGTTGTTTTTTCAATGAGATATTTCACACTGTATTCTATTTTATTCATTCCTTTGGTTCTGTTTTATAATTACTCAACAAGATATTAGCTTCCAATTGCTCCAATCTATTTTTTCAATATGTTTATTTATTTTTCGTTTTCAACATTCATTCCCACAAGATTTTGAGTTTCCAATTTTCTCCCCATCTCTCCCTGTCCTCCACCCCAAAAGATCATGTGTTCTGATTGCCTCTTCCTCAAATCTATCCTCCCTTCTATCCCACCCCTCCCTTCCCTTAACCCCATCTTCTCTCTTTTCTTGTAGGGCAAGACAGATTTCTGCACCCCATTATCTGTATTACTTATTTCCCAGTGACATGCAAAAATAATTCTCAACATTCATTCCTAAAACGTTTAGCTTTAACTTCTCTCCCTTCCTCCCTTCCCGCTCACCCCCAATGGGAAGGTAAGCAATTCCATATAGGATATATATGTGTAGTTTTGCAAAAGAGTTCCATATTACATAGTCATGTTGTGTAAGACTAACTATATTTCCCTCCATCCTATCCTGTCCCCCCATTTATTCTGTTTTCTCTTTTGACTTTATCCATTCCCAAAAGTGTTTACTTCCAATTACTCCCCTCCTCTCATTTGCCTTCCCTTCTATCATCCCCCAACAGCCCACTTACCCCCTTCTTCTCAACTTTCCTATAGTGTAAGATAGATTTTCATCCTCAATTGAGTGCGCATGTTATTCCCTCCTTAAGCCAAATATGATGAAAGTAAGCTTCACTTTTTCTCTCTCACTTCCCCCTTTTCCCCTCCATTAAAAAAGTTTTTTCTTGCATTTTTTATGAGGGATACTTTGCCCCATTCCATTTCTTCTTTTCTCCTCCCAATATATTCTTCTCTCACTCCTTAATTCTATTTTGTTACATATCATTCCTTCCTATTCAACTTACCCTGTGCCCTCTGTCTCTCTCTGTATCTCCCTGTCTCTCTCTATATATGTATATATGCTTGTATGTGTTTGTCTGTGTGTATGTATAATCCCTCCAACTACCCAAATACTGAGAAAAGTTTCAAGAGTTACAAATGTTATCTTTCCATATAGGAATGTAAACAATTCAGTTTTAATAATAACTTATGATTTCTCTTTCCCGTTTACCTTTTCATGCTTCTCTTGATTCTTGTGTTTGAAAGTCAATTTTCTTTTCAGCTCTGGTCTTTTCATCAAGAATGCTTGAAAGTCCTCTATTTCATTGAATCACCATTTTTCCCTTGACACAATAATGCTCAGTTTTGCTGGGTAGATGATTCTTAGTTTTGATCCTACTTCTTTTGACTTCTGAAATATCATATTCCAAGTCCTTTGATCCCGTAATGTAGAAAGTTCCAGATCCTGTGTTGTCCTGAGTATTTTTCCACAATACTTGATTATTTCTTTCTGTCTACTTGCAATATATTCTCTTTGACCTGGGTACTTTGGAATTTGGCTACAATATTCTTAGGAGTTTCTCTTTTTGTATCTCTTCCAGGAGGTGTTCGATGAATTCTTCCAATATTTATTTTACCCTCTGGTTCCAGAATATCAGGGCACTTTTCCTTGATGGTTTCATGAAAGATGATTTCTAGACTCGTTTTTTGATCATGGCTTTCAGGTTGCACTCATAATTTTTAAATTGTCTCTCCTGGATCTATTTTCCAGATCAGTTTTTTTTCCAATGATATATATCATGATGTCTTCCATTTTTTCATTCTCTTGGTTTTGTTTTGTATTTTCTTGTCTCCTCATAAGGTCATTAGCTTCCATCTGCTCCATTCTAATTTTTCAAGAACTATTTTCTTGAGTGAGCTTTTGCACGTCCTTTTCCGTTTGACTAATTCTGCTCCTTAAAGTGTTTTTCTCCTCATTGACCTTTTGGGTCTCTTTAGCCACTTGAGTTAGTCTATTTTTAAAAGTGTTAATTTCTTCAGCATTTTTTTTGAGTCTCCTTTAGCAAGTTGTTGACTTGGTTTTCATGATTTTCTTGCATCACTCTCATTTCTCTTCCCAATTTTTCCTCTGCTTCTCTTACTTGATTTTCAAAATCCTTTTTCAGCTCTTCCATGGCCTGAGACATTTTGGAGGTTTGGGGCGCAAAAGCTTATTTTTTAGGTCTACCTCTGATGGTATGCATTGTTCCTCCTCATCTGAAAGGATGGAAGAAAATACCTGCTCACCAAGAAAGTAACATTCCATTGTCTTATTCTTTTTCCATTTTGGGGGCATTTTCCCAGACAGTTACTTGACTTTTGAGTTCTTCGTCAAGTGGGAGAGGGGGGATATACTCTGGGGACTTGTAAGTTCTCAGTTCCTCCAAGGTGGCACAATCAGGGGAGTGGATTTTACTCCTCTCCTAGCCTGCGCTCTGGGCTGTGAACATAATTCCCTCTTCAGAGCCTTCACCAGCTCCAGCACCCCAGCCAGTACCTCTCCACACCTGAGCGCCACCACTCAGTGCTGAGATTCATATCAGCTGCTCAATTCCCCCTGTGTATTTAGGCCAGGGCTCCAACAATAGAGACTGCTGCTGCCTGGGTCCAGGGTTATACTGTTACATTCCTTTATCAAACAGGTGAAAGAACTTTCTCATTGACCTTTGTAGCTGTTTTTGGCATTTGTGAGTTGAGGAATCTGAGACATGTAGCTGCTACTGGTGGCATGTCACCTTGAATCCAGCTGCAGTCCTGTCCTTGCAGCAGCACAGTCAAGCCTAGGCTGCACTTTGCTCCACAACTGGTGCAATAGAAATTTTCTGTCAGCCTCCCAGGCTGCCTTGGGCTGGAAATCTTTCCTTCTGTTGTTTTCTGGTTTCTGATGCTGCAAAATTTGTTTAGAGTCATTTTTTACAGGTATTTCATGGGCTGTGGGTGGAGAGCTCCTAGAGGTGTGTCCTTCTACTATGCCATCTTGGCTCTGCTCCCCCACCCCCATCTCCACTCCATTCTAATTTTTAGGCAATTGTTTGGTTCAGTGAGCTGTTGCACCTTTTTTTTTTCCATTTGGTCAATTCTAAGGCATTTTTCTCCTCATTGGCTCTTTGGACCTCTTTTGCTATTTGGGTTAAGTTGTTATGTTCTTTAGTCATTCTTGAGGTTCTCCTTTAGCAAGCTGTTGGCTCATATTTCATGGTTTTCTTGTATCACTCTCATTTTTCTTTCCAATTTCTCCTCTGCTTCTCTTACTTGATTTTCAAAATCCTGGTTGCATTCTTCCATGGTCTGCAACCAATTCATATGTTGTTTTTATCTTATTGTATATTTTGATCTTCCTTGTAACCAAAATAAGATTCTACAGTCTCTTTTCTTTGTTCATTTTCCCAACCAATTTCTGTACTTTTGAGCTTTTTTTTAAGTATAGGGTGTAGTGTCCCACGCTTCAGGGGTTTTGTGCAAATTTTTTCAGAGATATCTTTAGAGACCTGTAAATTTTCAGTTCTTCCAATTTGGTATGATCAAAAGACAGGTGTTTTCTCCTCTCTTGGCCTGTACTCTGGTTTGTGAGTAACCACAAGCACTTTTGTTCTGCCTTGGAACTCTAAGTAAGATGCCCTCTCCATCACCACCGTAAGCTCTGTCATGCCACCATTCTTCCTCGCCCTAGGACTGCCACCCAGGGCTGCAACCTATATTCAAGCACAGGATGAGATTATTTAGAGATTATTCTGCCATCTCAGTTCCTGCACGTTCAAGTAGATGACTTTCAGACATTTAGTCTGTGGGCTGTTAGCCCCAGGAGTAGCTGCAGCAGCTGCCATGGGCACTGTGCTTCTCTCTCATACAGTTTCACCAGACTCCCTTCCAGTGCTAAGAGCTTTGGGAATTGACACCGAAGCTGGTAATTCAGTCTGCCTGGGGCCCTTCCTGTTCTGCTATGACTGAGTCTGTGTTGGTGCAGTCCCCCAAACCTCTGTCCCAGATCCTTCCTGTTGACCTTTCAAGCTGTCCTGGGCTACAAATATGCCTCATTCTGTCTCCTATTGGATTCTGCCCCTCTAAAATTTGTTCAGAGTTTTAAAGGTATCTGAAGGAATTTACAGAGGAATTCAGGTGACTCCCAGCTTTCACTCTACTATATTTTCCATCTTTTAAACTTGAGCACTCCTTCGACAAAAATTGCTGGGAAAACTGGATAACAGTGTGGTGGAAATTAGGCATAGACCCATGCCTGACACCGTACACAAGAATAAAGTCCAAATGGGTACATGATTTAGGTATAAAGATTGATACCATGAATAAACTGGAGAAGCAAGGAATAGTGTATTTATCAGATTTATGGAGAAGGGAAGAATTTTTTACTAAAGAAGATATAGAAAGCATTATGAAATGCAAGATGGATAATTTTGGTTACATTAAACTGAGAAGTTTTTGCACAACCAAATCCAATGCAACCAAATTTCGGAGGGAGGTAGTAAATTGGGAAATATTTTTTATGGCTAAGCTCGGGGATAAAGGCCTCATTTCTAAAATATATAGAGAACTGACTCAAATGTATAACCATACAAGTCATTCCCCAATTGATAAATGGTCAAAGGATATGAATAGGCAAGTTTTGGAGGAAGAAATTAAAGATATCTATAATCATATGAAAAAATGCTCTAAATCACTTTTGATTAGAGAGATGCAAATCAAAACAACTCTGAGGTACCACATCACACCTATAAGATTGGCAAACATGACAGAACAAGAAAATGATAAATTCTGGAGAGGATGTGGGAGACTTGGAACACTAATTCTTTGTTGGTGGAGCTGTGAGCTCATCCAACCATTCTGGAGAGCAATTTGGAACCATGCCCAAAGGGCTACAAAAATGTGCATACCCTTTGACCCAGCAATATCGCTACTAGGACTGTATCCCCAAGAGATCATAAAAATGAGAAAGGGTCCCACATGTACAAAAATATTTATAGCAGCACTCATTGTAGTTGCCAAAAACTGGAAGTCAAGGGGATGTCCATCAATTGGGGAATGGCTGAATAAATTATGGTATATGAATGTAATGGAGTACTATTGTGCCATAAGAAATGATGAACAAGAAGACTTCAGAGAGGCCTGGAAGGACTTATATGATTTGATGCTGAGTGAACGGAGCAAACCAGGCGAACTTTGTGCACAGCAACGACCACAGTGTGCGAGAGTTTTTTCTGGCAGACTTGGAATTTCATAATAACGCAAGAACTTATTAAAAAAAAAATCCCCGTGGTGGTTTTCTAAGGCAAAACGCCTTCCACACTCAGAGAAAGAAATATGGAAGTCATTCACACAATGTAGCAGATCATGTTTGTGTGTGTGTGTTTTTGTGTATCATGTTTTGATTTGTTATATGATTTCTTCCATTTATTTTAGTTCAACTACATAGCATGACTATAGTGAAAATGTACTCAATAGGAAAGTATATGTAGAACCTATACAGAATTGTATGCTGTTGTGGGGAGGGAGAGGGGTAGTGAGAGGTAGGTGTGGGGGGGATAAAATCTTAATTTTATGGCAGTGATTGTAAAATATTAAAAAATAATAATAATAACATAAAATAAAAATAAAAACTTGAGCACTCCTGCTGGAGTGTAGGGGACACTGATTCAAGATTCTTGTGCTGGGGTCAAAGACCTCGTCACTGGCTTTGTGTGCTAGGGCCTCAAATACTGGCAGCTGGAGGTTGTAGGGGTCAGCTTACTTGATGCTGAACTGGGGTCAGAAACATGGAGCTCTTAGACTATGGGTGGGGTCTGGCACCGTGAAGAAGCCTGCTCTTCTAGGTTGCTCTGAAGCACAGGAAGGTTTGACTGTTGGAGGACACCTGAATACTGGCAAATTTGGTGATTTTCTGACCTGCAATCTGCCGGTTTCTCTGTTTGTGCCAAGTCACTCAGAGGGTCCCGTGTCGTCACTTGCCTTCTCCACCACAGTGGGGCTTGGAATCTCTCACTTGTTTGCTGAAGTGAGGCTTGCTGGGATACCTCTTGTCATGTACTGCTCCCCTCCACCCAGAAGAAGAAGGACATTTCCTGTTTATCCCCCAAGCTTACCAGTTAAAAGACTGCTACACCCCATCTTTCCAGTTCAGTTAATTTAGAGTTTTCCCATGTGTAATATTTTCTAGATTATTGCTGGAGGTTATTATTAGAGGTTATTATAAAGGAAAGTGAGAGTGACTTACTGTTTACTCCACCATCTTGACTCCTGGAAGTCTTGAACTGCTTCAGGCATTTTGTGTTGCTGTTCTCAGAGACAGATCTGTGTGTCTGCAAATTTTTAGTGCTTCAAAGCTGATATGATCTGAGGAAAGGTGTAGTTACTGCTCTCCTGATCTGTTCTCTGGTCTTTGATTGGAAATGGCCTCTGGTCCCCTTCAGTGTCATGCACTAGCACTCCTCTTTGCCATGCAACTATAACCAAGGCCCCTGTTTACTTCAGACTCATCACCATCTGTCCTTCCTGACCTGAAAGTGCAACTAAAAACTGCCTATAGATAACAGAGTTGCTAGTCAGTAGCAGGTGTACACAGTAGCAGGAAAGCGTTCCCTGTAATCTTTCTGACCTTTTGTACAAAACCCCTTATTTTTTCTAGGTTTAGAGCTTCTGAAGCTGCTGCTGCTGTGACCAACTCCATGAATATGAGCTAGTACAGACTTTTATCAGACTTCTACCCCCAGTGGAGATCTTTTGCCAACCTCTTGTTTTCTTAGTCCAGAAAAAAAAAATATTTCACCTTAACTTTTTGTAGGCTCTGTTATTCCAAAAATTTATTTGGAGCATTTATTTTAAAGTTGTTTGGAGAGAAATTTGGAGAGATTTCAGTTGGGTGGCCTTCCCTATCCATTGTTATAGCTTTCTCACAGATAATTTCTACATACATTATTTTAACTGCCAAAGTTACAATTTGTTTCTTCATCAGTTCTAAGTACTTCATTTTATTTTACTGACTTGTTAGCATTTCTAGCACAAAGTCGATAATATGCATGACAGTGGACAACTTTTTAGAAAGAATGCTTTTATCCTTATCACATATAATGTTGGATCTTAGGTTTTTGTGCATTCTATTTGTCATCTTAAGGAAGAGTCCATTTCTCCTTGTTTTATAATTTTTGCATTAATAGAAAAATCATCATATATTGTTAAAGGCTTTTTCTATGTTTATTGATATAATCATATGATTTTTGTTGTTCGTGTTTTTCATAAGGTTTACTAATTTGGTATTTTTCCTAGCAATAAGGAAATGCTAAATTCCTGATATAATTCCAAACTGAGTAATGTTGCTATAACTTCTTGGCCAATATTTGATTCAATTATTTTGCATCAATGTTGATTAGGGATATAGCATGGCACACTTACACCACACAGTAGCTCAAAATAAATGTCATATGTGCAAATTTAGAGACATTACTTCTCCAAATATACATGTTACCTATTTGTGCCCAACCTATGGTAGACACTTCTGATTCATGTTAGTCTGATCAGCCACAGTTGGACACACTGTACCTTCACTCCAACCTAGTGATGTTATTTTGTTCTTCTTTAAGAGCAAAGGATAATAGCTATCCAGGTCCTTGGCCCACAAATAGCCTTCAGGGTATCATAAAAGCACTTTGAATTGCTACTATCAAGGTAAAATTGAATTTGATCCGCCTTCTTAATGAGCCAAGAATCTTGCAGCTCTTTAATTTCACTAGCACTTTACTTTCCATGGAGTTAAATGTTACCTCCTTATATATGAACAAAGTATCCTACTGGTGAACCTATGTAATTATTGTTTTTCATTTAGTAGTTTCTCAATTTCACCTATTCCAGTCAAACCAATCTTGTTGATTGTGAATGTTCTGGTCCACATGCATAAATGCAGTGCTATACACCAAATTTCTGAAAGATTCCCATTCTTTTTCTTGCTCCATTGTTGTCGTCCTTGTGTTGGTTCAGCTTTTCCTCTAAGGTAGTAAGGAGCTGTTCACACTCAGAGAAGCACTATAATCTATTGATATTAAGTCTTCAGATTGTCATCTTGCAGTAAGGCTACTGATAATTTTTTATTGTGAAAGTTTAGCTTGGAGAGAATTAGTCTGTAAACCACCTAGTATTGTGCCACACATCACCTTCATTACTCTCACAAGCTGCCTGAAGCTTTATTGTATTAAGGCAAATGGAAGACAGTGCTGGTGATGAGAAAGACATGAATCACATAAGTCTCCAGTAGAAAGTGACCATTACTGTTGCAGTTTCTGACTCCATTCCTACCTAGGACTCCATACCATATCTGATAGTTTGTGGCTACCACAGTGCTAAAATGACCCAGGATTATAATTTTTCCATCTTTTAGCACATTGATGATGAGGGTCTCTAGGCCTTCATAAAATTTTTCTTTGATCTCATGAGGGTTGATCATGATGGAAGCATATACACTGATGAAGGTGGTGTGGTCCTGCAAATGGTAATTACATTTTCTTGAAATTGTCATTTACTCCTTTTGATAGTCATACTAGCTTGTTGCCTAGATGAGTTTTGATTGCAAAACCTACACCAACTTCACAGTGCTCCCCCTTCAAAGCAGCTATTTCAGAAAAAGCGGATATCCAGCTCTGATTTCAGTACCCTTTATTTGCCAGTTTGTTTCACTCAAGCTTAGCATCACTGCTAAGTTTTCTGGCAACACCTGTTTGCCTTTTTGGTCTACTAGATTTTGTGTTGTCCATGTGTGTGTTTGTGTGTGCACATTTCATGTAGTGATAGTGGGGGAAATTGTCTTCACAAAATGTTTTGTACATTTTTTTTTTGTATTTTGACCACAGGATAGGCTTCCTGCTTGCTGTGGCAAGCAGATTGTGGTTGGATGAAGTAGAAGATATTTAAGGCACCTCTTCTAGCCCCTTGTTTTTCCAGGAGATGAACATCGCGATCCTCAAGAAATGAGCACAGAATACTTCTGCTGGATTTGTTTTCAAGATCAGGTTTTTTTTTTTATATATATAAAGTACTTTCCATAGATTGATTAGAGAGAAATTAAGACTTTAATATGTGATCATTATTAAAATACTTTGAACAATAATCTACCGGTAATTCTTTAATACTTGGTCATCATTAAAATATTGTGAACAACAATCTACTAGCTCTTCTTTAATAGCTGATCATCATTAAAATACTGTGAAAAATAATTTCCTGGTTCTTCTCACTTTACTGTGTATCATTTCATATAGGTGTTCCCAGTTTTACCTGAAACTATTCCACTTATCAGTGTTTACCAACCAAAAGTATTCCATCATAATCAAATACCAAAACTTGTTCAGCCTTTTACCAGTTGTTCGTAATCATCTCAATTTTCAATTCTTTGCTGCCACAAAAAAATGCTGTTGTGAATATCTTTGTATATATATAATTTTCCTTTTTCTATAATCTTTTGGAATAAAGACATAATAGTGATATTGCTGGATCGAAGGGTACACACAGTTTGATAATCCTTCAGGCACAGTTCCCAATTTTCTCCAGAACGTTTGAACTAATTTACAACTATGCAGATAGTTCACTAGTGTGTTAATTTTTCAACATCCATGCCAGCATTTCTCATTTAATTTTTCTGTTGTTTTCATGATTGTCCTTTTTTCTCAAAGAGGACCATGATATTAGGGAGATAGTGACATGACTTGCAGTTGACTTTGATTTGAGTGAAGGACGGCTGTGTAAGAACACCAGTCTCACTTTTTCCTCCAGAGCCATCTGAGGCCAGTGACCAGATATTCATGATGATGGCTGGAAATGGTCCTTGGGATGGCAGTGGGAGACCCTGGCCCTTTTAGGCTTAGGACATTTCTAGTTCTCACATTGAATGAGAATTCTCATTCAGTGAATAGGTCTCTTTAAGAAGTGAGTCAAGGGATGGCCCCTTTAATAAAAAAAAAATCAACCTGGGAGAGGAAGACCCTCAGGGTTGCTGACTAAAAGAGAAACCATCATTATTTACATTCACTCAGATCTAAGAGGGCCCAAAAATATAGGCATTAAGTAATGCTTGGGCAGGGACCTATTGAGTTCCATTCTATGAGCTCAGTAATGAAATGGATTTAAGATTAGGTCTTTGAGAAAGAAATCTAGCCAGTAAATCCCAAGTTAACTAGACAGCTTTTGGCCATCAAAATTTATCTCCCTTTGGAGAAGAAAGGCAGAAAATGAGCTCAGTTATCCAACTGCGTCGTGTCATGATCTTCCTGATGTCATGGTCCTCTTTGAGAATGAGGGACAAACACAACCCATGAGTATTCTAAGATGCCTGAATGGGGACTCAGCCAGTTGAATAACTCAGCTTGTTCTCTCTATCTCTCTGTCCCCCTCTCCTCCCTGAAGGAAGGTAAATTTTAATGGTCAAAAGCTGCTTCATTAACTTGAGGTTTGCTTGTTAGATTTCTTTTTCAAAGACCAAACCTTAAATCCATTTTATTTTTCTATCATGTTAGCCAATCTGATTAGTATGGGGAAGTACCTTAGAGTTGCTTTAACTTGCATTTCTCAAGTCAACAGAGATTTAGAGCATTTTATATGACTTTGAAGGGTTTTATTTCTTCTTCTGAAAACTGTATCCTTCAACCGTTTATCATTTATAGAATTTTATAAATTTGACTCAGTTCTCTCTGTCTTTATGATATGAGTCCTTTGTCAGAGAAACTTCACGAAGCATTGCATTATTTCATCGTCTATGTTAGCGAATTTGATTTCTGGCTTAACTTTTTCAATTAAGCCTATTTTTTTGCTTTTCCTTTGACTGAGATCATAATTATAATAACTTCATGGTTTTTACATGAGTTGATCTTGCTCCAGCTCCTTATGTTAACTCTGAGTGTTTGTGTCTTTCTGCAGTATTTTGTAAAAGTTAAATTGTTGGATTCTAGTTTGTAATCCATACTACTACAGGATTTCATTTTATGGGTGAGTGTACATAGTCATAGTAATAATTACTATTGATTTTCTTTCATACTGTTTTTTTCTCTTCATTTTTTAGCTCTTTTCTTATCCAGTTGCTCCCCAGAAGTCTATTTTCCTTTGAACTATTGTCTCCACAGTTTTTGCTTTCTCTTAATTCTTTCCTCTCATTTCCTTACTGGACAATTTATATTTCTACAAATAACTGAAGGTATACATGTATCCTTCCCTCTTTGAACCAATTGCAATGACAAAAAGATTGAAACATTGCATCCTCATATTTTCTTACTAACTATAAAAGTTCAGCCTTGAATGTCTTCCTTATGCAAGATAATTTTCCCCACTCATCCTTTCCCTTTCATCTTCTCCCAACACACCCCTTTTTCTAAACCTTTCATTTATTTGAAATCATACCAACATAACTGACTCAAAACTATGTCCTTTGTCTATGTAGACTCTTCTTAATTACCCTAATGATGATGTTCTTTAACAATGTATGAATTTTAATTTTCACCATATACGTTCAAAACTTTTCAGTTCCATATTTTCTCTCTTCAACTCTCCTCCAAGGCAATGTGTTATCTAATATAGGATACACATATATGTTTATATTAAACACATTTTCACATTAGTCATGTTTTAAAAATTTGAACTAATTGGATAAACCATAAGAAACAAGAAACAAAAAAAAGTAGAGAGAGCAAATAAATTGTTTCTGTATTCTGACTCTGTAATTCTTTTTCATGATGTGGATAATATTTTCCATCATGAGTCTTTTGGAGCTGTCTTAGATTCTTACATTGCTGAGAAGAGCTAAGTCTATCAAAGTTAGTTATCACACAATGTGACTGTTGTATAAAATGCTCTCCTGGTTCTTTTCACTTCACTCAGTATCAGTTAATATGAGTCTTTCCAGGTTTTTCTTAAGTCTGCCTGCTCATCATTTCTTATGGAACAATAATATTCCATTATATTCACCTACCACAACTGGTTCAGTCATTCCCCTTTTGGTGGGCATCCCCACAATTTCTAATTCTTGGACACCACATAAAGAGCTGCTATAAATACTTTTGTATATATGGATTCTTTTCCTATTTTCTTTATCTCTTTGGGATACAGATTTAAAAACAGTATTGCTGGGTCAAAAAGTATGCACAGTTTTGTAGCCCTTTGAGCATAGTTCCAAATTGTTCTCCAAAATGATTGGATCAGTTCACAATTCCATCAGCAATGTTCCAGTTTTCCCACATCTTCTCCGATATTTATCATTTTCCTATTTTGTTATATCAGCCAAACTGATAGGTGTGATGTTTACCTCAGAGTTGTTTTGATTTACGTTTTTCTAATCAATAATGATTTAAAGCATTTTGTCACATGATTAGAAATAGCTTTAATTTCTTCATCTGAAAGCTGCCTGTTCACATCCTTTGATTACTTATGAATTGGGGAATTACATGTATTCTAATTAACTTGACTCAGTTCTCCATATACTTTAGAAATGAGGATTTTATCTTAAATATTGGCCATCAATCCCCCTCCCAACTTTCTGATTCCCTTATAATTTTAGTTGCATTGGCTTTGTTTGTGCAAAACCTTTGGAATTTAATGTAATCAAAATTACCCATTTTGCACTTCATAATGTTGTCTAAGTTTTGTTTGGTAATAAATGCTTCTGCTTCCCATTAATCTGACAAGTAAACTATTCTTTGCTCTCCTAGTTTGTTTATAGTATCAACCTTTATATCTAAATCATTTAACCATTTTAATTTATTTTGATATGCAATGAAAGATGTTAGTTTATGTCCAGCTTCTACCATACTATTTCCCAGTTTTTTCAGCAGTTTTTGTCAAACAGTGAGTTCTTGTTCCAGAACCTGAGGTCTTTAGATTTATCAAATTGTAGATTACTATATTCATTGACTAGTATATCTTGTGTATCTAATCTATTCCACTGATCCACCACTCTATTTCATAGTCAGTACCAAGTAGTTTTGATGCTTGCTACTTTACAATACAGTTTGAGACCTAGTATGGCTAGGCACCTACTCTAGTATTTATTTTCATTAATTTCCTTGATATTCCGAAAGTTTTCTTCTTCCAGATGAATTTTATGATTATTTTTTCCAGCTCTATAAAACCATTTTTTTATTAGTTTGATTGGTATGGCACTGAATATGTAAATTAATTTAGATAGAAATGTCATTTTTTTTTTATAAGTGCTTGACTTCCCCATGAGCAAGTTCTGTTTTTTCAGTTACTTAGATCTTGCGTTATTTGTGTGGAATGAGTTTTGTAACCGTGTTCATATGGTACCCGGTCTTTTCCTGTTGTCTTGGGAGGTAGACTCCCAAATATTCTAAATTTTCTACCGTAGCTTTAAATGTAATTTCTCCCTCTATTTCTTGTTGTTGGGATTTTGTAGTAATATATAGAAATGCCAGTGATTTGCTTAGTTTTATTTTATGTCTTACAACTTCACTAAAGCTGTTAATTATTACAAGTAGTTTTTTTTTACCTGATTCTCTAGAATTTTCTAAATACTTCATCATATCATCTGAAAAGTGATGGCTTTGTTTATTCTTTGTCTGTTCTAATTCCTTCCATTTTTTTATTCTCCTATTGATAAAGGTAACATTTCCACTACAATATCAAATAACTGTGCTGAACAACCTTGTTTCATTCCTTATCTCATGGCAAATGTTTCTAACTTTTCCTTATTACGTAAGATTCTTAATGATGGCTTTAGATAGATACTAATTATCAATTTAAGGCAGACTGCATTTACTCCTGTGTTCTCTCGTGTTTTTAATTGGAATGGGTGTTTTATTTTGTCAAAGACTTTTTCTTCTCCTGCTAAAATAATTCTATGATTTCTCTTAATTTTGTTGTTGATACGGTTAACTATTCTGATAGTTTTCCTAATATGGAACCAACACTGCATTCCTGGCATAAATCCCACCTACTCATAGTGTATTATACTCATGATCAGTTGCTGTAATCTCTTTGCTAATATTTTATTTAAGATTCAATATTCATTAGGGAAATTGGTCTATAAGTTTCTTTCTCTGCTTTGGCTCTTCAATTTAATTTCCTCTTCATTGGTGATGACTGCAAAATTTTCATTTTTGATATGATAATTTGATTTTTTCTTTTTTAAAAAAAACTAATATTCAGCCAAAGGTTTTTCTATTTTCTTGTTTTTCTCATAAAACCAGTTTCTAGTTTTATTTATTAGTTCTATAGTTTTCTAAATTTCAATTTTATGAATGCCTCTTTTGATTTCCAGAATTTCTAATTTGGTTTTAAATTGGGGATTTTTAATTTCTTTTTTCGAGCTTTTTTAAGTTGCATTCCCAATTCATTGATCTCTTTCTCTGTTTTATTCAGGTAAGCAATTAGAGATACAGTACTTCCCCTAAAAATCACTTTGAGTGCTACCCATATGTTTTGGTATTTTCTCTTACTATTTTCATTCTCCTGGATGAACTCATTGATTCTTTCTATGATTTCTTTGACTCTTTTTTCTTCTGATATCTCCCTCTTTATGTCCTCTGACGATTTAGCAATTCGGGAATGGCTCTTGTTATTATTAATGTCACTCAGTTTTCTATTTGTTTGAGAAATGAGGCCTTAATCAAAGCGGCTTCCTGTAAATAAATACATTAGTTCATTATCCATGGTATCTTTTGGCTAAATGTAGTTACCTTTATTATCTCTTTTAGTTAGGCTTATTTTTAGTTTTACCTTGTCTGAGATCATGATTTCTACCACTGTATTTTCAACTTTTGGTGACATGTTATATTCTGTGCCAGCTCTTTGTTTTAATGCTGTGTGTCTTTCTGTTTCAAGTGTATCTCCTCCAAGCAACATATTACTGGATTTTGGTTTATAAACCATTCTATCAGTTTTCATTTTATGGGTGAGTTCATCACATCCACATTGACAATTAAGATTACTAACCCTACATTTCCCCTCATCCTATTTTCTTCTGTTTACTCTTTTTCTTTTTATCTTGCTTCCCATCAGAAATCTGTGTTGCTTCTAACCACTGCCTCCCTTAATTTGTCCTTCCTTTTATCATTCTCATCTCCTCCTAGTTCCCTATTGGGTAAGACAGATTCCTACATTCAACTCTGTGTGTGTGTGTGTGTGTTTGCATGTGTAATGATCTTCATCCAGAAGGAATCTGAAAGACAATCGGTTCCAAACCTTACCCTCATTTACGTATGATAAAATTGAATTCCAGAGGGTCATATAGCTAGTAGACATAAGGAGAATCCCAACTAAGAACTTTCTGTCTGCAAATGCACTCACTGCTCTCCCCATTTTACCATGCTACTTTTCCAGACTTCAACATAGATTGTATCACACAGTCAAAAACAAAATTATAAATGTGAATCTCGATATGCACTGGCATGACAATTAATTCATTGCTTTCAAGCATTTAAAGATTAAACTTCGTGCAGAATTGATTTCAAAATTCTTTAAAGCAATTGAAATTTGGGAGTTTTTGAGTATTGTAAAGTAGTGATATGGCAATGATTGTAAAAAGAGCAGAATAATGTTTTAAAATGCTACTGAATAAAACCTTCTGTTGCACAAAAGAAATGGATTACATATTACTTGAGAGGCAACAAGGAAGAAGGGAGGTGGAGGATATGGGAGAGACAGAAAAGGAGGGAATCAAAATAAATCCCACTCCTGAGTAGAACATTAGAAATATGTCATTAACAAAGCCTTCCTGTTCCACATAGCATTAATGCTGGCAGAGACAGCTTACAGTGCTGTGGGTGTACTCAGCTGTGCAGAGCTGATTATAGAAGATGAAAGAGCTTGGCAATTTATTTCATCTTACACTGAAGCACTGCTGACAACTCAAAGCAAGGACAGAAGGATTCGTTTGTTCAACTACTGTTTTAAAAACTAGACTTCAAATGATACCACAGAGAAAGGAGAGAGTGTTGTAGTATTTTAAAGTGTCCTTTTTTCCTGTGCAAATCCACTGGCAGCAGCATTCATATTTTTGATTGGTGTTGGATTTGGGAAAGGAGGTGGGGTTCCTTGTTTTTTTTTCCTTTTAAGATTTGGCAATATAATATAGACAGTTCAATATCTGACCTAATGGCTGATTTCACTTAATGTCAAGAGCAGAAACTAAAGTCTTAGATAAAAATCTCTTCTCTTAGTCTCCCTGAGGCACAAACAGCACTTTCAGTGGTAAAGATCAGACAGTTGAATGTCTAAATACTCTTTAGAAAATTAAAAACATAAATAATGTGAATGTCATATTTTTATTTCAAAATTAAAACTTAAAAATTCTTTGCTGAAATGAGCTTTCAAAATTTACAATTATTGTCTCATAATTTTTATTTTCTAAAATCCTATTTTTCTTTCATTTTCCCTTACAATGCTGCTGGGTTGTTTTTTTTTTTTTTTTTTTGAAAATTTGAGGTTGAGTAAGCTCTTAATCTTTCCAAATAAAATGTGCAGTTACTTGTCATCAGTAAATATAAGATTTACAATGAATTATTTTTTTCTGTATTAAAGGCTCATAGATAAATATCGGTGACAACTATTTTGACTTATAAAAGATTATCTCTGAAGACTTAAAAGATATAGAAGAGAACATACTAGCTACACCTTAATAATATATTATTAATATATGAAGTCAATAGTTAGGTATTTACGAAAAAAGTTAAAGAAAACCATTCTACATATGGTCATTTAAACTGAACTAGAATACCTTAGAATTCTGCTTCTAATGAAGTTTAAGGTATACTATTGATTACAGAGGTGACTCTAAGCCCTTGAGTTTTTAACTGAATCCAAACTTCACGCAACAAATCATTTAAGGTATTTTTTTCAATGGGTTGCACTTGAGGACAATGGAGAACCACATATGGCCTTGAGGCTACAGGTTTCATACCCCTGAGCTATTGATTTCTATTGTTACTCATGGTTGTGAATAACTCACATGTATTTCTACGATCATAAAAATTAGAAAAAAGTAACGTAAGGCAGTGAAAATAACTCTGAATTTGAACTCACCAGAAAAACGGACTAAAATCATATCTCTGATACTTTGTTTCTGTGCAATTATGGGCATATTTGCCTTATCTTTTGGGGCTTCGTTTTTCTTATATATAAGACTATTATAACATTGAGTCTTCAGTAAATTCTTAAAACAATTAAAGAAAAATAAAATATATAAATTATTTTACAAACTTTAAAGCATTATATAAATATCAAATATCATTATGAAAACTAATATTCTAACT
Source organism: Notamacropus eugenii (assembly GCF_028372415.1). Classification (NCBI taxonomy): domain Eukaryota; kingdom Metazoa; phylum Chordata; class Mammalia; order Diprotodontia; family Macropodidae; genus Notamacropus; species Notamacropus eugenii. Next base: position 350,131,772 of record NC_092874.1, on the reverse strand, counting down.
CCTTGATTCAATCTAGTTTGCTGAGTAACTTTGAATCCAAAGTTTGTTCCATGCTACTTGAAGTGCCAAAGGAGAACGTTCTCCCATTGATGTTCCCAATTGCTATTGCATGGTCTCTTCTATGCTATTATTGATCAAATTTCTATTATATGAATAACTATTATAGAAATTTTGAAGTAAAGCAGAGGGGTTAAATATTTACTTGGATCATAGATTTAGAGTCGGTAGGATACTTATGGGTGATCTATTGAGACTTTCTTAAGTTTTCACAGGTAGCAAATATCAGAGCTGTGATTGAAACCTAGCACTGAGGTTCCAAATAGAAAAAAAAGTTATAAGAAATCAGATCCTGAGAAGTGAGCAGATTCTTTTCATTTGTGATCATCTGGATATATTTATTGTCTGAAAGGATTCAGGTAATGTATTGAAGAAAATAATGCCTTTTTCATACAGAATAACTAAAATAATCTTCAAAGTATATTATACTAGGCCATAAATGAAGAATTTTAAGTAAAGGGAAGTTTATATTTGAGAAGAAATGACTTGGGGGTGGAAGGAAGGGATATGATCCACAACCATTGCCTTCAAATATTTTAAGAGTTGCCATGTGGATGAAATATTAGCCTTTTCTATTTGATTCCAGTCAGCAGACATAGGACCCTTGCATGGAGGTTTGGAAGAGTAAAATTTCATTTTATGATAGCTGTACAAAAATGGAATGGGATTCCTGACAAGACAACAAGTTTTTTTGAATATCTCCACTCAAAGGTTGGATGACAACTTGATTATAGACTTAAAGACTGTATTCTTATTCAGCTACACACTGAGCTAGAAGGTTTTGAGTGATCTTAATAAAATAAGTGATTATATGACTCTTTAGTAGGTCTTCACATCTTCAAAATACTTTGCTATATTTTTTTTGCTGAATTTTCCCAGTATCTCTATATGTAATTTCAGAAAGCCTCATATATACAGAGATAGTCACAAAGTAACACATATTTTTTACTACAACACAATCTACAAGGGGGATTATGATCTGCATTTATGCACCCATACCGACTTAATAATGAGTCCTTGAAGTTTTCAATTCTGAGTCTAATTGTGACAGTCATCTAGGTATAATTCCTCATCAGGCTCTTAGAAAATATTATCTTGTAATTCTTACAAAATATATAATGCTGGATGCTTACATAGCAAATCAAATAATTAAAATCACATAAATTAGCAGTATTACTCTCTTTTCAACCTTTCATTCACTCTTTGATCTAAAACATTCTGTAGACAAAGTACAAATTAGATATTTAATGTTAAATCGTTAATAATATTTAATATAACATGTTTCAATACTACAAAGGTCTCTAATCTCATTGGTATAGGTACTCTCTCACCTGCTCCCTCAATGTCTTGGAAACTTGTCTTTGGGAGATGTTAGGACTGAAAAAACAATGTTGATAACCTAGCAATAAAACTGTGTGAATTAGTTAGGGTGGTCCTCAGGTAACAACTGAACTAGTCCACAATAAAGGCCTTTCTAGGTTTCTCTCTGAAGCAAAAGCACTTTCTTAAGCATTGATATTCTTCCAGAGATGTTCCATGGCTTCAAGTCATGGACTATTCTAAGAACTGAAACTGAGGATTATATATAATGCAGTGGGGGAATTCATAGTGGATATGAGGAAAGTATAATATAATACAGAGATGGAATTATATAGGAAAATCAATACAACAGATTTCATCAAAAATATGTAGCTCTGAAAAAAGATGACTTGACATGATTCATTGTTGTATTCACAATGTAAAGAGAAGAAAGTCTTCTAATATGTTCATTAGATCTCTTTTGGTAAACATCATAAAGGGAATGTAAAGTATTTATGGAAAAATATTATAATTTACATTCTTGAATAAATTATTCATATGGAATAATTAGAACAGATTTGTAACCCATTTGGAGGAGACTTCAAGAACCCAGAAAATCACAATGCTTACAATGAACAGAACAGAAGTAAAAGGTAAGCGTTTACACATTAGGAAACAAAGAATGATGTCTGTCTTAGGAAGGTATAGGAACTAGTTGTTCAAAGCGGTTGTTGGTGTCCCAAGTTTGAATTTTGCAAACTTGAGCAGGACATAGCACCTGCTTGATTCCAGCAAAGTGTTAGAAAACTGAAAATAAAGTCTTATTATCACAGGGGTGACAAGAAGCCTAAGGCATAAATTCTCTTATCTCACAAAGTTTAGGCATTTAAAGAACTGTCATGTGGAAGAGGGATTAGACTTGTTTATCCAAAAAATGAAGAACAGGAGTAATAAGTGAAAATTGAAATGCAATAAATTTGGAATAGATATCAGAACAATATTCATAAAAAATTAGTCTATCAAAACATAGAATGTGCTGTCTCAAGAGGTGCTGTGTTTCTCCTATTGGGGTGATATGACATAGAGGGCAGAGGACCAGTCACTCAGTTTATTATGGTAGAAATTCATTTCATGAGTAGATCATGCTACGTAACTGTTGATGTTCATTTCAACTCTAAACATTCTGAGATTTCTCAACATTCATTTTGAAAATAGTGACACTGATAGACTCTCAAATTCAAATTTCCAAATTCTGGCTTTGTTGTGGAGTACATTAACTTTGATTCTAAACTTATATAATTAAATTTTCCTAAGAATAATAATGCTGTTATTTGTCTTTTGAAACAATGAACTATCTAAACACATGTATCTGTATATACCTGTATCTCTCTCTCTCTCTCTCTCTCTCTCTCTCTCTCTCTCTCTCTCTCTCTCTCTCTCTCTCTCTGTCTACGAATAAGAACATGGACAGGATCTGTTATTTTATTTTTATTCGGAATTCCTGGATAAACTCCCTTTAACCATGCAGTCAAAAATCTTTTCTCTAATTTGGAGACTTTACAAGAAAGTCCAAGATATTAAATGAAGCTAAAGCTTTTTCACAGGTGAAAAGAGCTATGGAAAAACTTCATGTCACAGAGATTACTTCAGCTATTCACACCTTGTCAGTAACCTCAATTGCCTCTTTTCCTCTCATTTGAGAGCTGGAGGGAGGGGCTTAAAATTACTCCCACAGCCTCTCTTTGAAGAAGTCTCCAAAGATCAACCACCTCTTCGTTTGTAACCAAATGCACTGGTTGGTTTTGACTCCATATTTATTATGCTACCATACTAGGTAATCTGTGCTCTACTTTTTCTGCTTTTAAACTTTCTTTTGAGTGTTATTTTCCTTCACTGATTGTAAGTTCATTGAGAGTAGGGACTCTTTCTTTTTCTTATATGTATCCCCAGAGTTTAGCACATAGGTTGGCACATAGTAGCTCTTAATAAATGTTTATTTTATTGTAAGTAATAACAAAGTCTTCAAGAAAAGTCCTTTAATATATTGTTAAATTACTTTTGACTTCAATGTTTTCAGACTATTCACACAAATATATGTATGTACATATGTGTATATATGAGTATATAAAATGTGTATGCGTGTTTAATAATTTTTCTTTCTCTATTAACTGTAATAGCTCCACCTTCCCAAACAAAAGAAAACAAAACAATGAAAAATCTCCCATGCATAATCTCTGGTAAAAAAAAAAAATGTATTTCAACTGTAGAATTCTCACCTTTCCGATAGGTATGTACTCCTATATAATACTCCAGAAAGACTAAAACATTATGAAAAGCCACTATGAAGTAGAAAATAAAAGAATGCTATTAACGTAACAGAACTCTCCTGATAAAACATTGACTATGTATGATTTATGACCAAACCAATCCATTGGGTAAAGTGTGTTACCACCAACAGAAAGTTCAATACTTAAAAGTCCACATATTATATATAGCCAACATTCAAAAAATTTGTTTACCACATAATTTTCTTTGCCATGATGAATCCTAGGACTGTGAGTGGAAATGAACCATTTAGAAGCAAAGCAAGATTTCCTAAGCAGTTAGGTTCCCAAAACCATTATTCTGCCATTGTGTTCCTATACATTTCTTTGATCTCCACCTTCAAACAGCTTCTTTTAATACTCCCTAAGGACTTACAACAGGAGATGTTGCTTTGTGCTTCCACAGATAGTGCTGCTCTTGTGTTCTATTTTATGCTCAGTCATAAAAAGAAGTAAAATGGAGCAATGTTGGACAATGTAGAAATCTTCTGGTTGTAGAAAAGAAGATCTTGGGGGAGATTTTAAGCTAACATTTCAAAATACGCAAATGACTGAAACACTTGAAATTTAGGGGAAGGTTTTATTTTGTTTCGACTGTGATGACGAATAGTATTAATTGTAGCTCAAGAAGAGATGAATCCAAAGTAAACCATTCTACATACACAAACGGTCATATTCAACCCATTTCTCTAGTAGATGCCTTCTCTATCATCGTCATCATTTCACTAAAATTCAATATCCTCCTATTTAATGGATGCATTTATAGTGCCTGCAAGTATATGTCTCCCTCTATTCTAACAAAAAAAAAATCTTTACTTGATCTTTTATTCCTCATTAGCTATCATATTTTGACTCCTCCCTTTTTGGTCCAAACTAGAGAAGGCTGTCTACAATCACTATCTCTACTTCATTTCCTGTCACTCTCTTCCCAAGTCTTTACAGACAGACTTTCAACCTTATTCAGCTAAAACTACTATTTCCCAAGTTTCTAGCGATATCTTAATGATGAAATCTAATGGCCATTTTTCAGTCTTTATTCTTGATCTCTCTGCACTCTGACATGTTGATCATCATCTTCACCCAGATAATTGTTTCTCTGTAAGTTTTCATGACATAACTCTATCCTAGTTCTTCTCTTATCTGTCTGACCATGCCTTCTTCATCTTCTTTGATGTATCTTCAAGATCATACCTGTCAACCACAGGTGTTATCCAACAGTCTGTGCTAGGTCCTTTTTTCTATATATGCTTCTTCATTTTGTGATATTTACTGTTCCCTTGAATTCAGTTATAGTCTCTGTGATGGAGATTTTCAGATAGATATAGATATAGATATAGATATATCCCAAATCTCTCCTGTCCTACAGTCTCACATTTTCAACTTCCTGTTGAACATCCTGAAGTGGCTGTCTCATTGACATCTTAAACTCAGCATGCTGAAAGCTAAACTTACTATCTTACACACAGACACACACACACACACACACACACACACACACACACACACACACATACAGAGAGAGAGAGAGAGAGAGAGAGAGAGAGAAACACACAAAACCACAGGCTTTCCAGGTTCTTTATTAGTGTTGATGGTAACACCACCCTTGCAGTCACCCAGGCTCATGTCCAAAGTATCATTTTTGTTTTCATTCCCTTTCCCCAAATAGTCAATCTTTTCCCTTATTCTAGCATTTCTATTTTGTAACAACTCTTGCACGTATACAATTCTTTGATCTGACACTGGCACCACCATGTTACAGACTCTTCGCATCTCATTCCTGGAAGATTGCAGCACCCTGATGCTTGATCTCCTTGCTTTGAATTCTGCCCCCCCCACTTCAGGTCATCTTTCAGTAAGCTGTGGAAGTGATGCTCTTAAAGGTTAGATATGTTCATTTATCCCCTTAAACTTTACTCAAACAACTTGGCCTTCTTTGTTGTCTGATTAATAAAATTAAGGGCATGATTTTACTCTTTTCCTTGAGACCACTCAAATTTCTCCAGAGTAAGAATTATCCATAAGAGATAAAGTAATTGCAAGTTTCTCAATGGTCTAATATGGCAAGAACAGTAATGATGTAATAACCTAATGAACAAACAACAGAGAAAGCTAATAGCTAACACAAATACACATAACATTCTCTGCCTTTCAAGCCACCACACTCTGAGAGAGTGGCAGAATGTGACTTGCACCAAAATTGAATACCAACACACACACACACACACACACACACACACACACACACACACACACACAGTATGCTGTGAAAGTATAGACAAAGGAGAAGGTTTTTTTTGGCTGGTCTGTAGCACAAATACATACTGTGCTGTGCAATTACATAGAAAATACAGACATTTTCACAGAGAAAAATAAGAAACAAAGGGAACTGGGACAGGGCACCAGAATATATGCAGATTTCCAGTCTACCTGACTGAAAAGAGAATGGCATGCAAAGTTACTTGCGATCCATACTGAGGTCAAGGAAAAGTGTGGTAGGAGGCTGAGAGTTTTGAAGTAGAGTCATTGGAGTAATTATTTTTAGAAGGGAAAAAGTCAAAAAGTGAGCAATACGGGATGATTAGGAATTTAAAAAAACACTTGAAATCACTAGATTCTTATGATGCACAAAACTCAGAGGATTCTGGCAAGATCATGGAATGAGACAGGATATACTGAGCTTCCAAAAAATTTCCTACAAGCAAGGGAAAATATCACCTCAAAGTGAACTTTGAGCAACAGAAATAATCAAGTCAGGGTAAAGCAGTTGTTCTCCTAAGACAACTTGAGAGGATCTCAGGAAAGATCTAACCTCCAGGGTAGCGGTTTGGTCACATTGAAGTAAAAATGCCTCTAGGTCAATTCCACTGTTTCAAAACAACAAGCCACAGGAACAGACTCAGCTTCAGGAACTTTCATCTCACAAACAATATGGAGGTCTGACAGTTTAGCAAGAGAAACTTAAAAAAGAAGCTATCTAGTACTGCCAAAGAAATAGAAAAATAGAAGAGTGGAACAGAGTAGACATATAATACTCAATAATAAATTATTATAATAATATTGTGTTTGACAAATGTAAAGATTTGAGTTTTTGGGACAAGAATTCACTATCTGATAAAAAAGTATATGGAAAACTGGAAAGCAATATGGCAGAAACGGGGTGCAGAATTTACAAAGATTAGATCAAAATTGATACATGACCTAGATATAAAGGGAAATAGCATGAGAGAACTAAGAGAATATGGAAGCTATTACCTATCAGACTCATGGATGGGAGAATAATTTATAAATAAACAAGAGAGAGAGAATATTGTGATACATAAAATGGATCATTTTGATTACACAAAATTAAAAAATGTTCGTGGAAAAAATAAACAATGCGACCAAGACTAGAAGGAAAACAGAAAATTGAGAAAAAATATATAGGCAATTTCTCAAATAAAGGTCCCATATATCATATAATGAAATTTCTCAGATTTATAACAATAAGTTATTCCCCTAATGGTAAATAGTCAAAGGATATGAACAGGCAGTCTATCAATGAAAATATCAAAGATATACATAATCATATGAAAAAATCTCTAAATCACAACTGATTAGAGAAATGCAAATTAAAATAGCTTTGATACATCTTATACCTAAAATGATAAAAGGGGACAGTGACAAATGTAGAAGGGAAAGTGGAAAAATTGGGAATCTAGTTCACTGCTGATGGAACTGTGAAATGATCAAGCCATTTTGGAGAGCAATTTGGAATTATGCCCAGTAGTTATGAAACTGTTTGCCCTTTAATCCAGTAACACCACTATTGGGCTTGTTTCCTGAAATGATTAGGGGAAAAAGAAAAGAACTTAAATATTCTAAAAATATTTATAATAGCTTCCTTTGTGGCAGCAAAGAACTGAAAATTGAAGGGATGCCTGTCAAGTCATTGTTGTATATGATTGAGATGGAATTTTCCTGTGCTACAAGAAATAATTAACTGGTTGTCTTTAAAAAAATGGAAAGACTTCCAGGACATAATGAAGAATGAAATATGTAGAACCAATAAAATGTTGTAGACAGGAATAGCAACATTGTTTTAAGAATAACTTTGGAAAACTAAGTGATTTTGAGTATTATAAATATTGAAATCAAGTAAAGGGCCTGTAAAGGAAGATGCTTTCCACAGCTAGAGAAAGAACTGTTAAATACAAGTATGTAGAGCATTTTTTGCATATATACATATATGTATGCATGTATGCACACATACATGCATACAATATACATATACATGTTGTATGTATGCCTACACATGCATACATATTTGCGGCTAATGGTAGGCTTCTCTAGGCAGGGTGGGGAGGGAGGGAAACAACACAAATGAGTTACCTGGGGAACACTGAGAGGTTTCTCTAGGATCATAGAGGTAATTTGTGTCAAATGTTCAATCAAAAAATGTATTTATTAATCACTTGATATATTACAGATATGGAGCCTAGCATTGGGGATACAAAGAAAAAGTGGGGGGAAAATTGAAGAAACTTCACTTGAAAACCTTGAGCATAATTAGATAAGACAGGAAGCAAGATATTAATAAGAGAATGAAATATGGCTTCCAGATCATCTAAATGTGTCCAAACATATCTAAACGACTATTGCAGGACCAAAACAAAATCAACACTTGTTGAGGTAGAGGAAGAATGAATTCAGAACAAGATGACTCACAAATGAAATAAGAGTTTTGAAATTAAATGTTACGACCTTAACAGTAGAACTAACTGGCAGAATAGAAAAACTTCAATCCACAGAAACAAATTACCTCAAAGAAGTAAAGGACAGAACAGTTTATTGGTAATGAAAATACACAGATATGAAGGACAATTTGGAAGAAGAAAAGCAAAAAATGCCTTACATAGTCAGAGACAGAATATCTATATAAATAAAACACATTAGTCATAAAAGCAATAAGCATCAAGAAAACTTATGGAAAATAGATCTTGCAGAAGAATATAAAAAGTCAAAGAACCTTAACAGCTAACAAAACCTAATACAAGAAAATTGCCCAGAACTTCTGAAGAGATGAAACAGTGCCAATTCAAAGAATTCATGGATCATCTTCTAAAAATAAACTTCTGTGGTACAAGCTCAAATAACAGTTAAATTTATGGACAATCAATAAATTCAGTAAATAACCAGGGAAAGGAGCTTCAAATGTAAATTGAAGGCCATTTTGATAAGAGGCAGTTAGATGGCAGAGTGGATAGGTCACTTGACTTGGAATCAAAAAGACCTGAGTTAATTTACAGGCTTACACATTAAATTTGCTCTTCCAGGAAAGTTCTTAACCATGTTTTCTTCAGTTTTTACATCTGTAAAACGAGCAAGAAAATCCCAAAAGGAGTCCCAAAACAATCAAAACAATCAAACATGTCTGAAAAATGACTAAAAATCAAGACATCTTGATAAAGCATGATCATTTTGAAATAATCAAAAACTATATGTACTGAAGAAGAAAGGAGATCATAATGCAATCCTAGGTAACATACCTTACAAACGTAAATTGAATCATAATAATGAAGATGGAAATTCACAGTCATTTGAAATTTTCCTACAAAGATAACTAGAAATAAGAAGATTGTTTTCTTTGCAAAAACCAGAGATAATAAAAATTTAAAAAATTAATAAAAAAAGAAAGCAAAGAAGTAATCTGTAATGTGGGCATATCAAAAATGGCAGAGAAAAAGTAAGAACTCACTTGAGTTTTCAAAAACAACATTAAATAAACACTCACAACAAAATTCTGAAGTGACAGAACACCCAAAAATGGAGTGAAATAATTTTCCAGCACATGATACCTTAAAAGTTGGCAGGAATGGGGTACTACACTTGGTAAAAATGGGACAGAAATGGTGCCAATGCAGGCCAACTTCTACTAAACAAAGAACAGGTCTTGGAAGCAACTGACCCAACAACAGCAGGGACTACTTTTAGAGTTCTCAGCCTACAGACAGTAAGGGGTTCAGACAACTGCTCAGAAGGAGCTTACTGACATTGGGTGCATGAGTCTGTTGCAATACACATAGAGTGATATGGGTCACATCAAAAGGGGAAGAGGAGCACTAGCAGATCATAGCTTGCAGCCTCAGATGAGTAGGGACCATGATCATTATTACAGGGGAGAAAAAAAATGCTTATAATTTTTTACAGACCAGAGTAAAATCCAGGAGAGGAGTGATCACACTACTTCTTATAACAAACCACTTTGGAAGAACTGAAAACTTACAGAGATCCAAAATTAGTTGCACAGAAACCTGAAGTTTGGGACAGGGCCTCCTTCACTCTAGGAGGAGAACCTAACTTTAATATAAAGTAATAAATCAAGAAATATACTGGAAAAATGAGCAAACAACAAAAAGCCAATTTGAAAATAGCAAGTTAGGATGGTGACAGGGAAGGAAAGATCAAAATACAGTTAGAAGAAGACAACAAAGTCAAAACTTCTATATTCAGAGCTTCAAATAAAAATGTCAATTGTTCTTAGGCCCAAAAAGAGTTCATCAAAGATATTAAGAAGGATTTTAAAGAATCAAATAAGAGAGGTAGAGGAAAAACAGAAGAAATGATAGTGATGGAAGGAAATCATGAGAAAAGAGTCATAATGTTAGTAAGGAGGAACAAAATATACTGAATTGAGTAACATCTTTAAAACATAAAGGGTAAATGGATGAAAAAGAGGTACAAAAATGATAAAGAGAAGAATGCCCTAAAAGGCAGAGTTGAATGAATGGAAAAAGACACACAAAATTTCTTTGAAGAAAAAGAAATCCTTAAAAAGTAGAACTGACAGAATTGAAAAGGGTGTAAGAAAATAATTCAGAGTAGGAACATATCACAACAGGAAAATGATACATGTTTAGAAGATGTAAGAAAATTGGAACACTGATGGATTGTGATGGAGTTGTGAACTAATCCAAACATTCTGGAGATCAATTTGGAACTATGCTCAAAGGACTATAAAACTGCATACGCTTTGACTCTATAATAACATTATTGGGTTGATATCCCAAAGAGATCATAAAAAGGAGAAAAGGAATCACAAGTACAAAAATAATTATAGCAGCTCTTTTCATGGTGACCAAGATGTGGAAATTAAGGGCATGCCTGTCAATTGGAGAATGACTGAAAACTTTGTGGTATATGAATATAATGGAATATTGTTGTTCCATAAAAAATGATGAACAATTGGACATCAGAATAACCTGGAAACACTTACATGAACTGAAGCTGAATGAAGTGAGAAGAACCAAGAAAACATTGTACACAGTAAGAACAACATAGTCCAGTGACCAATTTTGATCGACAACTCTTCTCAGCAACACAAGGATCTAAGACAATTCCAAAAGATTCATGATGTAATCCACATCCCAAAAAAGAATTATGAAGTCAGAATGCAGATTGAAGCATAGTATTCTCTCTCTCTCTCTCTCTCTCTCTCTCTCTCTCTCTCTCTCTCTCTCTCTCTGGTTCCTTCCATTGGCTCTAATCTTTCTTATGACATGACTAATGTGGAAATATGTTTAATATTATTGTACATGTATATCCTATATCAGATTGCATGACGTCTTTTAGAGGGGTTAAGGAGGGAGAGAAAATTTAGAACTCAGAATCTTATAGAAGTGAATGTTAAAAATTTAAAAAGAAGTAAACAAACAAAATTTTTAAAAAATAATCATTAGTTACATAAAATTTGAATTGGGTGAGAGGAAGCTAATGAAGTCATGAGACACCAAGAAGCAATAAAGTAAAATCAAAAGAATGACAAAATTGAAGAATATATGAATTATCTCAATGGAAAAACAACTGAAACTGTAAACAACTGGGATATAGTTTCAGAAGAGATAATTTTAAAATTATTAACTACCTGAAAGCCATGATCCAAAAATCAAAGGCAAACAAACAAACAAAAAGAAATAAAAAGAGCATAGACATCATTTTTCAAGAAATTGTTAAGGAAAACTTCCCTACTATTGTAGAACTAGAAGGCAAAACAGAAATTGAAAGAATCTACTGATCAGCTCCTAAAAAAATATCACTGTCTGAAAAGTCCTGGGAAGATTATAGCCAAATCCAGAACTCCCACTTCAAGAAACTATTTCAAGTGGCCAGGAAGAAATAATTCAAATATCATGGAGCCACAGTCAGGATAACAAAAGATTTAGGAGCTTCTATATTATAGGATTAGAACACTTCAAATATGATATTCCACAGGACAAAAGAGGTAGGATTATAACCAGGAAGCACCTACACAGCAAAACTGAATATAATCCTTCAGGGGAAAATGAATATTCAATGGAACAGAGGACTTCAAGTATTCCTAATGAAAAGGTCAGAGCTGAGAAGAAAATGTTGCTTTTCAAATACAAGACTCAAAAGAATTATGAACAGGCAGCTTTCACACAAAGTAATCAGAGCTGTCTATGGTCAGATAGGAAAGATGTTCTAACTTATGATTGACTAGAGAGATACAAATTAAAACAACTCTGAGATATCACTTCATAGCTATCAGATTGGTTAATATAACAGAAAAGGAAAATAACACATATTGGAGGGGATGTGGAAAAATTGAAAGACTAATTCACTATTGATGGAGTTATGAACTGATTCAACCATTACATAGAACAATTTGAAACTGTCCAAAAGGCTATAAAACTATGAATAGCTATTGATCCAGATATACTGCTATGAGGTCTGAATTCTGATGAGATTTTTAAAAAGGACTTATATGTACAAAAATATTTATAGCAGCTATTTTGATGGTGGCAAAAAATTTTAGGCAACCTCCATTGCAGGGGGAGTAGCTGAAGAACTGTAGCATATGATTGCGATGAAGCTATTGTGCTATAAGAAATGACAAGAAGGATGCTTCAAGATGGTGGAGTAGAAGGTAGGATCTGCTCTAGCTCTACTCCCATAGCCTATAAAATACATGTAAAAATGACTCTAAACAAATTCTACTGCAGCAGAAGCCACAAAACGAAAGAATGAAAGAGATTTCCAGGCCAAGACAGCCTGAAAGGCTAAAAGGAAAAGTCTATTTCACCAGGCTCGGAGCAGAGCACAGCCCAGCCTTGGTCACGAGACATGATATGGACAGGACTGGAGCAGGCTTCAGGGAAAAGAATCACGGGCAGCAACTGTGGTTCCCAGAATTCTTAACCCACAAATGCCAAAGACAGCTTCAAAGGTCGGTAAGAAAGCTCTTTCATCAAGGAGAGAAGGGAACATGGTCTGGTGTCAGGTGGCAGCAGCCACTGCAGCAGCAGCATCCATTGTTGGAGCCCTTTGGCTAAAGACCCTGGGGGAATTCAGCAGATGATATGAGTCTCAGTCCTAAGTAGTAGTCCTGGAGTGAGGGGGAGTGCTAGCAGGGTAGAGCTGGGGGAGGCTATGGAGTAGGAACCTTACTTGCAGATACTGAGCAGAAAAGTTTGTGGTAGCTCCCAGACCAGAGCACAGGCCAGGAGAGGAGTAAACTCCTTTCTATTGATCATAGCACTTATAGGAATTGAGAACTTACAGGTCCCTAAGGTATACCCTCCACTTGACAAAGGATTAAAATGTCTTGTAACTGGCTGGGATAATGCCCAAAACAGGAAAAATATGAGTATAGGTTACTTTCTTGGTAAGCAGATGTTTCCTTCCATCAGAGAAAGACATGAAAGTCAAGGCTTCAACATTCAAAACCTCCAAAAACTAGGCAGTGGTCTCAGGCCATGGAAGAGCTCAAAAAGGATTTTAAAAAGCAAGTAAGAGATGTGGAAGAAAAATTGAGAAGAGAAATGAGAGTGATACAAGAAAATCTTGAAAAGTGAGTCAAAAGCTTGCTAAAAGAGATCCCCCCAAAATGCAGAATAAAATAATACTTTTAAAAACATACTAATCGAAATGGCAAAAGAAGTCCAAAAAGCCAATGAAGAGAAGAATGCTTTGAAAAGTAGAATTAGCCAAATGGAAAAGGAGACTCAAAAGCTCACTGAAGAAAATAGTTCTCTAAAAATTAGAATAGAGTGGATGGAAGCTAATGACTTTATGAGAAACCAAGAAATTGCAAAACAAAACCAAAAGAATGAAAACATAAAAGAAAATGTGAAACATCTCATTGGACAAACAACTTAACTGGAAAATAATCCAGGAGAAACAATTTAAAAATTGTATGACTACCTGAAATCAGGATCAAAAAAAGAACCTCGACATTATCATTCATAAAATTATCAAGGAAAACTGCCCTGATATTCTACAACCAGAGGGTAAAATAAATATTGAAGGAATCCATCGATCACCTCCTGAAAGCTATCTGAAAACAAAAACTTCTAGGAGTATTGTGGTCACATTCCAGAGTTCCCAGGTCTAGGAGAAAATATTGCAAGCAGCCAGAAGGAAACAATTCGAATACTGTGGAAATACAATCAGGATAAAACAAGATCTAGCAACTTCTACATTAAGGGATCGAAGAGCTTGTAATATGATATTTCAGAGATCAAAGGAACTGGAGTAAAACCAAGAATCATCTACCCAGAAAAAGTGAATACATTATTTCAGGGAAAATAATGGTCATTCAATGAAACAGAGGACTTTCAAGCATTCTTGATGAAAAGACCAGAGTTGAATAGAAAATTTGACTTTCAAAAATAAGAATCAAGGGAAGCATGAAAAGGTAAAAGGGAAAAAAAAACATAACGGACTTAATAAATTCCAATTATTTGTATTCCTACATGGAAAGATAATATTTGTAACCCTGGAGACTTTTTTTCAGTATTTGCGTAGTTGAAGGGATTATATACATATAGACAGAGGGCACACGGTGAGTTGAATAGAATATCAAAAAATAAAATAAAATTAAGGCTTGAGAGAGGAATATATTCAGAGGAGAAAGGGAGAAATGGAATGGGGGAAATTATCTCTCATGAAAGAGGCAAGAAAAAACTTTTTCAGTAAGAGAGAAAGGGGAAAGGTGAAAGGGATGATGAGAAGCTTATTCTCATAGTATTTGAGTTACAGAGGGAATAATGTGCACACTCGATTTGATATGAAAATCTATGTTACACTACCAAAAAAGAAAGGGAGAATAGGAAAAGTAGGTGTGGGGGATGATAGATGGGAAAGCATAGGGGAGAAGGGAATAATTAGAAGCAAACACTTTTGGGGAGGGACAAGATCAGAAGAGAGAATAGAATAAATGAGGTGCAGGACAGGATGGAAGGAAATATACTTAGTCTTTCACTATTAAGGAAGTCTTTTGCATTACTACACATGTATAACATATATTGAATTGCTTGTCTTCTAACAAGGAAATATGTTTTGCATATGTATAACTTCTATCAGGTTCTTGACTTTTCAATGAGATGAGTTGGGGAAGGAGAAGAGAATTTGGAACTCAGAGTTTTAAAAATGATTATTAAATACTGTTTTTACATGTACTTGGGGAAAAATAAAATACTATTTTAAATAAGGAATTAAAAATTTGAAAAAAAATTTCTTCTTTGTGAATTTAAAAAAAGGAGAATGGGCCAAATGGAAAAGGAGGTTCAACAGTTCACTGAAGAAAATAATTCTTTAAAAATTAGAATAGAGCAAATTGAAGCTAATGACTTCATGAGAAGTCAAGAAATTATAAAACAAAAACAAAAGAATGAAAAAATTAGAAGATAATATGAAATATCTAATTGGAAAAACAACTGACCTGGAAAACAGATCCAGTAGAGAAAATTTAAAAATTATTGGTCTTCCTGAAAAGCATAATCAAAAAAAAAAAAAAACCTAGATATTATCTTCCAAGAAATTATCAAAGAAAACTGCCCTGATATCCTAGAACCAGAGAGTAAAATAGAAATGAAAAGAATTCACTAATCACCTCCTTAAAGAAATCCCCCAAAATAAAACTTCTAGTTATATTGTAGCCAAATTACAGAGTTCCCAAGTCAAGGAAAAATATTACAAGTGTCCAGAAAGAAACAATTCAAGCACTGTGGAAATACAACAGGAAAACATAGGATTTAACAGCTTCTACACTAAGGGATCAAAGGACTTGGAATATGATATTCCACAGGTCAATGGAGATAGGATTAAAACCAAGAATCACATACCCAGCAAAACTGAGTATAATACTTCAGGGTAAAAATGGAATTTCAATGAAATGGAGGACTTCTAAGCATTTTTGTTGAAAAGACAAGAACTGAATAGAAAATTTGACTTTCAAATATACGAATCAAGAGAAACATGAAAAGTTAAGTAAGAAAGAGAAGCCTTAAGGAAATCATTAAAGTTGAACTCTTTATATTCTTACATGAGAAGATGTTATTTGTAACTCATGAGACCTTTCTCAGTATTAGGGCAGTTAGAGGCAATATATACATACATACATACATACATATATATACACATACATATATATACACACACACATATACATATATAATATATAGGTGTGTATGGATATATACTAATGTGTGTATTACTTATGTGTATTTATTTGCATGCAAATTTGTGCATGTGTGTATGTATATGCATATATGTGCACACATGCATACATATATACACATGTATTTGTGTGTGTGTATATATGCATATATATATACATATATACATGTACACAGACAGAAGACACAGCGTGAGCATAATACAAAGAGATAATACCTTAAAAAAAATTTGCTGTGAAGTGGAATGTAGTAGGAGTAAGAGAAAGGGAAAGGTACAATATACCAAATCATCTCATCTCACATAAAAGAGAGAAGAAAGACTTTTTACAATGTAGGGGAAGAATGGAGAGATGAAAGGAAATAAATGAGCCTTTCTCTCATGGAATTTGGGTTAAGGAGGGAATAATACACATACAATTGGATATGGAAATCTGTTTTACCCTGAAGTAAGGCAAAGGGAAAGAGGATAAGAGAGGGATGATAATAGAAGGGACAGCAAACTGGGGAAATGGATAATCAGAAGCAAACACTTGTGGGAAGACAGGTCAAGGGAGAGAATGGAATAAATAAAGGGCAGGAGAGGACAGAGGGAAATATGGAAATTTTTTTTAAAACATAACTATTGTGGAAGTGCTTTGCATTGTTTTACATGTATGACCTATATTGAATTGCTTATTTTCTCAATAAGGGTGGGTGGGGAGGGAGGGAGAAAGTATGAAACTCATAGTTTTAAGAATGAATGTTAAAAATTGTTTTAGCATGAATCTGGAAATTAAGCTATATAGGCAATGGAGTACATAAATCTTTTCTGCCCTGCAAGAAAATAGAGGGAAAGGGGAATGGAAGAAGGGTGGGTAATAGAAAGGAGGATAAACTGGAAGAAGGCGTGGATGGGGTTCATGCTGTCCTAGGGTGGGAGTTGGGTAGAGATGGGGCGAAATTTTGAATTCAAATTCTTGTGGAAGCAAATGCTAATACTTGAAAATTATATATATATATATATATATATATATATATATATATATATGCATATATATGTATATGTATACATATAAAAATATTTAAGAAAAAGAAGCATGCTCTAAGAAAGACCTGGAGAGACTTATTTGTAAAATTAAATGAGTAGAACCAGAAGACCATTGTACATAGTAACAGTAGTATTACATAACGATCAACTGTGAGTGACCTAGCTGTTCCCCACAACTACATTATCCAAGATAATTCCAAAGAAGTTATGATAAGAAATACTATCTATTTCTAGAGAAAGAACTGATGGAGTCTGAATTCAGATTGAAGCATACTTTTAAAAAATTGCTCTGATTTCTTTCACAGTCTGACTAGTGTGACAATATGGTTTACATGACCTCATATGTATTCCCTATATCAAATTGCTTGCCATTTCAGTGAGGGGAGAGAGAAAAATATTGGAGACAGAGAGAAAATATACTTTACAACTTTCCACCTACAAGTGCATGATTTATATGTGTCTGGAGTGGAGAATGAAATGTTATGGGTGAAAGATGAAATGAATGAGGAAAACAAATATTTGATCTTTCAAGTATATGAATTTATGCAAATTGCTCAAAACAACTGGGGTCAAATCTTCTCAGCTTATGCATGCTCCCCAAATACAGGGGGTAACTAACTGTTATACGTTAAAAGTAATTAATCAAATAAAGCTTATTAATTTACAGCAAACAATGTATTAGATTATATTATTTCTGTTTGGATGAAAGATTAGAGACTTTCCAAGTTTGAAGAGGAAGTGTAAACGTGCAATTTCCAGAATTCAAAAAGGGAGGTGTTCCATTCCCCAAGTATCTGTAAACAATCATGGGCACATAGAAACAATAACTGATCAGTACGTGGCCAGTTTTTGGGTAAGACATATGGATTACTTGAGATTTACAATTGTGAGAAAGTCCTTTAATCAATCTTTGGATCTGGCTGAATTTCTGGTCAGCATATTTTAGCTCCTTACTTAGCTAAGGTTCTAAGCAGCAGGTAGAGAGAGTTACAGCTTTCCAGGTCTATGTTCAAACACTATAATAAGCTTTTCATCCCAAACTCCCACAACTGAATTAAGTTTTCTCAAAAGACAGAAATTGGACTGAATCCATAATTGAATAGAAATTAAGCCAGCTCCAGAATTGAGTCACAAGATGAAATCATTATGGTTCTCTCAATTCCCATAATTAACCATTTGATGTCCTAATTCCTCCATTCCCTCAATTATAGAATAAAAGGCAGACAAAGGATGATAGAAGAGGGAGAGGAATGTGTAATGTAATTGTATCAAGTCAATAATAAAGAATAAAAGGAAAATAAGTTCTATAGTCTTTGAGGAAGAAATCCTAAAGGAAAGTGAGTGGCATAGAAAAAGGAGGGATTTAAACAGGAAAAAACAAAAGGGGAAATCTCAATTCCATGACTGGAGGGCATTCTTCTGAATAATGGTTTAATGGGGTGAAAAATTCTTTGATAGAAGATAAGTACTTCACAATGGCTATATTCTTCAAAATTTTGTTCTTAGAGTTTTTGAGACACTCTTTGAAAGAGTGTTGTGTACATGTTGTGTCGATGTACAGCCTCAGGAGAAGGAGAATCAAAGCGCCTGGTGAGGTTGTACATGCAGAAGATTGGGAAGGCCTGGACCCAGAAGAAGTTTCAAGGAAAATGAAAAAAAAATGACCATGAAATGAACAAAAGGTAGTGATGAACTACATATCCAATGACATGAGACAACTCTTACCTTGGGCAATATTTTCATCGTCTTTACCACATGCAGGAATTTATTTTGAGATACAACTAAAAATAAGGGAACAGGGTCAAGATTTATAAGGCAATAGTACAAACACTATATTATTTGAAGAATATGAAAATTAGTACCTTAGAAACTATAGAGGCATACAAATAATAAGCATAATAATAATGAATTAAAGAATGGAAGTCTTGTAGAGACAGAAAGGGGCTATAAATGAATGTAATGAGGATAAGAAAGCCTTTCTTAGAAAAAGTCACAGAAAAGGAAATTAAAACCTAACAAAGTCAATTCAAGCAGAAGAGACTAGAGGGGAATTTTACTCGACTACTTAAAGGAGGTTTGGAAAAGATTAAAAATCATTTAATCTAACAAAATGAAAAATTATTAAGATGTTAAACAAGACTCCAAAAGTAGGAAAAGTGGTAAACACAAGGGTGTTTTGGGTGTGAGGATAGAAAGGATAGTCTTGAGGTGAGGAGGAGCAAGTTGGTGAGAATAGGGTTGCTTTAGAGCAGATTAATCAAAAATACTTGAAAAAACAAAGTACTATAGTTACAGAGGTAGAGGAACAAAATAAATCATAATTCAGAAAAAAGTGAAACAAAGAAAAACTATAATCCTAACTCACAATTTCAAACATACATGGCTCAAACAATTGATAAAAGAGTGACAGATTGGATAAGAAAACAAATGCTTCAATCTGCTGCTTAAAAGTGCCACACTTACAAACTAAAGAGGAACGCAAAATGAAATATAAGTCCTTGAATAAAATTTAGTATGTGTCAGGTAAATACAAAAATAAAAGTTTCAATTATGCTTTCAGAGAAAGTAAAAATGAACATATAAAGACATAAACACGAAAATTGCATTATTTTGATAGAAACTGTAACACAAAAAATCATATTAAACCTATATGCTCCAAATGCCATAATATCTAAATTCATAATGTAAAAATTAATTGAATTGCGGTTAAATTACAGTTAAAGAAGGCATAGACACTAATAAAATGATGGAAAGACACTTCAATTTTCTTCTCTCAGTTTTGGCCAAACCTTACTGAATAATAAACAAAGAGGAAAATAAAGAAGTGGAGAAATTACTGGCAACATTAGAAATAAAAAGCAACATCTAAATGAAGAATACTAAAGAAGATATATATGCATGTGTGCATATAAACACATGTATGTGTATATGTATAGCAAAGATCATAACACATCACAAATAATAATCAGTTCAGGGAGCAAAAACAAGGGACAGACTCAAATGAAGACCAAACAATAGTGCTGTTTAGTCATTTCAGTCGTTTGTAAGCCTATGTGATCCCATTTGGAGTTTTCTTGCAAAGATATTGGAGTCGTATGCTATTTGCTTCTGCTGCTCATTCTATAGATGAGGAACTGAGGCAGACAGCATGAAGTGACTTGGCCAGGGTTACATGGCTAGTAAGTGTCTAAGGCTGGATTAGAACTAAGGTCTTCCTGACTCCTTGCCTGAGGCCCTATCCATTGCACCTTCTAGTTGGTCCTGAATAATGAATTTGTCAAAGAACAAATCACAGAAATAATTAATGAGTATGTGAAACAAAGTAACATACCAATATTTATGCGATGTGGCTAAAGCAGTTTGCAGGGCAAAAAATGATGCTCATTAAACATATGTTAATAAATTATTAGTAGAGAATTTTAATGAACTGTATACACATTTGAAAAAATAAAGTCTAAAACAACAACAACAACAAAAAAAAAACAAAAGGAAATACCACAAGAGGAGATAATAAAAATTAGAGGGGAAAAATCATAAATTACATTCATTAAGCAAGTAGTTGCCTACAAACTTTAGGAGGATATCTAAAATTTTATTTGAGACTTTTAAAACTCTTGATAACATGATCAACTCCTACCTTTCTAGTGTTCTTATACATTTCTCCTTTCCATGTGCACTTTGATCCAGTGACAGTGCTCTACTTGTTTTCTTAGCACAAATTATTACATCTGTGAATTTTCACTGGTTGTCCCCCATATTTAGAATTATTTCACTCCTCTTCTTTCCTTATGACTTCCCTGGCTTCCTTCAAGTCTGGGATAAAAATCTTACCTTCTGCAAAAATCCTTTGACAGTCTTCTAAAATGCTAGTGCCTTGGTTAAGTGATTATCTCTAACTTATTCTTTACATAGAATTCTCTGAAATGAACTACAATTTAACCCATAAATATCAATTTTTTGTATGGTTGATTGCCCGTTATCCTCTTCCTCCCATTAAATCCTAAGCTCCTTGAGGGCAGACTATTTTATCTTTATCAATATCCTCAATTATGAGCAGTGTCTAACATATACTCGACGTTTAATAAATGCTTTACAATGACTTGACTTTATTTTAGAGGTCACAGCATGTAGTTTCTAATTTATGGAATATTACATTGATTTGTGAAAAGTAAAATTTAGTGGTACTCCTGGAAAAACTCATGTCATACTTGTGTTTCTGCTATAAAGCCTTTAAGAACTGCTGATTAACTGCATACCAAGTAAGGGAGTACTTATGGACTTATACATAAATTGCAACCTTATAAACTTAACAGAGGAAGAAATAAACATACCATATATGGATAGAAAAATATGTCATGATTAACAAAAAGATAGAGATTCAAAGAAGGTAAAATACAAAATTTTAATTCTGTAAAATGAAAATTTTTATAAAAAATAGTGAGGTAGCCAAAAGTACAAGTATTTAAATGAGAAAAAAAATAAGTGGAGCAAGTTTGATTTTTTTCATTTTGGAGTGAGGTAATGTGATGAAATTTATAAGAATATGTCATTCCCCAATTGATAAATAGTCAAAGAGTATGAATGAATAATTTTCTCAGAAAGAAGTTCAAGCTACCAATAGTCACATAAAAATGAATCTCTAATAATAAGAGAAATGCACATTAAAACAATTCCGAATTTCTACGTAATACCCATCATTTTGGAAAGTGAACAAGGAAGGGAAATGATAAATGGTGGAGGACCTGTGGGAAAAGTACAGTAGTGCATTGTACATGGAGTTTTGAACTAACCCAGCCATTGTGGAAAACAATTTGGTAATATGTTTAAAAAGCTATGAAACTGTGTATACCCAGCAATGCCACTATTAGGTCAATATCCAAAAGGGGTAAATGAAAGAGGAAAAGGACTGAAATTTGACATCTATATCTGTGTCATCTCTCCGCTCTAGAATGAAGGAAAGATTGAAGCAAACATTTATTAAGTGGCTATGATAAGCCAATATTGTTTTAAATGTATGTTTGAATATGTATATATATACATATATATGTGTGTGTGTATGTGTCTGTGTGTGTGTAAATTTAGTACTCACATCAATATTGTATTATTATTTCAATTTTACTACTTTTTTATTTTGTGCAGGATAGCAGAATTGTTTTTGTATATTTTTGAATGATTTTTTTAGACATTTTATGTTTTTAAATTTATTTGTTTACAGTTTTCTATAATCATTTCCATAAGTCTTAGATTTCCTTTCACTTCCCTACTGCCTCCCTCCCCAAGAGGACATGAAATGTTCTATGGTTTCTATACATACATTCTTATTAAGCACATTTTTCACATTACTCATATTGCATATAAGAATTAAAATAAATGAGGGAAACCACGAGAAAAACTAAACCAAACCAAAACACAATACAAGAAAAAATAGTCTACTTCATTATGCATTCCAAATTTCATAGTTTTTTCTCTGGATGTGGATGGCATTTTCCTTCAAAAGACCTTGGGAATGTTTTAGGTCCTTGCATTGCTGTGAAAGGCTAAGATTACCAGAAAAATTCCTCTCACATTGTGGTTGTTACTGTGTACAATGTTCTCCTGGTTCTGCTAATTTCACTCAGCATCAGTTCATATAAGTCCTTCCAGAACTCTCTGCAGTCTTCCCGTTCATCATTTCGTATAGCACAATAGAATTCCACTGCATTCATATACCACAACCTGTTCAGCCATTCCTCAATTGATGGGAATCCCTTAATATCCAGTTCTTGGCCATAACAAAGAGAGCTGTTATAAAAAATTTTATATATATGGGACCCTTTTTCATTTTTACGATTTCTTGGAGATACAGTCCTAAAAGAGAAATTGCTGGGATCAAGTGAATGCACATTTTTGTTGCTCTTTGGGCATAGTTCCAAATTGCTCTGCAGAATAGTTGGATCAACTGACAGCTCTGCCAACAATGAATTAGTGTTCCAACTCTCCCACATCTTCTCCAACATTTATCATCTTCCCGTTTTGTCGTGTTTGCTAATCTGGAAGGTGTTATGTGGTACCTCAGAGTTGTTTTAATTTGCATTTCTCTAACCAATAGTGATTTAGAGCATTTTTTCATATGACTATACACAGCTTTAATTTCTTACTCTGAAAACTGCCTGTTTAATATCTTTGACCTTTTA
This sequence comes from Notamacropus eugenii, assembly GCF_028372415.1. NCBI lineage: Eukaryota > Metazoa > Chordata > Mammalia > Diprotodontia > Macropodidae > Notamacropus > Notamacropus eugenii. Next base: position 350,108,437 of record NC_092874.1, on the reverse strand, counting down.
TTAGTTGGTGAATGACTTCTTTTCTTGTGAATTTGACTCAGTAATCTATATATTTTGTAAATCAGGCCTTTATCACAGATACTAGCTGCAAGAATTCATTCCCAGTTTTCTGTTTCCCTCCTAATTTTAGTTGGATTGGGTTTGTTTGTGCAAAATCTTTTGAATTTAATGTAACCAAAATTATCCATTTTGTACTTCATAATGTTCTCTGTCTTTTTTCATCATAAGTTCTTTATTCTTCATAAATCTAGCAAATACACTATTCCTTGATCCCCTAATTTGTTTAAGTATCATCCTTCATACCTAGATCATGTATCCATTTGGACTTTATTCTTTTTTTTTTTATTTTGTAATGTTTAACAATCACTGCCATACAATTGCGATTTTATCCCTCCCCATCTACTCCCCACTACCCCCCTCCCTCCCCACGACTGCATACAATTCTGTATAGATTCTACATATACTTTCCTATTGAGTATATTTTCACTATAGTCATGCTATGTAGTCAGACTAAGATAAATGAAAGAAATCGTATAACAAATCAGAACATGATACACAAACACATACATATACACAAACGTGATCTGCTACATTATGTGAGTGACTTCCATATTTCTCTCTCTGAGTGTGGAAGGCATTTTGCCTTGAGATCCTCCATTGGGATTTTTTTTTTTTTTTTGGTAAGAAGTTCTTGTGTTATTACAAAAATCTAAGTCTACCAGAAAAAACTCTCACACACTGTGGTTGTTGCTGTGCATAAAGTTCTCCTGGTTCTGCTCCTTTCACTCAGCATCAGGTCATATAAGACCTTCCAGGCTTCTCTGAAGTCTTCTTGTTCATCATTTCTTATGGCACAATAGTACTCCATTACATTCATATACCATAATTTATTCAGCCATTCCCCAATTGATGGACATCCCCTTGACTTCCAGTTTTTGGCAACTACATAGAGTGCTGCTATAAATATTTTTGTACATGTGGGACCCTTTCCCATTTTTATGATCTCTTGGGGATATAGTCCTAGTAGCGATATTGCTGGGTCAAAGGGTATGCACATTTTTGTAGCCCTTTGGGCATAGTTCCAAATTGCTCTCCAGAATGGTTGGATGTGCTCGCAGCTCCACCAATAATGAATTAGTGTTCCAACTTTCTCACATCCTCTCCAGCATTTATCATTTTCTTGTTCTGTCATGTTTGCCAATCTTATAGGTGTGATGTGGTACCTCAGAGTTGTTTTGATTTGCATCTCTCTAACCAATAGTGATTTAGAGCATTTTTTCATATGATTATAGATAGCTTTAATTTCTTCCTCTGAAAATTGCCTGTTCATATCCTTTGACCATTTATCAATTGGGGAATGACTTGTATGATTATACATTTGGATCAGTTTTCTATATATTCTAGAAATGAGGCCTTTATCCCCGAGCTTAGCTGTAAAAATTCTTTCCCAATTTACTACATCCCTCCGGATTTTGGTTGCATTGGGTTTGGTTGTGCAAAAACTTCTCAGTTTAATGTAATCAAAGTTATCCATTTTGCATTTCATAATGCATTCTATCTCTCCTTTAGTAAAGAATTCTTCCCTTCTCCATAGATCTGATAAATACACTATTCCTTGCTTCTCCAGTTTGTTCATGGTATCAATCTTTATACCTAAATCATGTACCCATTTGGACTTTATTCTTGTGTACGGTGTCAGGTATGGGTCTATGCCTAATTTCCGCCACACTGTTATCCAGTTTTCCCAGCAATTTTTGTCAATGAGTTCTTATCCCAGAAGCTGGGGTCCTTGGGTTTATCAAACAGAAGGTTGCTATATTCCTTGCCTACTGCATCTTGAGTGCCAAGTCTATTCCACTTGTCTACCTCTCTCTTTCTTAGCCAATACCAAGTGGTTTTGATAATTGCTGCTTTATAGTACAGTTTGAGGTCTGGTAGCGCTAGGCCACCTTCCCAAGAATTTCTTTTCATTAGTCCCTTTGATATTCTGGACATTTTGTTTTTCCAAATGAATTTTGATATTATTTTGTCCAACTCTAGAAAGTAATTGTCTGATAGTTTAATTGGTATGGCACTAAATAAGTATATTAATTTGGGTAGAATTGTCATTTTTATTATATTAGCACGGCCTACCCATGAGCAACTAATGTTTTTCCACTTACTTAAGTCTGACTTTATTTGTGTAAAAAGTGTCTTGTAATTGTGTTCATATAATCCCTGGGTTTGTTTTGGCAGGTAGACTCCTCAGTATTTTATACTGTCTACCCTAACTTTAAATGGGATTTCTCTTTCTATCTCTTGCTGTTGGACTTTGTTGCTAATATATAGGAATGCAGAAGATTTGTGTGGGTTTATTTTGTACCCTGCAACTTTGCCAAAGTTGTTTATTAATTCTAGTAATTTTTTACTTGAATCTCTGGGATTCTCTAGGTAAATCATCATATCATCTGCAAAGAGTGATAACTTAGTTTCTTCTTTGGCTATTTTAATTCCTTGGATATCTTTATCTTGTCTAATTGCTACAGCTAACATTTCTAGTACCATATTAAATAATAGTGGTGATAATGGACAACCTTTTTTCACCCCTGATCTTATTGGGAATGCATCTAGCTTATCCCCATTGCATATGATGCTTGCTGAAGGTTTTAGATAGATACTGCTTATTATTTTATGGAAAGTTCCCTTTATTCCTACATTCTCCAATGTTTTTAGTAGGAATGGATGTTGTATTTTGTCAAAAGCTTTTTCTTCATCTATTGAGATAATCATGTGGTTTTTGTTAGCTTTGTTGTTGATGTGATCGATAATGCTAATAGTTTTCCTAATATTGAACCAGCCCTGTAGTCCTGGTATGAATCCTACCTGATCATAATGTATTAATCTCATGATAAGATGCTGTATTCGTTTTGCTAAAATCTTATTTAAAATTTTTGCATCTATATTCATTAGGGAAATTGATCTATAATTTTCTTTCTCTGTTTTGTCTCTTCCTGGTTTGGGTATCAAAACCATATTTGTATCATAGAAAGAATTTGGGAGGACTCCTTCTTCCCCAATTTTCAAGAATAGTGTATGTAGTATTGGAATTAACTGTTCTTTAAATGTTTGATAGAATTCACTTGTGAATCCATCTGGCCCTGGAGATTTTTTCCTAGGGAGTTCATTGATGGCTTGTTCAATTTCTTTTTCTGAGATGGGGTTGTTTAAGTATTCAACTTCCTCTTCTGTTAATCTGGGCAATTTGTATTTTTTAAAATATTCATCCATCTCGTTTAGATTATCGAATTTGTGGGCATAAAGTTGGGCAAAGTAGTTTCTAATTATTGTTTTAATTTCCTCCTCATTGGAGGTGAGTTCACCCCTTTCATTTTTAATATTAGTAATTTGGTTTTCTTCTTTCTTTTTTAAATCAGATTGACAAAAGGTTTATCAATTTTATTAGTTTTTTCATAAAACCAACTATTGGTTTTATTTATTAATTCAATAGTTTTCTTAATTTCAATTTTATTAATCTCTCCTTTGGTTTTCAGTATTTCTAATTTGGTATTTACTTGGGGATTTTCAATTTGTTCTTTTTCTAGCTTTTTCAACTGCAAGCCTAAGTCATTGATCTCCTCTTTCTCTATTTTATTTATGTAAGCATTCAGAGATATAAAACTTCCCCTAATAAGTGCTTTTGCAGTATCCCATAAGTTTTGGTATGTTGTCTCACTATTGTCATTCTCTCGAATGAAATTGTTGATTGTTTCTATGATTTCTTTTTAACCCAACCCTTCTTTAGAATTAGATTATTTAGTTTCCAATTGATTTTTGGTTTCTCTTTCCATGGCCTTTTATTACATGTAATTTTTAATGCATTATGATCTGAAAAGGATGCATTGATTATCTCTACCTTTCTGCACTGGATTGTGAGATTTTTATGTCCTAGTACATGGTCAATTTTTGTAAATGTTCCATGTACCACTGAGAAAAAAGTATATTCCTTTCTATTCCCATTTAATTTTCTCCAAAGATCTATCATATCTACCTTAACCAGAGTTTTATTTACCTCCTTCACCTCTTTCTTGTTTATTTTGAGGTTGGATTTATTGAGTTCAGAGAGGGGGAGGTTGAGGTCCCCCACTAGTATAGTTTTGCTCTCAATTTCTTCCTTCAACTCCCCCAACCTCTCCTCTAAGAATCTGGATGCTATACCACTTGGAGCATACATGTTTAGTAATGATATTGCTTCATTTTCTATGGTGCCTTTTAGCAGGATATAGTTTCCATCCTTATCCCTCTTGATTAGATCTATTTCTGCTTTTGCTTTGTCTGAGATTAGGATTGCTACTCCTGCCTTTCTTACATGAGCTGAAGCACAATATATTCTGCTCCATCCTTTGACCTTTATCCTATGTGTATCCCCCCGTTTCAAATGTGTTTCTTGTAAGCAGCATATTGTTGGATTATGGCTTTTAATCCATTCTGCTATCCGTCTCCGTTTTATGGGAGAGTTCATTCCATTCACATTCACAGTTATGATTACAATCTGTGTATTTCCCTCCAACCTCTTTCCCACCATTTGTGCTTTTAGCTCTCCCATCTCCCTTCCCCTCCTCAATAGTATTCACTTTTTTCCCCCTCCTCCTGCAGCCTTCCCCTCCTTCTTTTGACCCCCCTCCCTTTTAGTCCCCTTTACTCTTATTGCTTCTTTCCTCCCTTTTAGCCACCCTCCCCTTTCTTCCCCCTTCCCCTCCTACTACCTATAGAGCTAGTTAGGCTTATCTACTTAAGATTATTGTTCCCTCCTTTGAACAAATCAGATGAGATTTCCTCTCAAACAATGCTCATCTCCCTCCCCTCCTTCCATCTACTATAGTTTTGTACTTCTTCCTGTGATATAATTTGCCATTTTCTGCTTCCCCCTTTCCACACCTCCTGTTACATTCCCTTCTCATACTTAAATCATATTTTTGCCATGACATCATTTACTTTATGCCCGTTCCCTCTACATATATCCCTTTTATCGTAATAGCTGCACAGTTCTCAAGATTAACAGGTATCATCTTCCCTTATAGGGAGGTAAACAGTTTGCCCTAATTGAGTAGCAAGTTTTTGTTTTTGTTTTTTCCCCTCTGTTTACCTTTTTATGATTCTCTGGAGACCTGCATTTGAAGATCAAATTGTCTATTGAGTTCTGGTGTTTTGGTCAGGAAGCTCTGGAAATCCCTTATTTCGTTGAATGACTTTCTCCTTGCCTGAAATGTTATGCTGAACTTTGCTGGGTAGTTGATCCTTGGTTGAAGTCCCAACTCCTTTGCCTTACAAGTCCCAACTCCTTTGCCTTATGGAATATTGGGTTCCAATTCTTTCGATCTTTTAATGTAGAAGCTGCAAGGTCCTGTGTGATCCTGACTGTGTGTCCTTGATATTTGAATTGTTTCTTTCTGGCTGCTTGTAGTATTTTCTCCTTCACTTGATAGCTCTGGAATTTGGCAACTATATTTCTTGGGGTTTTGAGTTTGGGATCCCTTTCGGGAGGGGAACGGTGGATTCTTTCGATGACTATTTTGCCCTCTGAGTCTAGTACTTATGGACAGTTTTCCTTGATGATTTCCTGGAAGATATTGTCCAGACTCTTTTCTTCATCATGGGTTTCTGGCAGGCCAATAATTCTTAGATTTTCTCTCCTGGATCTATTTTCCAGGTCAGTTGTTTTTCCAATTAAATATTTTACATTTTCTTCTATCTTTTCATTCTTTAGATTTTGTTTGACTGATTCTTGTTGCCTCATTGAGTCATTAGTTTCTACTTGCCCAATTCTAATCTTCATCATATTGTTTTCTTCAGTTAGCTTTTCCATCTCCTTTTCCATCTGACCAATTTTTCCCTTTAAGGAGCTATTTTCTCCATTTAATTTTTGTACTTCTTTTTCCATTCGACCAATTTTCCCAGTTAGGTTTTGGGTTTCCTTTTCCATCTGATCAATTTTCCCAATTAGGTTTTGGGTTTCCTTTTCCATTTGATTAGCTCTTCCTTTTAGGGAATTATTCTCTGCAGTTAATTTTTGAACTTCCTTTTCCATTTCTTCAATTTTCTTTTTCAGGGTGATGTTCTCATTAGTGAATTCTTTTTTTATAGTTTTAAAATCATTGACCAGTTTTTCTTTTATATCCTTCTTCAGACGTTCCAGGTAATCTACTTGTGCTTGCGAGAAATTCATAGTCCCATCTGAGGTTTCAGATGGAAGTACAGTCTCAGCTCTAACCTCTTTGGTGTTTGTGTTTTGGTCCTTATCCCCATAGAAAGATTCTATGGTTTTTTCACTTTTCGTCTGCTTTTACTGATTCATGATGTTGGCTGAGTGTTGTAGCTTTTGGTTCTTTCAGTCAGAAGGTACAGATCTTTAAGTTTAGCTGATGTGTGTCTAGGATAAAAGCAGGCTTTTGTTTTTGTTTCCCCGATCAACCCTGGGGTTAGCTTGTTAGGTGTGTGGGATAGGTGGTCTGGTCTCAGGATATCTCCTCAGCTGACTTGAGGCAAAGGCAAGGTCAGGGGATGGTGATCCCAGCTTCCCTATTGTCTTCCCTTTTCCCCTGGAGGGCTGGGGCACGCCTAGAAGCTAATGCATGTTCCCGTCCCTCCTGGGGCTCGTCTCCCGGCTCTGAGGCTTGCCTGGGTCTCAGTGCGAATTTTCTCTGCCCTGGGTCATCTGTCCCTCCAGATCGCCTCCGCCACAGTAGGAAGAATCCTCCCTTGCCACTTTTCCAGCCTCTGGTGTTATGAGACCACCCGCCCCCTTCTGCTGTTCCCGCTGATCCAGGATTAATCTGGGGAAGAATTTTATGGTTCCCTCACGGTCATCAGGGGGGAGGAGAGAGCACTTACTGATCACTCTGCCATCCCAGTTCCTGGAAGTTCAAGTAGTGACCCACTGAAGTCCGTGTTCAGGCTGAAGATTTCAAGGGCTGCTGCGCTGATGTCTGGCACTCAGCGGCTCTCACCAGCTCGGCCTGGCTTATCTCCTGCTCTGCTGGTCTCGCCCGCCACTCTCGGGCTCCTCTGGTCCCCTCCGCCCTGCCGGGCTGACCGCGCTGCACTGTGCGCCGGGGTCTGATCCCCGCGGAACAGATCCCTCCCGTGGACCCTCCGGTCCAGCCTGGGCTCCGAATCCGTCAAAGTCCGTCACCCACTGGATTCTACACCTCCAAAGTCTGGTCAGACTCTCCCCCGGAGATATCCAGAGGAGTTTTTCCAGGAGCTTAGGTGAGTCGTTGCTTTCACTCCACCATCTTGGCTCCGCCCCCCCTTTGGACTTTATTCTTAAGTATGGGGTCAGGCATCGGTCCATGCCCAGTTTCCCACCACATTGTCATGTAGTTTTCCTAGCAGTTTTTGTCATTGAATTATTATCCCAGAAGCTGGGTTCCTTGGATTTATCAAAAAGTAGATTGCTATATTGAGTGACTATTGTGTCTTGAGTACCTACCCTATTTCACTGGTTTATCCTTCTATTTTGTAGACAATACCAAGTGGTTTTGATGATTGCTGCTTTATAATACAATTTGAGATGTGGTAGCACCAGGCCACATTTCCTAGTATTTCTTTTCATAAATTCCATTGATATTCTGGACATTTTATTCTCTCAGAAAAATTTTGATACTATTTTTCCTAGCTCTTGAAGATAATTTTCTGGTAGTTTGATTGGCCTGGCATTGAATAAACAAATTAATTTAGCTAGAATTCTCATTTTTATTATATTATCTCAGCCTACCCATGATCAACTAATGTTCCAGTTATTTAGATCTGACTTCATTTGTGTTCATATAGTCCCTGGATTTGTTTTGGCCGGTAAACTCCCAGATACTTTATAGTGTCTACCATAGCTTTAAGTAGGATTTCTCTTTCCATCTCTTGCTGTTTGACTATGTTCATAATATATAGAAATGCAGATGATATGTGTGGGTGTATTTTGTATCTTACAGCTTTTCAAAGTTGTTTATTACTTCAAGGAGATTTCTACTTAGTTCTCTAAGATTCTCTAAGTATATCATCATATCATCTGCAAAGAGTCATAATTTAGTTTCTTCTTTGCGAATTCTAATTCCTTCAATTTCTCTTTCTTCTCTTACTGCTAAAGCCAACATTTCTGTTATCATATTGAATAACAATGGTGAAAATGGGCATCCTTTTTTCACTCCTGATCTCATTGGAAATGCATCTAGCTTCTCCCAATTGCATATAATGCTTGCTAATGGGTTTAGGTAGATAGTACTTATTATTTTGAGAAAGTCTTCATTTATTCCTATGGTCTCCAGTGTTTTCAACAGCAATGGGTGTTTTATTTTGTGAAAAGCTTTTTCTCTACCTATTGAGATAACCATGTGGCTTTTGTTAGTTTTGTTGTTGATATAATCAACAATGCTAATAGTTTCCCCAACAATGAACTAGCCCTGTATCCCTGGTACAAATCGTTCCTGATCATGTTGTATTATTCTTGTGATGAGTTGCTGTATTCTTTTTGCTAATATGTTATTGTAAATTTTTGCATCTATATTCATTAGAGAAATTGGTCTATAATTTTCTTTCTCTGTTGTGGCTCTTCCTGGTTTAGGTATCAGAACCATATTTGTATTACAAAAAGAATTTCATAGGCATATTTCTTTGGTGATTTTTCCAAATAGTCTACATAGTATTGGAATTGACTATTCTTTAAATGTTTGAAAAAATTTACTATGAAATCCATCTGGTCCTGAATATTTTTTTCCTATGGAATTCATTGGTGGTTTATTCAATTTCTTTTTCTGAGATGGGATTATTTAAGTCCTTAACTTCCTCTTCAGTGAATCTGGGCAATTTATTCTTTTTTAAATATTCATTCATCTCACTCAGATTGTCATGTTTATGGGCATATAGTTGGGCAAAGTAATGTCTAATTATTCTTTTAATTTCCTCCTCATTGGAGGTGAGTTCACTCTTTTCATCATGATATTGGTAATTTGGCTTTCTTCTTTCTGATTTTTTAAATCAGATTTACCAAAGGTTAATCAATTTTATTGTTTTTTCATATAACTAACTCAGTATTATTTATTATTTCAATAAGTTTCTTAATTTCAATTTTGTTAATCTTTGGTTTTCGGTATTTCTAATTTGGTATTTGCTTGGGGATTTTCAATTTGTGCTTTTTCAGCTGCATGCCCAATTCACCAATATCCTCTTTCTCTATTTTATTCATGTAGGTGTTCAATGATATAAAACTTCCACTGAGAATGACTTTTGCAACATCCCACAAATTGTCCCACTATTGCCATTCTCTTAAATAAAGTTGTTAATTGTTTCCATAATTTGTTGTTTAACCCACTGATTCTTTAGGATTATGTTATTTAGTTTCCAATTGATTTTTGGTCTATCTTTCCATGGCTTTTTATTACATATAATTTTATTGCATCATTATTATCTGAGAAGGGTGCATTGACTGTCTCTTCCTTTCTGCACTGGATTATGAGTTTTTTATGCCCTGGTGCATGATCAGTTTTTTATATGTACCATGTACAGGTGAGAAAAAAGGTAAAAGTTATATACTTTTCTATCCCTATTCAATTTTCTCCACGGTTCTATCATATCTATCTTGTCCAGAGTTCTATTCACCTCCCTAATTTCTTTCTTATTTATTTGGAGGTGAGATTTATCAAGTTCAGAGACAGGCAGATTGAATTCCCCCACTAGTATAGTTTTGGCGTCAATTTTTTCCTATAGCTCTCTTACCTTCTCCTCTAAGGATTTGGATGTTATATCACTTGGTGCATATATGTTTAGCAATGTTATTGTTTCATTGTCTAAGGTGCCTTTTAGGATATAGTTTTAGGTTATAGTTTCCTTCCTTATCTCTTTTGGTTAGATCAATTTCTGCTTTTTCTTTGTGTGAGATTAGGATTGTTATACCTGCTTTCCTTACATCAGCTAAAGTATAATATATTCTTCTCTAACTTTTTACCTTTACACTGTATGTTTGCCTCTGTTTCAAATGTGTTTCTTGTAAACAACATATTGTTGGATTGTAGTTTTTAGTCAGTTTGCAATCTGCCTCTGTTTTATGGGAAAGTTTATCCCTTTCACATTCACAATTATGGCTACTATCTGTATCTCTCTCTACATCCCGTTTTCCCCATTTATGATTTCAAGTCTCCCTTCTCCCTTCCTCTCCACAACACAGTTTTAATTTTTGACTACCACCTCCTTCAGTCTTTTCTCCCTTCTTTTACGCCTCCTCCTTTTTATTCCCATTTTCCCTTACTACTTCTCCTTTCCCTTTCCTTTTCCCTTTGCTCTCCTACTGCTTATAGAGCAATTTAGAATACTATACTTAACTAAGTTGTTGATCCCTCCTTGAGCCAAATCAGATGAGAGCAAATCTCAAAGAGCACTCCTCTACTCTCCTGCTTTCCTCCAGTATAATATAATTTTGTGCCTCTTCCTGGGTTGTAATTTACCTTCTTCTGCCTCTGCCTTTTCACATCTCCTGACACAATCCCTTCTCACTTTTAAATCACATTCTTTTGTAATCACATCAATCAAGTTATACCCTCTCCCTCTATCTATGTATATCCCTTTTACATATAATAAATTTACAGCTCTCAATACTAACAGGTATCATCTTCCCTTATAGGAATGTAAACAGTTTACTCATGTTCAATACCAAGTTTTTTCCCCTGTTTACTTTTTATGCCTCTCTTGACAATTGTATTTGACAACCAAATACTCTATTGAGCTCTTGCCTTTTCAACAGGAACATCTGGAAATTCCTTATTTCATTGAATGTCCATCTCCTTGCCTGAAAAATTATGTTCTCTTTTGTTGAGTAATTGATCCTTGCTTGTATTCCATGCTCCTTTGCCTTTCAGAATATTATTTTCCAATCCTTGCAATCTTTTAATGTTGAACTTGCAAGATACAGTGTGATCCTGACTTTAGTTCCTCAATATTTGAATTGTTTCCTTCTGGCTGCTTGCAGTATTTTCTCCTTTACTTGATAGTTCTGGAATCTGGCAACTATACTCATTGGCATTTTCAGCTGGGCATCACTTTCAGGAAGTGATGGGTAGATTTTTTCGATGACTATTTTGCCCTCTGGATCTAGGATCTCGGGGCAATTTTCCTTGATGATTCCTTGGAAGATATTTTCCAGGCTTTTTTTTCATTATGGCTTTCCAGTAGATGAATGATTCTTAGATTTCTTAGATTTTCTCTCTTGGATCTATGTTGCAGGTCAGTTGTTTTTCCAATGTGATATTTTACATTTTATTCTATTTTTGTATTATTTAGATTCTGTTTGGCTGATTCTTGATGTCTTATGGAGTCATTAGCGTCTACTTGCCAAATTCTAATTTTTAATACATTGCTTTCTTCAGTTAGTTTTTGCATCTTCTTTTCCATTTGTCCAATTTTGTGCTTCTTTTTCCATTTATAGTATTTTTCTTTTAAATTCTTCTGTGAATTATTTTTTTTTCATATTTTTAAATCATTGGGCATTTTTTCTTCCATCTCTCCTATTTGGCTTTAAAAATTCTTCTTGAGCTCTTCCAAGAATGCTCTTTGGGCTTGTGAGTAGTTTATATTCCCTTCTGAGGTTTCAGATGGGAGTATAGTCTCAATGCTGACCTGTTCTGTATTAGTGTTTTGATCTTCTTCCCATAGTAAGATTTTATAGGGTTTCTTTTCTGCTTTGCTTCTTGCTCATGATGATTGCCTTTTTCCTGGCTTTTAACGTGGATCTCTGCTTCTGGAGCACAGGGAGCTCAGCCCCACGGTTCTTGTGCTAAGAACTTGAGGCTTTGTGTTTTGTGCCCTCTGGTTCTTTCAGCTAGAAGCTGGAATGCTGCAACTTATCTGTTGCTGGGCTGGCTGGTGTGCCAAAGCAGAGGTCAAGTGAAGTCTTTTTGAGTTTCCCCAGAGTTACCCTGGAGTTCACTGTGTGAGGTTTGGGGGAGGGACTGTCTGGCTGTAGGAGGTCTCCTCTCCTGACCTAGTGCACAAAGGAGCTCAGTGGCTGGTGAATCCCCAACTGCACTCGTGTCTTCCTGATTCCCCTGGCTGTGATAAGGTGTACTTGGCGTCCTGGTGTTGGTGTTTATGGACTCTGTCCCCCTGGGATCCAAGATCTCCTTCTGCTTAACTGAGGTGGGGCTATCTGGGACAATTCCATTCCTGCACTGGTTCCCTTCAGCCACAGCAAGAAGGTCTCTCCTTAATTATATTCCTGGCCTCTGGAGCTAAGAGATTGTTTACCCCTTCAGCTGATCCCACTATTCCAGGATTTTTCCTGGGGAAATATTCACATGGTCAACAAGGGGAGGGGGGAGCATTTACAGATCACTCTGTCATCTTGACTCCCATTAGTTCAAACAAATTTTAGTACTGAAGAAATAAAATGAAGTGGATAGAAGTGATTTGCCCATGGTTGCACAACTAGTATTTTTAGGCCGGATTTGAGCTCAGGTCTTTTAGATTCACCGTCTGCTACTCTATCCAATGTACCATCTAACTACCTGAGTAGAGGAATTTATACATTAAAAATTTTATTATTTTAATGACAGTCCATTTTGAAAATCTTCAAAATGCCAAACAGCACAATGACAAATTTTAATTTCATTGACTGGATTAAAAGGCCTATGCATTCTACCTATAATAGAATTTTGTTTGTCCTGCGTTCTTAAATGGGGAGAAAAAGGATGTCAGTGTGAAATTAGTAATCTTTATTGAAGAAGATAAAATTCAATTATAAAAAGAACCATTGTCAATATAGAAATAATGGTTTAGCTTTTGATGCTGTTGATCACCCTATTTTCCTTGTCACTCTCTTCCCCATAAACTTTTGGGCTATCACTTTTTCGTGGTCATTCTACCTATCATACTCCTTAATTTTATTTGCTAAATTCTCATCCAGATCATTGCCTCTAATTTAAAGGTCCCATAGGACTCTGTCTTGGGTCCTTTTTTCTATTTTCTCTATTTAATATACCCTTCCTGCCCTAACCTCCCTGCTAACTTCTGTTTTCACATCTCCAACTGCCATTCAGATATCTCAAACTAGCTGTTCAGTTTGAGTCAATGTGTCCAAAATTAAACTTATATTTTATCCTTCTACCTAAATTCACCTGCCTTCCAAACTTATCTCTATTAAGGGCACCATTATTCTTTCAGACCACGGTGCTCTTCACTGTCTCTCACCTCACATCCAAACTGTTGCCAAGATTGGTCAATTTCACCTTTTCAATAACTCCTGAATATGCCACATTTTTTTTCTATTTCCACCACTCTGATGTACACCCTCATTAATTCAAGTGTGGCCTGTTGGTGGGTCAGTATTTCTCAATATCTTCCCAATTAATTCCCTTCTCCTTTCAGCTATCAAAGTGATTATCATGAAGGGAAATTGTGAACCTATCATTCCCTTATTCAATAAAATTCAGTAGCTCATTATCATCTCCAGATTCAAATTTACAAATGGCATTAGGGCTAGATGGTGCAGTGGATAGAGTCCTGGGCCTAGAGTGAGGAAGACTTGTTTTTATTGGTTCAAAGTCATCCTCAGACACTTACTAACTATGAAACTTTGAGCAAGTCACAACCATATTTCTCTTAATTTTCTCATTTGTAAAATTATCTGGAGAAAGAATTGTCAGACTACTTTAGTATCTTTGCAAGAAAACCTCAAATGGAATCACCAAGAATTAGAAGCAATGGCAAATGAGTGAACAATAACAAAAATTTACCTTCAAGTCTTTTTACACTTTAATCTCTGACACATAGGGAATATCATTGCTATTCCATGAATAACTGATATAACTGATTTTTGCTTCCAACTTGAACTTTCAAATTTTGTGTTGATCTATATCATCCTCTTTGCTGTTACAGTACATCACTAATGTGAAATTTCAGTATTCTTTTGAAGAAATATTTACTAAATATTAAAATCTGCCTTTTACATTTTATTACTTGGTTATCCTCAGAAATTCAGGTTGCTGATAATAAAATGTCATGGAGCCTACATCTTTTGTCTCCTAAAAAATTTAGAGGAATCTATCCTCTCTAGAGGAAAAAAAAATCAAGTGAGAACAGAAGGAAATAAATTAGCAGGAGAGAAAAATGTTGAGATTGGGAGGAAAAAAATCTCACACAAGCAATCCTTTGCCTGTATATTTTATACCATTCACCCTGTTTTCTAGCAAGATTCAGGAATGCTGGTAATGTGAACAAAACATGGTCTATAATGAAAAAAATAATAATTAATTGAAGACACTGGACATTTATGACCATTATACAAAATTAAAGCATTTTTTGGAAAAAATTAGAAAGTCTATCAAATATGTATTCACTTATATTATACACAGTTCATCTACATGACTTTTCTCCTGCTTATTTAAAAGAATAGACATTTCCTGTTAAGATTCTCTTCTTTATATAATATGTGGTAATTGCAACTAAATAACACTATTCCATGAAGAATTTAGGTGACTCTAGAGTTCAGCATGAAATCCTCAGCGACATAAGATAAAGTGCTAATAAGTTCATCTCTAGCTTTAGCCCAATTATCACTGATTTTCCTGCTTAATAATATCAATAGAGCTAAAAGTGCACAAGTTGCCTAAGTCTCAAGGTTATATTTTGCCAATGTAGATATATTAATTTATCTAGAGAACTTAGTTACTATGTCATCTATTTGAACAAGTTACTCTTATAAAAATGCACATTTCCTTCTATCTTCTTCACTCATTTTATTGCCTAGGGACTCCTCAAATCCATATTTTAAAAATATATTTTATTTTAAAAACTCTCTTATCTATTCATCTATTTCTCTAGTGAACAAAAAATAGATGTTGATATTCAACTTCTTGAAATGCTTGCTGTAGAAGCTAAGTGTTTGTAATGAGCCAAGCAAATGCTTAATTTAAAGAAATATTGTATTTTCAGTTCATTGCCCTTCTATTTCAGTTTGTTATATTTAGAGAAAGGCTATTCATATTATTTCCTAGGTCCTGGAAAATAATTTCTAAGTGGAACATGAGCATTTTCTGCAGTATTTGACTTCTCACATTTTTGTTGTATTTAATTTCTACATCCAATCTTCCTCCCACATCAACCTGCCACTGATTTTCTTCCTAATTGCTGCCTAAATACTCATATGGTCAGTTGATGAAATGTCACACCTGTTATTTAGTAATTTGTCTAGTCTATATAACCTGACCAATCCTTATCACAATTTTCATTTTCACTGGAAAGTAAGGTTCCTAGAACAAGAAATTGGTATCCAACTTCTTGAAGTGTTGATTGCTGCTGAGGAACAGAGTAGTTTTTGTTTTAATGCTATCATCTTAATCTTCCATTCTTGTATTAATCACCAGATAGTTCTTTTATCTAATCAGTATCAGTTAGGATGTTCTCAGCTTCATCAAAGCTATTGATTAACACCTCACTATGGTTCAACCAATTAGCAAAAATTGACTTTTACAAAGGAACATTTTCTGAGAAGATATAGCAAAAATAGGAGTAGGGAAATATGTTCTGTTGTAAACCTGGGTCACACTATTCCGTATATCATCTTGGTTTTCCTGAAAAGAGTGGGCTCAAATTTAAAACAACTGTGAGAAAGCATTCACTCAATTATTTTAACTTTCAAATTTTGCATGACCAATAGATAAATTGACCGTCTCCCTCTTACTTACAGGATACAGTATCTTAGCTGCCAACGTTCAATTCACTACTCAACTGGGTCAAACAATTCATTCCTCAAGGATTGCACTGCTACCTAATCTGGATTAGCTGCTAATTACTCTAGTATAGATCTTCATTCCTAAACTTTTGGTCTTTTGACTTTTTTTAATTCATAAGCTTGTTCTGTTTTTCACCTAAAAACAAGAAAGAACAGAAAGGCAAATAAACAGCCAAGTCAGTTTGTGTGGAGGTAGGCAGATGGTAGCAAGAGGATATTTATACCACTACTACTATCTCTATTCCCATATAGAGGTTTACTGTAAGTCTTCTCACTCCAGCACAACCCTGGAGAAAAGAAGCTGAGTTAATTCCCTGGGAGTCTTTTGTATGCATGTACAATACTGGCTCAGCAATTAATCAAAATATCATTCAGGATGCAGGTTGGGAATACTCATAGAATACATGCATATGTTCTTAAGGACTATGCTCTCAATACCCACTCCTCCATTACTTATATATTTTTTTGGTACTTTGTGTTCATTGTAATGGTAAGAAGAAAAATTGGATAATTAATGAACAGCTTAGAATTAGTAAAATTAAAGAGAATGTGTACTTTCATTTTACTACTGGGATATTTTTATTTTGAATGTTGAATGCTGAGCTCTCTGAGATTAAATGCACATTTAATTAACATGTTAAGACTGCATAAATCTTGTTAAAGAATAACTTTAAGGCCATAGCCAAAAGGCAGACTATTAAAATTTGAAAAGATAAATATACTCACACTTCTCTTAAATTGATATTAAAGGTGAAAATAAAAAGTTTTCCTTTTTTCGTTAGTTCATATTAATGAAAATTTTCTAGGTATTAAGGAGAAAAGTCATTCCACAATGCACAAACACATGGAAGTTCTTGTTGTTTTTAACAAATTTAATAGATTTTTCAGACTTTTTTTAAGGTGAATTATTGTTTTCTTCATCTATAAACCATTATAAGGGGTATCCTTAAACTACACCTGTGTGTGTGTGTGTGTGTGTGTGTGTGTGTGTGTGTGCACGCGCGTGTAAGTTGGGGAAAAGGTCATTGGGCTTCCTTTTTAGATTTTCCCACTATGTATATACAATGCTATGTCAACTATGTCAACAGTGATTTTAAAAGTTCAGTAGTCAAGTTCTGGTGTTCCCATAACCATGATATTATATCAGTGCTAATTGCTATGAAAATATCTATGCCTACACTTTTATATATATATATATATATATATACACACACACACACACACACACACACACACACACACACACACACACACATATATATATCACATATATAATATATCTATATACACATGCATACATGTGCAGAATTTTAGTATAGAAAGACATCAAAACAAAGACAGATATTTTGCTATCAGGAGATAATAGATTGTTTTCTAATGCAAAAAATGTAGCACCAAAGTTAGAGAAGGGGGTTTGCTGGTGATAAATGTACATAATAAAAGCAGTATACTCTAGGTGAAAAAAAATAGCCTAGTTTTCTTATCATATTTTCATTGTAGATCAAATTCATTTGCATGTCAAAACATGGAGCTATATATAGCTAGGTTATGGATTAATCTTTTCTAAAACACATCAGCTTGATTTTCTTGGAGAGCAAATTTTTAGCCAGTGGAAGAGTAGGGAGGATTGATCAAGGGAGTCTCCAATCAATTTAATGAGATGAAGAGCTCTTTCTTACGCAGAAGTTGTAAGTGCACTTCTGCCTTCTTGGAAGGACACAAATAACTCCTTATTCATTCCAGAGACAAGGGCAATCTTTCCAAATTGATTGACTGATTGAGACTCAAGAAGTCAGAGTATTATCAAGGGAGCAGTCCTTTTCTGTGATCTATGAAAGTCATCTAATTGATCAGTGAAATTTCTTGTAGTCCTCTTTTTTCCCTCCCCCTCTTCATAAGACAGAATAGTAGACAACAGAGCAAAACTGTTCCAAGGGGGAGGGAAACATATAATCTCCCTTATTCCTGAAAGTATAAGCTCTAGCTCTTGGGAAAAAGCAAATGGAAGGCACATGTTCTTTCATCCATTATGGGATGAGAGATCCAAGATTGGATTTGCTTGGCTGATGAGATGGTAGCAATTTGACCACTGATATCCTGCATAAGACACAGGACCAAAAGGATAGTTCAATAATGTCAGGAAAACCCCAAATTTCAGGTCTGATGAAAGGATATTTTGAATTCCCTAAGCAATGTACTATTAAGAATCTCATCTTCTAGCTAGAGAAAGGAGGTTCCCTGGGTAGTGATAACCTGAAAGGTCATCTCATGATTAAGCCAAAATTCAAGAGTTTCCAAGTTTGATGGTTTGAAAATTCTACCTTTTAGAGAGAGAAGAGGATTTTATGATGCAGATTTTCTTGCATAGCTCCTCTCTGCATTTCAGCTTCCATTCTTCTTGGCTAAATGGAATTAAATCTGATCCAGAACATAAAGTAAGCTGCAGAAGAACCAAGATCATTGTTTTCCATACAATTCATAGCTGCCTTTATAATGTATATCAATCAGAAGTAAAACTTCCTAACTTTGATACTGTATTTAGACTAGACAAAAACCTGATTTGTAATGTTACCAAAGACAATATGGTATGGTGAGAAAAGTACAAGAGGAGGAGTCAAACGAGGAAGGTTCAAATTCTGCCTTTGAAAATGAAATAAAAAGTGTTTAACCTCTCTAAGTATCATTTTTCATCTATAAAATGAAATTAGCAGTTGTGCTACTTACCTCACATGACTGTTGTAAAAAAAGATTATAAACCTTCTAAGTCCTATATAATTATGTATTGCTAATCTGAGAATCAAAAGATAACATGGTTTTAGGGAACACCCTGTGGAGAGTTTAAAAGAAACAAAACTATTCATGCATAGTAATATAAACTATTATAAAGCACTGGCAGTTGAGGACTTACTCCTGGACATGAATATGTTAATAAACTCAGTTCTTTATCTTACAGCATACATAGGTCACCTGTAACTATTTCATGTCCATTTACTGTGGTATGAAGAAAACGGGTTTTGGTTGGAAATGGAATCAAAATTGAATTCAGATAGAAAAGGTAATAATTGGGTAAAACACTTTCCCATACTCCTGGCGATCAGACATGCACTACCATAAGTCTCCATATGGGGAAAGAGAAGTGACACTAGTGTCCAAATATCACCACCAGGGACAATGTGAAATTCAAATGGCATAATGGATATAAATCACTTTGACATCTCAAAATATTATATAAATATTAGTTGTTCTTATTGTTAGCTTATGGTTACCAAACTGCCAGTGTGGTGATGACTTAATTCCCAGAACTTTCTACTACACACTTGCTGAGTTCAAGAAAATGTTTATACTGCAATACAAGCATATGCTGGTAAATGTTTAACAATGGTGCTCTCAGGGGGCCGGGAAAAGGAAGCATAAACACATACTTTTTTAGCTTAGCCTTCATTATTAGCATTTTCATAAGCCTATGAAATCAGCGAAACAGTAAAGCAATGCCAAACTGCTAATTTTAAAGGTTTACACCTCTTCCTACTCACACCGAAAATTTAAAAATTGACTCTTATGAGCTGAATAGATATGGTTTCAGTGCACCCTGGTTTACTATTTAGGTCAACATGTAACCGAAATTATGGAATAATGTTTTCTGTGTCTGTGATGTATGTATTTTTCCTTATTTTGGTTAAAGTAGTATTAAAATAACCACAATTTGAGAGCCTTAAATGGTCAGAAAAACAGGTCACAAAAGATAGTTTGACAACATAAAAGTCCATGCTGGAGATTGCCAGCAGTTGAGCATATTATGTCTGCATAGCACTAAAGAATGTCCTTCTTGACCCAGATTAGCAGTAAGTCAATGCAAAGATGCTATGTTCTCCATGCAAGTGAGCAACTCCATCAATCTTCTATTAAATATTTAGAAGTGAACTTGAGGGGAGGGCATGTTACCTTGAACTAACTTTCAATAGTGACTGAGATTATAGAGGGAAAAGTTTGCCCCCAGTCCAGGGGGCTGTGTTTGTAACTCTTCTGGATGTAATTTTTCTGTAAGTAGCCCTTTATAAAATATAATTGATATTAATTGACAAAATCTTACTGGAGTTCTAATTGTTGTTAATGCTATTGGACAGAGTGTTCTAGAAAGGAGGCTGGAGTCAATAGTATCATAAATATTTGCCCAACCCCTCTGGGTTACCCCTAGAATCAGGGAAGATAGAGCTGCCCATTGAGAACCCAATTTACCATTGTGAGTTGGAGTTTGGATAAAGAACCCCAAGATTATATTACCTAATACTATACTGCTTAATACAATACTACTTAAATACAAGTTATGTAACAATAGAGTGTAAAAATAAAGACTGAAAATTAACTAAAATCAAGATATCTGAGTTCTTTAAGATTTGTGAAATATATTTCAATAAAAATGCATTTTAATAAAACATTCAGAAAGTGCATTTTTATAATCTTGATGATTGGCTTGACTGAATGTAGGCATTTCTTCCCATATTGCAACAAAAAGACTACATAGTCTTTTCTATGACAATCCTACCTCCTGAGGGACGTTTTCTAAACATTTGTTGCAATTGTGTTTCATTCGGAATTTTTTTTTTTCTAACAGGAAAAATTGACTTGAAATTAATTCCTTTTCATATAGAAGGGCTGTGAATGTATTTGTTACTCTGATAACATTATCTGAAAAATAATCAATTTTTTTTTGCTGGAAACTATGGGTTTCAGTAGTTAAAGGACATCACTCAGCAGGGGAACATATAAAATAATTCAAAATGAAACTTGTAAGATATAAATTCTGATGCACATTGTTCCCAGGACTCCTATATCAAGCCATTTCCTATAGGGTTAGCTTTAACCTCAGAGAAAAATTGGAGAGCAATCATAACATAAAGGTGTGTAAACATTTTTTTTCACAATCATATTTCTATAAGACTTCAGAATGTTTTCTGACTGCTCTCTGGAAGTAACAGAAAAGCTACAAACCATCATGTCCTTTATTTTTCTGAGAGGCTAAAATCACTTTTTAATGATTTCTCAATAAAATTGGAAACTGAGAAAGCCATGTGTAACATATTAAACATTATCTAATGAATCTGAAATATATAATAATAAGAGAATAATTTAAGAGTAAAGTGAAAAAATATAATTCGAGATTTTATGTAAATATGTGAAACTGTTAAAGAAACAAAAACCATAACTTATGGGCATGACTGATTTATTTAAATGCTATTATAATAAAAATATATAGTACCAGACTTAAAATAAGCTTAGCAAAAGCATATGTACTTCCCACAACTTTATTTTTCCAAAATATGTTCACTCCATGTTGACTTCTAAGTTGAAAGTACCCATAATGCCAAAGTATATGTCATGGATAGCACTTGTATAAATATGTATTCATAGACATAGATGAATATATATATGTATATATGTGTGTGTATGCATAAATATACATATATATGCTCAGAAGTATGATTTCTTCATTGATGCAGTTCTTTCAGTTTCACATAATGTATAGCCAATTGCTTGGAGAAGACCAAGTAGTTTAGTGACTGGTTCAGAGTTATACAATTAGAATAACTAAAAGACTTTTTTGAAGTCTTCATAATTTCAAGATTGATTATCTAGTCAGTACTAACTGCATCCCCCATAATGTTTCTTCCATTATATAGGTTGTTGTTTTCGTTCAGTCATTTCAATCATATTTAACTCTTCTTGCTACTGGAGTCATTTGTCATTTCCTCTTCCAGCTCATCGTATGGGTGAGGAAACTGAGGAAAACAGGATTAAGTGACTTTCCCAGTGTTATACAACTAGTTTCAGTGGCTAAATTTGAATTCAAGTCTTTTTGACTCCAGGTCTGGCACTCCTATTTGCTTCTCCACCTAATTGCCCCCATATGCTATATACTTGCTTCTAAATCCATGGAGACAATAAAATATATATACTTATATATGTAAAATATATATATTTCACACACACATATACACACATATACACACACATATATATATACATGTATATATAATAGCACTTTATGTATTTATACAGACCTTCACAAAATTTTTAAGAAGTTCTTTATTTTAAGAATATTATATTTTCTTTTTATATTAAATGCTTTAATTTTCAAAATATTCCATGAATTGCATGCTTCTATTAGCAATGTCTGTAATCAGAAAGTATGAGAAGATAATGGCATGTTAAGTCCTAAATGTGCATAAAATACTTCCCGTAGAAAGGATATAAAATAAGAAAGTTGTAAAAAATAAATCAGAAAAAACAATGACAAAAAAGAAAAGATAAACATATATAAATGTCATTCGGTATAAGACTGCACAAACACCCTTTCATAATCCTCCTGAGGCTCCTAGAAGAGACTAGTCATTTTAGGTGGTGGGCAATACATGTAAGTGGTTAAGTACTATGGCAAGTGATAGCTCCAAGTCAAAGACTAGTGTCAAACAGCCCATTATCTAACTTCCCTAGGTGACAGAGCCAGCCTAAAACTGTCAGAGGAGCAGTCTGTGGCCTAACTAATTTTGGACCACATTGGAGCCTAGCAAAAATAATTGACTCCAATTCTCTAGGAAACAGGGTCAGAGAGCCTGAGCTCCTTCAGGAGACAAGCCCAAGCAAGCACCCAGTCCAGAGCAGATTCTACTTTGAGGTTTTACAGAAGATAGGGCCAAATAACTACCCATTTCTACAAGAAATAGGGCAAAATCTGCAAGATATACATTCATTATTCGACTTATATACAACTCATCATCCAGGCAGCTTGTGTCCAGTCCAAAGTCAGGAAGACCATACTGAAACAGAGAAGAAGACAAAACCACTCTAGGGCACAGGCAGCCAAATGCTAAGCAATTCACACCTAATTCAGAGTAGCCAAATCTTAAGAAAGGCCAAGGAAGCACCTTGTAATCAAAATTCCTGGAAATTTACAGAAAGATTACTACCAGTATAATCAGCAACATTTAGTTGGGGATTTTCATAGTCATACCAAGGAGTGGAGACAAATCAGTCACTGAGATTGCACAAAGCAAAGAAGCAGCCATGCTCAGAATCTAAGCTCAGTAACAAGGAGACTGAGAATCTAAGAACTCCTCTAGAAGGTGTGACCTAGTGTTAACTATTGAATCTTGGATAAGGTAGAACTGTTCCATACAAGACACGAGTACTGAGAAGAGTAAAGTCCAAAGGAAATTCAAAGCTGCAGTGCAGAAACTGAAGCTGGAAATGTGAATAAGTAGAATAAAATGCTTAACATAATGAAGAAATACTTTGGATACAAATAATTCCAAGAGTTAATCCAGAAGAAAATAACTTTCAGCAGAAGTTAAAGTAGAACCTCAAAGAAGAGAATGTCCCAGTCACAGGTACTATAAGAATAAGATGAAGAAATAAAAGAAGACATATAAATGTAATGCTAGAATAAAGGAAAGTTATAAAGAATGGAGTGGGGAATTAAACACTTAGAAGAAATAGTTGTTGCCCAAGAATGCTAAGTTCTCCCTGAAAGCCATTGTGTATCAGAGGTGGTGGAGCAAAGATGGTGGTGAGAAGCCAGGAAGTTGCCTGGGCTCTCCTCACTTTCTCTCAGAAACAACATTATATTAAGCTCCTAAATGATTGTTGAGTGATAGAATCTACAATAATATGAAGGAAAACAATTTTCCAGCTTAGGGTAACTTAGAAGGACTTCAGCAAAGGTCTGTCTCACTTGGGTAAATGGGGGAGTACAGCCCAGAACAGATGGTGTTGCAGTAAGCCAGTGTGGGGCTCTGACACAACACAGATCAATGGTCAGGGACCCTTGGTCCTGGCTCAGCAGACTAGTAGCACAGCAAGCCAACTGGGGGCCTTCCAGCCTCAGCACAGAAGGCAAGTTGCCAGCCCTGGAAACCAAGCAGTAAGGTATGATTGGCCAGGGCACATCAATGCAGTGAGCAAGCCATCAGCATCTTGAGACTACAGTGCAAAAAAATCAGTGATTGGGCTCCTGGTCCCCAGCAAAAGAAGCTCAGGACAGTGATACCTGCGCCTCCAAAACAGAACTGAACTTTAAAATCCAGAAAATAGCACCCCTCCCAAATGAGCAGGAAACAAAACAAATTTCGACCATAGAAAGTGACAGGGGAGATCAAAACAAACTCTGAAGAGTACAACATTGTCAATATAACTACATCCAAAAACTCAAAGGGGGATATGAATTGGTCCCATGTGCCAAATCCTTCTTGGAAGACCTCAAAAAGAATTTTAAAAGTCAAATAAGAGAAGTAGAAGCAAAACTGTGAAAAAGAAATGAGAGGTAAGCAAGAGACAGTCAACAGCTTGGAAAAAGGACAAAAATTGACTGAAGAAGACAATTCTTTAAAAAAACAAATTAGTCAAATGGAAAAATAATCCACTGAAGAAAACAACTCCTTAAAATGTAGAACCAGTAAAATCGAAAAGGACTCTAACAATTCCATGAGATGTCAAAAATCACTCAAACAAAATCAAAAGAATGAAAATGTACAAGAAAATATAAAATTCCTCACTGATAAAACAACTAACCTGGAAAACAGATAGGCAAATATAAAAGACAAATATAGTGCTGAAAACTAAACTTGGAAGAGTCATAGAGAAACAAAATTATAGACCAATTTTCCTAATGAACATAAATGCAAAAATTTTAAATTAGATACTAGCAAAGAAATTACAGAAAGTTATCCTAAGGATAATACACTACTAGCAGGTGGGATTTAGGCCAGGAATGCAGAACTGATTTAATATTAAGAAAACTACCAGCATAATTGGCCATATCAAGAGCAAAACTAATAGAAATCCTAAAATTATATCAATAGATGCAGTAAAACTTTAAAAAATTAATTTATTTTTAGTATTCAACATTCACTTCCACAAGATTTTGAGGTCCAAATTTTCTCCCTGTCTCTTCCCTTCCCCCACCCTAAGAAAACATGCATTACAGTTGTCCCTTCCCTCAGTCTGCCTTCCCTTATATCACCCTGCCTCTTTCTCTTATCCACTTCCCATCTATTTTTCTATAGGACAAGGTAGATTTCTATATCCCTTTACCGGTGTATCTTACATCCTAGTTGCATGTAAAATATAATTTTCAACAATCGTTTTTAAAACTTTGAGTTCCACATTCTCTCCCTCCTCACCCACTCTCATTGAGAAGGTAAGCAGTCTGATGTGGTTTATACATGTGTAGTCATTCAAAATATTTCCAAAATGGTCATGTTGTTAAAGACTAACTATATTTTCCTCCATTCTGTCCTGCCCCACCATTTATTCTATTCTCTCCTTTGACTCTGTCTTACCTCAGAAGTGCTTGCTTCTGATTATTCCTCCCCTCATTTGCCCTCTTTTCTATCATACCTCTGTCATTTATCCCCTTTCCCCCTACATTCTTGTAAGGTAAGATATATTTCCATACCCAGTTGAGTGTGTATGTTATCACCTCCTTCAGTCAAATCTGATGGGAGTAAAGTTAAATTACTCCTCAATTCTCATCACTTCCTCTTACGGTAAAAATTTTTTCTTGCCTCCTTTTTTGTTAATAATTTAGCCACTCTACCTCTCCCTTTTTGCTCCTCCCAGTGAATTTCTCTGTCACCTCTTAATTTTATATTTTAGGTATCATCTCTTCATGTCCAACTAACCTTGTCCTCTCTATTTATATAAGCAATCATTCCATTTTATTACTAATGAAGCCCAGCAGCAAGAGATAGAAAGGGAAATTCCACTTAAAATAACTCCAGGGGGGCGGAGCCAAGATGGCAGAGTAGAAAGATGCACATACGCTAGCTCCAAACCCACAGCCCATAAAATATCTGTAAAAAAGAACTGCCAACAAATTCTGAATCAGCAGAAGCCACAGAACAACACAGCAGAGGAGATTTTTGTTCCAGAGGGACCTGCAAACCTCTCGCAAAAGGTCCTTCTCGCTGCGGACATGTAGCCGAGCCCAGCCCTGACTCGGTTACGTGGCACCAAGAGGGGCTGATCCAAGCGGGTTTCAGGGATGGAATCTCCAGTGGCCACGGGGGTCCCTCCACCCACAGGTGATGGGAGTCGGTGAGAGAGCCTCTTTGGTGGGTTGAGAGGGGAGTGGGATGCCCCCCATAACTCAGGCCCCCTCGGGAGGCAGCAGCAGAGGCGGGAGCAGACTGGGGCTCCCCAAGCAGGTAGGAGCCCTGATCCATTGTTGAAGGTCTCTGCATAAACCCCCTGAGGGAAGTGAGCTCGTGAGGCGGCCCTGCTCCAACCTCAGCACCTGAACTTGGTCTCACATTGAATAGCAGCTCTGCCCCTACTCAAAGCCCTGAGGCTGGGAAGCAGCATTTGAATCTCAGACCCCAAGCACTGGCTGGGCAGACCTGGAGGCAAAGTGGGTGTGAAAGGAATATTCAGAAGGCAAGTCACTGGCTGGGAAAATGCCCAGAAAAGGGAAAAGAAATAAGACTATAGAAGGTTACTTTCTTGGTGAACAGGTATTTCCTCCCTTCCTTTCTGATGAGGAAGAACAACGCTTACCATCAGGGAAAGACACAGAAGTCAAGGCTTCTGTATCCCAGCCCACTCAGTGGGCTCAGGCCATGGAAGAGCTCAAAAAGGATTTTGACAATCAAGTTAGAGAGGTGGAGGAAAAACTGGATAGAGCAATGAGAGACATGCAAGCGAAGCATGAAAAACAAGTAAACACCCTGCTAAAGGACACCCAAAAAAATGCTGAAGAAAATTACACCCTGAAAAATAGGCTAACTCAATTGGCAAAAGAGGTTCAAAAAGGCAATGAGAAGAATGCTTTCAAAAGCAGAATGAGCCAAATGGGAAAGGAGGTTCAAAAGCTCACTGAAGAAAGTAGTTCTTTCAAAATTAGAATGGAACAGATGGAGGCTAATGACTTTATGAGAAACCAAGAAATCACAAAATAAAATCAAAAGAATGAAAAAATGGAAGACATTTTGTGAAATATGTCTCATTGGAAAAACAACCGACCTGGAAAATAGATACAGGAGAGACAATTTAAAAATTATGGGACTACCTGAAAGCCATGATCAAAAAAAGAGCCTAGACATCATCTTTCATGAAATTATCAAGGAAAACTGCCCTGAGATTCTAGAACCAGAGGGCAAAATAAGTATTCAGGGAATCCACAGATCACCGCCTGAAAGAGATCCAAAAAGAGAAACTCCTAGGAATATTGTGGCCAAATTCCAGAGTTTCCAGGTCAAAGAGAAAATATTGCAAGCAGCTAGAAAGAAACAATTCAAGTATTGTGGAAATAAAATCCGGATAACACAAGATCTAGCAGCTTCTACATTAAGGGATCAAAGGGCGTGGAATGGGATATTCCAGAAGTCAAAGGAACTAGGACTAAAACCAAGAATCACCTACCCAGCAAAACTGAGTATAATACTTCAGGGGAAGAATTGGTCTTTCAATGAAATCGAGACTTCCAAGCATTCTTGATGAAAAGTCCAGAGCTGAAAAGAAAATTTGACTTTCAAACACAAGAATGAAGAGAAGCATGAAAAGGTAAACAGCAAAGTGAAGTCATAAGGGACTTATAAAAGTTGAACTGTTTACATTCCTACATGGAAAGACAATATTTTTAACTCTTGAAACTATTCAGTATCTGGGTACTTGGTGGGATTACACACACACACACACACACACACACACACACACACACACATGCACACATGCACACACATAGAGACAGAGTGCACAGAGTGAATTGAAGAGGATGGGATCATATCTTAAAAAAATGAAATTAAGCAGTGAGAGAGAAATATATTGGGAGGAGAAAGGGAGAAATGGAATGGGGCAAATTATCTCTCATAAAAGAGGCAAGCAAAAGACTTATTAGAGGAGGGCTAAAGAGGGGAGGTCAGAGAAAAACATGAAGTCTACTTTCATCACTTTCCACTAAAGGAAAGAATAAAATGCACACTCATTTTGGTATGAAAACCTATCTTACAATACAGGAAAGTGGGGGAGAAGGGGATAAGCAGAGTGGGGGCGATGATGGAAGGGAGGGCATGGGGAGGAGGGAGCAATTTGAGGTCGACACTCATGGGGAGGGACAGGATCAAAAGAGAGAATAGAAGTAATGGGGGGCAGGATAGGATGGAGGGAAATATAGTTAGTCTTGTACAACACGACTATTATGGAAGTCATTTGCAAAACTACACAGATTTGACCTATATTGAATTGCTTGCCTTCCAAAGAGAGGGAGTGGGGAGGGAGGGAGGAAAAGAAGTTGGAACTCAAAGTTTTAGGAACAACTGTCAACTACTACTCTTGCCACTAGGAAATAAGAAATATAGGTAAGGGGGTATAGAAAGTTATTTGGCCCTACAGGACAGAGGAGAGGATGGAGACAAGGACAAAGAGGGATGATAGAGGAGAGAGCAAATTGGTGATGGGGGCAATTGGAATGCTCAGTGTTTTGGGGTGGGGGGAGGGGACAAGGGGGGGAAAAATTTGGAACCCAAAATTTTGTGAAAATGAATGTTAAAAGTTAAATAAATTAATTAAAAAATAAAATAACATAAAATAACTCCAGACAATATAAAATATTTAAGACTCTATCTATTAAGGCCAATCCTGGAACACACAATTACAGAACACTTTTCATAAAAATAAAGTGAGATCTAAATAATTGGAAAATATCAGGTACTCATGGATAGGCCAACCTAATACAATAAAAAGTGCAAATTCTACCTAAATTAATTTGCTTATTTAGTGCCTTACCAACCCTTTTACAAAAAGTATTTCTTTGATATATAACAAATAATAAATTAATCTGGAAAATAAAAGTTCTAGAATATCATGGGAAATAATGAAAAAAAAAGCAAAAGAAGTTGGCCCAGCTAATCCATTTCTAAAATTTTATTAGAAAGCAGCAAACATTAAAACTATTTAATAAAGCCTAAGAAATAGAGCAGTGGATCAGCGGAATAGCTAATGTACATGAGACACAGTGGCAAATGACTATACGTATCTACTATTTGGTAAACCCAAAGACTCCCATTTCTGAGATAAAAGCTCACTATTTCACAAAAACAGCTGGGAAAACAGGAAAACAGTTTGTCAGAAAGTAGGACTAGATCAATATCTTACAACAAAATGTCAATAAGGAGAACAATGCCTTAAAAAGCTGCATTGGTCAAATAGAAAAAGAGATCCAAAAGCTCACTGAAGAAAATAATTCCTTACACGTTAGACTAGAGCAAATGGATGCTAATGACTTTTTGAGAAATCCAGAAACAATGAAAATAGGATAAAAAACAGAAGACAATGCAAAATGTCTCATAGGAAAAATTACAGTCCTGAAACATAGAACCAAGAGGGGTAATTTAAAAATTATTGGGCAACCTGAAACCCATGAAGAAAAAAAAGCCTAGTCCTCATCCTTTGAGAAGTTATCAAGGAATACTGCCCTGACAGTCTAGAACCAGGAGGAAAACAGAAATTGCAAGAATCTACTGATCACCACCTGAAAGAGATCCTAAAATGAGAACTGCCATGAATTTTATAGTCAAATTGCAGAATTCCTAGGTCAAGGAGAAAATAGTACAAACAGACAGAAAGAAACAATTCAAGTATTGTGAATTCACAGTCAGGATAACATAAAATTTAACAGCTTCTACATTAAAGGATCAGAGGGCATGGCATATGATATTCTGGAGGGCAAAGGGACTAGGATTGCAACCAAAAATCACCTACCCAGGAAAACTGAGTATAATTCTTCAGTGGAAAAAAGTGACATTCAATAAGATGGAGGATTTTCAAGTATCCTTGATAAAAAGACCATATCTGAATAGAAAATTTGACATTCAAATACAAGACTCAAGAGAAACATAAAAAGGGGGCAGAACCAAGTGGCAGAGAAGGATGGACCTACTCAAACTCTCCCCCCATAACTCACAAAATGTCTGTAAAAATGACTCTAAACAAATTCCAGAGGAGCAGAAGCCACAAAATGCCAGAGTGAAACAGAATTCCAGGCCAAGACAACCTGCCCATTGTGGGAAGCTTGATTAGGGGAGTTGTTTTGTGGGAAGGCCCCAAGTACCTTTTCTTTTTTCTATTGAGGTACTGGGTCAGAGAATTATGCCCTCTGGCTTTAAAAAATGTATAAATACTCTGAGGGTGAGGTTTTATTTTGGGGCTTACTGACTGAAAGTGTTTGTTTGGTCAGATGAGGACTCTGGGAAGAAGTTTTAAGGATCCCTGGCTTTGAGAACCCAGATGTCATGCTTCTTTCTCTGGTAATTATGGTCAGACAATTGTCTGGTGAATTACGGTCAGATATTTTGGAAGCATGTCTCTTGACTTATAATTTCTCTATATTTTCTTTGAAGTTTGGGGTGCTGACTCCCTTGAAATAAGGGAATGATATATTTGCTTGGTTAAAGGATTGATACATATGCTTGATTAAAGTGATTGTTAAACCCTCAAAAGTTGCCTTAATTTTATAACTGTAAATCTAAAACCCCGTGATAGAAGGTCCTCCTGTGTATGTTGGGGTATTTACTGATACACATGGTCTCATGCAGAGTGAAATGTACTGTGTACAAAGAAATAGCAACATTATAAAATGATAAACTATGAATGACTTAACAATTCTTAGCAATACAATGGTTCAAGATAATTATAAAATACAATCAAAATGCTATCCATCTATATAGAAAGAACTTTATTGTGTCTGAATACAGATTGAATTTTTTTATTTTTCTTGAATTTCTTGATTATGTCTTCTTTCATGACATGGCTATTATGGATATGTTTTGCATTACTGAATTGCTTGTCTTCTCAACAGGGGCTGGGGGATTGGGAGAGTTGAAGGGAGAAAATTTGAAATTCAGAGTTTTAAAGATGAATGTGAAATGTTGTTACATGTAACTGGGCGAAAAAGACTAAATTCAAAAAAGTGTTTAGAGATAAAAAATACAAGATGAGATTTATTCTCCTATTTGGATAATTGTGGTAAATCAAAATGTAAAATTCATTTGATGTTTGAAATTTTGGCAGTGTACTAAGTAATTGTATGAATCAGGAAAACATAAGTTTAAATCTTCTTTCACAAAATTATTAGCTGTTTTTTGTTCTCTATTTGTTTCTTCCTCTGTCTCTTCTCTCTCATTCTTTCCCCTTCTCCTCTTACTTTCTCCTCTCCAGCTTGCATCCAAATTCACAGATGCTTCCTGGTCAAATAATCCTGTGACATTTTCATGTGTCTCTGTCAACAACTTAAAAAAATCGTTTCATTCATTTTAAGGATTCCCTGTCTTTGGAGCTAGAAAATGACAGCAGAGTTCATCTAGCCCATTCAGTAGCTGAAAGAGCATCTCAGTCAGAATCCCTCAGTTTTGGCCCCCAAGCATTAACTTGTACAGTCCCAGTTAAGAGAACACAGGTAGTCCAGTCAGTATGTTAATTCCTTCAGAGAACAGTGATTAAGCCCCCACTGCTTGAAGAGCATTGATTGAGTGGGGCATTGGGGAGGAGAGTAAAGATTGCAAAACAAACAAACAACTCTTGCTTTCTCTATGGAATACAGTAGTGAGGAACAGAATCATAACTTAGAATCATAACTTTTTCTATAATACTATATGAGTATTCCTTTATCCTGAACTAACAGGCAGTCATTGCTACCATCATTGAGGGGATCAATCCTCATGGATAAAGGGCCTGACATCCCCTGCCAGCACCACCACCACCAACTGCAGAGGAGGTTCTTCCATTCTGGTAGCCAAAATGGAAGTAAAAGATCTGATTGTAATTTGTAAAAATAAGATGCAGACAGAGCTTGATCTTCTTCCTCAGCTAGTGAAATGTTGCAACCTCTAATTCTCCCTGGATTGCCCAAGTGAAACGTCCTTTGAACTATGCAAGAAGGAAAAAGCCCATATTTCTCCAAGGACCTCTACCAGTCACTTCCCAACTCAGAAGGATATGGATTATGCTCAGATTACACAAAATTGTGAGAACAAGAGGTTGAACTCTCATCTGCAATTCTGTCTGGAACCAGGTCCCCCAAGTCTCCTGGGCCAGCCTAGGTTCATATTGTTAAATGCTTATGCCTCTTGGAAAAAAGACTGAGCATAGCAACTAGAAAGAGTTTTTGCTGCTTCAAGGGTAAGTTCTTGCATGTCTTGGGACCCAGAGAGATCCAGGGTCCAGGAGCCTACACAAGTCCCAGTAAGATGATCCCATAGTCCTCAAATGAAAGATCAGTGTTCTATTCTCCTGGGTTTTCAGCCAGGCCTATTTCCCTGGCTAAGAGTAGACTCACATATAACCCCTGATCAATCTGTCCCTTGGGCTCTGAGAGGTCTAATCCAATGCTTGCTGTTTCTGCCCATTACTGACCTCCAACTTAGAAATTTCCCTTTCATTAGCTTTTGCAGTTTCTTCTCTCTAAAATTATAAGCCTCTACTAAACTGTCCTTGAGGTCCCTAACTGTTCTCAATATGTAATGCTTTGTGTTCCTACCATTTAAAACTAAAAATGAAGGTATATCCCAATGGAAAATAAAAAGAAATTTATTAGCTGTGTGATCTTATTTATTTCATGATTTTTTTGGTAGGGAGGGTGAACATCAGTTTCTTTATCTGTAAAATGGAATGATAGTAGCACTTAACTCCCAAATGTTGTTGTGAGGATCAAGTTATACAAATTATAAAGATCTTAACACAGTGCTTGTCAAGTGGCAAACATGTAAATGTTAGTCATATTATTATCATTATTGTGAAATTACTTAATACTGTATTTTAAATTCAATTGATATTAAATGTAATTGATGGGAAGTGATTGTTTATAGAAGAAGATTCAGAAATACATTCAAAAGAATTATTATTATTGTATTATCAAAATGCTTTGTGGGTAGAGCTAAGAGAGAAGAGAAAAGGCAGCTAATTACCTGAGCTCTCCCCCAAATCTCTCCACAAACCTTTAAATTAACAATTACTGGATCACTGAAACCCACAAAAGTACAGGGAGATAAAATTTTCTGGACATAAACAAAAGAGAAACTCTGCAGGGATGGTCTGTCATACCTGGGTGGGAGTAGAGCATAGTCCAGCATGGGATGTGCCAGCGCAAACCTAACCTCAACAAGCCCAAACCAGGCCTTGGGGGCCATTGAATTATCAGAAGCAGGAACTGCTTCTAGAGGTCTCAGCCCATAGATGGTAAAGGGGTTGAACTACTGATCAGAAGGAGATTATATGGGTCTTTTGTTGGCATTGAGGTAGGGCTCTGTTGTTTTGCCCATACTTAGATCTGGATGGCAGTTCCAGCATGAAGATGAGCACTAGCACATCAGAGCTTGTGGCCACAATGTGTTGGAAACCTCCTCACAGTCCCAGGGCAGAAAAGAATTGTTGTGGCCAGTGATAGACAAGAGCACAGGGAAGGAGAGTAATAAACACACCTCTCCTTAGATCATATCACCATGGAAAAGCTGAAAACTTGCAATCCCTAGACATGTCTCTGGAAATAACAGCACAAATTCTTGAAAGACTGGACAGTGCACCCTCCACCAAGGAAACAGAGGCGTACATTAAGAAAGAGTCAAAAATCAAGTAAATAAGCTGGGAAAAGGAGCAAATAACAGAAAAAATCTGACCCTAAAAAGTTACTATGGTGACAAGGAAGATCAAAATATACATTCAGAAGAAGATAACAAAGTCAAATCTCCTACATCAATCCAAAGCCCGTAAGAAAAATATGAATTGGTCTCAGGCCATGAAAGAGCTCAAAAAAGATTTTGAAAATCAAGAAAAAGAGGTAGACAAAAAATTGGGAAGGGAAATGGGAGTGAATGCAAGAAAATCATGAAAAGCAAGTCAACAACTTGGTAAAGGACATCCCCAAAAATACTGAGAAAAATAGCAACTCAAAAACAAACAAACAAAAAAAACTATGCTGAATAGCCAAAAAACCAGTGAAGAAAGAATATCTTGAAAAGCAAAGTTGACCAAATAGAAAAAGAGGCATAAAAATTCACAGAAGAAGAAAAAAAAACTCCTTAACAAGTTTGGTCTAACAAAAAAGGAAGAATCACTGAAGAAAATAATTCCTTAAAAATTAAAATGGAACACATGGAAGTTAATGACAATGAGAAATAAGGAAATGAGGAAACAAAACCAAAAGAATGAATGAATGGAAAAGAATGAAAAAATGGAAGACAATTTCAAACATGTCACTGGAAATCAAAACTTTTAAAAATTATTGGAGTATAATAGAAAACCATGATAGAATAAGAAGACCTATACATCATATTTCTATAAATTATAATGGAAAATTGCCATGATATTCTAGAATCAGAGAGTAAATAGAAAATAAAAGAATTCTCAGATCACTACATGAAAGTGGTCAAAATTAAAACAGCATAAAAATCAATATAAAAGTCAATTTCCAGACCCCCGGTCAAGGAGAAAATACTCTAAGCAGTAAGAAAGAAATAATTCAAATATCATGGAGTTACAGTCGGAATGACACATGGTTTAGCATCTTCCACATTAAATTATTAGAGGGCTTCAAAAATGAAGTTCTGGAGGACAAAGGATTTAGGTTACTAAGCAAGAATTGCCTACCCAGAAAAACTGAATTTAATTCTTCAGGGGAAAATTGGAAATTCAGTAAAATAGCCATTTTTCAAGTACTCCTAATGAAAAGACCAGAGCAGAATAGAAAATTTGACTTTCAAGTATAAGACTCAAAATGGAAATCATAATGGACTTAATTGGATTAAACTGATTATGTTCCTACATGAGAAGATAACGCTTTAAAAATCTCTCATTATTAGGACAGTTAGAAGATGCATATATATATATATATATATATATATATATATATATATATATATATATATATATATATATATATATATATATATAAGCAGAGGGCACAGGTTTGAGCTGAATATGATTTGATGATATCCAAAAAATAAAATTATGGAATGAGAAAAAAATGTATTGGGAGAAACTGAAAGGGAGAAATAGAGTGGGGTAAATTATCTTACATAAAAGGCAAGAAAAAACTTTTACAGTGAAGGAGAAGAGGGAAAAGGTGAGTGGAAGTCAGTGACCCTTACTTTCATCAAAATTGGCTTAAAATAAAAATAACAGGTGGGCAGAGCCAAGATGGCAGAGTGAAAGCAGGAACTCACCTGAGTTCTCCCACAAATTCCTTTAGATACTTCTAAGGGAGTGAATCAGAGCAGATTTTGGAGTGGCAGAATCCAGAGAGAGACACAGAGTGGTAGATTTCTGCCCAGGACAACCTGGGTGGTCAGTGAAAGGATTTGTTCTACCAGGTTGTGAGAGGAGCACAGAACATGTGGGCTGCACCAGCACAGACTCAGTCATAGCAGAGCCTGTTTAGATCCCAGAGGCCTGAATCACCAGCAGCAGGTCTGATTCCCAGACCTCTTAGCACAAGACTGGGGTCTGTTGGAACTGGATGAGACAGAGGTCCAGTCTTGTGCAAGGCCTGTGGCAGTGACAACAGCCACTCTGGGGGCTATCATCCTACAGACTAAATGTTTGAGAGTGATCTATTTAAACTTCCAGAAGCTAAGATGGTGAAATAAACTGTAAGTGCTCTCCTCCCTCCTCCCCCATTGCCATTGACCTTAAAAAACTAAAAGAATATTGCTCAAGGAAAAATCATGGAATAGTGGAGTCAGCAGAAAGGGTACTGCAGTGTTTAGCTTGGGAGGCTAGAGGGATTAACTTCTTGTTGTGGTTGAAGGAAACAAGTATAGGACAGGATGAGTCCCAGCAAGTCAGCAACAAGCCCTGTCTCAGCCAACCAACAAGAGATCCTGAGACTGAGGGTGGTGGAATTGGCAGACACCAGCTTGGAAAGATATCCACCAGTAGCTGAGCCTACCTGTGCTGTTTCATAGCCCTAGAGGAGGAGGAGACCTCCAGTGCCCAGACAATCCCTCTCCCACTCCTCACACGAAAAGCTTCAGTGAAATGCAGAAAGACTGCACCTGGCCTTGGCACACACCAGCCATCTCGAGTTCAGCACCAGGCAAGTTATAGCATTATATAGCTTCCAGGTGTCAGAACCAGAGACCACAGCACATGAAACCAACAACCAGGTCCCCAGCCCCCAGCACAAGAAGCCTAAGACAGAGTCCTCTGTGTCCCAGAAGCAGAGAGACACTTTGAAAGATGGGGAAAAGGCAATCACAATGGACAAAAAGCAAATTAGAAAAGCAAAGATCATATAGATAGATGATAGATAGATAGACAGATAGATAGAGATAGAGAGAGAGAGAGAGAGAGAGAGAGAGAGAGAGAGAGAGAGAGAGAGATAGATAGATAGATAGATAGATAGATAGATAGAGATTTAGTATGGTGAAAGGGAAGATCAAAATATGCATTCAGAGAAGGACAGCACTGACACTATACACACATCTGAAACCTCAAAAGGGAATATGAACTCAAGTCCAAAAGCATTTTTGGAAGAGCTCAAAAAGAATTTTAAAAGTCTAATTGGAAAGATAGAAGAAAAACTGAATAATTCTTTTAAAAATACAATTGATGCAATGGGGGAAAGATTCACCGAAGAAAACAACCCTTTGAAAAGTACAATTGGCAAAATTGCTAAGCAGGTACAAAACCTAAGTGGAGAAAATAACTCCTGAAAAAGTGAAATCTGTCAAATGTAAAAGGAGATACAAAAGCTAACTGAGGAATGTAGTCAATTAAAAATAAGAACTGGGCAAATGGAAGTTAATGACTCTATGAAGGATCAAGCATGAGTCAAACAAAAACTAGAAAAATGAAAAAGTGAAAGAAAACAGAAAAGACCTCATTGGAAAAACAACTGACATGGAAAACAGATCTAGGAGAGACAGTCTAATGATTATTCATCTACCAGAAATATATGATGCAAAAAAGAGCCTGGACAGTATCTTCCAAGAAATCATCAAGGAAAATTGCTCAGAGGTCCTAGAACCGGAAGGTAAAATAGTAGTTGAAAGAATCCACTGGAAAGAGTAACAGCATGGATTTTCTAGAGTTCTCCCACCAAGCCCAGTCAAATACTCATAAAAAATGGCTCTAAACAAATTCTGGAGCTACAAAATCCACAGAATGAAAGACTAAAGAAAGTCTCCAGCTCAAGATACCCTGAAAGGTCATCAAGAAGTGCCTATCATGCCACGTAGGGAGTAGAGCGCAGCCCAGCGTGGGCTGGGAATGCACAGAGAGGACCTGAGCAGGCCTTGGGAAGACTGAATCTCTCACACCTGTGGTGGTTTCCTGACTTTATGACTCCAAAACGCTGAAGATAAATTGGAAGGTCAGTGGAAAAAGCCTGTGGGATCACTGCAGGAGAATGGAGTGGTCCTGCCCCAGTCCCAAGGTAGCTGAGGGGGAAGGGGGTAAAGGAATCTGTAGCAGCCGCAGCAGCAGCAGTAGAAACTTCAGTCACCCTTTCTGGAGCTCTGGGCCCACAGATTATGGGGAAGATCAAGGAACTGATAGTACACCTCACCCACAGCTACTGGAAAGCAAAGAGCTACCTTGACATAGAGGTCAAAAATCAAGTAAATGGTTGGGGAAATGAGCAAAAACCAAAAAAAAGAATCACATTACAGAATCTTACTTTGGTGACAAGGAAGAACAAAACATGCAAACAGAAGACAATAAAGTCAAAGTTCCTCCATGAGAAACCTCCAAGAAAAACGTGAATTTGTCTCTGGCCATGTAAGAGCTCAAAAAGGATTTTGAAAATCAAATAAGAGAAGTAGAGGAAAAATTGGGAAGTGAAATTAGAGTGACACAAGAAAATCATGAAAAATGAGACAACTGCTTGCTAAAGGAGACCACAAAAATGCTGAAGAAAATAACACTGTAAAAAATAGACTAACCCAAATGGCAAAGGATATCCAAAAAGCCAATGAGAAGAATGCCTTAGAAAGCAGAATTGGCCAGAAAGAAAAGGAGATCCAAAAGCTCACTGAAGAAAATAATTCCTTAAAGATTAAAATGGAACAGATCGAAGCTAATGACTTTATGAAAAATCAAGAAATTATAAAACAAAATCAAAGGAATGAAAAAATAGCACACAATGTGAAATATCTCATTGAAAATACAACTGATCTACAATAGATCCAGGAGAGAATAGTAAAAAGTTATGGGATTTCTTGAAAGCCATGATCAAAAACAGAGTGTGGGTATCATCTTTCAAGAAATTATCAAAGAAAACTGCCCTGAAATTCTAGAACTAAAAGGCAAAATAAATATTGAAAGAATCCACTGATGACCTCCTGAAAGAGATCCGAAAAGAAAATTTAAGAATATGGTGACCAAATTCCAGAGTTACTATATGAAGTAGAAAAAATTGCAAGCAGCCAGAAAGAAACAATTCAAGTATTGTGGAAATACAATCAGAATAACACAAGATCTAGCAACTTCTAGGCTTGGAATATGATATTTCAGAAGTCAAAGGAACTAGGATTATAACCAATCATCTCCTACACAGCAAAACTGAGTATAACACTTCAGGGGACAAATGGTAATTCAATGAAATAGCGGATTTTCAAGCATTCTTTATGAAAAGAACAAAACTGAAGAGAAAATTTAACTTTCAAATACAAGAATCAAGAGAAGCATAAAAAGGTAAACTAGAAAGAGAAATCATAAGGGACTCACTAAAGTTGAGCATTCCTATATGGAAAGATACTATTTGTAACTCTTGAGACTTTTCTCAGTATTTGGGTAGTTGGAGGGACTTTACACATGTAGACAGAGGGCACAAGGTGAGTTGAATGGGAAGTGATGAAATCTGAAAAATCAAAATAAGGGGTGAGAAAGGAACATATTAGGAGGAGAAAGGGAGAAATAGAATGGGGCAAATTATTTCTCATAAAAGAGGCAAGAAAATGCTTTTTCAGTGGAGTGGGAAAGGGAGGAGGTGAGAGGGGAAAAAGGGAAGCTTTTGCCTTAAGGAGGGAATAATATACTCACTCAATTTGGTAGAAAATCTATCTTTCAGGAAAGTAGGAGAGAAGGGGCTAAGTGGAGTGTGGTGGATTATAGAAAGGAGGGCAAATGGGAGGAAGGGCTAAATAGAAGTAAACACTTTTGAGGAGGGACAAAGTCAAAAGAGAGAATAAAATTAATAGGGGGCAGGATAGGATGGAGGGAAATATAGTTAGTCTTTTACAAATGACTTTTATGGACGTCTTTTGCTTAATTACGCATGTATAAGCCATATTGAATTGCTTGTCTTCTCAGTGGGGATGGGTGGGGAGGGAGGAAGGGAGACAAATTAGAACTCAAAGCTTTAGGAACAAATGTTGAGAATTGTTTTGGCATGTAACTGGAAAATAAGAAATACAGACAATGGGGTATAGAAATCTGTCTTGCCCTACAAGAAAATAGAGGAGATGAGGATAAGGCTAGGGTGGGGTGTGATAAAAAGGAGGACAGATTGGAGGAAGGAGTAATCAGAATGCACTGTGTCTTGGGATGTGGGGAGGGGAGAAATGGGAAGAAAATTTGGATCTCAAAATATTGTGGAAATGAATGTTGAAAACTATAAATAATTTAATTAATTTAAAAAAAGAAATAACCCACTGACAGTCTCCTGAAAGTGAAACCATATGAAAAATACCAAGGAGCATCATAGTCAAATTCCAGAATTATAAGCTCAAAGAAAAAACACTGCAGGCTGCCAGAAAGAATCAGTTCAAATCTTGTAGAAATACAGTCACAATCACCCAGGACCTTTAAACCTTTTACATTAAAAGATTTGAGAGATTTCAGTATGATATTCCATAAAGTAAAAGAGCTTGGACTACAACAAAGGATTAGCTACCCAACAAAACTGAACATAATCTTTCAGTCAAGGAGATGGACATTCAATGAAATTAGAGATTTCCAAATCTTCCTGATGTAAAGGTCAGATCTCAATGGAGAATTTCATATTCAAACACAAGACTCAAGAGAAGCATAAAAAGGAAAACAGAAAAAAAAAGAAAAAAACATTATTCAATAAGGGAAAACTGCTTGCATCCCTACATGGGAGGACAATACTTGCAAATCCTGAGAATTGTATCTCTATTACACTATTTATATTGTATCGCTATTACAACAAGGGATATATGTAGACAGAGGGTGTGACTCATGTAATGATAAAAAACGCTAATTAAGGGGTGCAAAGGAATTGTTATGGGAAAAAAGGAAAGGAGGAGGCAAAAAAGGGTAAATTATGCCATAGGAGGAGACACAAAAACATATCATATTAGAGAGAAAGAAGGGAGGGAGATGAGCATTGTTTGAATTTTACTCTCATTGTATTAGATTTAAGATAAATACTCAGTTAAGTATAGAAATCTAATTTGCCGTAAAGGCAGAAAGAGGGGAAATGCGATCCAAGATGGCAGAACAGAAAGATGTACATATTCTAACTCTTCCCTCACAGCCCATAAAATACCTGTAAAGAATGACTCTCAACAAATTCTTGAGCATCAGAAGCCACAGAACGACAGGGTACAGGAGATTTCCAGCCCAGGGCAACCTAAAAGGCCAACAGCAAAGGTATGTCAGACCAGATGTCCTCCCTTTAGTCATCCTCCCCACCCTGCTTATCCCATTCTCCCCTACTTTCCTGTAGTGTAAGATACATTTTCATACCAAATTAAGTGTACATGTTATTCCTTCCTTAAGCCAAATGTATGAGAGTATGCTTCTCTTTTTCCCTTTCACCTCCTCCTTTTCCCCTCCATTGGAAAAGCTTTTTCTTGCCTTTCCCATGAGAGATAATTTGCCTCATTCTATTTCTCCCTTTCTCCTCTCAATATATTCATCTCTCACCCTTTAATTTTATTTTTTAAATGTGATCCCTTCCTATTCAACTCACCCTGTGCTTTCTGTCTCTCTGTCTCTCTCCCTTCATGTGTGTGTGTGTGTGTGTGTGTGTGTGTGTGTGTGTGTGTGTGTGTGTGTGTGTGTGTGTGTGTGTATCATCTCTCCAACTACCCAGATGGTACTGGAGATTTCATCTTTCCCACCTGACATATGACACTGCTTTAAAGTAACTACTTCACTGGGTTCAGGTAAAGTTGATTGGGTCCATTTTTATGTTACCCACTAAAATTGAATTAATTACTATCTTCCTTACTACAAATTGGTGTCTCTCCTCAGGTAAATTTAAATAATACCTCTGAAATATATCTATTTCAATGATGTATTCAGGAATGAGTACAATTACATGGTTTATTCTTTCTTAAGTAGTTCCCCATTTTTCATCATTACTTGGACTTGTCTGGCTGATATTTCAGCCCTTCTTAGTCCTTTGAAGGTGATATGAATTATGTGTTTAAACTTATCAGAATTTCCATATATGAGAGGCCTCTTCCCCAGTGTATATTGATGCCCTAGTTACAGCATTTCATCCATTTTTCCAATATATTATCAAATTGATGTGGGGTGCCCAATCTCATCTCTGCATTTCTTTAATTTGAGCTGGGTCCAGCCAAATTCCTATTCTCCCTAAAGGTGTGACAAACTTGGATTCAAGGGTTCAGGAGGATCTGTAGAGTAAATTCTTAATTCTCTACTTTGTCTAGTATCAAGTCTTGTTTCTTGGTAGATTCTGTATAGTTCATTAGTAGGAATATCATCTATACTTCCAAATTATACCCCTGCTCTCAACAGAGCAGTACATAACTTTTTTCTTCTCAATCTATTCTGATTTTGGATTTTCTGGCTATTCACTCTACTCCCTTGAGGAAATTTACTTTTTCCTCATTCACTTAAGTCACTTACCTGTGAAATCTTGTCCAGCACCTCTGAACGAGGCTGTCCTGTTTCCCCAATTACGAAAGTCAACATTAGGTGCTTGTAAGCAGGAGGAGCCATCTTTACTGTCATATTCCTATGGCAAGCTGCTAAGCTGGTATCATAGTACGCATCTGCACTCTTGAACATTATAGCAGTCTTCCTTACCTCTTCCTTTAACCTTATTATATAGTCTCCAAGTGAATACCAACGTCTATCACCACTAGGTCACATGGAGTCAGTAGGATACTGCCTACTATATCGTTCTGCAACTAAAGTTGGTTGTATTGTTACCTCCTTGAGGATTGTAATCTCTAAAAGGTTGCTGTACAGAAGGGTTCTGACTAACCCTTATACATTTCAAGCAATCAACACTATCTATAGATAGCCTCTTCATCACCAATTCTCACTATCCAAGATATATAAGATTCACTAATCCTTTGGGTGAAATGACATAAAATATCTGTGACCTCCTGCTGAGTAAAATCCTCACTTCCTTCCCTAAATACTGTGTTGCCTCCTTAGTTCTCCTATTTCCACATTAGTATTGGGCTTGCTTCTGCCTGCGAAGCTTTGCCCTCCAACATTCTGTCATTTTCTTGCTCTGGCTTCCTTATGTTTTCCTTCCATCCCCTCTCCTGATAGTCTTCCCTGTGACAACTAGTCTGGGTCTGTGCTAAGGTCATATGCACACTTCTTTTGTCAACCTTTCACTTCTGAGTGAACAGTGTTTTCTTCCATCTAAAACCCCTCAGCTTACTCTTTTAATGGAGAGCCCAAACACTAAGAATTTCCATGTAAGCTTACTAATTCTTTTTACATCTGAATTTCTTTTCCTTAGCAGCTTGTCTCTGCTTTACACATAATATGGTAACCTACTAATAAAATACAACCTCTTCTACACACCCCTGCCAGTGATTTTCCTGGTTTTATTGGTATTCCTTGTAAACATCTTTCCAAATTTCCAGGTTCTCCCTCCTGTAATCTCAGTTCCCAGTTTTCACAGGGTCCAATGCTTTTAGCCCTTTCCCTTGCTAGGGAGGAATACAGTAAATCCTCCAACTCTGGAGTATCCATTTTTTCCTCTAAATCCTTTCTGCCTCCAAATAGACATTTTACACCCTGCAATCCTGTTTTTGAGGCCAAATGTATCACCGAGGCAATATTCATAACGCTGAGGATGGCTATGAATATTCTGGTGTAGTTCTCAATTTCAAAGTATAAAAGACTCTCCATATAGAAGGCAGAAGAAAAACAGTTATTCAGACATCAGAAAGTCAAATCACACAACCAGAAAACCAAATCTGTCATAGTAGCCAAGAAGTCAAAACAAATTAGCACTACGGGGTACAAAGGCATTCCCAAGCTCCCTCTCTGCCAGGGCCTTTCCACAAGCAAGCACTCATAAGCTGGTCTGCATCCTCTCTTTTCCACCCCAAACACTCACTAACTTCCCCCAGGTTCTTATCCACTCTTCTGGTTCCAACCATTCAGCAAGCCCCTCCCACCACATGTGACTTACGCTTCCAGCTGATTTAAGCAAGTCAGTGAGCTTATTAATGAATGGGAAAGAGCTTTCCATTTAATTTCTAGTACAATGTGGTAAGCCTCTGGAGAAAATTGAATGGGAATGGAAAGGAATATACCTTTTTCTCAGAGGTACATGACACATACACAAAAATTGACCATATACTAGAATATAAAAATCTCACAATCCAGTGTAGAAAGGCAGAAATGTTAAATGCATCCTTTTCAGATCACAATGCAATAAAAATTGCATGTAATAGAGGTCTATGGAAAATAGATTAAAAATTAATTGAAAACTAAATAGTCTAATCCGAAAGAAAGAATGGCTCAAACAACAAATCATAGAAACAGTAAAATAACTTCATTCAAAAGAATAACAATAATGAGACAACATACCAAAACTTATTGGATGAAGTAAAAATGGCTTTTAGGAAAAGTTTTATACGTGTGAATGCTTACATGAATAAAATAGAGAGGAGATCAATGAATTGGGTATGCAACTGAAAAAACTAGAAAAAAAACAAATTAAAAATCCTCAATTAAACAGCAAATTAGAGATACTGAAAATCAAAGGAGAGATAAACAAAATAAAAAGTAAGAAAATTATTGAACTCATAAAAATAAAAGGCTTAATTTATGAAAAAAAACAGTAAAATTGATAAAACTTTGGTTAATTTGATTTTAGCAAAGAAAAAATAATGTACCCACTCAACTGAGTAAAGTAATCTATCTTTCCACAAAAGAAAATAGGAGGAGAGGGGAATAAAGGAAAGGTGGAGGGCTGATTGGGGGAAGGAGCAGTCAGAAGCAAAGCATTGTTGAGGAATGACAAAATGAAAGAAGAGAAAAAAATGGAATGGACAGTGGAGGGGAATAAGATGGAGAAAAATACAATTAGCAAGAGTAAGTGAAAAAAACTGAAGCAAGTTTATCTGATAAAGACCTCATTTCTCAAACATAGAGAACAGAATCGAATTTATTAAAAAAAACCAATCCATTCATCAATTGATTGATGATCAAAATATATGATCAGATCATAGCCATATGAAAAAATAATCTAACTCACTATTGAATGGAGAAATGCAAATTAAAACAATTTTGAGTTACTATCTCAGAACTATTAGATTGGCTAATAGGACAGAAAATGTATATGATAAATGTTGGAAGGGATGTGGTGAAAATGAGACATTATTTCACACTGGTGGAGTTTTTAATTGATTCAAACATTCTCTGAAGCCATGTGGAACTATGCCCAAAGGGCTCTTAAACGCTTTAACTTAGCAATACTATTACTAGATTTGTATCCCAAAAGAGATTAAAAAACAAAAGGACCTTTGTGCACAACAATATTTATAGGAGCTCTTTTTTTATGGCAAAGAATTAGAAAATGAAGCAATACCTATCAATTGGGGCATGGCTTTACAAACTGTGGTATGAGATGATGATGGAATACTGTTGTACTATAAGAAATGATAAGCAGAATGCTCTCATAAAAAACCTGGAAAAAGTTCTGTGGGCTGGTGTAAAGTGAAATGCACTATTTATAAATTAACTCTATCAATGAAAGATGATCAGCCATAAAAGACTTAGTTTTCCCAGCAATACATTGACCCAAGGCAACTCTGAAGGAT
Organism: Notamacropus eugenii; assembly: GCF_028372415.1. Taxonomy (NCBI): domain Eukaryota; kingdom Metazoa; phylum Chordata; class Mammalia; order Diprotodontia; family Macropodidae; genus Notamacropus; species Notamacropus eugenii. The sequence goes on along the minus strand of NC_092874.1, from coordinate 350,063,689 downwards.
TTATAATGAAAGATGCTTTCAGTCCCAAGGGAAAGAACTGATGATGTCTGAATACAGATTACAGCATTTTTTTAAACTTTATTTTTCTTCAGTTTTTTTGTCTATGTTTTTTTTTCTCTCAGCATTACTAATATGGAGATGTTTTGCATGAGTACACCAGGATAACCTATATTCAACTGCTTTCCTTCACAATGGGAGGCATAGTGGAGAGTAAGCAAGGAAGGGAATTTGGAACTTGAAGTTTTGTAAATACATTTTAAAATTGCTTTCACATGTAACCAGGGAAAAGTAAATTAACTAATTTTAAATGTAAAATAAAATGAAAGGTGCACATAAAAACAGTTAGAAATACCATTTTCCCATGTAGGAATGAAAACAGTTTGACCTTATTGAATAAAATGTTTTTTCTTTCCTTTTTGTTATTTTATGCTTCCTTCAATCTTCTACTTGAAGATCAAATTTTCTGTTCAGATCTGTTTTTTTTTCATCATGAATGTCATAAAGTCCCCTGTTTCATTGAGTATCCATCATTTATTTTGAAAGATTTTACACAATTTTGCTGGATGGTTGATTCTTGGCTTTAATCCAAGTTCCTTTTCCTTCTGCAATATAAAATTTCAAGCCCTCTGATCTTTTAATATAGAATCTGCTAATTCCTGCATAACTCCAACTGTGGTTCCATGATATTTAAATGGTTTCTTTCTGGTTGCTTGCAGTATTTTCTCCTTGACTTAACAATTTTAAAATAAGCCTGCAATATTCCTTGACTGCAATAATTTGGGATTTCTCTCAGGAGGTAATCAGTGGATTCTTTTTTAATATTTTTTATTGTTTTATTTGTTTTCAGTGTTCTACAATCACTTACATATAACTTAGATTTTTCCCACTCCTTCCCTGAGATGGCATACAATTTAATATAGGTCCAACACATATATTCCTATTAAATACATTTTCACCATAGTCATGTTGCATGGAAGAATTAAAATGAATGGGAGAAATCATGAAACAAACCAAAACATAATGCAAAAGAAAATGATTTGCTACATTCTGTGATAGAATTCCATAGTTCCTTCTCTGGATGTGGAAGGCATTTTATCTTAAGAGACCATTGGAAATTTTTTTAAGTTCTTGCATTGCAGTGAAGTTCTAAGTCTATCAGAAAAATTCCTCTCATGCTGTGATTGTTGCTGTGTATAAATTTCTCCTAGTTTTACTCCTTTCATTCAGCATCAGTTCATATGAGACTTTTCAGGCCTCTCTGAAGTCTTCAATCAGTGAATTCTTTCAATGGTTATTTTGCCCTCTGATTCTAGGACATCAGTGCAGTTTTTCTTGACAATTTCTTGAGAGATGCTGTCCAGGATCTTTTTTGATCATCATTTTCTGGTAGACCAATAAATCTTAAATTATCTCTCTTGGGTCTATTTTCTAAGTCAGTTGTTTTTCCAGTGTGGTATTGTACATTTTCTTCTACTTTTTAATCTTTTTATTTTGTTTAATTCTTGGTGTCTCATAGAGTATATATATATATATATATATATATATATATATATATATATATATATATATATATATATATATATATATACACACACACACACACACACATATATGTGTGTATACATATATGTGCACACACTGACATATGTATGTGCATATACACACATATTAAAATACATATATGGATATATACACATGCATTCACACATATACACACACACATAAATTCTCAGTTTAATTAAGCTCTGAATTTTTACAAACGGGGAGAAACAAAAGTTCCTATAGCCTTGAATATTATCTGTGGATGAAGAAAGACTACTCAAATTCTTAAATATATCTTTGATCTCGATATTCCCTTCAAAGATTTAGATTAAAACTTGGGTGGTAGTGACAAAAGCAGCACAACTTTGGGATCTCTTAAGCCAGAGAGGGTAAGGGGACCTGGAATCTAGTCAAAAAGAGAAAATAGAGGTCTCTTGTGCTAGGAATTAACAAAGGATTAGACTCTGTTTGATAACCCCAATTCCTATACTCACTTCAGGTTCAAGGATGGAGAGGAGCACTTTGGCCAAGAGGGAGTGGGACAAAGTTTGTAGCTAATATGATGGGTGAGAAGCAAACCATATGAACTCTTTCAACACTCCCTTCCAAACAACTTTAAAATAACACCTGAAATCAATTTTTAAAATTACAGAGGCAACAAAAAGGCAAGATGCGATGTCTCATCATTTCTTATAGCAAAATAGTATTATATTACATTCGTATACCACAATTTATTCAGTCATTCCCCAAATGATGCTATAATTATTTATGTACATGTGGGCTCTTTCCCCTTTTTTATGATCTCTTTGGGTTATAGACCTAGAATTGAAACTGCTGGATCAAAAGGTATGTATATTTTTATAGCCCTTTGTGAATAGTTCCAAATTGCTCTCCAGAATGGTTGGATCAGTTCATAACTCCATCAACAATGCATTAGTGTTCCAATTTTTCTGGATGTTCAACATTTTTAAGTTCCCTTATTTTGTCATATTACCCAATCTGATAGATGTGATGTGGTACTTCAGAGTTGTTTTAATTTGTATTTGTCTAATCAATGGTTTTTTAGAGATTTTTTTCATATGACTACAGATAGATTTAATTTCTTTATCTGGAAACTGCCTCTTCATATCCTTGAGCCATGTATCAATTGGGGAAATACTTATATTCTTATAAATTTGACTCAGCTCTCTATAGATTTTAGAAATGAGACCCTTATCATAGATATTGACTGTAAAAAATTGTTTCCCATCTTTCTTCTTCCCTTCTAATTTTGATTGCATTGGCTTTGTTTGTGGGGAAAAAAATGTTCAATGTAAGATAATCAAAACCATTCATTTTGCATTTATAATATTGTTTCTCTCTTGTTTGGTCATAAAATCTTATTTTGACATCATCTGGATATATGGCATTGTTGGGATTGGAAGCTCAAATCCGTGTGGATGATCTCGGGCGGGTAAAAGTGGGACTTCTAAATCTTAGAGTCTTACGAGGCCTCCATGAACAGCGGGGGTTCGAGAAGGTCAGACTGAGCTAGCTCGGCTAGCTCGGGTATTTCCGCCTCTCCCCGGGAGATACATGATGGGTGGAGTCTCCCTGCCCTCGAGATTGTCCCGGATTGGAGCACACCTAGTTACCTAACAGCACGGTATTGAGATGCAAACTGTGCGGCTGAAGGTTAAGTAGGATTGAGGAAGCCTGAAAGCTCTCTCTTAGCACGTGTGGAGCCAAGAGGACAGTAGGCTCCGCTCCTCTTCTCTCCTCTCTCCCCTCCCCCTCTCTCCCTGCTTGTACTTCTACTTCCAATCCCTTAAGCTTAGCCTCCTTAAGAAATCTCCCCCTCTTCCTCCTAAGGAAGATCCCCCTGCACTTGTAACCCAGACCCTGAAATAAAGCTCAACCCCTGTTCGACTCTGGAACGTCCTTTCTCTCATGCGTTTATCCGGTTTGGCCAACCAAAGACCTGGGACAGGTAAGAAAGACTCGGGTAGCCCAATACAGGCCTCTAGGCCTGGCATGGCATAAGATATTGATCTATGCCTACTCTGTGCCAAACTAATTTCCAGTTTTCCCAGTAGTTTATTTCAAATCATTGGTTTTTATTCCAGAAGCTGAGAACCATATATTTTAGAAAGAAACTTTGGGTAGCTATACATGTGAGACTGAATCCTTGAGAAATCTTGGAAAATAAATAGGGAAGGCAGAGGAGAGGTAAAGAGTATGAAAAGAACATATGTGGTCTCTATCTTGAGAGAGAGAAAAATACATAGGGAGATATTTGTGTCCATCCCAACTTGCTTCTTCCCTAGTAGTGGCATCTGAAATTAAACCTAGAAGAATGTGAATAACTTTTTCCATATATGCTATATTACAGTCAAACTGGTCTACTTTTGATCCCTTATATATAGCATTCTTTTTTTTTTTACAAGAAATCCCCCATACCTGCAATATAATTTTGTTCTACCTTTAAAAATCTACTTCGAGTCCCTCTTCCTATACAAAATCTTTAATATTTCTGTTTGATAAAGTGTAAAGTGATCATGTCACCTCCCTCTACTCAATAAACTCCATTGGCTTCTGATCGTCTCCTGGAAAAAATACAAAATGCTCTGTCTGACATTCAAAGCCCTTTATAACATATTCATTGCCTGCCCTTTCAGTCTTCTTGCACCTTACTTTCCAATATGTATTCTTAAATTGTGTGACACTGGTCTCTTGACTGTTCCACAAATAAGAAAATCCATGTCTTGGCTCAGGGAATTTTCTCTTGCTGTCTCCCATGCTTGAAATAATTTTCTTCATCTATTCTTAAAACTGATTGACTTCCTATAAATTCCAACAAAAATTCTACCTCATCCCAACCCCTCTTATCTCCAGTGTTTTAATTATTTCCATTTATTCTATACAAAGACTGTATTTATTTTTCTGTTGTCTTACCCATTAAACTCTGAAGTCCTTGAGAACAGGGGTTGCCTTTTCCTTCTTTTTGTGTCCCTAATGCTTAACACTGTGCCTGACACATAGTAGGTGCATAATTAATGTTTATTGATTAAATTTGTATTTATTTTATATACATTTGTACACTTGTATGTGGGCATGTTATTTCAGACAAAGTTATATATAGCTACCTGAGAGCAGGAATTGTTTCTGTATCCATAATGCCTGGCATATCATAGGAATTTAATAAATGCATGGTTTTGATTTATTGATGGGTGGATGATTTATTAACCAATCAATAAGCTTTTTAAAGCATTAAGTTGGGAGCTATTAGAAAGAATAAAACAATCTCTCCTTGCAAAACTCATATTCTAATGATGGAGATATCAGATACATGTATAAGTGAATGCTGTGTAACTATAAACTGAACAAATACAAATAAATATAAGGCAGTTTGGGAGGGAAACCCCAAACTATCAGTTGGGGCTGGATGAGGCTTCATGTGGAAGATGGTGATTGAGTTCCATCTCTAACGTAATCAGTCTTGGCTTTGTGATTTTCTTTTAATTCACCTGAGTCCTTCAGCAAAGGACTGATGTCAAGAATTGGCAGACCAAGGATGGAGAAGCCCTAGGAAGCTTTCATCTCACCTTGATGGGCAAGGAGCTGCACCTGGGAATTTGCAGAATGAAGGGAATTCACTTCAGGATTATAGTCAGCCAAGTGTTTAATATGATGGCCTCTGAGCTTTCTTCACTCCAGTATTTGAGGATTCTGTAAACTCTTTACGGTATAGTTTCATCTAGAGCAAGTTCTATCCAATTCTAACACTAAAATATTAAAGAATTCATATTGAAGCTTTTAATGTATTTGCGCAATTAAACAGTTCTGATGCTATACTTCCATACTTCTACAAAGATCATGGGGAAGAGTGCTGATGCCTTAGACTTTGAGCAGTGATATACCTGTCTTAGTAAAGACAAGGCCATAAGCTACATTCTGTGTAATATTATGTTGCCAAACATATGTCATATCTCAAAAATGAGTTATGTGAAAATAAGGCAGCAAGGAAGAAAGGAAGGAAAGAAACAAAAAAGCATTATATATGCTAGGTAAATGATTTATTTTTTTTTATTCAGTCTTCCGGTTTTGTCATCTGTTCTTTTCTAAAGGCTTCTCTTTTGCAAGTTACTGGTGTAAGAGTTACCTATAACCCAGCATTGTTGTTCTTCAGTCATTCAGTTGTATCCAATCTTCATGATCCAGTGAATCATAGCATATCAATATTATCCATGAAATTTTTTTGGCAAGGACACTGGAATGATTTGCCATTTTCTCCTCCAGTGGATTAAGGGGGAAAGATGCTATGTGACTCGCCCTTGGCCACACAGCTAGTACATATCTGAGACTAGATTTTGAATTTAGATATTCTTGACTCCAGTTCTTTATCTACTGAGCCATCTACTTGCCTCAAAACCTAGCATATTTGTGACTAAAGAGAAATTCATTCTTTTCATGTCTTTGGTTATTAAGATTACACGTTAAGTTTTATCCTATTATTTGATAGATTTTAAATTCTTTTGTTGATTTTCAAATATAGCACTGGGCCCTCATGAAATATGTTACGGGCGGCATATCTAATCTTGTCCCATGTCACTTTCACTAAATATATTCTTTGTCATAACTTTAGAAATTTAAGAGTAAGAGAGTCCCTGCTGTTGAATGTATCTTAAAGTAAAATGTGCATCATTTGTTTTTAACTTTTCATGAATCATCTACACTTTTCCTGATAATTCCAAGGCTGTGGGTCTTTCTTTCTCTTTGACATTTTTCAAGGTAAGTAAATACTGCATAGTCATTCTATCTTGATGCAAGTTCATTGCATTGAACAAAATATTTTTTTAAGTAAGATGGAAAGACTTCCTAATATGAAAAAGTAAATTTTTGGTTATATATCACAAATTAGTCAGGAATAAAATAAATATGTATTTCAAAATACTAGGGAGAATTCTTACAGAGAAGTTGATAAAGGGTAATACTTTTTTGCAATAGCAAAAATGATTAATTTTGAATAAAAAAGTAATGAATTTTTAAAAAGGGTGCTGGCAAGATTTTTCTATTAAATTAAATAGATTGTCTTTCTGCAACAAAATTTCTTGACAGTAGTGTGCTTGTAAAAACAAATAGCTAAAAATATTATATTGAAAAGAATCAAGACACTCTTGCCTTCCAAATTTATCCCTCTTTCTTTAAATCTGGTTTGGTTCCAGATATCTCACTGCTCCTAGGAGGTTGACTGATGTTTCAGTGTGCTTGATCAGATATGGGGGTGTTTGCTTGTTTGTTTAATCAGGTTCTTAAATTGATAGAATCATTAAATATTTCATTAAAATATTTTTCATTTTAGAAAACAAGAAACCTGAGCAAATTGAAACGTATGAAGTTTCTCTACAAGTTGTTTAGTTTTAGGGAATTTTTGTTGGAGAAATAGTTTTATGGATATGAAAACATGTAACTGGTACAAAAACTAATTCAAGTTTTCCTAAACTGATGTCCTGGATCCAAGGAAAAATTGAGGAATTGGGAGTTGGTTCATTAATAATCTGTGAACTACTTATGTAGCACAGAAACATAATTTCTTACTATATGAAGACAGTAATAAATGTAACTATTTATACATACATAAGTTTGTATTATACGTATTGATATGAATATACATTATATTTACACTTGTTAATCTGAGTAATTTTTTTTAGTGCTAAACCTTTAACAGAGAAGGTTTAGAGGTCATAGTCATCTCCTAAAAATAATTTTGAATAACCATCTGTGTGGTGTACATGATTTTTCCCCCCATTTCACATGGTCCTTTGGAAACATTTTGGAATTTATCCCAATTTGTATCCAGATTAATATGATCTTGACAGAACTATGATGAATAATCCCTTTACCATTTGACTTGTATAACTTCATATCCAATGTTTCTCATACAAAATAAACAAGTAAAATTTTGGGAATTAATTTGCTACTCTGTATACTGCTGTCTGTTTTGCATGTAGAAACTAATGCAGATTATTTTCATTTTTAAATGTGGCAGTCTTATCAAAAGAACAAAGTCAGTTCTATCTACTAATGTGCACTAAAATATTCACAGAAACTATCTGAATTAATAACTTTCTATCACCTCTATCTGATGTTTAATTTTTACTATTTTTTTCCTCTGGTAGGGAAGAAGGCAATTTAAGGCAGACAGAATCTTCTGAGTTTTAGAATTCATTACTTATTATGTTGAATAATCCAAGAAGTTTAATTAAAGTATATTAAGATCCCTGTGCACATCCCACATTTAAAAAATTTTATTGTTAACCAATTGAATTATGCATGTGCACATGCAGCATTACTATTATTTTAGCACTAATGCAATACAATGGTCATTGAGTGCTATTCTGCTGAAAATGAATATTCTTCCTTAATCATTAGAAAAATTTCTACATGGTTATATGGTATAGTGGATAGGAATTATTTGGTGATTTGTAATGAGAAGATCTAGATTCAAATCCCAGTTTTATTGACATGTGACCTTGGACAAGTTTTTAACAACTATATGAGTATCAATTTATTCATTTAAAAAAGGAGGAGGTCATAATAAATTAATATCTATGCCTCTACTAGTTCTAAATACTACACACATATGTAGCCAATTAAAAGTCTAATATAGAAATAAAAGGTTAAAATAGTCATTGGTCATATATTGCTTAAAAGAAAAATATTATCTTTGAAGATATTTTCATCAAGGACTATTAAAAACATATTTATGATGTACTATTTATCTTACACACTTTCTGGACATGAAAATTTATTGTTGCATATTTAGAATCCTCACATGTTCTGCTATGCGCATGACATGTTTTTCCCTCTCTTTCCTTGTATTTAAGTTCCAATATTTAAATTTAAGGTATGCTTTTGTTTCTTTTCTCTATCTAGTATTTGTGTTTTGGTATTTGGGTCTAAAATAAAATTTTTTAAATATATAATTCATTTATTTTTCAGTTCTCAACTTTCATTTCCATAAATATTTGAATTCAAAATTTTCTCCCCATCTCTCCCAACCCCCCACTCCATGACAACATGCACCCCATCCACCCCTTCCTCCAGTCTGTCCTCCCTTCTGTTACCCCTCTGCCATCCCTCATCCCCTCTATTTTTCTGTAGGTCAAAATATATTTCTATATCCCATTGCTTTTGCATCTTATTTCCCAATTGCATGCTAAAACTATGTTTAACATTTATTATTAAATCTTTGATTTCCATATTTTCTCCCTTCCTCCCTTCTTCTTTCTCAGCCCACCCTCAATGAGAAAGCAATAGATCGTACATGTGGAGCAATGCAAAATACTTCCAAAATAATTATGTTGCTAAAGGCTAACATATTTCCCTCTGTCCTATCCTGCCCTCCATTTATTCCATTCTCTTCCTTGTCCTGTCCTCCCACAATAGTGTTTGCTTCTGATTATACCTTTCCCCAATTTGATGTCCCTTCTATTATCTTCCCTCTCTGATCCATTTTCCCCTGCATTCCTACAGGGTAAAATAGATTTCCATATCCAATTGAGTGTGTGTTATTCCCTCCTTAAGCCAAATCCCATGAGAATATGGCTCACTTAAGCCCTTTCATCTCCCCACATTTCCCCTTCAACAAAAAAGCTCTGCTTTCCTTTATGTGAAATGATTTGTGGCATTTTACCTCTCCCATTCTCTTTCTCCTAGTACATTCTATTCAACAGTAAATTTTATTTTTTAGGTACTCTCCCTTCATATTCCTCTCACCTGGTGCCCTCTGTCTATGAATGTATATGGATACATGCATATATGTATATATATATATATATATATATAT